>NC_092816.1:35405000-36005000 GCF_023375885.2 Dermacentor andersoni
TGGGATGCTCTCAATTCAGTATTCCACTTGAGTAAGCATCATGGCTCCCCCGCAGCATTCTATTCGCACTGAAGTCAAAAAGGCTGGGGTTTACCTCAACTGCCACGTACTGCTGACGACCACCGGCTCCTTGGTGTTCACAGGTCACATCAACGCGCATCACCAGCTACGGGGAAGCGCCAAGATTAGCCTCAGACACCAGAATGACGGCAGCCGAATGTATCGGCGGGCCAATTGCTTGGACTTGAGACTGATTTCAAGGCGCTTTCACGCGTGCACGTACATCGTTCGCTCTGTCGCGCTTTCCTCTTTCTGATCCACGATTTCCCTTCCCCCAGTGTAGGGTAGCGAACCGGACGCTCGTCTGGTTGACCTCCCTGCCTTTCCTCTCTTTGCTGTCTCTTTCTCTGTCTTTGGCTTTGATAACGAATGGCGATTGAGTGATAGAATGGAACAGGAACCAAACGATTGCACGATATAGTTCAGCCTGCAGGTTCTAAGATCTTGCACGGTAATAGTAAACACGTTGATGTACACGCTGCTGCCACACTATGGAGACATGTTTCCCGGAGCGGCTAAATATAGCATGGGCGGCAAGAGATGGAAAGGAGAGCATATATAAAATGGAAACGTATATACAGGGTGTCCCAGCTAATTTGGACCAAGATTTTGAAAAAAAAACCTATGCGTTCTTCAGAACAGAAATCGCGTGGGTGTTGTTAGCGTTTATCTAAACTTACAGTACCATTTTCTTGCTCATCTTTTTTTGACCAATTAGCCGAGGTAAATTAATTAACTTCTTTAAATATAGCTTGAAACGATCAGGCGTCAATAGGAAAGTTGTGGAGCTTCACAAATATTCCCCAACCCAGGTACTTCCAACGAAATAGACTTAGCGTGACCGTTTTTATTCGGGAAAAACGAAAGCCCGCGGAGTTTAAAAAATATCACGTGTAAGCACGCTATGTGCGCTCGAATGCGCGGCGACAACAGCGCTCTTATGAGTGATTTGTAAAAACATCGCCAGTGCCGCGCCTGGTGCTGTAAATGGTACCAGGCGCCGTACCATTTAATGTGCCAAAATGGCACTGTATGTTTAGATAAACGCTAACAACAACATCCACGCAATTTCTGTTCTGAAGAACGCACAGATATTTTTCAAAATTTTGGTCCAAGTTAGCTGGGACACCCTCCGTGCGTGCGTGCGTGCGGCATATGAAGCGGCAAGGCAATGAAAAAAGAGGGTAGAAACTCTGTTTCGAAAACAGAACCTTCTCACGCACTACGCACACGTATACGCGGCTCAGAACGTGGAATTGCGAGACTGTAGCCAAATATACACAACGCTGACTCGCTCTTCTTACGTCCCGTTTATAAGCGCATCACGTGAACGAGATATGCGGTGGAGTGAGGGAATGAAAAGTGAATGATAAAATAGAGGGAGGGACCTGCCGACTTAATTGAGACACTGATACCTTATAGGACACTGAAAAAATAAACCTTGGAAACTACACCTGAAATGTGTGATTAGAAAAGAAAAAAATAACGGAAGTATTTTTTTCTTAATTATGCGCAGGAACACCAGCATTTGTACGTTATGGTGACGTCAGAAATTTCACAGGGCTTCTTTGTTTTTTCATATTTAGGCATCTGTGGTTAAAGTACTGGAAACTTGCTAAGTTCAGGCTTTGGCTCACTAGGAATGCGACGCAGTCCACAATTACTGAAACAAATGAACTAAGCCCTAGCAGACGGCGTCAAAATCTATGACGTCACGTCGAGTAGGTAAGGGAAGTCCAACGTGGCGTCGCCACACGTCTGTCGCTCTTGTATCTTTTTTCCCTAATCCCCCTACCCATTCCGGCGCTCACAGAAATAGCGTATTTTATAGTATTTTAAAAGTTTAGTTCATTAATATTGCTCAACTTATATTTCTACTTTGTGTCATTTTATATTTCGAATATTACAATAGTTCAGGATAGAAATTGCCAATATTTAGCGAAAAATAATTCAAGCGTTTCTTTTATTACTTTAGCTGTTGCCTCTTTGCTTTAAAGAAATTCACAGACGGTGTTCTCTGAGGACGCTGTGAACAGGCGTTTCGTGGGAGGTAAATCGAACAGAAGCAAGGCAGATCGAATGGACTGCACCAAATACAAACGGAAATCTTAATGAAGTTTATGAAATATTCACTTAACGGCGGCAGGAGTTTTGGTTGCCGTTATACACTATTTTTTGTGTAGCACGGGGTTGTACATCAGATAGGCACCGTTCGGCTTTGAAACACCGGTTGGCGACTTGATTGACTGATTGATTGATTGATTGATTGAATTATTGATTGATTGATTGATTGATTGATTGATTGATTGATTGATTGATTGATTGATTGACTGACTGATTGATTGATCGATTGATTGATTGATTGACAATGTTGAAGGCAAGCCTAATATGCCGACGGTTTCGGAGTGCCCGGCAGCATATTGGGCTCTAAAATTATTCATCGAATGAAGGATGACTACTGATGAAGTGACTCATTGCAACTATTTAGAAGGTAGCCGTCAAAAGCGAAGCACAGTCCGTATTTGTGTTCTCTTGAAATCGCCAAACATCTTAAAATGCCGAAGGTTATTTTCTCGCCAGACGTATACACGACACACGAACCACACGTGTATAGCGTTTTCCGAACGCCCCGACAGTCTACTCGGGAGTATAAGCGAGCTTGCAAGCAGCAAAGAGGTATATGAAAAGGCATGAAAGCTAAAGAGAAAAGAAATATGTCCGGTTTACTAACCTCCTCAGCAAAAGGGAAAATAGGATTGAAAGAGAGCCCGCAAGCGAGATACCGATAACTAGGTAAACGAAACTCGGCTCACAAAGTTCTGCATTGGCACAGTTTGATGTCGCCGCCGACATTCCAGAACCGTAGACAACAGCAAGAGAACTGGAGTTCTATACGTACCCTGGGCGTATATACTGCCTCCTTTGCGACAACTGACCTAACATATTTTATTCTGACTGTGGTCATCTGTCGTGCGGGCTTGTTGGCCAACTCCCTATAAAGAACTCGGACACATAGATGGAGATAAAAAGAAAATAGAAAAAGGCGGGGGTAAGAAATATACGAACACCAATTCCAAACGAAGAAAGTAAAGTAAGGACGCAAGATGGCAGGCATTTCCTTTGGAGAGAGAGAGACAATGACAAAATAAAAGTAGGGAAGTGTGTAGGGCAGGTCGGCCGAAAATTACAGAGAGAGTCACGTTGCAAAGAGGAACAAAAATAAAGTAAAAAAAAGGAAAATTTTCGGGAACAATAAAAAATAGGGAAGGCGGGCTTCTCTGGTTTCCAACAAGGCGCGAGTTTCGATACAGCTCACGTTGCTCTCCTGACCAATGGGGCCAGTCGCGAAATAGGAAAACAAGGATAAAAGGCAGAAGAAAAGAGGAGAGAGAGAGAGAGTCAACGTTCCCGCGCTTTTCCTACACACCCCAGCGGGTTGCGCACGTGGGCGTCATAATGGGAGCATCGCGAGAACGGTCGGCGCCCGCCATCTCGGCGAGTTGAAGAAAGCACTGGGGCAGTGAGAACAGCCGGGCGGGCACAAAAGAGAAGGGGGTGGGAGCCGCGGGGTACGGACTGGAAGCGGCGGCGAAATGGAACGGAGCACGGGGAAAATAGAGCCAGCGCCTGGGACCGAAGGACCCGGCGCGCTGCCGTTACACCGACCGACTCGACTGCTGTCGGTGCGGGGAGTGGGCAGGCAGGCAGGGAAAAGACTCTCGCCTTGCGGGTCGACCGTATACCGGGCGCACGGGAAATAGAAAGGAGACATAAGCATAAAGGAGAGCGTCGGTGAAAACGATGGCGAAAGTAAGGAAAAGAGCTTGCGTTCGTGCGAGAGGGAGAGAGGGCGCTTCCGGCGAGCGTAAACACAAGATACGAAAAAAAACAATAAAGATAAAAAGAAGCTCGGAAACCGTGAGCCAAAGGGCCCAGCAAGAACGAGGCACGGAGGCCAAGAAAAACAAACGTTCCGTGGAGCATACTATAGGCGAGAGAAGAAGAGCATCGGCCGTGAGCGACAATTTCTAGCCCAGTGCCAAAAAAGAATGGAGGCTGCGTTGTTCGAGGATCGAGGAGTCGAGGAGAAATTGACAAACGAGAGGAGAAAGAAAGAGAGAGAGAGGGTTCGCCTCTCTTCTACTCCCCGAGCTCCTTAGCACGCTGGGTGCGACACGAAATGGAAAGGAACGAAAACGAACAGCTTTCTTCGGCGAGGATATAGGAAAGACGGCGGCCGGGCCTTGAAATAAAAGGAATCGTAGGCGGTGCAACGGGAGGCGGCCCGGGGAAAGCTGCGACTCCGTTGGGGGGGGGGGGGGAACAAAGGGAACGGAAAAGGGGTTAGTGAGCGAGAGCAGTGCGATAAGACAAAGAAAAGAAGGGAAGCGAAAGAAAGACAGAAAGAAAGAAACGAGAAAATTTCCTCTAGCGGAAGCAGGCGCATCCAGTCCCGCGGAGAGAAGAGCGCACTATACGACTGCACACCGTCCCGTGAGCCATATTTCAAGAGGACGGCCGCCTGGAGACTACTCCCACGACAACTGCAGGCGCTGCCGCCGCCACGCTGCTGCTGCTGCTGGTGCCGCCACTGGCCCGGACGGCGAGTGCGTATAATGGAACGGACCGAGCCTGTAACGCCAACGGACAGGAACACACACACAAAAAAAAGAAGGGAAAACGGAAAACAACCACCAAGGACCGAAGTGGGGAAAGCGAAGTACGGCAGCTGCCAAAGAACTCCCGGTTAAGCGTAAGGTGATGTGTTTTCACCCCGAGAATCCTCCCTCGTTTCACTGCCTCTCCCTACCTCCTACTGAAGCACGCGCGCGCACATACTCACACGTACACGCACGCACACACACACGCGCGCGCGCGGACTTTATTTGGCCTGCCCACCACTCTGTTCTTTCTTGCAAGCAACGACCATGCAATTTGTCGTCTCTTCAGAAACAGGTCATGAATACAATGCCTCGAGTAGCGTTGCACTCCTGCGTCTACAGCGGATGTGCGTCGTCTCTGGGGCCGAAGACTACCCGTGAAAACGCGCTCAGGGTCGCCGAGTTAACGCCTGACCGGTCAGGCGACAATAACCCACGTTTACGTGAACCCGAGAAAGTCGAGTCGATTCGGCTTGCCGGGCCGGAAGCCGGTCGTCGGATTCGTAGGAGCGCTAGCAGGTCGGGCCCGGCGAGCGTTGAGGCGAGTTCTGAGAACGCGCCAGTAAAAAAAAAAAAAAGAAAAAGAAAAAAAAAAGCGGGTTGGCCGCTTCTTACAGCGGTTGGCATGCTGCTTGTAAACACGGTCGGGTCGGAATGACTCAGCTCCAGTTCCGACTCGACCCGCTGCCGTCGAGTTCATGAAAACGAAGCTTATATGGGCAATGGCTAGTGGACAACACGTTTCATGTGTCACTGCTGTAGTGCCTGCGTGAAACGGGCATTCGTGCTTTTATGTGATTTCATTCATACATTATGCAGCGAGGCAACACATGAAAACAAAAGACAACGAAAAGAAAGGAGGAATGAAATAGACGCGCGCGGGCTAGTAAATGGGACGGGCAGAGTACACGGGTGATAACAAATCAATAAGACTAGGCCGTAGACCAGGCAGAATAAAGTTAAAGGTATGAAACTTCTGAGACGCACATCGGGTGGCACTAGGCCCTGTCTATTTCCAATGCTAATATTTGAAATTTCGAATACGTACATTGAGTAACATCTGTCGCGAATCAATGTACTTTTTCTATTCGCGAATATGCGATTCGGTTCCTTCAGACGTTCGATTTTCGCCAAATGTACGGGGTTACTGCCACAACCGAGCGTGAACGTTATCGTTGTATATATTCTCGTCATTTATTTTCACAGCGGAGCTGTATATGGCTAGCCGATTCGCTCGCCCGTCCGTCTGTCGCCTGTACGCCGAAAACTGCTTCGCCGAAGCCACATGGGCATGCGCGAAAAAAAAAAAAAAAAAAAGGCGCGCGATTGGCTGCGCCTGTAGTGATGCCGTTGCTTTCAGTCGCAGCCGAGCGCGCGCAGCAGCACAGTCTCTCCGGCTCCGAAGTGTGTAGGCCACGCGTCATACGTTACTCCTGAGGAGCATGCAGCGCTTTCGATCAGCAACGCCGCGAGCAGGACCGGGGACGAGCTCGTCAACGCCGTGCCGATGCTCAAGCCCGGGCACTGGAACAGGGCTCGTGCAGCGGAGCGCAAGCAGCAACTGCGTACCGAGGATACGGCAACGTACCAAGCCGTCATTTAATAAACCATTAGGAATAACCCAGTGATAAATAGCGGGTCTGCACGCTTCAGCTACGCTCGTTAACCATCTGTACGGAGTATTGGGGGGTGGTTTTGTTTACTTTGTATTCGTGCTTAGTGCAAAGAACTTTGTGCTTTGTGCTATGCATTCGTACTTTGCTTTATTTTTTATCCTCGCGCTCATGTGTGACGCCCCGTCATCCACCATCTGTTTTTTTTTTTTTCTATATTGATAAGTATACCATTTTAGTACTTTCTATCATCCATAGCGCCTTAGTCCATATATATATATATATATATATATATATATATATATATATATATATATATATATATAACAAGCAAAATGAAGTAGTAGGAAGGAGGCACGAATCGTCCAACCTCTCCGACTGATCACATACCTAATTCTATCTATCTAAAGTCTGCTTAGCAGGCGGCCGCTTCAAGTACTCGTCTCCGTCGTTGTTTTTGTTGATGCTGCTGATTGATTGATTGATTGATTGATTGATTGATTGATTGATTGATTGATTGATTGATTGATTGATTGATTGATTGATTGATTGCGAACATAACGAGACAACCGATCAAAAAAAAGCTAGAAACGAGAGCGGTGAAAAGTACGCGCCACTACTTCTGTAGCCCGAAGCAATCCCATGGAAGACACAACAACGGCTCAAGCCATTGTGCACAAACGAAAGGAAAAACACCGCCCAAGCACTCTGTAGCCCCGGTGTTTATCACTAGGTTAATCCAGACGGTTCATTAAACGAAGGCTTGGCAGACTGTCGGATCCTCAGTACGCAGTTGTTGCTTGCGGTGAGCTGCACGGGCCTGTTCTTGTGCTCGGGCTGCAGCATCGGCACGGCGTAGACGAGCTCGTTCCCAGTTCTGGTCGTGGCGTTGCTGATCGAAAGCTGCCTGCCCCTAAGGAGTACGTATGACGCGCGGCTTGCCCATTTCGGAGCCGGACAGCAACGACGCCACGACTGGCGAAGCCAATCGTGGGCCTCTCTTTCACTACGGCAGATACGGCCTCTCTCTCCGCGGCAAATAAAGACGGTCTCACGCCTGCACTTTCTTCTGCATTACGTAGAGCTGCGCTGCGCATTTAACGTCACCTTTCTTCTCTTATCATTTTTTTTTGTGTGTAGAGTATTAACGGAATCGTTTTCTTTTGCCGCGCTTTCTCCCACATTAAAACCTACGAGTTAACGTTCTCGCGCCAGAGGAACAACACCCCCCTGTAGAGAACGACGGGCGCTCGCCCGCACATCCGAAAAACAGGAGACGAAACAAGGGAAAATCACCTTCCGGAAGAAAAGACAACGTCTGCAGCGACAATGAGCAGCTCGGTGCTAAAAAGGTGCGAGAGGCCCTTTCCACCCAGTGCTTGGAACATCCCTCTCTACTCTTCTGTCTGTCTGCTTTACAGCTTTCAGAAATAAACAGTGTTGCAATTTTCTATGGGATACTCGGGGTCCCTAAGTACCGTCGATGCCTGCTGTGCTACACACCAAATCGCTTTACTCCAAAAACGTCCTCGCCTCTACGTCATGGCCTTTTGCGTTAGCAGTAAATTTCTCTTAGGGCTCATTTTTTGTTTTTTTCGTCGACGCGCTCGTCGTTTATCCTCAGTGATAACAACTGCGACATAAACAGGCCAGTCGATCACAATTTGTTCGCGTACGCTCTAGAGAAAGTAAGTAAAAAGTGAGTAGCAAAAAAAGAAAAGGTGCGGAAGAGAATTGTAAAATTTTTGACGCACTAAGAAGACGATTTCTACGCCGCCCTTTCCGGAAAGACAAATAAAGGCGCTACGAACGGGTCCCTGTTCTTTCTCTTTATTTTTTCGCCCATCAAAATATATGTAATGTGTTCCACGAACACAGCACGACTTCTTTTTTGTTTGGCATTCGTGTATAGTGGATAATTGCTATTGAAGTGAGGAACGCGCTACCCGACAGAATAGTAAATGAAAGTGACTCAGACAAATTTAGGCACCTATATTCACTGTTTTTAAACCCTTAACCTACCACTACTGCGCTGTTACTCTAACGTTTACCTCTTTTTCTTTTCTCTACTGCTCTGTTATACTGCCGGTTGTGCTGCCAATTTCCACTGCCAGTTTGCACCTTATCTTTTGTATTGTTTTTGCTTTTTCGCGCCCATCGTCTTCTAGCATGTACACTAAGTTTTGTTTACCGTTGTATAAATAAGCTAACCATTGTATAATAACGACCATAGTGTTCATAGATGCATATTGCCCCCCCCCCCGCTTTTGTAATACCCTGAAAGGGGTCCTTTTAAGGGACAATGAATGATGATCATCATGATTATGGTACTAATAATAATAATAATAATAATAATAATAATAATAATAATAATAATAATAATAATAATAATAATAATAATAATAATAATGATGATGATGATGATGATGATGATGATTATGATGATGATGATGATGATGATGTAAAATATGTGAACTTGCGAAAAATGGACCGCATAATTTCATTACAGCATTCCCAACCAGTACGAGCTTTAAAAGAAAGAACGGCAGCGAGAAAAAGTGAACAACAATAAATCCGGACGCAAGGTCGCACACGCGCTCGCTGGTTCATTGTTGTTCTCGGCGCGATGTTACCATTCGTCTAGCCTTGAAGCGCGTGGCGTCGCAGCCATTATCGCGCGGCGAGCGGCCGTAAAAATATACCACATACGGGTGCTTTGCCTCGCGTCGCTGAGATTGCGAGCGCGCACAAAAGAAGATGGCCTGCGGTGTATCCGTAAAATGTGCCACTGAGCTCATTGAAGTAATGCTAGCTAATGAACATTAAAGCGACATCGTTCGTTTGCCAGGCGCTATAGAATGCTTGCACATGATTACGCATACTATACGTGCTCTTATTACGTAATGGTCCCTGAATGCGCGCACATGCGCGCACGCATGCGCACGCATGCACACGCAGACAGAGTGCCAACACTAGAACTACCCATAAGAGCTGTTGCCAGACAATGTGAATATGACTGCAGCTCCCTGTGATCACCGATTATCACAGACCTTTTGTCATCTGACTTCATCATATATATAGATGCCGAAAATTTCGCTATCTCGTCACGTCCCCTATTTGTCTGAAGTTCTTAGTTGCGTTCCCCTTCACTCGGCACCCGGTCAGTTACTCTAGTACACCGCCGATTATCTCCGTCGCGACATCAGACGATCTGTCCTTCGTCTTCATAGCAACGAGAGCAACAGCGACACCAGTTTCTCTCCAATACACACTGTCTGTCTTCCCATTTACTTAACGTTACGCACGTCCTTTTGCGTTTCATCCATTTATGCGCCACTCTTGGGCTTTTCACAGTTTATCGCGAGCAAGACATGGCGAGTCATTAGATATCAAAGCTTTCTGACTAAACAACCGGATCTATTATACGAGCGCGGACAAGGTCAACGGAATTGTTCGCGATTTGACAGTCGAGTGCAGGAAGTTTTGACATCGTCGTGCACATCTCAGATTTTCAGCTTTCCTCCCGTGTTCCATATACAGAACGACGGTGCTCTCTATTACGAGAGGAGGAAAAACACAAAGCCCCGGAAAGGACGCGAGGAAAGTAACGGTGCTCTTTAACCACGACATTCAACGGCGCCGCGCCGTGATGACCTCCGAGGATGGAAGCGAAACGCGCTGTACGGCCGACAACTCGTTCTGTCGAGGCAAACACGAAGGACTCAATTATGGTCGCGGGCAAATGATCATTCTCGTTTCGGGGCTTGTTTAAATGCATGCGTCACTGCGAATTCAAAAGCCACGAATGATGGAGAAGAGGAAAGTGAGCATCGCCATTCTCGGAAATGGCCGCCGAGCGGCGGGGAGGGCTTTATTTAAAAGTGCCGCAGACGAGAGTTTCAGGGCGAGAGACGAGACAAGGGCAAGAAAGGGGCCACCTATAAGCAGGCCCACAAGAAAAGTGCCGTGCATGGCTTTCCAACGATTTCGCAACCAAGAGATGGCGGGATAAAGCGCGAGAGGGGGGAGGGAAAGGGCATACATTTATTTACTTAAAAAATATATTTTCTTTTGGAAATATCTACCCCGTTACGAAACTCGCAAGAGCCGCCGCACGGCCATTATGAAGCTGGAATTTATAAATGAAGGCGGTGAAACGGTTCTGCGCGCACAGCCAAGGGCGCGCGACGGCATATCAAATTTTCAAAGCGTGTTGCCCGGTGACGTCAGCGTCTATTCATCGCAGCATATTTAAAAGCCGAGCACTCAACGTTGCGGTGGAGCGCGAACAATGCGGCGGGACAACTTTTGTCTTTTTGTTTTCGTTTTTAAATACAGAATGCGCCACTGCCTAAATGACGACGACGCTTACTAATGGGGTGCTCGCGATTTCGTCGACACAGGAGCACTTGCGACAGATTTCCGATTGCGAGAAACCAATGAGTTGACACGAGGAGGGCTAAACAGACAAACAAATAAACAAACTAGTCACAATAATAATAATAATAATAAAATGAAACGACGTTACGGTCTGTCGTCTACGTTCGCAGAGTAAGCAAGCGCTAGGGGACTGTGGCGGACACGGCGGGCTGATGGGCGTTGCGCAAACTCGATCTGCATACTTCGCTCGTTGGCTTTAAGTGTAGGCCCGTTGAGTCCAAAAGCCGATGACCATTTCGCAAGCCGCAACGCCGCTGTCGAGCAGTTACGAAACTATACGATCTAGTTAAAGCAAATTAGGGCCAGTAATTTCGCTAGACCGCACTCGGCATAAATCCGATGTATTACTACTCTCCATGCTCGGCGAGGAGCCGCGAGGTATAGCGCAGACCATAAGGACCTTTACGCGGACGATACAGAAGTGGACAATAATATTCTGGTAAACATGCTTGCGGAAAGAATAACGAACCTCTAAGAAGTGACAACGACCGGCAGCTTACACGTAAAAGTCACGAAGCGTAACACAGGAATTTAAAACAAACGGGCAAAGTGAGATGGAGTGAGATTTTCAGGACCCTTATTTTTACCTCCCCCTCCCACTCTCTCCCAAGCGTAGGCTAGCAAACCGGATATTCCTCTCTGGTTAACCTCCCTACCTCTCATATTCTCTATCTCTCTCTCTCTCTCCTTTTCTTCATCAATTTTGATCAGGTCCGAATTGGAGCAGTCAAGCCGCCTTTCAAAGTCTGCCTCACTTAGGTCCTTGCGAATGCAAACATGGTCCGGATGGAAGCTATGCTTCTTTAGCACATTTGTGACTGTTCCGAAGCAGCATCCGCACTCATCGGGAATCTCTCGGACACTGGTTTGTGGCATCAACGTTACGTGAGTGAGATCGTTGATTTCGAAGTCTTCATCGACAATTATCTTCTTGGTTTGCCTCTGATGGTGGACTGAACCTGTCGTGCGAAAGCGCCGAAATATGTTTATGAACGTTGGCTTAGTTCGAAGTGGGCGGTCTGGGTAGCGAGCCGCGTACAGCCGTATCGCTAATGAGTCGGCGCCATTCACCTCAGCCATTGTGAGAACCACGTCTATTTCTTTTTCGGTAGAATACCTCGTCCCAGTGGAAGCAGCCATGTCAGCTCCAGTGGATACCAAAGTGGTTTTTCTTGATTGTCCTTCCGAGGCATCGCTATGGCGGAATCAGTCTAGTAGATGGCAGCGAAGCTAACGGGATGACAAGCTAATGTTCCGGTGCGATCTCAAGTCGTAAGAAAACGTGCCACAATATGACTTCCCGTTATCGCCCTTAACAGGATAATGCGTTCTGCGTAGGCCACACCGCGCAGTCATTCATTGATTTCGCCAGCCGATAGCGAGAGGGAAGCAGTTCTCATCTTCGCCTATGCCTCCGCCCCCTCGTCAGACTAATCGCCGCACACAACAGCCGCGTCGCATCACGGATGGGCTTTGCGCCGATCCTCACTGCATTGTAAGCGTAATAATGCGAAAAGAAATTAAAATTTTCAGCCGGATATCTCGAAACACGGGCATGCTAGAAGAATTCTGCCAAGTTGAGCTGTGTAAAAACACGACTACCTCTAGCTTTTCACTACGAACACGCCCGTTTCCTGCAGTCACTAAAACGTTCATTACTCAATTTTAGTTAATTCGTCGGCAGTCAGCGATAATTATCATCTCACTTTGTGTACCCCTGGACACATGACTTATACGCCTAGGTGAACTTCACGTAGCTCCGAGCGCCTAACTTCCAGAAAAACGTAAAATTTAGTGTTGATCACAGCTGTATACACCGTAATTAAATTGCGCTAAACTACACGACACGTGAATTATAGTGTAACGAAAGCACGCTTGATGAGTGCTGCCGAGTCAATAGGGTGTGCATAAAGTGTACGTCCTACACGAGCCATAGCTTGGCGTCCGCTACTTCCCTGGTAGAAAAATGGATGAAGGCACAAAAGAAACGCCGTTTCGGTGGTGCTATCTTCGAACAATTCAAACCGCGAGAAAAACTGAGATAGTCACCCGAGACAATTTGTTACGTTTACGAATTAATAGTCATCATATTATCGCTCAAAATCGTCGTCGACAAACGAGTGCATTCACACCTAGCGGCGGCGTCATGGAGATACCTTTGAAGTGCAGGCCTTTGAAGTGGCGGAAGCTCTGAAGACGTCAAAGGACCCGAGATGTGAAGGTGCTACGCTACTGCTATCTGGAGAGATTAAAGACCGTGTCTTAGGCACGAGCCCCTGAAGTTTTATGCAAAGCTAGTTTCCCTAGACAGTGCTAGACATATTAGGAAGTGCAGTCTTGCTACGCTGTACTGTACGTGCTTGTCTCCGGTGTGCCTACGCGTTTGTGTGTAGGGTTACATACGAACACTTTTCATACTACTCACACCACAACTACTTTACTACTACTTCAACAAAACTCAGAAGTTTGTGGCGCGTATACTGATAAAAGGTAATTAAACAGAAGTGCGAGGTGGCTATGAGTGAATAGCACTTGACTAACTCTTCGTAATAGATTGCCAGATGCCGCCAACGTCATTTGAATAAGGGGACGACAACACTACGCGACGGATGCCTAACCATTCCTTACAACAGAAGAGGTGATTTCACAGAACATGTTTTGACGCGAGCCCACCTAGGAGCTGTTGACGCTGTCATTAGTGATGCCGATTATGATGATGATCATGCTAATGGTGTTGGTGGTGGCGAGCGTGGCGGAGGTGGTGAGAGGTAATGATGACGATGATGATGGCTGTGATCTATCCCTTTGGTAGCGGGTCTTCGGGGAATGAAAAAAGAAAAAAAAACTCGGATCTGGCATTCCCTAGTAAAGGCTGCGCACCCTCATCTCAGACGGGGCTCGTCCTGGTTAACCACTTTATCATTTCTCTTGACGGCAGCGATCGGCACTATCGCGAAGAGCCGAGGGGGACAGCGTTTCCTTACTTTCTAAGGTTAGGAAAAGTGTTGGAACGTGCCTACGTGTGGTCACGCGCATCTCTGAAGCATTTAAGGAAATACAGTACTAAGGTGCACTCAATGACCGACACGGGGCAATGCTTTACGGGTGTTCTGGAGTATACCTAAGCACACGTGGGACTGCACAGCAAATGACTACGCTAAGCAAAGGCTGTGGGATATTGCGTTGACTGAGGAACGAATTCCAGCACAGAAAAGGGACGGCGGCTTATTGCCTCAGCAGCAGCAGCAGGTGACTGTACCGGTGCTTCGCGCGGCCGGTTAGCAAGTGTGTTTTTGAAACTACGCAGCCTGCGCTTTCGGTATTTTCCCTGTCATCGGCGGTAGGCGGTGACGATGCGGTGGCGGTGTTCCTTGTCGGCTGCACAGTGCAGCACGCAGTCGTGCTTCGCCGGGGTGGACGATGACGAGCCGGAGACTGCGCGTAAATGTTGCGGAGAGCGCGTCGCCACAAGGCGAAGAACCAGTTTGTTCACTAAAAGCCAAGATCTCTAGCACAGCAAGCCCACGACATCAAGCCAGGCCTATCATGAGGCTACCATGACTGTTCTTGTGGGAAAGTCCAATCTATCGTAGCCCTTACCAAGAACACGAGAACAAGAAAAAAGAAACTTACTGATCTACTGGAAGCCAAATTGATCAAACTGAACAGCGCGTGGTACACTGAAGATAATAAATTGTTTCAAAACTTATCAGAAACTAAATCAAACTTGTATAAACTCAACTAAATCTATAAGCTGAATCTACATGGCCACCGTCTAATTGATGCGGAACACCCTAGCGTCTTCTGGTGACGTGGTAGTGGTTATCGTTTGCACATGTTCTTTACATTCTTCACAGGAGTGGTCGAGTGCCGGAAGCACGTTCTTACCAACCTACCAGAAGAGGAGTGCAACATCAACACACGTGCCCAGACAGACAGGAAGAGCGCTGAATAAGCTTTCCTGCCAAATGACCTCGCATGTGTTTCAAACTGGCAAAAGAAAAAAAATGGTTCTTGGAACCACACCACACGTTTCGTTGATTACTCCGCACGTGTGGTATATTACCTACCTCTGTCTTGCGGCGGCAAGTCCCGCATCGGACAATTTGGCCACACTGCGTACGTAAACGATCGAGCACGGGAACATGGCGTCAGCAGTTAAACATGACGAAAGTGCGCAATCACACGCGCCATTGTGGTTCCTGCAGATGTGAGCTGCGCGTCTCGGACATGGAAATTATCTGAAAATATAACAACGCGATAGCGAGGGATATACTAGGAACCTACCAACCACGTCAGAAAAGAAACAACTAAGGAATAAACGGGAGAAAGGTGCATCTATTGAGGACGATTCAACGAGCTAAGGAAAGAAGAATGATGGGTGTAACGTTAAGGGGATAAGAAGAAAGCAGATTGAGTGAGGGGACAAACGCGAATTGAATTGAATTGAATTATGGGGTTTTACGTGTCAAAACCACTTCCTGATTATGAGGCACGCCGTAGTGGAGGACTCCGGAAATTTCGACCACCTGGGGATCTTTAACGTGCACCTAAATCTAAGTACACGGGTGTGTTCGCATTTCGCCTCCATGGAAATGCAGCCGCCATGGCCGGGATTCGATCCCGCGACCTCGTGCTCAGCAGCCAAACACCATAGCCAACAAACGCGAGTTAATGACATCTTAGTTGAAATCAAGAAAAAGAAATGGGCATGGGCAGGGCATGTAATGAGGAGGGAAGATAACCGATGGTCATTAAGGGTTACGGACTGAATTCCTAGAGAAAGGAAGCGTAGCAAGTGGCGGCAGAAGGTTAGGTGGGCGGATGGGATTAAGAAGTTTGCAGGGACAACACGGCCACAATTAGAACACGGCCGGGGTAGTTGGAGTAGTTTGGAAGAGGCCTTTGCCCTGTAGTGGGCGTAGCCAAGCTGATGATGATGAGGTGCATCTATGACGCGTCTGTATCCTTGTACCGGTCAGAAAGCGGCCTCCTGGAACTCATGAGGCATAAAACCGCTTATCAGTTTGTTATTTGTCGTCCAATAGCTATGTTCCTCAAGCTAGCCATACAAGAAATACTCTTGCCAATCTCCCCGCAAGCGCCGCAGTTCAACCTTCCTGCTCCAGGCAGATATTACGGGTTTCACTTCTGTTCCCGTTCATATAGGGTAATTATTATTTTTAATTCATATACCACTTTGCAAGCATATTCAGGGACACAATCGACACTTCTGAAGGAAAAAAAATGAAAGCAACACCACCCAGCGGCGAAGCGTGCCTAACAAGCTTTACGCGATAACAATAACAGACGGGCTAAGCTTTTCGACAGGCTCATGTAGTCTATAGAATAACATGTGCCGAGGAGCTTTACCAGGAATATGTGGGCGTATATCTCTTGCACAAAATGCTTCACATCCGTAGCTCTATAACCTAACTCTAGCTTCTGTTTACCGTACGCCGCAATACCTCGACATACACAAAACGAAAATTTTCTATGTGAGTGACGGCGTTACGTCCAAAATCAGTCTACACAACCTTAATTTTTTCTTTCTTGCGAGCCTTCCCCTCTACTTTCATCGAACATTTGATCAGCCAAGCTTTCATACCGCGTTTAAAACTCTTAACACCCGCTCTTCAAAACTGGATAGTTGGCTTCTGAGGAAGTTCTAAGTACTAAGAATTATTTTTTCACCGAGCAACTATCACTTAAAGCGGAATAGAAAATAATTTATTGCTTGCTTTTGCTTTTTTTTTTCATCTACCATCGCTTTAAAGATCAGCCCTCGACGAATTGATGACAGATATAGCGGCAGTGCAAAAGAAAGGTATTTCGAGGCTCACTGACGTTTACGCGGGCATGCTCTCTCGTGAGTCCGCCACATGTAAACAGACCGAGTAAACAGGCATGTCAAGCAAGAGGCTAGAACACCACAACACACTCCATACTAACAGAGAGTGCCCAGCAGCTCTCTTCTGCCAACCAATTCTATCTCGTTCAGACATCGCCTCCGTTGCCCACACCTAGGACAGCTGGACCACTCCGCCGCAAAAGTAATACGCCCTAAACTATGACCGGTGCTGGTGGCCAGCATAAATCCCGCCAACGAGACCAGACAGATGGATACAGCACCACGACCGAGGGCCCAGGTGGACTCGAGCAATCAGTCGTTCAAAAATGATGTTTCTTTCTTTCTCTAGCACCACAGCGACAAAAGCATTTCGTACAAAGAAAGAGAGATGGAGAGATTAAAAAAAATAATAATAAACCACCCTACCTTATTATGAAAAACTTCAGGTCGCTATAGATATCAATGACTTTTCGGCGCTCCTCCAGTTGGATACAGGCGTGCGCTGGTTACCCAGTTCATCTGTCTTCGCAACGCCAGAGAGAACGGGCTCCCAGCAAAGCGATATCTGGAACACTATCCGGTGCACAAATAAACAAAATAAAATTGAAACACTGGCGCTCTATTCTCTCGTTTTCGGCTATATACGCGGACCACAAAAGCCCGCACAATGCCTTCCCCGCGGACAGCAGGCAAAGCTGCTGCAGATCTCGAGACCGCGCAAACAGCCCAGACGTTTCGCAACGTTCCGTGCCCCCGACAGGGGGGTAACACATACGCGATGAGCGAGGGCAAGACGCAAGAAGCGAGCCGACAGGGCAAGCTACGTTGGCTCGCAGAGCAGTTACACGCTTAAACGTGACGGCCGATCGGAACTCCCCTCTATCCTCTCGTCCTACTGCACTCCTCCCCCAACCCCCTTGTGCACTCAGCTTTCTTTTTTTTCTTTTCTTTCCACTGAAGACGCGCGTCTCGTGACCGGAGAAAAGTTCGCCCGGAGGCGTCCACTTTCGCAACATTATCGTACATTCGTTTTCTTTTTTCCCGGGAGACGCGATTTATGGCGTCAAGAGTCGCGATCCCCGCCGCCGACTGTGTCCTCCGTTGAGCAAGCGCGCAAATGGCAAAAACTGGCGGCTCTCCCGACGGCCGAAGAACGTTATGGCCCCGCGCTTGCCCCCCTGTGTCTCCGCCCCCGAGTCATATCGTGTCTGGGCCAACGCCTCGGGCTAAGGGGGTGTTATACGGCTCAATAAACACAGGGACGTATACGTATAGCGAAGAAGGATAGCGAAGAAGGATATATATATATATATATATATATATATATAAAGAGTGGTCTCGAAAGAAGTTGGTAGGAGCTTCAGCCGCGAGGACAACGACGCTGTAGAGTATGGCTTGGCAACGGCGACGACTTCAAATTTACAACGTCGATGCCGGAGGCGAGGGAAATCTCTCCGAGGGGAGAAGACGCCGCGAAAGGAGGCTCGCGCGTGTACATCGCGCACAAAGGCGTCGATACGCGTCAGTCGGACGCGGTACGACCTAGAGAGAGAGAGAGAGAGAGAGAGAGAGAGAGAGAGAGGGAGGGATGGAGGCGCGCACACAAATGTTTCTTGGTCTGCACCGGCCGATGATTGAGTCGGCGAGAGCACGACGCCGGAATCGTAGACTGAAAAATGGGAGCCGGCTCAAAAACTCTATTATAGGCACCCGCCAGTGATCGAAAAAAGAAAGAAAGAAAGAACGAAGGTGGAAATGGGAGCGGATGAGGGGGGGGGGGGGGGGGCGTTGCGTTGCTCAAGTGATAGGGCAAAGTCAGACCAGATGGCTGCCGGCGCTAACGACTGAAAACTCAACGACACCAGCACGCACGCGACAGTCGGATATGGCGTCAGCAGCCGTTTCAGGAAAAAGCAAAAACAAAAGCAAACACAAAAGACGGGTAAGTTTCTTCCAAAACACAGCGCGCTCTTCCACAACAGTGACCGCTCTCTCTCTCTCCCCCCCCTCTCCCTCTCTTTCTCAGAATTCTCTTCGAAGCGATTCTGATCGTGCGTGGAAGAGACAATCCCCCATCGAGGCGGCGCGAATGCGTCGGCAAGGGGGCACGCGCCATAGCAGGAGACGACCGCCGCGGCCGTAATGAAACTGCCACCCGCACGACGAAACACGCGCTCGGCGTGCACTGTATTTTTTACCCTGCGCGTCCTCGAGCGGGGCAGAACACAGTCCTTTAAGCCTACACGCAAGAGACGATGACGAGACGGCGTATGCAGGTCGCGAATGAAAAGGAGTCAGAAAGAGAGACTGGACGTGGCGTGAATAGAATAAGGACGGACGCCGCCCTACGCCAACAGTACAACCACGGCATCGCCGAAGAGGGCGATATAATAAACTTATTCTTGTTTCACACAAAAACAGCGTTCAGCGTTTTTAGAACGTGAATTTTGTGTCACACTGCTCAGAGGCCAGAATATAGCCAATCACGTGTCCTTAACGTGCGCGTCCAGCCGTGGCAAAGCTGCGCGAAAATTAATCGTCTGCTTCGCCACCATCATATTTTGGTACATCACCGACGTTCTTCGTATCTAAGACGAGCTTGGTCAGCTGAACTGAAAACAAGGGACAAAGGGAGACAGAAAAGGACGTACCATTATCCCCGCGTGTTCAGTTCAGCTGACCAAACTCGTTTTAGATATATATATGAACCAAATAGCTCAGTTGAATGCTATTCTGACGGTCATTTGTATCTCCACGTATTTGTCCCGCTCCTCGGTCTCGTGCATGTAATTCGTCGAGCAGCGGTAGCAAGCGCTGAAAGCTGGCTGTCGTCCGCACCCTAACCGCCACCCGTTAACTGTGACCAACATCTGGAAAAGTGGCCCTCTGTGAGTGACCTCTCGGTTCCAACGAGGTCGCGCAGGCACTGCTAACTTTTTCTTACGTGAGACCGGTTCGACGTAATAGTTCTGCGGACACCTGCAAGGTGGATAGAAGTAAGTAATGAAGGGAAAATAAGACATCCACCCGAACAGGGCGTCCAAGCCCAAGCGTCTGCCCGGTAAGGGCGATATCTCTCTGCCCTGCTGCTTCCAGCACGTGACCAGCGTCGGAAGCGGCGACAAGGAGAGGTTCTACTCCTTGGCCACCTTGGGACCCGACTGCGACATCGACTAGACTCGATGGGAGACCACAAGTCGCGAATTGAATCGAGATGAGCACACCATACTGGCTTCTACTTGCAAACTGTGCATGTCATTGGCTATCGCTCCACCACTGGTACGTGTGGCCATGGGACCAAGGCGTGCAGATTGTTCTAGGCTTGTGCGTTTATTGAAGTCAGCTGGAAGTCAGCTTCTAAGTTGTTGACAAATTCGACTTCACCCTGGCATCTGCTAGCCGTCTGGTTAGCTCAGATGGTAGAGCGGCTGCCCCGGAAAGGCGGTGGTCCCGGGTTCGAGTCCCTGACCAGGGCGAATTTTTCTTCAACTGCGAAGCTTTCTTTCGAGGAACCCGTATGGGTTCCCTTTACAGCACTTAGCTACGTTCGGGTGAACGTTTCATTTTCCCTTTTTTAGTGAGACCGGCTTGGGCTGCTCGTTTTGAATGCGACATCTAACGCCGATAGCCAGCAATACGAATGCCCCAAGACACCAGCAAATGAGACATGCATCTCTCATGTGGAAACATACTTAATAACACCTGTTGCAGGGGGGGGGGGGGATGCATGCGGGACGTTTTAGAAGACAACAGCGCACGAAATAACGCATGGAACAATGAGGCAACTTGAAGGCCAAGTTTCCCGTTCTTGAACTTTGCTCTAAAACGTCAGCGGTAGTACGTCGAGTGAAGCCAGCAATTTTAAGGTGCTTTCTCGCACAATGGCTCTTTAGGCACACGGAAAGTTATTGGGACTTGCTTGTTCCCGTTAGAAAATGCATAGCAATATGTTTTCTTTTTATTATTAAACAATCAAATATGGACCAAGGCAGATGTCGTCCATATATGTTATATCGGCCAAGCCGAGGAAGTTCGCATTTTAACACGACAGTGATTTATGTCGGGGTCCACCATCAACTTCCCGTAACAGATGTGACGTCGGCGTGACCGCATAAAATATGGTCTCCCTTGACATGGGATGGCCCTACCATCTAGGAGCGGTGGAGCGAAGTACTGCATCATGACACATAACGAGCGCGGACAGTGAGCGCAGCGGTAGTCTCAGCGCAGCGGTGGCTCCAACGCAGTGTAGCCTGGTGTAGGCGGCGTAGGCATGCCGCTGAGGTGACGACGCAGTTTCCTCACGTGGTTTGCCTTTCGCGTCCTATTAGCCTGTGACACCTCGTCGCCCACAGAGTGCAGCTTCAGCATCCATGAGCAGTGCTTACACGGCGCCTACTGCTACGCTTGCAATGGTACCAACTAAGAGATCTGCCGCGCTAAGCGGCGCAGAAAGGCAACGACGTCGACAGGCGAATCTCGCTTTGGTCCGGCGAGAGACACGCCAGCGTGAAGCAGAACGCCTTCGCGCGTTCGCGGCGCACGCTGCGAACCATGCCACTCGCATTCCTGAAGCTGAGCGTGTCGTGTCTCAACTGGCTGTCCAAGGCACTACGGAGCCGAACCAAACTACTCCTACCTTCGTTGAAGCGAGTCGGCAGCAGGACTCCGCTCGCCAACAGAACGCCGCGCGCCAAGCAAACCTGCAACGCGGTCGCCGACTCGCAAATCGTGCGCCTTTCGCTTCAGCGGACCGTGACTTCACGAAGCAAACGTGCAACACCTTCTGTGAAGACACGTTTCGCTTTCGTGTGCTACCGAATCCTATGAAAGGGGGATCAACCGTATTCTTTTTCAGCCCCCCCCTTCCCCAAGCCTCCTCCCACTGCAAAAGCTGCTGCTTCGCCAATCCAGAAGCCTGTTCTTCCATATGGGACCTGAGAAGAAGGTTCCACCCCATCTGGTGCCCGCGCACCAACCTTTACTAAGGGCTCAGTATAACAGTTGATTCTCTCTCTCTCTCTAGCACAGTTGAACTCAATGAGCCTCTCTTGTGTCTCCTCCGTGCTCGCCTGAAAGCACATTTAGACATACAGCTCTCGATCAGCTGACGTTGGTTCCTTCAAGATTGCGCAGTTCTCGCGAGGGGACGACAGCGCAGGGCTCAAGAACAGCACAAACGCGCGCGCGTTTACTCTCTGCAAACGAGCCAAGCTCCTTTTATTTTATTTATTTTTCTTGCGCCGTCACGCCCATCTGATTGGGGTCGCCAAAAGGAGGCCCTCCTCTTGCCTTTTCCCAAACAGGGAGTACAGCCGCGTTCTGATGTGCTAACCGCCAGACACCGAAAGCAAGCAAAGGATGAGGGCAAAGCGTGGCATGGGGGCGAAGCAAGCGTACCAAGCTTCCACGATGAGACCGAAACAGACAAGATGCGCCGCTCACACTGCGGTGCTGTTGCTCTCAGAAGCGGGTGCCTCGAGACAATTTGGTACGCCCTCGCTTTACTGTCTCGAAAGAGGAGCAAACAGAAAGCGGAGGGGAAAAAGCAACTGTCGGCAAGGAAACGAAACGGCGCAACACCGAAATGGGCTAGCGGAAGGGAAGATGAACGACAACAAGGTTTCCCGACCACTCCGACCTTTCTTTTTTTTTTTTTCAGGACGGGACTCTAGGCGCTGGCGGCGGTTATGTGGAAAACGGGGAAAACAGGCAAAAGGAAGAGGTGGTGTATGAATAAGGCACTGCTTCGGCCAGCCGAGTTTTTAGAGCGTTTTGCATCGCACGCCACGTGGCATGCGTTTTGTTGCAAAACGCGGCGAAAGAAAAAAAAATGACGACGCGTGAGACATTGCCGTTGCCGGCCGCGCAATTTTTCCTTCCTTGTTTCTTTTTCTCGCCACAGTGCGTTCTTTGCGGTAGCGTGCCTGGCACGAAGCGAACGGGTGTGTATTTGTCAGTGCGTGCTCTGTAGCGGTTGCGAGCGTTCGACCGGCCTGCAAAAGTGCGAGTGTGTTTTACTGCCGCCGCCTGTTCCAGCACTCTCGCCACGTCGCAACGCGCTTGTTGTTACTGGCGTGGTGTTTTGCGGCCTCCGACGAGACGAGCGCCTACGCTGTGCTTGATTATATTCAGAAAGCGAAGCAACGAAATTGCTTCGCTTTCTCTGTCTCTCCACCCCCCTCTCTTAAAGCGCAGGCGCGCGCGCGCACACACACACACACACACACACACACACACACACACACACACACACACACACCCACACACACACACACACACACACACACACACACACACACACACACACACACACACACACACACACACACACACACACACACACACACACACACGCACGCACACGCACACGCACACACACGCACGCACGCACGCACGCACACACACGCACCGATGCTGTGACTTTCTTTCTCCGATGCAGCCGCGGTCCCCTCCGTCGCTCGCTCGTGACAACGTTCGTTGGTTGCACGCACTTCTTGTATTCTTGTCAGGGCGCACCACTTTCAGTTTTGCTCGCTGCTGCTCGCCCGCTTACGGCGAGGCGAGATGCGCCGTTCAAGCAAGCGTGAGTGTTTTCCACCTTTCGCTTTCTTTCTTTTCTTTCACTGCTGTGTTTCGAGGCGATGCGCGGCAACGTCATTCCATGGGTTCCTGCTGCCAATGCTCGTTTCGTTTTCTCCTTCTTTTTTTTTTGCCACCGTTCCTCGAGTACTTTTTACTTTTACGCCCTTACATATATCTTGAAAACACCCGTTTTCGGCCGTGCGGCTGCGGCTACGGACATTGTTTCTTCTTAACGCGATCGCGGGGAAAAAAAATCGTTTCGCGAGCACGCGGGACCGTTCGTATTCGTTAGCGTCAGCGTCGTTTTAAGGGCGCGCCTCCACGCCTTCCTCGCCGAATTCGCGATCCCCTTTTTCGTTCTTTGCTCCCCGGCGTCGTCGTCTGTATGCCTGGCCCCTAAAGAGCGACATGAAAGGAGACGCGGAAATTTTTCGCGATCAGATAAGAGGGCGAAACGAGCGCCTGATGCTTTCAAACAACGCTCGGATTCACACGTCAGTTCCAGCCGCGCTACTGCGCGTCACTCTAAGCAAGAGCAGAGCTGGAGGGAGGGACGGTGCCCCATATTCCCTATACGTCACTGGGACGAGCGGCCGCAGAGTAGAATAGCGAGCAGGAGGACAGGGTCCCGCTTCTCTGGGTCCATGCATCACTTTTCTAAGCGTTTCCCTGGGTGCCATTTCCGTCTTTCTTTCTTTCTTTCTTTAAGATGTAGCAACGTGTAACTGCGCTGTAGCGAAAAGTATTTCCTGATGTCACGCAATTCATTCTGCCGGAAAATCTACGCTGTGCAGAGTTTCACTTGGCTCCTGATGCAAAGCGCGCAAGAGCCATGCCTCTGGCTGCCCCCTTTCACTCGTGCCAAAAATAGCCATGTGCTTACGAAAACAGGAACATCTGGAAAAAGGCGCGCCGGTATACGCAGCCTACCCCGTCTTAGCGCTGTACAACTATTACACGTGCAAAACATCGCCTCGATTGATTGGTTGATTGATTGATTGAATGATGATGATGATGATGATGATGATGAGGAGGAGGAGGAGGAGGAGGAGGAGGAGGAGGAGGAGGAGGAGGAGGAGGAGGACGCTGATGCTGGTGGAGCGTTTGTTGACAAGCACAGAAGTTTCAGTGAAGTACAGGAACTGCGCTCCGATACATAGGGCAGAAAGCAAGCGACCAAACAGGCTTAGCGCTCCGTGTGGTGTGTCGGGACTGAACGTGGCAAAAGTGCGGTGTATACAAGGTGGGAGTTACCAAAACAACGCGCCACGCCAGTTCCCCAATTGAGTCTCCTCAAAGACACGACGTAGAGGAGCATGCTAGACATTCCGCCAGGCAATTTCTCTCCGGAAGTCATGAAAGAGCGTCGCTTTCTCTCTCTCAACTTGCAAAACATCGTACTTCTCTAATCCTTCGATCACAATTTCGTTTCTTTTCCAACCTTTATTTTTCACCCCCTTATCACATTCCAGTCCAAACAGCCCTCCGAACAACTGCATTGATCATCCTCTGTCTTTCCGATCCTGAATGATTTATACATTCACATTCTAGGTAACGGGCGTTTCATTTCTAACTTCAACAGCACACCCAGTTTATGTTTATCCATATAGCTATTTCGTTTTATACGAGGCAAGTAACTGCGTTGGAGAAGGTAATTTAAGGGGACAGAAAAGACAAAAGAATTGGAGCTGCATTAGTAAGTTACCCTTCTGCAATAATAACAAAGGCGCTCACACCGTGAGAAGATGCTGGGTAAGCCTTGACGCGTCTGCCACCAGCTCTCCTCGACGTCATCGATTTGGACGGCGTCTATCTACTCGAGCCTAGTTAACATTTTTTATCGGTAGACACGCCCCATATGTTTATTATAAAAAAGACAAAGAAAGTTTCAAGCAAGCTTCAAGAACTAGCAAATTTCAAGAACTCTTACTGAGCTATTACGGCTCGAATGCGAAAAAAAAAAAGAAACTGAAATCAGTGGCGTAAGCAATGGCGACGAGGTTACCGCGCAAAAAAAAAAAGCAAGTTGGAGAAAGAACAAAGGAAAACAAAAGTAAATCTTTCACCTTAATGTTTTGTTTGATAATCAACCAATTACCGCGAAGGTTACAAAAACAGAGTAATAAAAGACTACTTTGTCAGTCTACCATGACAAAGTGAATCGCTTTAGTGCATATTGAGGCTCTCGACATGCTGCTGCGCGCGACGACAAACTGCGTTCGTAACTGACATAACGTACAGTATCGATTCGAGTAATGAAGTGAGTAAAAGGTCGGAACTACCAATGTAGTGTATACACCTTAGTATATGTTTAGTCCATAGCCCTAAATCTCACCCAAAGGAAAAAAAATGGTAACAGTATAACCGCGACTGTTTCCAAGTTACCACGTTACGACCGTTACCACGATCACAAACGAAGAAGCAGAAGCAATCTGTACCAGTTCACCGACAGACAACAGGTCAAGCGCCGCAGAGAGTAACAGACGGGGTTGCCCGTATGCGAACACAAACAAACACTCGGCGCATAATTTAGGTTACACACCCAGCAGCAGAAACACTCAAAGACGGCGGCCACCACTCGTTCAAACAAAAAGCGCCGTATCCAGCAGGCGACCTATAATGGCTTTCCATGAAAGATAATACGCGAAAGGGAAAAAAACAAGGGGGACACATGCTCTCAGAAAAATAATAATGAACAGAATAAACAAAACAGCGTGTACACAAGGAATAGAAAAAACGTGGACAGAGATTAATAGAAAAGGAGGAGAAGGAGGAAGAGGAGGAGGAGGAGATAGCTTTGAGGCACGCGATGCCGACGGGGCAGCCGGTGCAATTAGGTTGACGTGCTCGGCGTTCCAAAAACCACCATTGTTTTTTTGTTTTTATTTTCACGTTGAGCCCGACGCACGCGGCCTTATATATACATGGGAGCAAGCAGCGGGCGGTGTCCTTCGATTTTGTGTCCGACTCCACCGACGTACTTTCCGTTTTTGGTCTTCGTTTGCGACACAGACCCACACACACACACACACACACACACACACACACACACACACACTCGCTCTTTTGCGTGTGCGTGTGTGTGTGCGTGCCATCCCGTTTGCACGTCTCGCTTTCTCTCGTCCCCTCCGAGAGCACGCGAGCCGCTCGAGCTGAGAGCCAGCGTATGTATAAACAAACACCCGGCACAATTAATTAATCGAGGCGCCGCAGCAGTACCCCCGTCAACGTGAGGATGACACTCAGCGAGATCGGAGTGCCTCTCTCGGTCAGCGCAAAGAGAAACAGACCAGCCCTCCCTGACTTCTCTTATATATATATATATATATATATATATATATATATATATATACGAATCTGGAGTGCTTAGCTAGGCATTACCGCAACGGTAGCTGTTACACAAGCTGACATAAACCTGGGTAACCGTCTTTTCTATTAACCGATGCAAATAAGTAACAAAACGGGTGCGGGAAATTAATTTAGCATTGAAAGTTTTGATGGCGCCGCACAGTTCTCAAAAACACACAGCCATCGAATCTGTTATTCATTGCCGTTGCAGGAATATTGTTCGAAACTCGCGAGCCTGGAGACAACAAAGAAAAAAAAGAAGAAAAAGGAAAGAAAAAGTAAAATAAGAAAAAAAAAGAAAAAGATGAGAAATATAGGAAAGAAAAAGAAAAAAATCTAATTCGCTCGAGTATTCGTTGCTCAACCTGTAATTGAATGGCGGAGCCTGGTCATCACACCCACACGCTGGGTCTCGCCGTTCCAGCACGCGCATAAGAAGGCTTCGAGGGAATTGCTCATTCAGCGCCCGAGCGTTCAGCAAGTGTTTGCGATCGATAGTGGTATACAGGTGTAAGTACCATCGACCAAGAATTTCGCTTGAGCAAGAAAGGCAGCGTTGGCTAGACACCGCGTGCTGTCCTTTATCTGGTCTGTTCTTCTGTTATCTTTTACTTCTGCTAGAAACTACAGAGATAAACACTCTTTTACGCATACAATTAAGAGGTTTGCCTGACCTAAAACACCCGAATCCGTGCAATGCAGCGAAAGCTTATTAGGATTGCAAATTGGGCAAGCTGGTACCGATCCATCTTCAACAGCACCACTTTTGACAGGAATAAGCCGAAGAACACCGCACAACACACGCCCTGTTTTCTCTAGCTTGTTCCTGTCGAAAGTAGTGCCAGTGAAAATGCAGCTTTTGTTGCATCTTAGACAGCGCCGGTTCGGTGGCATCAACAGCCAGACAAAATGCTCGCGCCAGCAGCCAATCAGGGAAGAGAACCAGAACACGGGCTCTAGAAACTGGCCACACGGGCTGTTCTAGAAAAACTGGCCAGCCTGTATACACAATGCCTCATGACCTCGAGCGTACCGGAATCTTGGAAGAACGCTAACATAATCCTAATCTATAAGAAAGGGGACGCCAAAGAATTGAAAAATTATAGACCGATCAGCTTACTGTCCGTTGCCTACAAAGTATTTACTAATGTAATCGCAAATAGAATCAGGAACACCTTAGACTTCTGTCAACCAAAGACCCAGACAGGATTCCGTAAAGGCTACTCAACAATAGACCATATTCACACTATCAATCAGGTGATAGAGAAATGTGCGGAATATAACTAACTGTTATATATAGCTTTCATTGATTACGAGAAAGCGTTTGATACTGTCGAAACCTCAGCAGTCATAGAGGCATTACGGAATCAGGGTGTAGACAAGCCGTATGTAAAAATACTGAAAGATATCTATAGCGGCTCCACAGCCACCGTAGTCCTCCATAAGGAAAGCAACAAAATCCCAATAAAAAAAGGAGTCAGGCAGGGAGATACGATCTCTCCAATGCTATTCACGAGGTATTCAGATACCTGGATTGGCAAGAATTGGGGATAGGAGTTAATGGAGAATACTTTAGTAACTTGCGATTTGCTGATGATATTGCCTTGCTTAGTAACTCAGGGGACCAATTGCAATGCATGCTCATTGATCTGGAGTGGCAAAGAAGAAGGGTGGGTCTAAAAATTAATCTGCAGGAAACTAAAGTAATATTTAACAGTCTCGGTAGAGAACAGCAGTTTACGATAGGTAGCGAGGCACTGGAAGTGGTAAGGGAATACATCTACTTAGGGCAGCTAGTGACCGCAGATCCAGATCATGAGAGTGAAATAAACAGAAGAATAAGAATGGGCTGGGGTGCGTTTGGCAGGCATTCTCAGATCATGAACAGCAAGTTGCCATTATCTCTCAAGAGAAAAAGGTATAACAGCTGTGTCTTACCAGTACTCATTTACGGGGCAGAAACTTGGAGGCTTACGAAAAGGGTTCTACTTAAATTGAGGACGACGCAACGAGCTATGGAAACAAGAATAATAGGTGTAACGTTAAGGGATAAGAAAAGAGCAGATTGGGTGAGGGAACAAACGCGAGTTAATGACATCTTAGTTGAAATCAAGAAAAAGAAATGGGCATGGGCAGGACATGTAATGAGGAGGGAAGACAACCGATAGTCATTAAGGGTTACGGACTGGATTCCAAGGGAAGGGAAGCGTAGCAGGGGGCGGCAGAAAGTTAGGTGGGCGGATGTGATTAAGAAGTTTGCAGGGACGACATGGCCACAATTAGTACATGACCGGGGTAGTTGGAGAAGTATGGGAGAAGCCTTTGCCATGCGGTAGGGTTAACCAGGCTGATGATGATGATGATGAAGTTCAACAACTGGCAGTTATTGTGCACGCGCGCCGTCAGTTACTGCTTTGCATGCCTAAAAAACTACGATTGATAGGAAATTTAAAACTACATAAATTAAGCGCAATGAACAAGGCCAAAAGAACGTGCGAATCCATAATCACGAAGCGGAGAAAAATCCGCGCACTAAACAGCATTCCCGCGGAAAGCTGAACAATCGCAGCGCCAGAGTTTGCTCTGGCAAGTTTGGTAGCAAACTCTAAGCTCCTACTAGCTTCTTTAGAACACCCAGTTAGCTCTTGTCACTGATTGCCTGGCACCAGACACGTGTAGGCTTCGTTGCACTGCGCAGAGTCGGTTAAGAAGCAGCGTAAGAGCACAACAACCGCAAGAGCAGCAGCAACAGCACAACAACCGGCGCAATTCGCGGCTCCTAACTACAAAAGCCGACGCTATTTCATCATGTAAGTGAACACACGCGCAGACGCAACCGTGCCTTAGAATACCTGAAGGCCATAAAAGAAAGAACAACAAAAGAACGGAGAATAACGCGCATTCGCAGTACTAGGAAAGAGTTGAAAGCAAGAAGATGAAACAATCAGACTGTACAGGGTGACTGTAACGAACTGTGACGCGAAGAGACGCAGAACACTGGGAGAAGGGAGGAAGAGACAACGGGGCGGCCCTCAAACTCGTTAAGAAGTCGATTGCCGCGTCTTGTCTGCAGGTCGACTTAACCCAAGTCCCGTTTTCGCGACTGTAACAGATGAAACCTTTTTCTGTCGGAAAGGCTGCACAGGAGGCCGGCTTTCCCGTCTTTGCTGCATCGTCAGTCTAAGAAAGGAGTAAGACAGACGTTTCAAGTGGAGAAACAGCGGTTTCCAAATCTCCCGAGACAGAAGCTTTCGCTGGAACAAAAGCATAAGAAAAATGTAGTAATACCGTAGATGAAGTGGGATCAGCCACAAGAAAATAAAATGAGACTAATCAGAGAAATTCTCCAGTTGGCTATCTTCTTTTTAAAGAAAAAAGACATTGTAAAGAAGGAGCTATCCCTGCAGATACGGTTAAGCGCCGTAACGGAGCTTAAAGCACATCGCAATAATCCTGTCTGGTTTCGACAACGCAGCCGCGTCACTTCAGCCGTTCGCGCTGACGTCGGTCGTGGCCCCCGATGAAGCACTGTTTCTTACTCCAGTTTGTCCAGCTTTGTCAATAGCTCTGTTCCTTAGTACGCCAAGAAGAGGACATTTGGTAACTTATAACGAACGTGTGTGGTCGTCGCACTGTACCCTAAGGGGCCACTGATAGGTACGTCGCCATTCCGAAAAGAACTACACATATACTATGCATTTGTAAATGCTGATCCTAGCAGTGGAGTTCAGCGTTGTTTGTGCAGGCGGCTCCATGTAAGGGTCGCGGGGTGCGGTCGAAAGAGACGCATGGTTCGATACCAAGACTGCGACGGAGAGTTATAGCCGTCAGGGGTGGGAGAGCCGCGGTTCACAGAGAGCGCGCAAGCGGGTTAACTGTGAGTCGGGGCTTCCGCCAGTTCGTTCGCGGTAACAGTGGCGCGGCTTCGAAGTGAACCCTTTGCCGCTGAACCGCACCATGCCGAGACATTCCGCGAATGGGCCAGGTGCCGTAATGGGCTTGGAGCAGTTTTCTTTGGGGAAGTGCACCTTGCGAGGTTGTGAAACGAGAGACCCGTTGCACTGCATGCAAAGGATTTCTGGCCACGGCCTTGACGTATTAGAACTCAGGATAGTGTCAGCCTGGAGCTCCATTGTGTGCACATTGCGCGCACCGCAATGTGATTGGACGAACGATGGTGTGAGGGGTGTGTTGGGGAAGGTTTTAGGTACGTGCAGGGCCGTTGGATGGGGATTCGGTGGAGATTCGGCTAAGAGAAAGGAGATCAAAACTGTAACATGATTGTAACTTTTCACTCGTAGTCTGATGTCTGTGTAAATCGTTTCCATTATATCGCTTGCCTTTTCTATCGCAATAATCAGTTAACCCCTTGCAGTCAGCGTATTAAAACTGCAGCCCTGCCTACTGTAATGTGACTTCGCGACATCCACGACACCTTTAAGCTTACCTCACCCACATCGAGGCGAATATCAACTTTAACCATACACGACACGACACGAACCCAGTGACGCCTAGGTAGTCTGGATGGAAGGCGAAGCTGCCAGATGGGAACCTAAAGACTGAAAACGTCTTCTCAATGCATCCTACATTCTGATATTTCTTTTATTTATATTATTTTGTGGGCTGATAATGAGCTTCGTTAAATCTATCCGCTCGACCTGTCCGTCATGGCTGTCGGAAATAATCAAGGCACTCTCGAACAACATGCAGAAATATGTACTTCCTTCTGCCAATACAGGGAGAGATACGAAGTGCTTACTGACTTTATGATAGACGCTTTATCAGGCGGTGAGCTAAGGTTAGAAAGATTCCAAACCACAGGCCGCCAATTGTCTCACAAAATCGCGCACTGTACAAAACAATAAAAAATGTAATAGTAAGGACAATAAAATAGACGCTTTCGTGCCCACGTGTTTTCAGCTATTATTATTCCTGATATTTATTACTAACGCAACATCAAACGAGACATAAACAGATGATTTCGCGCTGGTAACATGCACCACAAATCCGGCATAGAAAGAGCCCAACCAGAGCATTATTGAGAGCTATCGATTATTTACAGGAGTAACAGCACCCTGCAGCTTAATTAAGAAATTCATCCCTCCGATTTCCGATCACTCCAATGAACACCTAAACTTATGTAATTGGGACAGCAGGGACATACGGGGGAAAAAATTAAGCGGTGCTATAAACAGGGTGTAGTTGTAAATAGACAAACAGGGCGCTCTTGATGGTGACGCTGTTTTCTTGTCAACGCGGCGGTAACGCACACGCCATGTTCATCCTCAACAACGTCCCCTTTTCACCCCACTCCCACCCCCAGATGTTTGCTTCGCGAATCCAAAAAAAGTTATGACGCAAAAGAAGCAAAACCCAGGAGCGTACAACATGACGGGCCATAATTTATTTTGCCTGTTTCATTGCCCAACGTCGACAGTCGAGAATGGCTACTTCATCCGAACGGAGGAGCCTTGAGATGACAACAATGTTTCCAGATACTCGACTAGAATGTGAGACAAGTTGCTGGAAACTCGCTGAAGATTCGCGTTATACGTCTCCCACTCTCGCAGAATGGGCTCCGCAATTCGCAAAACTGGTCCAGTCAGTTTCTGGCCTTGAACAGACGCAGCCAGACGCGCGCTCGAACATGCGACTGAACCAGAAGAAGCGCATTGAGCCACTAGAGAGAGACAGAGAGAGAAACGGAGACACAAAAGACAAACAACTGTAATAAACTTCAGAGAGGGGGGGACACGAATGGCCACCCGTCAGCCAACTTGGCGTTCGTTAAGCAAGCAAAAAAAGGAGAAACAAACAAACGAGAAAAGCGACGAGAGAAGCTGGGCCATTGTGCGTGGCCGGCCACTGAGGCGGCCGCGACAAACAACGTCTGAGCCATCCGCCAAATCGGCGGTATACGAACAAAGCACCACGAAACGCGTCGGCCCCTCGGCTCTTGGCTCGATACGGCTCGCGACCTCAGCGAACGAGATAACTTTTCTTTTTTCCTGGCCCGAAGCCAAAGGCCGCGCGCCGCGCCACCGCACTGCACAGCGAGCGCTCTGCACGACTTTCACTGTAACGCGCCGTTCCGGTCGTTTCCGACGGAAACTTCCACACACGAGTAGAATGAAGTATGCGCGAAAAATACAAAAGTCGCGTTCCCTCCGCTTCCGCACCTCTTTTCTCTCTCTCTCTTCAACCTCTGTGCATCCTTCGGGCTGTGCACAGATTTTTCAGCGCAGACGACGCCACAAATAAGGGCCTCGTTTCTCTTCGCCCGTTACTCGTTTCAGCGTCCAAACTTCCAAGTAGCGGCTGAAAATTTGGCCGCTGCAAAAGGCTTTCAAGTAGCCCGAACATGTCTAGAAGAACGGCGAGCACCCAAAGTAGTCTAAAGCGGCGACAAAGGGAGGCGCGGCGTAAGTTAGATGACTGCGTAGTACAAAAGTATGTGCACACTGTCTGACATTAAAACACGTACAGTGATCTGCAAGCTACGGCTTGCAGATCACTGAACAGCTACGGCTTGCAAGCTACAGCTTGCAAGCTACAACTTGCAGATAAAACGGAAAGTCTGGGCCTGCATTAAAAAAAAAAAAAGAACTCTTACGCTAAAATTGTAACATCGTTCGCAAGAGAAAATGCCAGCCAATGCAGGTGCCAGCGATATTGTTAGCGATGGACATGGCGAACAGCGCAAAGCTTTCAGAATGCTATAGGCCTGGGCCCGTATTGTGTCGTAATTCTGTCGTAAGAGCCCGCGCTCGCGTGTGTTTGTGTGTGTGTGATCGATTTGTGAATTCGCCTCCCCTTATTGATAGGAGACTGAACTCACAAAGCTATCTTTTTGTAGTAACAGTTTTATGATGGCCGTCCGCAATCGCTAGTATGCCCGCTATCGCTATTGGCTTGCACCAGTTCTCAGAAACCGCGCTCTATATCGGACAAACCATCGCGTTACGAATACGAGCTCTGGGAGTCGCAATGATCCACGGCCCATTATTACAAAAGAATTCACACGTTACAGCGGCTAGTATGAACAGGCAGTCATGACATGACACCTTGTATATTAGCGAAGGCGGCCGGCGAGTGACAATCATTTTTTACGCAGTGAATTACTAGACGTTTTGTGAATGTCCACCCTTGTTCGCAAATGCGGCTCCATTTTGACCAGCCGCATTCATTTACTCTAATTTAGAGTGCCGAACTGCAGACATGCTGCACCTAGCTTAGTGCACGTGAGAGAGCGATAGAGGCTCATGTATTATCTCTCTCTCTCTCACCCACTTCCCTTCTCCACGTGTTGGGTAGCAAACTAAACTCGGTCTGGTTAACCTTCCCTCCTTTCTTTCCTCCCTTCTCTCTGTCTCTCTAAATGCGACGACATATCCGCCATCATAACCACGGAGGCGCATGTTCCTCTGAATTGCTCTAGCGTATTTGTAAACGAGGATTTCGAACGCGCAAAGCAGTTCGCGCGCAAAAGTGCTTCACCGACAAAAAGAAAAGGAAAAAACAAGAAAGTTTATAATGCGACGTACTCGCATTTTCAGCCGCGACGTCAAACAAGTGGACCAGTATCCGTAGCAGTCGATTAGAAATGGCGATGAAAGACCGGTGATTGCCCCTGTTTGCGTCTTAGTAAAGCCGCGTTTTATGTATAGTTTGTATTTATTTATTTATTTATTTATTTATTTATTTTATTTATTTAGGTTACCCTCAGGGTACAGAGTACATCTCAGAAGGGAAGGGCAATTCACAACGATGAAAAAGAACACAACACACGTTTCATGCAAGAATATAAAACACTAGAGGAAGAAGGATTTAATATATTAAAAATTGTCTTACAACTTTATAAGACGGTTGATGAACAATAATATTAGGCAGTGAACCAAAACAGGATACTAAAATCAGGTAATGGACAAAACACAAAAGCGGTAATTATATGTAATCAGCGTTGTAAGGACATGTTTAAACGGAATAGAATCAGTGATGCTGGTGGGGTATTCTATTCTTTACACGTTCTCGGAAAATACGATTGTACACATGTTACGGCGTTGCAATGGGGCACCGAGACTTTTCGTAGGTGATTTCGGCGATGACCAATGAAGGGTGCTGGCTGAATCCATCGGGAGCGAAGATTAGAGTTAAGGTAGAAAATCTTATGGAACAGACAGACGCGGGTGTGCTTTCGGCGGCTAGCTTGTGGGATGGGATTTAAATACGTGTTTATTTGGGCGACGCTAGCCGAACGATGATAGTTCTGCACGATTCTGCACAGTTTCCAGCATGAGCGCTATAGTGTGACCTGTCCAGAGTCTCATACAGATGAAGCATATTCCATTTGTGGTCACACATACGTGGTGCATAATAATGTATTTAGTGATGATGGAGCAAGAAAAAGGTTTCTTCGAAAATAACCCAGGGTTTCGTTCGCTTTTGATGCTATATGTTCTGTATGTAATTTTCAGGACAGCATGTTAGTTATATAGACGCTGAGATACCGGCAGGATGTTACGCTTTCAAGGGGATGACTGTGAATATATTGAGTTGGACAGGTTGTATTCGAACGAGAAACTCTCATAGACTTACACTTTTTAATGTTTAGTTCCATTTTACAAATATGACACCAATCAAGTATGCTATTGAGATCGACCTGGAGCGAGTGAATATCTGAATCCTTAGTTATATTACGGTAAATCACGCAGTAATCAGCAAATAAACAAATTCTAGAGGTAATAGCACTAGGTAAGTCATTTACGTAAATTAGGAATAGTAGGGGGCCAAGTACAGATCCTTGAGGAACGCCAGAGTCAACTGGTGCAGCAGAGGAATTAGCGTCATTACTGCTGACGAATTGGGCGAATTGTGCCACAGCTGACAGGGCCAGCAGCGGCGGCTTATCGGAACAAACTGATCTCGAAAAGAAATTGGTACTTGGCTGCAGGAGAATGTGTCCACGCGCTTACTATAGACGCATAGACACTTCGGGTCAAATTTACAAAGCTTTTCTTCCGCAAATGCTGTTTGCCATTAGCCGGCCACCTTGGCCAAACGTGACGACTGGCTAGCATCTGCTCTTACGAAGAGTTCTAGCACAAAAAACTTTTTTCTTTATTATGAGCCCTGAATAGTATAGGATAGAGGGGATAGAGTATGATGGCGCATGCAAGCGCTAGTGCAAAGAGAAATCCACTCGCTATCATTACCATAATAATAATAATCATCATCATGATAATCATCACCGTAGGCAGTCGTGATTGACCAGCTACACGGAAACTGGCCAACATCGAACTGCCGCTAGCCTCCGCAACGAAGCACGATTTAAGCGTCCTGCATTAAGTGTAGTGCTATGGCGGAAGTGCGATAAGTACGGGGGCTGAATATCTGCCCTACTACCACGGATGATGCAACGGGAGAGCGGCGGGAACGAAACAAACGGGAAGGCGCAGCCGCGCGCCCAGCTATAGGGACCTAACTCGGCGCCCATATTAACGCAGCGGGAAGCGAAGAATACGAGACTTGCCCGAAGGGGGCCCCTCCACTAATCAACCCGTGCGGCGCAGTAGCGCGCTGCTGGCTAAGTCGCACGGTGCATCCTTGCGAACGCACGCCAGATGTAGATCTCCTATGCACGGCACAACGCGAAAGGTCAGCTGCCACAGCTCAAACGATTCCCGGAAAATTCGGCCGCGCAGGTACAACGTCCGAGAACACGTCTTGTGCGAGCGCGGCGGGGATAATAAAGGCTCACACACTGCAGTTCTGTTTCTTTCTCTCTGTACACACCTTCAACGCTACTCGGTGAGGCAGCCGGCCCGTCTCTATGTATCTGCGACCTCCCCCCCCCTCTCCCACAACCCCTGTTCTCGTCATGTATAGAAGCGCGATGGAGAGCAAGCGATAACGCGCGTGAAACGCCAAACGAAGCTTAAATGGCCAGTCATGTGCAATCGTGCTGCTATGCCTTTCCGACCTCCACTCGCGTCGCGCGCATGGGATGACGCAATCAGAAAAAAATGAACTTCTTCCCCCTAATAGGTGCAACTTCGCGTTAGAAGAAAACGCCGCAATAAATGGGACTCAAAAAGTTGGAAGAAGAGGGGGGTAGCGTCCGTCCAGATTCTCGCGCCCTGCCATATATTGCTCCAACCAATGACCATTTCAAATCAGTTTTTACGCCAGATAATAATTATCTTCCAATGTTCAATATGTCTTTAACACGTATGCCGGATGTGAAGATTTCTGACCACGGCATTTTCCACCTTTTGCTAAAACTATATGTTGAAAAATCCCCCGGCCTGGATGATATCCCGAGCGCTTTTTTAAAAAGGTATGCAGAATGGTGTGACAAGTACTTGTTTGTATTGTTGAATAAGTCTCTGAAAGATGTTGTATTGCCTGACGACTGGAGGACAGCCTGAATCAAACCAGTGCACAAATCCGCTGACAAATCAAACTTCACAAATTATCGAACCATTTCATTAACACCTACTTCTCGAAAAATTTTTGAGCACATAATTTACAAACATGTGGTTGATTTTCTTGAACAACACAAAGTGCTAACAAACTCTCAACATGGCTTCAGGCGAGGTTACTCCACTAGCACACAATTAATTGCAATTACGCACGATTTCGCAGCCGCAACAAATAAAGAAAAACAAACGGACGTTATATACATGGATTTCAGCAAGGCATTTGACAAAGTCTCTCACAATAAACTACTACACAAATCAGGTTCTGTAATAACGAATCACAAACTGCTAGCGTGGATTAGAGCTTATCTTTCGAACCGCTATCAGCATGTTTCCCTAAATATTATGGGGTCTAACGTGCCAAAACCACTTTCTCATTATGAGGCACACCGTAGTGGTGGACTCCGGAAATTTCGACCACCTGGAGCTCTTTAACGTGCACCTAGATCTAAGTACACGGGTGTTTTCGCATTTCGCCCTCACCGAAATGCGGCCGCCGCGGCCGCGGTTCGATCCCGCGACCTCGTGCTCAGCAGCCGAACACAACAGCCACTGAGCAACCACGGCGGGTTCAGTATGTTTCCCTAAACGGCTCTTCATCAAATCGCGTTGGCGTTGATCATGGTGTTCCCCAGGGGTCTGTTCTTGGGCCCCTATTGTTTCTGGTTTTTATAAATGACATCTTTGCTGACATTAATGTTGATATTAACCTATATGCGGACGACTGCGTGATTTACGAAACAGTTAGTTCAATTGAGGATCAAGCCAGGTCAAATGAGAACCTCCAAAAATCATATCATGGTGTGAGAAGTGGAAGATGACTCTTAATTAAAGAAAAACGTCTTTATGCAAATAACCCATAAGACGAAGCCACTCCTCTTTCATTACGGTGCAAACGGTCTTACTCTCTCAGAGGTAACAGAATAGAAATATCTGGGATTATGAATCACAAATTACCTGTCTTGGACAAAGCACATAGACGTGGTTACAAGTAAAGCACTACGCACATTGTTTTTCTTGAGACGCTCTTTAAATTTATCCACGCATGCTGTACGTCTCCTTGCATATCGGCTTATTATATGTCCTATGCTTGAGTATGCGGTACCCAGTTGGGACCCTTACACAAAGACAAACATCAAGAAATTGAAAAGAATACAAAAAGAAAGGTAGTGCGATATATTTATAATTCCTACGGGCGTACGTAAGTTACTGAACTCATCAAGCGAAGCGGATTACCTTCAGTTATCAACAGCAATCGAATTTGTCGACTAAAGTTCTTCTACCAGCTAGTAGAAGGATATTATAACCTAGATACGTCACACATTATCACTTACTCCGAAGGCTATGCTACCATACAACGATATTCTTTTACAATAACACATTTAGTTTGACATAATAACTGCATTAGGTACTCTTTTATTCCCAGAACCATTGTAGAATGGAATCAGCTTGCCGAAGATGTAGGGACGAAGGATTCATTGTCTTAATTTGAGAAATACTCACAATAATTCTTTGAGCAGCGTTACTTATGTTTGCATGTGCCTTTTTTTGTGCCATTTAGGGTTTCTTACGCGTGCACTGTTATCTGGTATTGTTTCTGCCTTTTTGGTTTTATTTAGGGTTTGCTGTTTTGTCTCTAAATCATTTGTGTTATTCATAAATTTTCTGCTTTTGACATTTAACAAATGCTTATATTCCTTCACTATTATTTACGTACTGTCTTTATTTTATCGTGTTTGTGCATTTCTATGTAAACACTTCTTTTATGTATCACACCTGCTGTGATCTCTCTTCGAGATCGCAGTGTCCATAAATAAAAAATTAAATAAAAATTGAGGTATCGTGGCTCCTTTAAAGAAAAGAGTTATCACGATAGAACTGGCTGTAAGAGGAGACATCATCAATCGCCATGTTCCATTATTGCCACAATGGCTAAACGACCGGCTTCTGCTGTAACAAGGGCCAACTAGGTTAACGATAACAAAACACAAAGAAGGGGCGCTATAACTTAAAGCTATTCCAAGCAGTTTCTATTCCACTTCTGCAATCAGCCGTCGACGATTGGTCAAACATTCTTCGGGCCACCCCACTTCGCCTGCCTGTCACGAAACGTCACGATAACCGCGAAGCCTCACCATCTGATATGACGTGTACACATTGAACAAATGAGAAAAATATATTCCCGATTCTACGCCCTTTTCGCCATTAGCCCTCCGTTATTGGTAAAAAAAGTTTGCGCTACCCACACTATTCCTGGCATGTCACAAAACCGCGAAAACGCACGACGTCAAATGACATGTAGCATCAAAGATTCATTGTCGTACATTATGACGAACTGAATTTTTTATTTCGGAATAGCCGAAGACTTCCCCGTTCCGAAAGTAATAGAAGATGGCTGCCCACCAATAGCTCTGATTGTGGCTACTCAAACCTTCCAGGGAGAATGGATTTATTTGTGTACAAAAAAAAAAAAAAAAAAAAAAATTGCGTGGCAGTATGACGTTGTAAAGCCCTGTTGGCTCTTTTAGGACATCACTATGATAACTTTTCTTCGCTGAGGGTCCGTTTTGGCGGCATATTTAACCTTCCGGTTGCCCGCTGCCGCGATTTTCGACCAGCCACCGCCAGGTAAGCAAGGGGAAGCGGGCCGATCGGAGGCGCCGGCATTAACTTCCTCAACCGGTTATCTGCCTTCACGACGCCAGCTCGACCTCACCGAAACCCTCTCCACTTCTGCATCATTCTCGCTTCTCATCGGCCAATTAGATAAGAAAAAAAAAATACGAGATGTAAGCAATGCTATTCGCTTTGATAGTAAACAAAAACGACCCATAAGCGAGGAGAGCGTTTGATTGGGCTCTTCTAACAACATTGCGGCTCACCGCCTGATGCTTGCGTCAGCGGTTACGTAACACTGACATCAGGAGATTGGAATAGGCTTACCTTACAAGGACTAAGGTGAAGCGCGAGCACACAACCGTTTTATTAACACCTTTGTGTCCGCTTTGCTTCTCTCAAATTTCTTGTTTTTTTAAACCCGCAATTAAGGCACATGTCATAACAGAAATAAAACAGTTCCGAGTTGACGCACCGCCTTATCTTCCTTAATTAAGGTGCCTTACGTGCCAAAACCACTTTCTGATTATGAGGCACGCCGTAGAGGAGGACTCCGGTAATTACGACCAATTGGGGATCTTTAACATGCACCTAAATCTAAGCACACAGGTGTTTTCACATTTCGCCCCCATCGAAATGCGGCAGCCGTGGCCGGGATTCGATCCCGTGACCTTGTGCTCAGCAGCCTAACAACACCATAGCCACTGAGCAACCACGGCGGGTACCGCCTTATCTGTGTTTTCTTGTCGTCAACCTTCGAGCAGCACGTCTAGCCACAATGTTTCCCCGTCTAGCGCCCGTCGCAGCAGTATTAACCTATGAACATCGCGAACATATGCACCCGAAGTATTTAACCGATAAACTAGAACGCATACAGGAGTTGAGATTCATATGTTTGCATTTATACTTACTTTATCATCGCCCATATCCAATACCACAGGCAATGTCAAGCGCCAGTCAGACATTCAACCCGCACGAATCACATTACATCAATGCGTCACCATCCGGACCCAGTAATAATAACCCTCCCAAGTACTCTTTGTTCCCACACGCGAGAGAGAGAGAGAGAGAGAAGGGAAGACAGAAAGGCAGGGAGGTTAACCAGACTGAGTCCAGTTTGCTACCCTACACGTGGGGAGGGGAATGGGGAGTGAAAGAGGGAGAGAGAGAACTTAGGTGTAGGATGTCTACAGTCGGGCACTCAAGTCTGTTGCCCTCACGTAGCGAAAACGCGCTCGAACTGCTTTCTGGGCCAATGAACTGTGAGGCCAGGCCCCCAAGATCTTCGCTTCCGTAAATGGCCTGTCATCCAGTCTATTTAAGGCACACTGGAGAGTCTCGCGTTGATTATCGAAGCGAGAACAGTGGCACAGAAGGTGACTGATGGTCTCTTCACACTTGCACTTAGCGCACATTGGTGAATCCGCCATTCCAATACGATAGCTGTAGGAGTTGGTGAATGCTACTCCTACCCACAGCCGACACAGCAGTGTTGCGTCACGTCGTGGTAGGTTCGCTGGTAATGTAAGTTTCAGTGATGGGTCGAGGCTGTGTAAACGACACTTTGAGTTCTGAGGTGTATGCCAGCAAGCTAACGTGATTGTACGAGCGAGACTGCGAAGCTCTCTTGCAGCGTCGACTCTGGATAAAGGTATAAGGAATGTCGGTGAGCCAGCCTGGGCACGTCGGGCAGAGTCATCGGCGAGGTGATTACCAACGATGCCACAATGTCCCGCACATCCCGGACATCCGGACATCCCACACGCGATTTCCCATTGGAACAAGCTACCCACTGGTGCTGTAAACTGCTCGTCAGTTAATGCATTCATTAAAGTATTCAGAATTTGGAATTCGAATGGCAATACAGTTATTGGTATTATCTGTACTTCATATACAGGATCTTGAGGCTATACACTTATCGTAAACGTTGCTTTCCCGGTTTGTACGAACCACTCTTTTAAGCAAAGCGTGTGTGTGTTTATTGTTCATTTCCCTTTTTGTGCTTTGAATACAATGACATCATATTTTTTTCTTGTATTAATGTCTATATTGAACTGTATTCCATGTTGTACCCACTGCTGCATGGACCTAAGGAGGGCCTGGAGTATTGTAATATAAATAAATAAATAAATAAATAAATAAATTAATTAATTAATTAATTAATAATCAAAACGCGTCCGGCCAACGGCATAACAGCACACACTAACATAAAGCTCTGTCACTTAGGCCTTATAGAAAACGACTAACGCTCCAAGCCCGAATTTTAAAAAGAAAAAGGGTAAACAGAACAATAACTTCCAGCACCAAGTGTCACCAGGGTCTTGCTTCGAATGTCCGAATTGTTAGCCAGGATGGCACCCTGTCGCCTGACACGAAGTCGTCGAAGTTGTGTTGGGTGTGGTGACGGTATAACAAGCACATTAACAGCGCTATAATTCTCCCGAATCCAGACATGTGGTCCCGCGTTTCTGCTAGCGCTACCCAAAGCCTACGTTGACATTAGATAAGTGGCCAACATGCGTTCTGCCGCGATTTGACAGGAATTGCAACAGAACACCAGGGAGTGTGGCTCAAAATATCATCTGATCTCGACCTAGGCCTGGGCTGCTCCAGAAAAAGAAAAAAAAAAGAAATGAAAACAGCCGGGTGCCGGTGCCGCAGCACTTCTGGAGACGCATGCAAACTCAAAACAGCGCTAGCAGAAGTGGCGCAGTTTTGCAACGAAATCCATCGCTTCTCGAAGAGGCTATACAAGAGGGGACACCCGAGAGCAAGTAGAATTGCATCATCATCAGAGAAATTACGTCTGTCTGCAGGTTCAAGAACCACGGCAGGCCATGCACATTAAAGCCCATTAAAGCAAACTGAGCGTTACATTAGCGATATAGCAACGACAGGGTGATACCGCACACAACAAAATCCTACCGTCTCCGAAGGCAAAACGGAGCGGTCAGATATGATATAGGCACCGTGGCAAGACGAAAAAATAGCCAGCATCGTTCCATCCACTCAACTGTCACGGTGACAGAGCAGTCCTTAAATGTACGTGGCCGGCCAGATAAACTTCAATAAAAAAATAATCACGCTGTCCGTTAACTGGAAACTGAAGTTGTACAAACTATATATATATATATATATATATATATATATATATATATATATATATATATATATATATATATATATATATATATATATATATATATAAACGGGGTGGGAAAGGCAGGGAGGTTAATAACCGGATGAGATTCTGGTTTGCTACCCTGCACTGGGGGAAGGGTAAGGAGAAATGAAAGAGGGAAAAGACAGCGGAGAGAAAAAAGCAAGCTAACGGAAAAAATGTAGGGAACGTCGTGAAAGTCCATGAAAATTACAGTGCCTCCAATAGGCCACTCGAACGCAAAAATTTCAAGAGTGCCTTAACTGTCTTGTGGTGTGATAACGGTATAGGTCGGCGTTCCAGGAATGCCTGCTCCGTAAGTCGTCGGTCGTCAAGACGCGTCAGCGCGCTCACGAGTGGCTGCCTGTGCGCGTTCTATCGGGGACAATGACAAAGAACGTGTTCGATAGTTTCCTCGTCGTCTCAGTGGTCACACGCAGCACTATCCTCCCATCTGATCCGGCAAGCAAACGACTTCGACGCCAAGCCACAATCGGTAAAGTACCGTTATCTCGGGTCGGTATTGTCCAGGTGGAGGATGAAGTTGCAGACGGGGGTCCAGTCGATGGGCAAGTGTGTGCTGGAAACTAGATGTGTTCCACAACGATTGTAAGGCATCATATGCAAGCACTCGAAGTTTCACTGTTACATCTTGACATCGGGACTGGCCTCCTGCACACGGTCTTCATGAGCAGATCGAGCCGCTTCGTCGACCTGTTCGTTACCCATTAGGCCACAGTGGCTAGAGAGCCACTAAAATGTGACGTCGTGTCTTTGCTCGACGAGGCCATGAAGGAGCTCTCGGATTTGTAGCACTAGTTGTTCGCGGGGTCCACGGCTTAAGGCGGAAAGTAAGCAATGTAGAGCTGCCTTAGAGTCACTGAAAATGATCCCTTTTTGAGGTGGTTCCTCTCTAATAACGTGCAGGGGGCTACGAAGAGCAGCAATCTCCACGGCTGTCGATGTAGACTGATGCCCTGTCTCGAACTTCAAGGTGGTACATTACCTGAAGAGCAGTTGCAATAGACACAATATTCTCACCAGAAGCAGCATTCGCGCACAAAACAAAGCAGCTATCAGCGCATACATGCAGGGAAGGAAAGTAGCGCCAGGGAGTATCACAGAGGCTGCATCCCGCTGTCGTACGCCCTCGACAGCCGGATACCCTAGGGCACAAGAAGGCCGACAGGGCTTTTTCTTTCTTCTTTATTTCTTGGAAGACGGGGTGCTTAAGGGGGAAACGGCCCTTGTGTAATGAAAGAAACACGGGCCCGAAGTACCAGAAGCGCGCCTAACGAAAGAAGCACAGGACCGAAGAGACCAGCTTACAGTTCCATGGATCAGGTGGACATCCCCAAACGTCGCTCGTCGCGAAAAGTGTCAAAAAAGTTTCGTCGGTAAACAGAGCGAGCGTCCTGCCCGCGAGAGCTTACCTAAATGCCGAGCACGGGAAAAAAAGAAAGAAGAGGCGCTTCACTGGCCCGCTCTTTTTCTCTGATTTCCTTCAGCGCTCCGGGTTACCGTGGCGCAGGAAATAAAGAAAAAAAAAACATGCAAGAAATGCGCACGACCGCGTTATCGAGAACCGCATCTGCCGGGCAGCCAAGCCCTCAGTGCCTAAATGCAAAGCCCTCCAGAGGCTCGCCTGCCTGCCCGCTTCCTCGCTGTTCGCTAAAAGGAAGATGCCTAGGCGCTCATATGGGAGGCACTCGTGGAGTCGAAGGAGGCTCAGCTCAGGACGTCCTCGCCAGCGACGTAAGGATAAGGCTCGGCTTCCCGAAGAAGGCTCCTCTTTTCAGCGGCGCCTAAGGGGCCTTGAATGGCAAAAGGAGAGAAACCGGGGGGGGGGGAGGGGGGGCAGAGTCAGAAACGCCCGGCCACCGGCCTCGCGAGCGAGTGTGTGTTTTGACTGCTCTAATGCCTGATCCGCTCGCCAACGTGTCCAGAAATCTCTTCGCAGAACCAAGCTCGAAACTTTGTTATTTTCGTGCCCAATAGAGGTTAAAAAGAGAAAAGGACGAGATGGGAAAAAGAGATGAAAGCACTCTACGCACCGCGAGCTGCTTTTCGCTGGAGCTATACATTGCAAAAAAAAAAAAAGAAAGCATTAGCGGTCTTTCAGTGTTAGGTCTAAGTTCCCGCAGGCGAAGAAGCTGAAGCTCACGCAGAATCAATGTTTTGACTCAGACAGTACAAATAAAGAAAGAAAGCTTGCTGGTTCGGTTCTTCCGTTAAGAAACGGCCGTCGAGTGAAGCGCAAATTTAATTCTACCTGCCATATTTACGGGAAGCGGCGTCGGCGTTGTTTCAAAGCACGCTATCCGTGCGCTGCAGTTAAGTAAGAATGACGTTTCTAGTGTTTACTCAAGGTGCAGAGGAAACGTATATAAATAATTACAACACTGAGGTGGATGTCAACGTTTCATTTCATAAAGCAATATCCGATTTGCAGAAATTTACTGAATTAATTTGACCACTAAATGTTGCTGAATGTAAAGAGGCTGAATACATCGTTCTCGCTTCGCCAGCTCACCGCCGACAGATTCACTTGCTTCTAAAGCGACGGCTCAAACCAGGTGCCCTCCCACGTACGACGGGAGAACCAGGACGGAATTTTCAACAGTTGAAGTTTCAGAGCAGAATTCTCGGCAACAAACTGCAACACACCCTCGGTTTCTACCTGAGGCAGAGCTAACAGCGCGCCGCGTTTATAGAATCTAAAAGACTTCCGTGTGTCGGAGTAGGGTGTTTCAAAATTCTCAGTCATGATCGCCGTCTGCTTTCAATGAGACAAACAGTTAACTGTGTAACTGTACATCAAATGAAGCGAGGCGACACGAGAGGGGGATAGAGAGCGAGAGCGAAAAACTGCACGTCAGCCATGGTCTCCCCGTTCTTCAACCCGAAGAAGCAGCGGTAAACGTCATCCTTTCACGGCAAATATCTGTCGACGGCAGAAGGACCACGGGAACGGCAGCACAGCTCAACAAGGCAAAGAGCCCGGAAAAAGAACAAAACAAAAGATGGACGACCAAAATGTAGCGACCGAGCGAAGCGAAGGAAGGTCTGAGAGGGTCCAAGGCATCCAACGAGAAAGCACGCGGCGCAAAGGCAATGAAATCAGCGACCAGATGTCGGGGACAGCGGTGACTCGACGATGGAATAAGTTGGTGGAAGAAGGGGGCGAGGAGGAGCGACGAGGTGAAGGCCTTGTTGCCGCAACACTGGCCCTGGAAACGAGTCACAGTTTATTCCCCGGCGCTGACGAACCGGCGGGCAAAGCAGCGGGCGACGAAGCCCAGCGACGTCTGCAGAGGCAGCCCGCGGCCGCTGTGATGCCATTAGGAACAACGGAGCGACGAGAGCGGAGAGCTCTGAGGGCAAACAACGCCGTCGCCTCGGTGGCTTCTGGTTCTTCTTTCCCCTTCGCGTCACGGCTTGCAGGGGCGGCTCGAGAGTCGAAACGAAGGCCGCACCGCGGCTGTTGACAGTGTTACGCAAGGCGAGCTCCCGGCCGTTAGTTCGGCAGTGCGGACCGCGCAAGCCGCTAGGCCCGGCGGTCACCCGGCGATGCACGTCCCTCCTGACGCGATCGATATATTAGGAGGGGCGGGCACAAAAAAGGGGTTCGGCAACGCCGGCACGCGTGCGGGAAGTAGAATGCGCGTGGATACAAATGAATGTCGAGCGAAAACGGAGATTGCGCGAGAGGCAATGTTCCGGGACAACCCTTGCGCGTTGTTCGCGGTATATGAAGTGACGCTCGCTTACGTTCAGTCGCCGCCCACACATGCTGCTGCTAAGCGTACTCTTAGAACAAACAATGGCAATGCCCCTTTTCGAGGAACAACTGTTTGTCGTGTATTTACCTTTCCTCTACCAAAGTTCTCGTACTTCGCGGTGCAGTGCTTTCACGTTGCACAAGTGGCTCTTTGAATACAGTTGAAGGGCACAGAACGAACAGGGCGTAAAAGTAATTGCCATCCTTCTGTTGTTCAGCGCGTGAAGGCAAGTGTGCAATGGCCGCTGCCAAAAACATTTCAAAGATTAAAGAAAAAGAGACAGAAATATAGAACCGAAAGAGGTTGTTTTTACACCACTAATGTACTATATATATATATATATATATATATATATATATATATCGTTGTATTGGCGTTTGCGAGTCTAGTCTGGCGTTTTTTACATGAGGCCAAGCTTTGAGAAGACTATCTACAGCTTTTGTGGCCTCCTCTTGATAAGTTGGAACCAATGCACGCACAGATTTCAAAGTCGAGCCCATCGCCGCTTCTGCCTGCGGGTATGAGTACCAGTGTCCTTGGACATTTCCTTCAATATGGCGATATATATATATATATATATATATATATATATATATATATATATATATATATATATATTCTACGAACATTCCTTCGAAGTCGCTTATAGTGGCCTCCATTGCAGTTCAGGAGCATTTGTTTCCTGATGTGTCTACAAGAGCTGTTTGGTCGTGGCTACCTGCACAGTGAGGGCTGGTAACTGTCGAGGAACTACGGATACGAACCTTGGTCCGAACGACAACGGCACATCGCAAGCTCAGCATTGGACTGCCGCACGAAGGTGATGCTAAAACAAAAGATTAGCGTCTTGCAAGCTGCTGCCTGCTGTTTTCATTAACCTGTGGCTAAAACAGCCGCGCAACTAATGCAGGCTGTAAGACGTTGCTAGCCGCTCTCCATTAGCCCGAAGCATTTCTAACGACTGTGTTTTATCGGTAATCGTCATACTTTATCCTCATAATCTACGTCTTCTGTCCCCATTTTTCCCCATCCATCAGTGTAGTGTCACAAGTGAGAAGCCCGACCTTGAAATTGGCCTCTCCCCCTTTTCATCGTTAGAGTATCTCTCTCAGGGCGCCGTGGGACTTTGAAGATGTGTATGCGCTGCTCTTGTTTTTGGAGCCAACACTATGCTGTATTATATCTTGGCCGTCCTGTGGTCAAAAAAAAGATACGACAGAATTGTCGACAGAATTGTTTGATTGCATTCAAATATGGCGAGGGTGAAAAACCTGGTGAGATATCTTAGGGACTGAAGCAATCGTTTCGGCCGAACCATGGGCATAACCGATTGTGCGCGAAAGTTCACCAGATGAAGGGGAGAGGTGCAGAGTACAGAACGAAGGATGTTCATGGCAGTCTGAAAAGAAGGTGGAGATCGTTAGCGCATCCTCGCCGACGGCTGACAAGCGGTCGAGTGAAAGTAGAGAGAAAGGAGCAAGTAAATAAAGCTGATGGATGATGAACATCAACGTGAAAAGAACGGCTACGTGTGATGTGCCGAGTAGGCCGAGATGGCGTCGGTTGCACCGGACATGACTTATAGTCACGCGTTCAATCCAGCCTTCGCAGCGAGTTAGAAGACCAAACGAGAAACAAAATATGCCGGGAAAGGCGGCAAGGTTAAACCAGAAGCGTCCGGTTGGCTCCCCTACACAGAGGGAGAGGTAACGAGGTAAGTCAGAAGCAAATCAGAATATAGACACGGTGGCCCCTTTCATGAATTCGCAGTACGCCAATGGGAGTATGGCAAGCGGCTCGTGCGAAGGCCGACGTCAGAGGGCAGCGAGTGAAGCCAGTTACGGCTGTCCCGAATACGAAGCTCCTTCCGAGGTATAACGCTGATGATACGGTGTTAAGAACGGCCAGCTGCAGTGCAAGTTTGCCACCCAGTTGCTACTGTGGAAGCAACATCTCGGGAGCATCGCCGCCAACCTCTAGCCACAGCGTGACTAAATCGACTTTGTGTCGGCGAACAAGACGCGCATCCCCCACTCTCCGTCGCTTCAGCTAGGATGCGTTCGGTGAAGCAGGCTTTGTGCTGAAACCGCCGCCAACCTCTAGCCTCATCGCCGTTGTGACGGAATGAGTTCGGCGGGCCAACTATTGTTCCCAAACTCCCCAACGCGGACCTGATCTGCTACGGGTGCGCGAGTTGCCGCGGGAACGCCGTTTTGCGCTGCTTCCCACGCACCGGCCAAGACGCAAGACAACGCGCTACCCGGAACGGCTCCGAGTTCTACGGGGCCCCTCTGACGTCGGCTCCGGACCTTCGCACGTGTGTGCATTTGTGTGTGTAGACCATCCTGCGGGGAGGCGGCTAGTTTGCGATGACGAAACGAACGTTCGCATCACCTTGTATCGGGAGAGGACCAAGTGTTTAAAAACCGGTGTTGCGCGGCGGCTCAGGACACTCTCTCTTAAGCAGTCATGTTAGACTGATGTACTTTCTCAAACAGTCATGTTAGACTGATACAAATACTGTAAATAAACCCATATTCCTCGTTCTCGATGAGAAGCAGTCCTTCCCTTCATCAACGTCCTCAGCGTGGATAAGTTGGACGTCGGCATGGGCCAGCTACCTTCTAATTCATGCCAGACTCCAACCTTGACAACGGATCACGAGCGATGGGATTGAGCCCCCAATCCTGGCAACGGTGGTAAGTTTTCTTTCTCACGTCTTAAAAGAAGGCCGAGGAAGAAAAGTGCGCAGCACAAGGCATACTTCGCGAGTACACGCGAGAAAAGCAATATAAATTATGCGCTACATGACTTTCAGCACCTGGTCCAAGTCGCCGGGTCAATAAGAGGCTTAAATCGGTCAAAGGATACTTCTCACACCGACGCTCCACTGGGGCGAAGCGTTCCATATGTGCGCCAACCATGTCACGCCGAAGCGCGAAGTTAAGGCCCACATCCAAGTTACTTGAAAATAGTGTTTGCCTGATCTGGTCGGTTGCAGATACCATGAAAAGTTTTCAGCAGAACGCACTGACAAAAAAGGGACGACGACGACACACCACTGTTTACCTAGGTTACAGTCTCTGCATAGATGAAGAGCCGGCATGCAGCAGGAGCCGTATAAGGCTGAGAAGCAGCACTAATGAAACCTCTGCTTTTGCTCTGCGTGTTTTCTTTTTTCATTGCCTTCGCGTTGACATCATACAGATCAAACGACCGGCAAGAAGTCGATCCGACGTTGATGCGCCACCGCCTAAGGGACCCGCCTAGACGCCGGTAGCAAAGGAGTCACTTCTGGTGAAGGGCGTCATTACGCAGTAAATAAAGGAGCAGTCGGGCACCACTTCTGGTCCGATAGGAAGGGGAGGTATATAATCGTGCCGCGCGTACGCGAGCAATTAGCCCAAGCGTTCCCGCTTCGAAAGCCTCGTGCAGCGTCGCGAGTGGTGGAGCTCGCGCGTCCAGCCAATCCAAAATTCGCGTCCCGCAGGAAACTTTCGCAAATGTGCCCGGCGGTCCGCAGGCACAGTGCTCACGCATGATCGGCCATCGTTGGCGAGCCACGCAACAACCAAAGTGCCTCGAAGTTCTTTCGGCCGGGGCGAACGTTGCTGCGGGAACGCGTCTCTCCCGATTGGTCCACGCCAGCCCCGTGGGTTCGGCAGCGCTGCACGGTGCCGCTGAGACAAAGTAGGCGCGTTACACGCGGAGCGGCAATCCCCGAGATGGCCATCGCACAAGAGCGAGTCCGACTGAGCGAAGCGGGGGGCCGCGCGTACATACGGCTCTTGCCCGATGCAGGAGATATATATATATATATATATATATATATATATATATATATAGAGAGAGAGAGAGAGAGAGAGAGGCAGGAAGGTTAACCGAAGTTATTAATGCCTCAGGTTTGCTACCCTGCATCTAGGGGAAGGGAAACTAACGACGGAAAGAAGAGTGGGGACAAAAAGAAAGGCCCGAAAAAAAGAAGAGGGACGGTATCATTATAAGTCTATCTAATAGGCCACTGCCACGTAAAAAGATACTCGTCGCTTGTAGGGCGTACGTTGACCGCGTGAATGCAGGCGCAAGCGGTAGATTCTGATGCCGATGGCACGAAGAAAAATTTTCCGCAAAAAAAAAAAAAAGAACACAGATAACTTTGGTGCTAGTGCTTACGGGAGATCGAAATATGCCGGTTCAGCCAGGCCAGCGTGGGAAAGGTGGGTTGTGCACGGATTTGCCTAAGCTCCGCCCTTCTGGCTTCAACGACCTCGTGACTATGCGAACTGACCCTTTTTTATTTTTCAGCAAAATATTTCGTTACATAAGTGCAACAATTGGCAATATGGTTACGCATGCGAACTGGTGCACTGAATCGCCGAGTTTATAAAGCTTCACGATTGATTAGAAAATTAGAAATATATAAGTTGTAACTCCACGAGAACGTCTGAAGCCAGACGCACAGAGCTTAGACAAATTAATGTACTTGCCTACCATTCGCACGACAGCCGAGCGATCGCAGCGCCAGTAATTTCCCCTTAATAATTGCTATAGGAAACAATCACTTTGTCGGTTCAGCGTGTCAGTAGAATGGAAGTACGTCTAACGCGCGAGTAAGCGAGCCAGTAATTGATTGACCGAGCGCACACTCTTTAGATTCATGCCTTTACTGTTCGTTGTGATTTGGCAGCAGTCCATCTGGCCAAGGAAAACAATTGTGCGTCTGAAACGGTCTGAAACATAACGAGGAACGAACAGTAGTGTATTCCTCTCGCAAAAAAGAAAAGCTTTCAGGATCAAATTTTTAATTCTGGAGCAGCGATAAAGGAGGCGAACGAATTACGTATAATGTAGCCACCGGAAATGTGTTGTGCACATGCATGACGTCGGGAGTGGTTAAACATAGGTTAACTAGAAGGCAGAACTGGGACAGTGGCACCAATCAACTCGCTGTTCATTTAGACGAAGCTCCAGACGTTTCACGACGCATGCGGATTTCTGGCAGAGAACTATGCCATTAATTATCCGCTCAGTTCAATCAATCAATCAATCAATCAATCAATCAATCAATCAATCAATCAATCAATCAATCAATCAATCAATCAATCAATCAATCAATCAATCAATCAATCAATCAATCAATCAATCACTTATTTATTAATTATTAATTAACCATCAATAAATCAATTAATCAAGATAACTTATTTTCCAAAGAACAACACTCAGGTCTGAGTGCTGGCAACGGAGGAAGGTGCTGGCACACGCGTACACTAAAAAGAAGGAAAATAAAGAAAATGTAAGTAACAATAAAGGAGGAACATATAATTATAGTGATGATGACTTCTTACCAACGGTAACTTGATTACGATAATTTAGCCAACGGCGGTCAGATTTCATCAAAAGGATCCTTGAACAGCGTAAGAGGGTGAGTGTACAACGAATTAACATCGCGTCACATGCATGCTTAAGAGCACTGCACAAGCTTCCCTTAATTTTCCTTCCAATGCCTTCAGAAACGCCACCAGCTGTGCGTAGTAACGAAGGGAGACTACACAATGGAGAGAAAATAGTTTATCGCCGAGTTAAATTAATGATTTGCAACGAAAGTCCTCAATCGATACTGAAAGAAACGGATTAATAAGTCCTCGTGAACGCTACTCTCAGCCACAAGTGACACGAAGATGTTGCATCGCAGAGCGAGCGGCCTTGCGGTAGCACCAGCTCCAGATAAGGGCGGAGAACGCGCTGTTCTAAAGTAGCGGGGAGCAACGTTAGGAGCTTTAAGAGCTTAAAGCGTGCATTCTTGAGAGAGGTATTGAAACTGTCTCAGTACAGTCGTGGGTAAGGCGGGGCATCGATTAAAAATGTTTAACCCGATGGAACCTTTTAATGGAGTAATTAATCAATTATTCGAATTTGTAAGTTTATGTACGCAAGGTAAAAACAAAATTGATAATTTGTGGTACATAAACATTGAACACTAGCGACACCTTCTCTACAGTGTACATGTATCAAGCACATCAAACTCACTCAGGCAAAGAAATAAATTCAGATGGCTTGAAATGCAGCGCGCGTGGGTGTCTTTTGCGCCAAGTCCTGAGAGACATCCGTGCAGGCGCCGTGTCTTAGTCGTTGAATGAGTGCGATATCGCTGTGTTAAGTGATATTGTTGTTCGCATTGTAGCTACGAGAGTTTCCTTGCAATGCCGTTGTGCTGATCTGAACGCTATGTGAAGTGTTGTTCTGGTCTTCTAAAGAACTGCGCGCAAAAGTATACAAAACTACACAGGTGTAACTGTACTACCTGTTCAATATACATGTAGGAGCCAGTGCCGTACTTATGCAGCAACATCTCCCTCCATCACGTCAATACAAAAAAATTAGAAGCGGGGATGTCGGTGCCGACGCTTGCCTGGATTTGCTTATACTACCTCAAACAATTATCGCGATAAAAAAAATAATCGCGATTAAAGCATTAATCTATTTACTCGCAAGGTTAATCGGTCAATCGCCCGTCTTTAGTGAGATGGGTGGACCGACGATAGTGCGGCAGTTTCTGGTGTGAAGAGTGTGCCATCTTATCTGCATGTGTCGCCGCTACAACGACCAGCGATGAGACTATAGAACACGTACTTTGCCACTGTCCTCAATACAGCGCGCACCAGCTGTCACTAGCGACCGCGTTGTCACGCCTTGACGACAGGCCACTTTCAGAACAGTCAGTTTTGGAATGCCGACATGAACTGTCGTCGCAGCGAAAGTCGGTCAAGGCTCTGTTGACCTTTTTACGTGACAGCGGCCTATTAGAAAGACTATAGTGACCCCATTCCGTCCCTTTTCATAATTTTTTTCTCACGCTTTTATTTTTGTCACGCTCTTCTTTTCGTCTTTACTTCCCCTTTCCCTCCCCCTATTGCAGGGTAGCAAACCGGAAGTTTTAACTCTGGTTAACCTCCCTGCCTTTCTCTCATTTGCATCTCTCTCTCTCCACAACGACTAGCAGCTTCAACTACGCACAACGTTATATCACCTGCACTCGAGAAGAGATAAAGAGCGAGAGAGCAAGGACAGGAAAGGCAGGGAGGTCAACCAGAAGAGCACCCGGTTTGCTACACTAGACTGGGGGCGGGGAAAGAGAATAGAAAGTGGAAAAAGGGAGAGAGTAAGCACTAAGTGAGTGTGGGAGGGACACTATACACAGGGACACTATAAACGGTCTCTTAAGCCGGTGCACTTTAAGTATTGCACTAGTGCACGAATAACTTCTCGGTGACGAGTGTTACCTGGATCGCGAGTACATGCTTGCGAGTACAGAAAGCGACGCGTGAATCGGTGCAGTTGCCGAAGCCGACAGACCTTATTCGCCTCCTGTAGAATTGACGTTCCGTTACGGAGTTATGTACAAGTATAGTGCTGTCTTTCCATTTTTCTCTCTCTCTTTCCATCCATTAGCCCTCTTCCCTCGGCGTAGGATAGCAAACCAGACGTACATATGGTTCGCCTCAATGCATTTCTTCCGCTATCTTTTCTTCTCTCTCTGACAAAGTAACTTTATTTGTGCTGATAGCTATCTCTTTCTATCCCCCTTGCGCTCCATTTCTCTTCTTGTCCTCGTACTCCATTCCTTCATGGAATGTAGCCAATCAGAATTAGCTCTGGTTAACCTCCATGAATTCTACACATTCTCCTTCCCTCTCTCTTCGACAAAGAGAAAACTAAAATTTTGAGCAGAAATAATCGGTAGTCCGTTTAACCGAAGACCCAAAAACGAAAATCGCACGGTTTCCAATCTAAGCAACTGTGTACCTAAAGCCTGGGTGCTCGGTTATTCTATACCGATCCCAAATTGCGTCTCTGCACTCCATCCATTCACTGCCCGTATTTGTACAATAACGTGCTTCCATTAAACAAAGAGGGCGCAACAGGCGCGTTTGACAAGCCGCGCGGCTATATACTGTTTCTGTGACGATGCCTGCAGTCCGACGAGAGTCGACAGACGGGTGCACCCCCATCCCTCCTCAAGAGGGATACATAAATTAATAACAGAAAGAAAGAGAGAGAGAGAGAAGGAAGGAAGGAAGGAACAATACCCCCACAAAAGCCAACGAAACTGGAGACGTGGCGAAATGCTTCAGAGCTTCGTTATGTTGGCAGCAAGCGTCTGTCATTTCGTCTCGCTCAGTAAGGCACCTATAAATCATCCTCTCGAGAATCTAATAAGGACCTTGATACTCGCAGACGAACTGAAAACAACGAATGACAAAAAGAGAAGAAGAGTGAGGCAACCAATAGAGTACAGACAAGCGCACAGCGTAAATCTACGAGGCGACGCAAAAACAAGAGTGCGCAAAAAAGATTTAAAAAATCGAACCGAGATAACGACAAACCTCGTTCGCTACTTTCTGTAGCGCAATTTTGGGCGACGCGCATCAAACTCAGCTATTTGCTCATCCCCAAAATGGTATTACTCCCGATTCTCGCTTCCCGTGCTCGCCGAATCGAAACAGATGTCTCCACGAACGAAAGGGGGAGGGAGGAGGGGAGGGGCCCGCGAAGCAATCTCGGCGCCGATTCTAGTATCGAGAGGGCGAGGCTTTTGCCCTCCAAAAACACAGCAATCGTGTGGAAACGAGGATACGCAACAGTCTGACAGATCAATACGCTTTATAAACCCTATGGAGAGTCATACCAGTGGCGCGCACAGCGGAATGGAAAATCGGGGACGTTGTACGACAATATGTCGACACCGAGAGAGAACGAGAAGACGGAGTCTCGGGTCTCCCGCGGAGACGCTCGGCTCACTGATGCCACCAGGCGGCAAGTTCATAAACGCCGGGCTCATAAAAGGCGCCGCTCTGTATGAAAATTGCAGGCGGTAAAGAAAGAAAGAAAGAAAGAAAGAAAGAAAGAAAGAAAGGAAGAAAGAAAGAAAGAAAGAAAGAAAGAAAGAAGCCAAAGCGATGCAGATTACACGTTTGGTCTTATCTCGTCACGCAGTGAATTGCTCACCGAAAACCGGAAACAGACGAAGGAAAAGAGAAGATATTTACTGCTGTTGGAAATTTCCCTCGAGGCGGCGCTCACTATACATGAAATTGACAAACCGTAAAATCGAAACAAAACTGCAAAACGAGCTCATTTCCGCACGCTCAGCCATCGCAACAGCGGTTCTTCTTCTTAATTTTCCTTACCTTTGAAGAGTGAACGACACACGTGGGAATATGTGAGCAAAACATCAAAGGAAGCTCGGAACTATAGAACCGCGCTCTCGGGCAGCACGCAGAGCCTCACTGCTTTGAAGTCCTGGCCCAGCCACAGGCAGTTTCGGTTGTTCCGACGGAGCAGACACACACAGCGGGGCTTTCAAGGGAAGCGATTTAAGAGTAGCGAGTTTAAAATTTACGGCAGTTTAATGGAGGGCACTTTGGAGAACGAAGAAAAGAATAAAAATTAAAAAAATAAAGCACGCCGGATCTGTTCTGCCCCTGCCCGCTTATTTCGGGTCAGCGACCTACCGGTCTAGCCCGACTACTTGCTTTGGTCTTTCATGTATTCCGCCGACGTGTTTCTTTTTTCATTTATTGTCTAGAAAGCTTATAAAAGCGATAACAACAAAAATCTACTTCGGCTCGTTAACAATTCCATTATTTCCTCGCCGCATTGACACACAAAAAAAAGAAGAATCGCCCTCAAGGAATGTCAGGCACGGCTTCCTGAAAGTCGGTTCCCTTTACATCGCGATTTAAAAGTTTCCTCGCAACACAGAAAGTAGGAGTGAGTTCGTGGAGAAGACAAGGAAGATACGGTGGACTCATGTCTCTCTGTTCAACTGCGCCGATAGGGAAAGGGGGCGGGAGAGAGGTAGTGACGTCTGAAACGCACCGGTTCGCCCTTTCGAGTAATTCAATGCGCGGGCTCCCTCTTAGTCAAGTTGCGCTGAAAAATAGGTCGCAGAAGCGAGCATTTATCACTGGAAAGCGCCTACACAAAAAGGAAACGTCTTACTCTTTGAGAGAATTGGAAGAGCACTCCCACTGCGGGTGATTCCCGCGTGGGCATTCCCAATTCGCTTACCGGATGGGAACGCCCCCGGGTTGAGGGGGAACGACCCCTTGTTCAGCCGTTGGGTACCCTTAGCGGCCGACGAAATGCCGCATTTCTATATACAAAAGTAACCTTTTGTCTCTTCCTTCTTTGTTTTTCGTGCGTTCGCATCACAATGCCCATTAATCCCAGCGCTGTCATGTAATCATTTTTGATCAAAGATCAATTTACATAAAATCTATGTTAGATGCCGCAACTACATTTGAAGGCAGCTGATTTCTAAAAGAAAGAAATAAACGAAGGAAGAAAGAAATGCTCAAGCGTCGAAGTGTTTCCTAATAGTTTTCGTACAGAGAGAGAAAGAGACTGTGGTTACATAGACTTTGTTCAGTTGGCAACGCTGCACGTGGATAGAGGGATGGAGAGACTGAGAAAGAATAAGAAGAGACAGTGAAAAAGGGAATGCAGTATATACAAAAGACGGCAACGTCTTCTACAATGATCCTCGAGCCTTGCTAGCTACAACAGTAATTCTTACTGTTATAACTGCATATCTTACTGATATGCACTTATGATTAACTAATTATATAATTATTATAGTTAGTTAATTTTATACGGTTCAACAAAGCACACTGATCAAGAGACAGAGTGCATTTGTCATTCTATAGCCGCAGTAGGAGGACAGAATAACTTTCCAGTTTCTTAATATAAGTGGGAATCTATCTCTCTACTTATTCTTACAACTGACCCAAAACCAACCAAGTAGCCTTCATGCATGTCGACACAATGGGATTCGATTTGAGCAGTACTGAACAACAAAAAGCAGAAGCAGTAGGAAACGTACCGACAAGTAAAAACAGCCTGCTTCAGTTTCTTTATTTAAACCGTCCCTCTGCAACAACAGAAGCGCATACATATGCAGCAGCTACGAGGCGAAACATCGATTGTTTTTCTTCGCACGGACGTACACAGAGAAAAAAAATGGTCTCAAGAAGTGGCGTCAAGTGTATATGCCCCGTAAGTCGTTTCAAGAATAGAGGGATGAGGCAATATTTTAGTTGCCCAGGAAATTCAGCGAAAAAAAAATTAAAGGCGGGGAAGTAAGAAATAATTATAGTCGGCGCCCGGCTTCTGGCGTCTAAACTAAATACTTGAGGCGCTTTCATATTTCATAACTCGCCAAGAAGTCGAAGGCCAGATATAGGTGTACGCCATGATGCCACAGAGTGTTTAATGCAACAGTGCAACGGTTCTGATAACTATAGTCGAAGTTAATTTGTCTTTAGCAATGTGTAAGTACATGTATTCCAGAAACAAGTTTGTTTAAGTTGCAACAAGCTCCTGAGTATGAACAGGCTACAGCTTGGCGGTGCTCGCTGATGAGCTTACTTGCGCAAAAATAAAAAGAGTACAACGGAGAGGAGGGGAAACGAAAAACAGGCTGAGAGGTTTCTCAACAACAACAACAACAAAAAAAAAAACTCTGCTCAAGACCACCAGCAAGTATCTGCGTGGATTGGTGCAGTCAGGTGCAAAAGCACTGGAAACCGTTCTTTTCTCGAGCCTCGCGGAAGCCGAGGAGGCTCAACAGATCCGCCTAAACAAAGCGCGGGATCGGTGCGAATGATACGCACGAAAATACTTCGCTGACTCCTTTTTCGCCGCGCCGACGTCGCCGGCTGCATCGACGGCTGCATAGAGAAAAAAGGCTCCTTCGCTCGTACGCGATCGCAAAGTAAACACCGTCTCCCGTTTCCGCGTGAAACAACGTCAATGTGTAGACGGAGACGCTGGGATGCTTGCTCGCGGCGGGAGACAAGAAACGCGGCGCTGAGGCGCCATGCCTCCTTTCTGCACAAAAGCCTCGGGCAAGGGGAGGGGGGAGGGAGGATTGCTCGATGGCGACGGGTTCTTGTTTCTCCTCTCGGCGAGGAAGCGATGCCGGAAAAGCGGCAGGTGCGGAAACAACGACGACGACGACGACGAAAAGGAATATCGATGGCGCGGTGGTGTGAAAAACGCGCCAAAATATGCGCGCCACTTTCTCACTATCAGCGCGTGCGACGACGTGAGCGAGTAAGCTTACGCTACTCCACCATACTACCGAGTGCTCCCGGAAACTGCGGGAAACGTGAGGCGTGAACAAGGCGCGAACAAAGGCCCGACAAAAGTATTGTTCACACTTCCTCGAGTCGCTATGTCCAAAGCAAGATCTATCTATCTATCTATCTATCTATCTATCTATCTATCTATCTATCTATCTATCTATCTATCTATCTATCTATCTATCTATCTATCTATCTATCTATCTATCTATCTGTCTATCTGTCTGTCTGTCTGTCTGTCTGTCTGTCTGTCTGTCTGTCTGTCTGTCTGTCTGTCTGTCTGTCTGTCTGGTCTAACCGTTTCCCCACTATCTTGGGTCACTGGGTGGTTCATCGTCTATTGGGAAGAGCGTCGGGGCTGGTTTGCTGAGGGAACCGGCATGAGAGCCAGCCGTCGCAGCAACTTGGGTCAGTGGGTATATGCCACTGGGTATGTACCGATCTTCAGTGAAACTCTTTCAGGCCAACATAGGTACACGGCACTGGATACGCGCGGCTCTTCAGTGACATCATTTAAAATTTATCCGGTGCAGGGCCTAATCGAACCCACATCATGCATGTACAGGAAATCTCGTCTGATATATTTCACACGCGCGCGACGCGCAGAATTCGCGGCCGCACCGCTAGATGGCATATTGTGTCCAGAGGGAAGCGTGAGAGAGGAGGAGCCAGGCTGTATACATGCCTCATACATGAGGCGTCTCTGCGGTGGCAGTACGGTTTGTCGCCACATTGTTTCAATGCTAATCGCATTAACGTCTATATTTATCGTGAAATAGGTTCAGTCAGGATTTATTAAATATTTTTTAGTTATCCAGTCTGCCTGCCTGCCTGTCTGTCTGTCTGTCTGTCTGTCTGTCTGTCTGTCTGTCTGTCTGTCTGTCTGTCTGTCTGTCTGTCTATCTATCTATCTGTCTGTCTATCTATCTATCTATCTATCTATCTATCTATCTATCTATCTATCTATCTATCTATCTATCTATCTATCTATCTATCTATCTATCTATCTATCTATCTATCTATCTATCTATCTATTCGTCTATCTATCTATATATCTATCTATCTATCTATCTATCTATCTATCTATCTATCTATCTATCTATCTATCTATCTATCTATCTATCTATCTATCTATCTATCTATCGTCTCTCTGTCTCTCTGTCTGTCTGTCTGTCTCTCTGTCTGTCTGTCTGTCTGTCTGTCTGTCTGTCTGTCTGTCTGTCTGTCTGTCTATCTATCTATCTATCTATCTATCTATCTATCTATCTATCTATCTATCTATCTATCTATCTATCTATCTATCTATCTATCTATTCGTCTATCTATCTATCTATCTATCTATCTATCTATCTATCTATCTATCTATCTATCTATCTATCTATCTATCTATCTATCTATCTATCTATCTATCTATCTATCTATGTATCTATCTATCTATGTATCTATCTATCTATCTATCTATCTATCTATCTATCGTCTGTCTGTCTGTCTGTCTGTCTGTCTGTCTGTCTGTCTGTCTGTCTGTCTGTCTGTCTGTCTGTCTGTCTGTCTGTCTGTCTGTCTGTCTGTCTGTCTGTATAAAAATTGTGGCGCGACTGGCCGCTCGAGGCGCTTTGCGTGTATTCGTGGACTTCTCTCACGGTTGGAAAAACACTTTAAGTAGCATGTATTGAGCTAGAGAAAGCTCCATCAGAATATTTTCATGTCACTCTACAAGTTTCGCATATTTTTAATGTTTGGCTCAAGTTAGTGGGACACCCGGTGCGACCGTCTTCAGCCCAACCTGAGCGGAGTGTGATAAAAGGAAATTGAAGAGACGTGTAAGGCCGCATGATTGTTTTTTGTACTTCCTAAGTGTCGCGAGTCGCCCACGTGCTTTGTGTATAGATAGGGGGGGGGGGGGGCATTCCTACGCACGTCCGATGGGCAACCGTTTGTGTTTTATGAGGGTCAGATGGCCCGCGTGGTGTCGGCCCACGAGTCACGGCGCACGCCAGGGGCGAGCGGTGCGGATGCGCCGAACGGATTCGCAGAACGCGGTCTTGTGTGCACTGAGTTGGCATTCCGCCGACGATCATAATACACTCTAAAAAAGTTTGCACCCTTTGGGGTGTATATCTGCCGCACAACAATGATCGTCATCTGCCTTGATGCGTTTCCTTTCTTTAACGTTGCCCATTGGGCAGTAGAGCCGTTGGCCGGTCCGGCCAACGGCTCTACTGCCCATTTTCTTAGTATGTTTGAGCTATAATAACTGGGACGATATGCTCTCGCTCAGACTGGGCTGAAACCAGGATTGCTAATAGATCAGTGAGGCTCCGTACCATGTACGTTAAAACGAGCCTGGGCTCTAACAGTCACTGAGACAATCGAAGAGTGAGACTTTGTTTCTCAATTGTTCAAGTTGTAATGCAGTTGTTTTACCTGCCATGTATATAGATAAGTTTACCTATGAATATTTCTTGTCCATCTTCCATCCTGTCATGTCCATCGCTTCCTGTCTGCATTCGATAAACAACTGCCGATCATCCTCCAAGAAATTTCACATTCCAACGGAGAAACAAGAACGACAAGCGACGAACGAAACTTTAATAAACGGTTAAAGAAAAGAGTCTTCTTCCTTTTCTTTTTACCTTTCTTGAAACTTCAAATATGGCTATTCACCTCGCGTGGTACATTTCTTTCTCTGAAAGTCAGGAATTCCTAGTCCCAGCGAAATCGATAAACGTTGTAACGAGCGTATGTATACACACTCAGAAAGCGTCACGGCAGTCGTCGAGCTAAGACCGACAAAACACATTCAGGGCGGGTAGCGTGCGGGGCGAGGCTCAGTTAGGTCAACCACGACTATACTACTACCAAATAGCCGATAGCAGTAACGCCGACGTTAACAGCATAGCGTGCAGAAGCGCACTAACCCACCGGCACGACGGGCAACATCCGCTGAAGCGCGCAGTTTGCTTTAGCGACCGCTTTGCCGAGCCGGGGTGTTCAGACGGGCGCATTGGGTGAAATGGTTATGTACATAACGCGCCACCACAATGGGTCGTCTCGACTTAGCTAAGAGCCGACAAGAGTGGAATGCGTCGGTAGACAGGGGACTTGTGCACACCGCACCACGGAAAACGGAAATAAACAAGGAGCGAGCATTACGTCATACAGTTAGCCTTCGCAGACCAACTCTCCTTAAAGCCTTCCCTTTCGCTTCCTCAAAAAATCGGCCCGACAGGTAACCCTGCGCGCGGCAGTTTCGGCACAGCGTGCTTGGTTTCTGGTAGGGTTTAATCGACGTGAACTTGTTCGTGATATTCGCCGATCGCTCTGAGCCTATTGTCTCCCGATATGTTTGTACAACATCGGTCGTTAAGTGCAACGTATGCACTTATCGGCTTCGTTGCAAGGTGCGAGTGGCGCCAGGAGCACGTTGCTGTCCTATACATCGTCTTTTTCGAAGAGCGTGCGGTGAGCGCAGCTAACACGGCAGTGGAAGGTGCTAAAATTTACAGTGATTAATTACGCATTGGCTTCAATTTTGTCGCAGTCTGGCTGTGGAACGGGAGACTTTCACGCGCGGCCTCCTTTGGCACCCGGAACGCGATAAAAGCGTCTCGTATTACGTCTCGTGTGGCGGCGAGAGCTGCATCTTTCGGAAAGAAAGCGACAAAAGTAAAGTTTGACTGATCCGTCCGGCTGTTGGTAACGCTTCGAGCCTCATCTTCCTGTGAATAACCTCTGTCTAGCCAGGGCGCCTTTAGGAGTTGTCGTAGACAGAAAAAGAGGCTAAGCGGGGTGCCGCTGACCTTTGTTGTTGCCCACGGCGTTGGCGTGGTGTCCGCCCGCTGTCCTGGCAACCACCGTGGCCGCGGAGGAGACCGGCTCGGCCTTGACGATCGCCGACGAGAGTCCCGCCGCGCCGGTGCCAGCCAGGGCAGCCGGTGCGGGGCAGAAGAAGGTCCTGGTCGCCGCCACGGTGCCCGACGCCCTGACCAGCACGGGCTTGCTGGCGCCGCCCACGGTCGTCGTCGCAGCTGAGGGCACCACCGTAACGCCGCCGCCACCGTTGCCGCAGGCCGACGCGGTCGCCGACGCTACAGTCGCCGCGGTCAGGGTCCGGCCTGCACCCAGAGAGAGAGAGAGAGAAATGGGTAACTTGACCTTACAACTGACGGCCTGGCTCCTCCATTATTAAATGGTCATTAATTAAATATGAGACACTCAAACAAACAAACTGACGGACCGACCGACCGACCGACCGACCGACGGACGGAAGGAAGGAAGGACGGACGGACGGACAGTAAATAGATATACGACTGCAGCGACCAGGAACCGAACCCACAAGCTCGCGCTGAGCAGCAGAACATCCTAGTCACAGAGTTAACGCAGTGGAAACTTGCCAAGGTTGAGTATGAGAAGCTCCGATTTGCTCGGCGAACATCTCAGTCCGGTGCCTTCCAGCTGGTCTTCTATTGCGTCGACGGCGGCTTGCAGCGCGCCCTCGATGTGGGCGTCGCTGCCACCGGTCACCCATATCGTGATATCGTCCGCGTAGATGGTGTGCCTGACGTCTTCGATGCGCCCGAGCTTTTCGGCCACTCCGATCATTACCAGGTTGAACAGCATCGGCGAAATGACCGATCCCTGCGGTGTTCCGGTGCTCCCGAGCTTCTTCTCTTGCGTCTGTAGGTCGCCTGCTCGTAGCTCGACGGTCCTGTCCGTGAGGAAGTCCTTGATGTAGTTGTAGGATCTTTCCCCCATGTTGAGCTTGGAGACTTGGGACAGAATCGCCGAGTGTTTCACCTTATCGAAGGCGCTCTGCAGGTCGAGCCCTAGGATGGCTTTGTTGTCGCGGGCGCTGCCACCATCATCGATGATTTGGTGTTTGAGCTGCAGCATCGCGTCCTGCGTGCTGAGATGCTGTCTGAAGCCGATCAAAGTGGCCGGGTACAGCCCTTCTCGTTCCAGGTAGTCTTGCCACCTGTTGAGCAGGACGTGCTCCAGCGCCTTGCCCACGCAGGACGTGAGCGAGATGGGCCGGAGGTTATCCGTGTCCGGCGGCTTCCCCGGCATGGGGATCAGGATGGTCTTGGCTGTCTTCCACAGCTTTGGCAGCGCGCCCGCTCTCCAGCACTTGTTGTAGTATTTTGCGAGCTTTTCAATCGAGCCGTCATCGAGGTTCTTGAGCGCCTTGTTCGTGACGAGGTCCGGGCCGGCTGCCGACCGGCTGTTGAGGTCGTGCAGGGCCGCGCGTACCTCCTCGACGTCGATGTCACGATCCAGCTTCGCGTTAGGCAGGCCGCTGTACGGCGCGTGTTGTTCGGTAGGTGTAGTCGGCAGGTATTTATCGTTAATGCGCCTGGTGACTTCATCGACGCCGTGTGCTGAGACCGCCCGATGTATGAGCCTGGCGAGTCTGTCCCTTTGGTGCGACTTGGTCTTCGTTTCGTCGAGCAGGTGCCGCAGTAGGTTCCACGTCTTCCCGCTATGCATCTGCCCGTCTGCCGCGTTGCAGATCTCGTTCCACTGTTGCATGCAGAGAGCGCGGCAGTGATCCTCGATCGCTCGGTTCAGGTCCGCCACCTTCTTTCGCAGTCTGCGGTTAAGCCGTTGTTTCTTCCAGCGATTGAGTATCGACTGTTTGGCCTCGATGAGATGCGCAAGCCGGCTGTCTACTTTGTCGATCTCCGCGCCCGTTTCAATCTCTTTGGTCGCGTCGCGTACGCTCTTGGTGATTTCGGCCGTCCACGAGTCGATGTCTTCGATCTCGTCGTCACCGTCGCTCTTCTGGCTTCTGGCGTCTCGAAAGGCATCCCAGTCTATCCATCTGTGAGTTTTGACGCTGGTGTCGTTGTGTTCCGGTATGCCGATTTCCACGATGGTGTGGTCGCTGCCTAGGTCGATCCCCGTGTTTCTCCAGGTAATCGCGCCCCGGATGTCGTTCTTGACGAACGTGAGGTCCGGAGTGGTGTCCCGGGACACGGAGTTACCAATTCTCGTCGGATGTGTCGGGTCCGTGATGAGGGTGAAGTCGAGTTCCGTGGCGTCTTGGTACAGGTCGCGGCCCTTTGCTGTGTACTTGTTGTAGCCCCAGGCAGGGTTCATCGCGTTGAAGTCTCCGCACGCGATCAGCGTGTTGCGGCCCGCTGCGGTGCTGGCTCTGTGCAGTAATGTTTTGAATCTCTGTTTTCTCTGAGATGGGTTGCTGTAGACGTTGAGCAGAAATATGCTTCCTTTCCTCTTCTTGCCCGGGATGATTTCGGTGAGTGTGTGCTCGATCTTGTTATTGCTTTGCAACTCATGTTCGATGAACGTGAGTCCCTTCCTGACCAGGGTGCACAGGCCTCTGCCGTCGGGTGGTCCCTTGTGCACCCTGTAGCCGGGGAGGGACGGTGCGTCGGTTAGTGTTTCTTGTAGTAGTATAACGTCTGGCTTGTGCGCGGCATGAACGATGTGCTGTTGGATGACTGCCTTCTTCCTTCCGAAGCCGCGACAGTTCCACTGCCACGCGGTTACACCTGCTGTTGCTGGTGTTGCGTTGGCGGCCATGATTGCGTTGGCGTGTACGGGGCTCCCTGGTTGGGTGGATGATGCGCGAAGAGGGGCGCAAACGTCGGGTGGCCTACCATCGGCTGTAGGGTGCTTTCGATGTAGGCGAATCTGTTAGTGTTATCGGCTTGGTAGGTCTCCATTGATTGTTTCAGTGCTGTCACTGCTGCGATGTTTGTCGTGATTAGCCGTTCAAGTTTGCTGAATGTCCAGACAACGCGAAAGCGAAAAAATCAGAATCGTGACCAAATCCGGCAACGTGATCCCCGAGGTCGGCAAAATTAGGATCCTAGGCATGGTCATCGAAAAGCACGGAAGGAACGGCGAAACCATCACCCGTCTCAAGGCAAAAGCAGCCAACGCGATTCGACTCCTCAAGCGAGTCACCTCCCGAAAGGCTGGCATGAGAGAGGAGAGCCTAATTAGGCTCGTCCAATCTTTCGTCATCAGCCACGTCGCGTACGTTGCAGCCTACCACAGATGGCTGCAACACGAACGAAACAAGATCAACGTGCTCATCAGAAGAGCGTACAAGACGGCGCTGGGCCTGTTCGAGTCCACAAGCACGACCCGCTTGTTACAACTCGGGCTACACAATACGCTCGAAGAAATAGCCGAAGCGCAACGGACCTCTCAACTGGAGCGGCTGTCCATGACCAAAGCCGGGAGGAAGATACTGGACGATCTGGGAATAAGACGCTCGAACGAGGTGGAAATGAAGCTCCCCGTCCCCGAAGAGGTCCGACGCCAGACCAGAATCGACCCCATACCGAAGAACATGAATCCCGAGTTCAACAAGGGAAGAAGAGCGGCGAGGGCCAAGGCTCTCATCGACCAGCATGCCAACGACGAACACGCGCGGTACGTGGACGCGGCCGAATACCAACGGAACGCCTTCGCAGCGGTCGTCATAGAGGCGTCAACCGGCGCCACGAGGACGGCAGCGAGCGTGAGAAGCACCGAAGCGGAGCAAGCGGAGGAGGTAGCCATCGCCCTGGCCATCGCCGACGCAGAATGCCATACGGTGCTGAGTGACTCAAGACAGGCGGTGCGTAACTTCGCCAAAGGGCAAATCTGCAGGAAGGCTGAGCGCATACTGCGAGCGGTAAAACTAGACGAACGAAAAGTACGACTCAAGTGGTTCCCGGCGCACGCGGGCGACGCGTCGGAACGCAATGAGAACCATAATGAGAGGGCACACGCCGCGGCGCGAGCGCTAACCAACCGCGCCCCGGCGAGAGACCGTCCGACGTGGTTCGGAACTAAGGACCGCATGACGGATTACAATGAAATCGCGAAGGCCTACCGCTTGGCTCGCAGGACTCTTCCACCCCCGCACCCGAGACTGAGTCGAGCGGAGGCGGTAGTGCTGAGACAGCTCCAGACCGGATCGCTACCGAGCCCGAAACTGATGCATCGCATGTACCCCGAGACATATCCGACAGATATGTGCAGAGTCTGCCGGAGGGAGACCGCAGACTACACGCACATCTTGCGGGACTGCATGAAATATCCAGAAGACGCTAAATCAAGAACACTCCCACCGCGGCTCGAGGCAGCCGCAAAGAGCTACGACCGAGACGATCAGCTCTGGGCCGTCCAGCAGGTCCTCGAGGCGCTCGAAAGGCACGGACCCAGCGAGCCGGCAACGGCGAGCGGAGACCCGCGCCGAGTAACGGCAACTTCGAGGATGACGTAGGCCCTCGTCGGGGCGCGCGAGCGCCCAACTGCAGGCATAAATAAAGTTTCTCCAATCCAATCCAATGCCAAGGTTGATGACTGGGCGTGTTGGTATAGCGTATTAGAGGTTGGATAGCGCAACATTTTGTCTCGTCAAAATGTTGCGCTATCCAACCTCTAATAACGCAGTGGGCAATGGCTTCTCGAGAGCCATTGCCTCGAGGTGGTCTGCTGCAAGAGATAGTGCCGTTCACGGGCTATACATCAACGAATCAAATTAGATAAATTTGTGAGAGGCCAGTATAGGATGATGATGCAAGATAAGATTAAGAAATTATGCCTGTAGTATATCCACTCACTCTAGATGCAACAGAACAAGGGTAGTAGGTTAGCTCTGGGGGAATACTTTGGCGCTTTGGAATTGAAGTTCGTGGAGAAATGATAAACTTAAAAACGGCAATTCTGAATTCATGGATCAGCGCATTGTTCTTCCCTGGTACCAGCAAAGAAATCTTCTTGCGAAATTTTTAAACGGTACGCCAATATATATTGCAGCACATCTTGAGAATGGATATTTCGAAATTTCCGCTAATTTCAGTATGTCTGCTGTGTGGACATGATCTTATTAGTGAAAGGCTAGAATTGTATATATATTTGCAGCATTAACGTACCAGTAGAAAAAGGTTAGTTTGTAAAATTTGGGTATTAGGTAGTTTAAACACAGCGATATGCCGTATAAGTAGCGTTTCCCTTCTCTTCGACTATCCCACCTGAACAAGTAGGCACGAGGTTTCTGCCACGACCAACCCTCAAAATACACATAAATATAGCGGCGGACGATACACATCGCGCATCCTGATCATACAATCCATGAGCTTATAATACAAGATGAAGGTTTCAAACAGAAAGGTCGATGTGATCGCGAAACGCCGACCATGTGATGAGAACATTATGGTTCGCGCAGTCAACTTCTGAGAGGCAGCGAAATTACGACCACTCAAGCAGACCCGGACTGTGCTGCCCAGCCACTCGATCACGAAGGTAAAACGTCGGGGCCAAGCCACCAGAAATTTCCACAGCCCGCCTCTCGGATGATCGAAGAGGCATATCGATTAGCACCTTCTAAAACTGCTCAGTGACCCCGCTGCCTCTCAACCCGGCAAAGCAGAAGTCATCAAAGCGCGTTCGATTCAATCACTAGCTTCCATCAACAGGAACGCGCCGATTACAGCAACGATATCCATAACGGAATACACGATTACCTTGTTCGAGATAAGCTCTTCGCCCCTAATGTATTAGGCCCTGTGGCAGGTCTGTTATAAATTGTTAGATAACGACGTGGTGCTCAGCAAGTGCTTGTCAACCAGCTTTTCGACATGTTGTTGAATATTGCCGTCGGAACTCTTCTACGAGTAACGCCGTGTACCACATGAAATAAACACTGCGCGTTAACTTTTGGTCAGATTTTGCAGTTTCCGGTACATTGGGGAGTCTCTCAAAATAAAGCTTCGACAGGCGGTTCCGTCCAAAGTGGCTTCCGGTGCTCCTTGCACTTCCCAAATCAAACAACCAAACTTGTGCGCTTTGGCCGACTCCTCTTCGTAATTTTTTAAATGACACCAACAGTGAGCACACAGGAGCTTTTTTTGTGTTGCATAATTTTCCACTTCGACAACTACGCTTCTTTAACGAAGCCGCGTTCATCGGCACATGCTCGGGAGTGCGCGTTGCTCTAATTTTCACTAAACTCAAGTAGAACTCTTTTTCCCCGCAGTGGGATGCTTTTTATCCATCGCCATGTCAACAGCGTATGTATAACTTATTACGAGCAATTCTTCTTACCGTATGAAGTTCTCCCTTACACAAGAGAACGTACTCGATTTCAGACCCAACTCCTACAGAAGTTTGTCTAGCAGTTTGATTTCTCACTTTCTATACACCACCTGTGAAATTAGTATTCTTATTCATTACTGTGCAATACTTACGATGCTGTACGTTTACTTTAAGTATTCTGTAAATATAGTTGAAAGCACCGCGAGGAGGCTGACTTTCTTACAGAGCAAAGCTGACAGAGCACGGTTACTTACAGTTATACGCAGGTTAGTGAATGTTCCTTCACTTGACAACTACTGTTCATCGGGTATTGCAAGTATTTGAAACTTTCGAATAACGATTCGAATAGTGTTCTATTCGATTAGGTCTTCGAATCGAATAGTCACTGTCGGTGTGTACGAATATGCTTCGAATACTTTTCGGATATTTCAAAACGCCAACCGAACTCAATTAAACATAAAATTAGGGCAGAAGTACGGCAAATTTTCAACCCTGCGGGCATAGTACAGACACAAAACATCACAACCTGCCTAGTGAAGCAGGCTACGTCACTTAAGTAGCGATACCTTACAGGCTACACAGCGATCATTTGCGCTTTCCGAAGAGTTGTGTGCATGCGAAGAAAATAGCTGTTTGCTCGTAATGCTATATTTGCGCTTTTAATAAACAATACTTTTTATGTGCTATGTAATGACAGAAATACTAGTATAGGAAGATCGTTTCCTATTGTTTGTGATAACGGCTGTTCATTATTCGAAAACTATTCAATTCGATTCGACGCTTCTGGTACTGTTCGATTCGTATTCGAGTCGGCCTGAAAAATCCCTATTCGCAAACCCCTAATTGTTTCAAGAGCCCAAAGAAAACATAAGAAAATAACCAGGCGTTTGCTGCGAGGAATCAAAACAAACATACCCTGCACAACAAGTACATGTCCATTTTAACATTTGCGAAGTCACGACCTTGCCTCACAGCCTGGCCGTTATAACTATGGCCGATAGTCGTGCCACCAAATCTGTATAACTTCATTTCACTTCTTCTTTTTTTGGTCCTAGAATACGTCGAAACCAAGGACAAAGCGGATATTCTGCGAATTCCAGATTTCTTTATTTTTTTTGCTGTAACGTTAGCAAAAATTGCAAAGTATTGTTTTCAGACACGCGTCTTAAGGTGGCGCTTCAAACTTTTTGACGTAAACGCGCGCAATTTCCAAACACTGTCTCAGCTATTCCATCTGCTTTACTTACATTCAAGACACCATCGATTGGGCTCCACTTTCATTTATCGCGGTGTATGTCGCGACAAAAAGAAAAAAAAGAAAAGGAGAACGCCCAATAAGAACAGAAGCGCCAGAAATAAGCACATTTCCTACCGTAAGGAGTGGGTTATAAACAAGAACAACCGTGTAAGATCATCACATGCGGCGACCACCGCCCCATCCCCATCTGATCGCGCGTGGTAGGGTGTCACAAAAGGCGCGCGCGTTTCTTCGTTACCGAGACGCCGCCGCAAAAGCAAAACACGCGGCCGCCGCGTATAGGCGCACTGCGACGTCGCAACTTCTGTACCGTCGGGCGTTCCGGGTCAAAGGACTAAGCGAAAATTAACGAGCGACGCGGCGCGGGAGCCATCCGTCGTTCCAGCAGCGCGTGGGTCGGGTCGTGGTACGGGACCCGATTTCGCGGAGAGGCCTGGAGCGCGTCTGGTCCGCCGCATTGTCTCTTCTTCCTGCCACGCTTGGCTGCTCCATGCGCGGAACAGCCCTCCAGTCCCCTCCCTCCCTCCTTCCCCCCGCCTTCCCTTCTTAATGGGAGCGAGGGACGAGGGAGGGGAAGAGGGCGTTGCTGCCTCTCCGTAGGCCCTGTGTTTGTGCGACCGCAACGTACTACTCACGACAACCCTGACTCCCTATAAACACAAATAAAGAAGCGCAAAGAAGTGCACAGAAATAACTTGCTCGCTGGGCGGATGGGTGGCTTTCACTTTGCCACAGAATGCAGAGAAAACGACGAGATACCAGCGCAGTTTCGTACACGCACAACAGAAATCGAGACAACAGAAGTTGGAAAGAAAATGAAGGCGAAACGCCAAGAGGCGAATCGAGGGAAGGCTGAACAAGAACGACAAACGACGTAATGCTACAACAAAACCGTTCTCGAGAGAATGAAGGGCGAGAAACAAGATACGAGCACAGTATATTAGCGTACAAATACAAACGAAAAAAAAAATAAAGAGAGGAAGAAAAAATAAACAGGCCCCCTCGCTATTAAGGCTGGACGGTTGACGTTCACTTTACAAAACAAATGTGGACAGAAAACGACCAGATCGTTTGTGCGGCAGACATCGTCTACTTCAAAATTATATTCTCTATCGTAAGCAAAAAAATAAGATAAAAAAAGGAAAACCCACAAAGAAAACGGCAAAGACGAGTGAAAAGCGCAATATATGCCGCTGAAAAAGGGGAGGGGGGGGGTAAAGGGAAGGCTTTACGGGGCAAACGAAAAGGGGCACGAGATACAAAGTGCGCTTCTCTTTAACAACGGAACACACACACACACACATACGCACAAATATCCGAACCGCCGCAAACGCGGCCACGAAAAAAAAGAAAGCACAGAGCAACAATGCTCGAGCAATAAATGACAGCTCCGTCTCGAAGAGATAGCCAGGAAGTAGTAACAAAAGGACCAGAAGCGCCCCAACATTAAAGATAAAAAATGTGGTTGTTTCCATCGACTTTTCCGCTTCGAGCAGCCGACCGTGTATGAGTCCGGCTACATGGGGGCTACAACGGGCGCGCTCGCGGGTAAATACGAATCGAAACTCGCGGGTCCATCGGGAACGCCCGCAGCGACCTCATGTGGACGGTGGTGTACATACGAGCGAAGTGAGATTGGAGACGAGCTAGCAGAAGGCGCAAGCGAATTCTCATCACTGCGCAGTTGAAGTGCGGTGGCTCTTGTTTTTTTGTTTCGATACCGGGTTAGGCGACATACGAATTTAGAAGGCGCGCGCGAACAAATCGACAGCGATTCGGAGAATCTCGTAACGCTGTTTCCACAGAATACTTACTGTCGCTGCCGTGTACGTCCCTTTATCGCTCCCTTGCCCATTATAGTATGCGGTTACTATAAAGCGAGCTCGAAATGACACAACGTGACATTCGAGCCGTTTTGCAACGAACTTCCAAACGTGACAATGTGACACTGACGATATTTCTTTTCAGTGGACTCGCATTATCGAAATCCGCAGGAAAACGTGGTACGCATGTGGCTGTGCGTTCCTGCACTTGTGCTAGGGAAACTCGCTCCTTACTCAATACGAATTTCGGGGCAGCTCCGACTGCTAACCACAAAATGCTCTAGGAGTCCCGATATCACGACAGTGCGTGTTTGTCCTAGGAGACAGCGAACATATAAATAAAGGAAAAAAAGAAAGAACGAGTCAGGCATCTACAAGGCCAAAGAAAAGCAATACATGAAAGAACTAGAACAGGAAATCATTGTCACTTTGACTCCACGGATGAGCATTACACAAAAAGAAAAAGAAGCAGGACTGCAGTTGTCGCCTGAAAAGGACACCATGCCCGCTCGGTTGAAGCGCAAGGAATAAAGAAGGGGAAGGGAACAGGAAAACACAACACGTCACATCACGCTCATGGTATAAGCGCTACGAAGGAGTGAAGCTTGGAACATCAACTCTGAGAGCATTGAATCGACTTGAATCTTCCTGGATGAAATTTCGATCCTGTACACCCCCTTCGCATCAGTAAGTGAGTGCACTGACATTAGCATGTGTTAACATGTGGATCTCGAACCACATCGGCACTTGATGCGCTCTCTCCAGCACTTTTCGAGCTTTATTTGCTTGCTCAAAACCTTCAGGACCCGTCGTCATCATCATTGTCATCATCACCAGCCCGCATAAAGTACACTGCAGGATAGAAGACTCTGCCAGTGAGCATCCAATCACCTCTGTCTTGCACTCGCGGATTCCATCCCATGCCAATGAATTTCCTAATCGATTGACGACGCCTAATACACTGCCCATGTCGACTGCATTTCCTTTCCCTTGTCAGCTATTACGTTACCCTAGTAAAGCACTGGTTTTCAGTTATACGCATTACAGAAGATGTAAAACTTTCTTAATTTTAATCTGAAATGGACGATCGGCTATACCTGTATGTGAACCCCTCGTTTCGTCAAGCGCTAAAATCTTGTCACTTTTCTTTCTATTGCTCACTGCGCGGTCCTTAGCTTCCTCTATAGGCTTATTTGGTATGCTGCTCGCTTGACTCCGTCCGTAGTAACGGCAAAAATACGTTCACTCGGGGCTCTAAGGACGTTGCAAATGGAGGTGGTGGTAGAAAAAAAAAAAAAAAAAAAACCTGAAATACACGTGACATTTTTGGACCAAAGTGTTTTTCAGTTTGCTTCGGCATGTAACGTTCTCTACGATTCTACGTTATCGTTCTCCTTATTTCCTGCCACCTGATATTGTCACGCTGCTACGACGGTGAAGAACCAAGCATTGTGTAAATTGCGAGTTAAGTTATTTCACTTTTTTTTTTATTCCGCGAGCTTGTGCCCCGAAAGACGAGAAAACGCTTAAGTGGTAACAACAGCGGCGAACACAGTCGCTGGTCGTCGCTGACAGGTCAAGTTACGTTATTTATTTATATATGCACACCTTACATTCCAGAGTGATCGAAACTGCTCGCGTGCATTCGAGAATGTACATTCCTATTCGCGGCGAGCGCGAGATCTGCGATACTCATTCGCTACGGAGTCAGCGACACCATTCAAGAAATTTCGCATACAATGAAATTTTCGGGTTTTACGCACCAAAACCACGATTTAATTATGAGGGACGCCGTACCGGGGAACTCCGGAACAATTTGGAGCACCAGGGGTTCTTTAACCTGCACCTAAGTACACGGTAGTTCTCACATTTCGCCCCCATCGAACAGTAGCAGCAGTGGTCCGGATTCGATCTCGCGACCTCATGCTTAGCAGCCCAATAAAGTTTCGAATACACGTAGACACGCCTCGCGCGAAGCGACATCTTGTTAACAGTAATGATACAGTAAAAAAAGAGGACACTAGCAAAAAAACTAAAACAATGTACGCTAGGCAATATGAGATACCAGGAACAGCGTCTTGAAGCCTTAAGGCACCGTATTAGGTGATTTATAAACGTTTTATAATCTCTCTTTCACTGTGCCTATGCCACTCTGCTTTCACTCTGCCTATGTCAAAAGAACTAGCCTTCAACATTACAAGGTAACTGAATGTGATCCCTTCACTGTCATTTCACTTACGGAAAGAGAGCAGGCTAGAACTTAGTGCGGTACATCGCAACTGCTGGTCCTCCCACCGCAGAAGAGTAGTGACGATATGTTTAGACATCGACGAACGACAAAGTTTCCTTTCAGACCAACGAGAAAGAAGAAAAAAAGTAGACGACCAGGAATAAGCAGCTGTCAGAAGTCACTTTCCTTTCAAAGTGCAGCAAGAGAGAAGAACAAAGTTGAAAACCGCCAATGCTCGTAGTCACTGTCGCGTACTGTTGCCATGGGCAGAAATACGCGACCGTGGCAACGAGCGCGCGACAAATATCTATCGGTGCTGACACAGCAGACACGACGCGCGAGAAGTGAAAAGTTTTGCACGGGTGGAGTATAGTCGTTTGGAGGGGGCTCCACATAGTCACGACGCCTGCTTAGAAAAAGGGAAAAGAAAGAAAATGAAAAAATAAAAAAAATAAAGAAACCGGCGTCGCTCGTCTTTCAGACTGAACACAAACCAAGGTCGAAAAACGCAGTTACGCGGAGAGACCAAGGACGTTTATATATATATGTAACAAAAGCACACGTGTCTTGCGCTTCATGACGCAGGAGCGCAAATGGTTGTCTTTTCAACCATCGATCCTGCAAAGTGCGTCTCGGTCTGATGAGCAAGGCAAGACTCGAAGACTCGAAGAAGAAGTACGAAAATAACGAAATGAAAAAGAGCAGCTTTTCGACTACGGAGTTCGTGGAGCGTTAAGACACCGCGCGGTCGTCGAAGAACCGCTATCCTTTGTTCCCCTGTGTTCGATGAAGAAAAGATGTTCCCAAAAGACTCTCACAACAAAATGTCAAGAGAAGCGCAAACATAAAGGAGGGCGAACAGTGGCGACCGGGGCGCGTTCGGGCGTCGAGCCAGGATCATCGATCTTAAGAGCGCGCTAAATCTAAATTCGATCGCGCGCGCGCACACAGAAACACAGGCACCTTAAGGAAGAAAAGAAAACGAAAGAAAGAAAGAAAGAAAGAAAGGAAGAAAAAAGAAAGAAAGAAAGAAAGAAAGAAAGAAAGAAAGAAAGAGGCTGACGGCGTCGTTTTGTGCTGTTCCTGGCTACGTAAACCAACACGCACGCCGGAAAATGCGATTTACAAGGACGAGCAATGAGACAAAAAATTAAGCAGACTGTCTGCCTTTCTTTCTTTCTTTTTTTTTTCTTTTAATGAGGCGGAGGGTGTGCGTTGTGGGCGAAATGAGAAGTGCCGAATAAATAATTCAGCGCCAGAGATCCAAGGAAGCGAACGGGGCGCGAAACAAAGCACGAGGGTCGCTTCGCATTAAGAAGGAATAAAAGATGGCGTTAGTGTTAGCTTGTGATTTATCACTGTTTGCAAGGCACACGGATGAGGTAGCGCGGATAAAACCAGTTTCGACCGCCAAACTGCCGAAGCAGCAAAAAAAAAAAAAAGAACAGTATAGATTAGTAATCAGCGTTCCTTTCATACCGACCATGAAAGGGAGGTTCGAAAAAAAGCAAAACAAACAAAACAAAGAAAGACACGGAACTGTGCAGAAGCCATCGGAGGATGGTTGCAAAGGTCAAGAAGATAGCTTTCCGGTATACGCCTGCCGAGACATTTATCCAGAGTCCAGCACCACGGTGTGCCTCGTAATCACGTCGTGCTGTTGGCACATAAAACCCAAGAATTTATATACTTAAATTTTTTTTATACGCTGCGAAGGACACATATTAGTTAGTTCCATTGGTTCTTGCAACAAAGCATGTGGGTGCTGCATCTGTGGAGTGTTTTTCAGGACGAGCCCGTGTTAGAAACCACACTAATAAACGCTTCCGAGGAACGCATACAGGGCACAGCAGGATCAGTCCCCTCAAATCGTCACCTCTGATCACACTGTCTCCTGGATCGGCCCAGCTTCACCAACACAGACTCCAAGATCGGCACATTACATTGAGATCGGTACGGGTATGCAATTTTGACCGCCGGGAGTTTCTTTAACGTGCAACCAGTGTACGGTAAACGAGCGTCTTTACATTTCGTACTCATCCGAATGCGGCCGCCCCGGCTATCGTCGCGCGCGTAGACGCCGGGCCACGAAGGGTTGCCCGTCCGCGTTATGCATCTGCGACGTTGCAAGAGTAACCGCTGATAGCCATGAACACAACCTTCGCGTTAGGGAGAAGAATGTCGCAACATATTAGATAGTTTTAGATTAGGGGACGCAAGCGGCTTGCGTACGCAAGAACTATGGGCTACGGTACTGCGCATGCGCAGACCCCTACGTCATGGTCGGAGCATGCGCAGTAGCGTCGCCCCTAGTTCTTGCGTACGCAAGCTGCTTGCGTCCCCTAATCTAAAACTCTCTATTGTGCGCCGTGGCAGCATCATCCGCAGAACACTCCAGTAACGTATACGACGCTCGGTGCAGCGATGCCGAGAGCACCGCGCATAAGGGCACTGCCCCGGTATACACATTTGTCCGACAACCTACCGCCGTTGCTTCAGGACGCACGCAAATTAATAAGGCGGTCTTAATTCTCAGGTTGTCCACAAACGATAGACTGGATAGAAAGCTCGCAGGTATCACGTTAGCGGTACGGTTTTGCAACTATAGGAAAATCTAGGAGGCTGAGGAAGAGAGGGTATCAAGAGTTCTTTACTAAACAGCGCGTCGTTCACATGCTGTTTGCAGGACACCCGACAGAAAGCGCTTGAAGAAAGTGAGAGGAGAATATGCAAAAAAAAAAAAAGATTGAGAGAGACAGAAAGAAAGAAAGAAGAGAAACAAATACCGCATCGCCTGTATGTATTGCACTCCACAGGTTTATACAGCGAATACACATGTTTGATTAGTGCAGCTGACTAAACATGGAATCTCGGATGGACTGACGCTGCATTGTAATAAGAAATGTAAAGCATCCAGATGTGCCCGTCGCTTCGATTTGCAAGGTCAGGAACCTAGTATGCGTTTTCTTGTGTTAACATTCACTTGACAGAACGCTTCCTTATCTGCTATCGTGTTCTTTCTTTTGTATATGCTCGGCATTCAAATAAGGTGTATTGGTGCGATAGTGCAAAAACTGCGCCTGATTACTTCAGTATGGCGAGTTACGAAGTGGCCCAACGGCCAGTTCTACTATGCATTGATTTGACTACAGCACGCGGCGTATGTCGCTACATGTATGCGCAGTCTGGCCGAGACAGCTGTAGTGTTGTAGCTTGCCCCAAAATGAACTGGTTTACCGGATACCGGATAACTGAATATACGTATACGGAAGCGGTAGCGGTAGCGCAGGTAGCGCCATCTTGTGACACCTTCTTGAACCACAACGCGCTAGAAACTTCTTTTTTGCGTCAGTAGTATTTGTGTGGGCACGCGCGCGCGTGTGCGTGTGTGTGTTTGAGAGAAAGAAAGAGTGAGTGAGTGAGTGAGTGAGTGAGTGAGTGAGTGAGTGAGTGAGTGAGTGAGTGAGTGAGTGAGTGAGTGAGTGAGTGAGTGAGTGAGTGAGTGAGTGAGTGAGTGAGTGAGTGAGTGAGTGAGTGAGTGAGTGAGTGAGTGAGTGAGAAAAAATCCCGAGGAGACAAATGAAGAAGGCACAAAGTGCGCCTGAGAGCTTGCAATTGAGAGAAAGAGAAAGACACTGCAACGGGAAACTGAAACTGTTCGCCTGGCAGCACGTTTATCACGCTGCACCAAGTGAATGTGATGATAAATGAAATGCTAGTGCTGTATATGTGGGTGGTGCATGTAGCTGAGGGTGTTTGTGAACGTGCCTGTGTGTGTGTGTGTTCGTGTGTGTGTGTGTGTGTGTGTGTGCGTGCGTGCGTGTGTGTGTGTGTGTGTGTGTGTGTGTGTGTGTGTGTGTGTGTGTGTGTGTGTGTGTGTGTGTGTGTGTGTGTGTGTGTGTGTGTGTGTGTGTGTGTGTGTGTGTGTGTGTGTGTGTGTGTGTGTGTGTGTGTGTGTGTGTGTGTGTGTGTGTGTGTGTGTGTGTGTGTGTGTGTGTGTGTGTGTGTGTGTGTGTGTGTGTGTGTGTGTGTGTGTGTGTGTGTGTGTGTGTGTGTGTGTGTGTGTGTGTGTGTGTGTGTGTGTGTGAGTGAGAGAGAGAGAGAGAGAGAGAGAGAGTAGACGAGCGCGTGCTAGAGGTTCCGCGCGCTTCCGGCTTCGGTGCATTTCTCTCCAATTCTTGCAAAAATCACTCTAGGCATTTTGTTACTTTCCATCGATTTTTTTGTTGCACCTATCAGACTTTCTGTTGAGATGAAATTGAATGTCACGTATCATTTTTGTACGGCAGATTGCCCGCTTTCAGTCTTGGTAACTGGATCTGGTGGACGCTGAGGTGTGTCAGTAGTGTGGCTTCCACTAAAATTTCGGCTCACGTATGAGAGAGCCAATCTCGTGTGAAATGCACGCCTATGAAGGAAGGGTGGAGAGCCCTCAAAGGCCAACTGGGCAAAAGAAACCAATGTACCAACTAGTCAGAAAACTTCTTTATACCAACCTCCTTGCCCACTAGGCACAAGAAAAAAACGTATCCGCCTAAACTAAAAAAAAAAAGAACACACAAAAATCTGCCCCCGAAGCGAGGGGTAGTCACTGTCACACATCCGAGCCAGTCACTTTCTCCCGGTTGCTTCAACAATTTCCTTGTGAAATGACGACACCAAGAAAGCTTCTTTCACTCTCTCTAAATTTCTATTTCGTTTATTTTCCTTCTCCAGCCGTTCACCACACCCTTTGGACCACCTCATGAGCTCGGTTTCCACTTACGACATTCATACGCTTCGGTTTCTGGCCTTCACCAAAAGCGCGGTTTCCTTTTACTACGACAAGCCCGTGCGAAAGGGAAGGAATAAAAGAAAGTAAAAGAGAGAGAGGGAACGGAAACAGGAACTAAACGGTGGCAATCTTTCCATTCACGTCTTTCCGTACACGCCACCCATTTCTCTCCGAGTTCACGGGAAGCGCAGCAGTGCCGCAATGGGCAGCGGTCTCCTTTTTTTTTTTCAGGCTTTCCCCTTCTTCCTTCTGGTTCTCTTTACTTTTGTTTCTAGTTTCTATTTATTTTTTCGCCCGCACATCCTTGACCGCTCCTGGCGATGACAGGTCCACCGGAGCACGGAGCGAAACGTGGCTGCGTTGACAACGCGAATCTCCACGGACTTTGTGCCCGCAAGAAAATCAAGACATGGATGGCCAATTGTCATCCTTGTTGCATGAGGACAAGCGACAAAGTTGCACGAGTACACGACAAGCGCAAATTGAAAAAAAAAAAAGAAATATGGAAAGAAGAAACGCGGAAACAAAAATGCACGAGCGCAGACATGCAGTGAGGAGAACGCGGAGCCCCACACTCGAAGCTGGATACCCGCGGATGAGCATGGTTTGCTCGAATGCATAGGTTACGCAAACGACCAAACTCCACACATCTAGCGAGCGCTGAAAAGCTTTGGCCTATGTGGCTTCGCTTTAAAATGGATGTCGAATCTTTGGCCTTGCGCATCAGAATGCGCAAGGGGCTGCTGAACATTCTTGTTTTTCCAACTAGATACAATACGTTTGCCCTCGAAACTGTATATTAATCTTTTCTACTCACCATGAACGTTTGCTCTTGTCGTGAGAGAGAGAGAGAGAGAGAGAAAAGGAACGCAAAGGCAGGGAGGTCGACCAGACACATGCCCGGTTTTGTACCGTGGGCAGGGGAGAACTAACTTAATACTAACGGGCTGGTTGGTGGTATATGATTTTGGTGAAGCTGAAAAAAAAGAAGACGTTCACACAAACATGAGCGACAAGGACATGCAGAGGCGCTGACGGTGCATGACTGCGTTCAGCGCCTCTGCATGTCCTTATCATTCATGTCTGTATGAACGTCTTTCCTTCTTTTTTTTTCAACTACGCTGCTTCACTAAGACGCAGGGACAAATAAAAAGAAAGGAAGAATGGAAGGAAGGAAGGAAACGCCAAGAGTGCATCCTCAGCTGCGTTCGGACCTGCACAGGCGTTCACTGAGGTTTGTCGACCTCAGGAACTGTAATAACACACGCGCCGCTTTTTGGCATTGTGACGCATACGGCCTAAGCGCGTTGGACACCGTGAACGACGTTGAATACGGTGACCCAGCTTGGTGCGGAGTGAAAAGCCCCGGTCGTCACAGCAGGGGGAAAAGGTGTTCGATCAGGCCCGAAATTGTCGCCTGAATTTGTGTCACTCATACCAACGAGGAAGAAATGTTGATGTTACGCGAATAATTTACTTAATACCTGCCTTCTACAAAAGCAGCTAGGAGACCGAGAACCACGCCGTAGACCTCGTGCTAAGCAGCAGAACACCAACAGCCACAAAGCCACAGCGTCTCGAGTATTCCTGGAAGAATGGAGACCGCACTCCGCTGTCCACAACCTCCGCTTCCAAGCACTTGCGTTCTATTTTTATTATTTTCTTCCAGGACAACGGAACGCAAAGCGGCCTTTCCAAAACCCAATAGTACTCTGTACTTTCCCTGCAGCAGAGCTTCACTGCGATCGGTTCACTGCGATCGGTCCACGGCCTTCCGTGGTTCCGTAGGGAAAGGAAGAACATCCCGACTTCGCCCATTGCGGCAGTAAACTCGCGCGTAAAATTGGGCCGGCTGCTTCGGCGCGATGCCGAGAATAAGCCATAACTTGCCGCGACACGGATCGTAAAAGCGAAATGGAGCCGATGCAGGTGACACTGTAAAGGCTAGCGGTACCAAGCGAGTTGCGAGAACGGAAGTACTCCTTCGTAACTTTAAAATGGATTTAAAGAAAGGTTACGCTCGTGTGAAGATAAAATTACATATAAAGATTCTAGTACTTCCGTAACCTCATTATCTCCACTCTTCGGTAACAATTCTAGCGTCATTGCCGTACCCAGCAATCGTCTCTTGGTTTGTGAGAACACTGGGAAAAGAAGAGCGAGGAATCGGAGTGCCTGCCGCTTAATGCTGACTTGTCCACTCTTTCAACCGGTTCATCGTCAGCAAGTCTGCGTTCGTTATAGTGCCGTACAGCAAGCTATAAACGCTAAGCACACGAAAACACGTATTATAAAAAAAACTCATTAAATTCACGCACAACACAGGATTTATAAAACAGACATGCAAATCGTGATGCCACATGACGAGCCTTCACCTAAATTTCAAAAGAAAGAGAAGGATGACCATTATGGGTAACGTGCGCTGAAACATTGCGTGCCAACTTTGCGGGCCCGTAGCACTCAGACAAACAAACAAACAAACAAACAAACAAACAAACAAACAAACAAGCGTCACATTGTGCCGCACTCTCCGAACTGCCTCGAGGACGAACAGAAGTGTATACGCCCCATCAATGTTACCGACAAGGAGTACCCGGAACGCCTGACGCGCGTCGAGAAAAGATGCATCTCGAAAGGACTTCCGGCAGATGTGCGAAGAGCGAGAACGCGACAGGCTTTTTTTTTTTCCTCGCGACATCGCCGACGCTGCTCGTTGCGACGAGGAGGAAGCGACGCGCACGGCAGCAGCGGCGGCCACGCATCGTACGTACTACGCCGCACACGAGCGCAGAAGCGCACGTTTTCAGCGACGACGCGTTGCGTTGAACGCACAATGCCTCTTCCGCAAGACGACGAAGCCCGCCCGCTATGTTACGCCTGCACAAAAGAACGCGGTGCAACATCCACGTAGATACAGCGCACGCGTCCTCTCCAGATGCTCAAGTCCCTAGACGACAGCGAAAGTAAGGCGAGGGAGTGACAGCGGGAGAGAGAGAGAGAGAGAGAGAGATAAGCGTAAGGGAAGCGAGAAAGGAAGATCGAAAAATCGAGAGAAAGGAAATGAGAGGGAAGGAGAGAAATATCTCAGGGTAGAGGAGTGAATGTGGTGCGCAAAAAGGCTCTCAAGAAACATGCAAGAAAGAAAGAAACGTAAGCTGGAGGAGAAAGGTAACCGAAAGGGGTTTCGGCGAGAGCATCTGCTGCCGAGCAGAGGCCGACAACAAAGAGCACCTCTGTGCTCGTAAATAAACTCGCGCCAAGCACAACAGTCGCCCGCGAAAGCAGGAAGACGCCGATGCGCTGCGCCGGCGTTTTCTCTATCCCTTTTTTTTTTTTTTATCTGTGGAAGAAGAGACGACTTCGCCCGTCGGCTTCCTATAGGCCGCGCCGCTTTTGCGCTTCTGCGCGGGACCCGCAGATTCAGGGGTCTCTCATTGTCTTTGGCTCTTTCGTATAAACGCGAACCATCGGGCATGCAAGTTACGAGCGAGCTTGCTCGATGCACGGGACCCTATAGCGGTAACCTCTAGCCACTTCCCACGTCTGAAAGGAATTCAATGCGCGGCCGAATTACGACGGCTGCTCCCAAAGCGCCAAGCAGACGTGAGGTGCAGCACGTGAGGGTTTCCCCGCGTTATCTTTTGGTTACAAGAGCTACATGCTCTGGGAACGCATACCAGCAGTACGAACAAGACAAAAAAGAAAAATAAAGCCGCACGAGGGAGATACTGCGACGACTGGCTTTCATCGAACACTTTACGTGCAGCACAGACGGAACGACGGGCAAGTTAAATGAATTGCTGAGAAACCTTAGTCACAACCATAGGAAGCCAACAGAAAACGAAGCCACGCGAACTATAGGGGAATTTATTTGTAGTATTCAATCGAAGTGTGGAAGTTATTGATTAAAGGAAAGTGAAAGTGGGCGAAACGAGAGAACGCCGCAGAAATTGTGAGAATTGTGTACTAATGCATCAGAATTCTTTGGCTCGGCTGCTACTTCGCTTTCGCTCGCCTATTTGGCTAGCTTATGCGTGTCTACCCATCGCTACCAATCATCTACTGTTACACAATTATAACAATTACGTGTGTTAACCAATTATGCATTCATTTTGCACATATATCACATCCACTGAGCCAAAACACCGTCATAACAATTTTTTTCTTCTTTCTTTCTGGCGTGAATATAATATGGCTCACACAGACATCTATCTGCCACGCTGCGGTCCATGATTCGAATCCCAGTATTTTTTTTTTTTGCTTTTGTTTTTGTCGAATGCTACCATTCATCTACTCTTACACTACTATAAAGATTACATGCATGTGCTAACTTGACCAATTATGAATTTATTTTGCAGATATAAGGCGTCACCGGACGGACCGTTCTTCTTGGGGTATTCGCCAAAGAATGCTTACACATTGAAGAACTTGCCTCCGGTGAGATCCGAACCCACAACCTTCGCCTCGCGCGTGCGATGCACTACCAATTGTGCTACAGCGGCGGCCGTGCCAACGTCCACAATCTTGGGTGCTTACGCGTGTGTGTAACCCAGACAGTGTTAGCCAGTGCCGCTCGGGTAATCGCGGAGGATGTGGAGCATCCTTTTTCACCAAAGGCGTCACGTAGTACGTGTACTAGCAGGCAGCTGACCAGTAAACTTTCGCGTGCCACCTGAGAGCATCAAACACGACGGATTGCGACGCACATGTTCATGTAATAACCAAAAAGGCATAAAGTAACGCGACGACAACTATGAGAACATGCGACAGAAAATGGCAAAATGTTCTTCGTTCACTGCGCCGCAAAACTGGGAGGTTATAACGAAGTGATTTCTTACCATCTAGTGTTCACGGCCGGACGATCCCGGTGATAACGTAATGCGGAGCGCCACTCGAGCTACTAAAGAGGCGCGAAAAGGAACAGCGAACTGTTACACTATCACGGCCGGTTTCTTTTTTCTTTTCTTTTTCTCCTTTTCACGCTTTGTCATCGGTCCGAGCGGCGCACCGAATAACAATCTCACGGGGATCGACCGGCCGTGAACAGCAGATGATAAGAAATGACTCGGGCGAAAGGAATCCTCGCGCTACACGGACCAGCGTCGCATGGCGTCGTTGCATTATCCCGGACTTCGGTCCAAACCCAACAACGCTTTCATTCGTGCACGTTCTTTGCCACTGATCGCGGCCGTCTTTGCTAATCATACATGTACAAGATAACGACTGGCTGACAATGTTGTTGCGCTCAGTTCTAAGCTAAGGTTTACTTTTACTTATCTTGTTTTATTCTTTTCTATCACTTTCGAGTACGAGTTCGGTTTTGTAACACACAGGAACGAGCTACAAGACGACCGGCTCCATGGGAGATCGGAAAATGCTATGGCACCGCGTCATACCTGCGCAGTATCGGCTGCCGCCCGGTTTCCGGATGAATGCTTAGACAAGCCGGAGACTACGCAGTTTCTTCTTTCTTCATTTTTGTCGGATCCAGAGTTCCCGGAAGGCTTTCGCAGGCTAGTGCACGCTCATTAGCACTACCCAATTACAGTGCCGTCGGCATGAGACGGGAAACCAAAGCGTCACTGGCGATATATTGCGAAGTCCCGTTTAGCCGAAACGTGGGAGCACTCATTGCGCCAGGCTCCCAGCATTCCCGGGCTAAACCCAGATGTAATACTGGAAAGCTCACCAGCACTGGAGCCCCGAGAGAAAATGAAGAACAGTCTTTCCGCAGCTACACCCAAACTTAACGCGTGAACAGGGCACATAAATACAAGCACAAACAAACACATTGCTAACAACGGCAGGCGTACACCTGGGCCGGTATTTTGTAGCGATGCCTTTTCCGATTCTATGCTTTTTCAGGCTTTTCGCGCTTGGCCAGTGGTCAGAGCGACGGTCTGCCCACATTATCAACGGGATCAGGCGGCCGTGTGTGGTGGATGATAAGAATAGCATAGAATAAGGCATAAGGCATCGCTATAGAATAGCGGCCCTGTTTCGCGTACTATTGACCGACGTACTCTCTTGTCAGCGGTGCGGCGGATATTCGAACACAGCTCGTATACCGTCGGAGCGCCCGACATCAACGGTTCCACAACCCACGCTTGCCTTTTCATTGACCTTCCTCCCCTTCTACAGCTGAGTGGCTGTCTCAGAGAACCAACTATATGGAGCAAGTTTAGCCGGCGGAATTCACCAGGAAAGCTCTGGAGAATAACGCCAGCGAGGCCTTAGAGCGATGTCTCCAAGCTTCTTCTTCTTTTCTCTTCATAAATAAAGTGTCTCCATCTCAGACATTAATTGTATTGCACGACTACTCTCTGCGGAAAATACTTAGGACCCGGAACCCACTCTAGAAGCAACCGAGACATTATTTTCCGCCGCTTTTTTCCAGAAGCAACCGCAGCTCCAAAGACATCCTTCACGATCCGACAATTTAGTGGGCTCACGTCAAAGTGCTACCGAGGCGTACTTACTTCCGCCATCCGGTTAAAAGCAAAACTTAAACCCGACGCTCTCGAAGGTCGCGGAAACCGACTTTAACCCAATTCTTCGAAAACGCCGGGCGAATCCCGGAACGGCGCTCTGCCGGGCCTAAAACGCAGAGGGGGGGACAGTGGGCAAACAAGGCAATCTAATTACGCTCCCTGCGCTCGCCGGGTGCGCGAGTTTGGCCCAATTTAGAGAAGGCGCGCGCAACAAGGACGCCTGGAAACAATCGCACGGGCGCCTGGGTGTTGCCATCAGAACAGCAAACAGCGCGTTCGCTTTTCCAACAACACACCGCCGCGCTAAATCCGTGCACAGTTCTCTGCAGCCGTGTTCGCAACGACCGTGCCGAATTCCACGGATACATAGGCGCGACGTGGATGCATGCCGCTGGATCTCGCCGCACCCGAGAACTATATCCAGGACTGACTACAACGAAGTCACCTGTATAACGGATGATTTCCAAGGCCCCGATCACTTGGCTAAGAAGCCGTTCGAGTGTATTTGGTTCGCTATTATTGAGAGCGAGAGAGGGAGAATAAGATGAGAGGCAGAGAGGTTAACCAGAATAACGGTCAGATTGTCAGGCAATGGTGTAATGATAACAAAAAATAAGGAGAAATGAATAAAATATATGGAAAGAACCTCTCCGCACAAGCGCAAACTTACAGGTGATCACAAAAACGGCGCAACCTAACGAGACGATGTAAGAAGGAGTAATCAGACAGAGCGGCTAACAAAAGGAGTACGCATTTATTATCCCGCTTTTTTTGATAGAGACAAAAACATAATGGACAGATGACGGCGTTACTGGAATGCCTCGCGCCCCATGCGCCTTTCTGTGTCTTTCTTGGCTCAGAAATTAAATTCTGGAGTTTTACGTGCCAGAACGACGATTTGATCATTAAGCACGACGTAGTGGGATACTCAGGATTAATTTTGACGTCTTGGTGTCCTTAACGTGCCCCTAAATACACAAGCGTTTTTTTTTTCACAACCATCCCAATGCAGCCGCCGCGGCCCGGATCGAACCCGCTACCTCGAGCTCCGCGACACAAAGCCTGAGGCACTGAGCTCCTACTTGCGGGTGCGATAAGATCTCTTTGGAGAGACACAGCAATCAGGAATAACACAGTGATACGGTGCTCCCAAGATTCCTTCAGGAGAATTCAGACTCGCCAAAAAAAAAAAAAAAGCAGATATGCAGAGGAACGATAAAAATAAGCAAGTCAAACGCACAGTGACTTAAGTTACACTCGTCTCAATGGGATGACCTTATTTTATTTCAAGTGGTCCTTAAAAAAAATTTAAAAAAAACACTCTCCCCCTCATATTCCGACTATATCCATTTTCAAAAATGTTTAATACCAATTGACTGTCAACTGGAACAAGACAGCAAGTAGTCTGAAAAAGATGGTCGGGCGTGTGCGAGGTTGTCGTTTGCCGGATGTTCTCGCATTACTGTACGCCGCGTCTTGACACAGCTTCTCTATTACCAACGAAGAGTATTACATAAAAAAAAGAAGAAACGATAGGATTACTGCGTGATCCCACTCACTTCAAGTTGCAGAAAAGAAGATACCAAGGCCAGCTGCCAGTCGAGAAGTATAAAAAAATATGAAAGCTTAGAAACGAATAAACCATTACGATACACCATTCGGAGGACGAAAACGCATTCATTTGGATAACCAACTGGCAAAATCGAATGGAGGCCCGCAAAAAGAGGAACTCAAATGGGACTACCCTAATTTCACGGATCATCGGCGCACAAATCAGGCAATGCTATTTCAATCGTGCACCGTCCCAGAGACAGACAGCCGGCTTTTAAGGGGACGGTATCATTATTGGGAGGATTCCGTTAAGGCGTTCCCCTTCATAAGCTGCTCAAGAGCCCGGCGACAGATCGACCACTCTTCCTCTTTCTCCTCGATTGACTGAACATGGTTATCGTATGCTGCTCATCTATTGAGCTACACCCATCGCTATCCCTGCATTGCCTTCGTTTATTTTGCGTTATACCTATGCGCAACCGAATCAGAAAGAGAGAAAGAGAAGAAAGAAAGGCAGGGAGGTCAACCAGAGGCGAGTTTCCGGTTTGTTACCCTGTACTGGGGTGGGGGATACAGGTGTTGTAAAGACGCAAGGAGCGAGAAGAAAAAAACAAGAAACAAGAAAAAAAATAAGAAAAGGGAAAGCAGGTCACAGAAAAGACGTTCCAATCCCATGCGTTCACACAGTCCGGTCGAACTCAACAAGCGCAGTATCGCTTGCACGGCCTTCAGGTGCGATGTTAATTCGCGTCGATGTTTCAAAATTCTTTCTTTCAACAAAGGATGGTCATGCGACTGGTTCAGCACGATAGAAAGCGATTGTCTCTGCACAATGTACTGCGGGCACTGTCAAAAAAACATGACAAATTGTCTCCGCGTCGCTGCAATCGCCACATGCTGCGGTGTCGGTGATCCCTATGCGCAACGCTACGACCGAGACGATCAGCTCTGGGCCGTCCAGCAGGTCCTCGAGGCGCTCGAAAGGCACGGACCCAGCGAGCCGGCAACGGCGAGCGGAGACCCGCGCCGAGTAACGGCAACTTCGAGGATGACGTAAGCCCTCGTCGGGGCGCGCGAGCGCCCAACTGCAGGCATAAATAAAGTTTCTCCAATCCAATCCAATATGCGCAACGCCTCGGCAATGGTAAACGCAATGGTAAACGCGACGCCCAACCGTGGCCTACACAACAGGGTCGTGTCTTTTCGGGGGAGCATTGGTGGGAATCAGAGGCTTAAGGCTAGATCCAGAGTGTAAAGGCGGGCATGCAAGTAGGCGGAGCATCCTTGCAACATCTGTCCTAGAAAGCGGGATCGATAGGCGGTTGTCTTCTACATGAACTGAACGAGCAGCTTAATCGGCACGTTCACTGCCGGTGATACTAGAGTGACTTGGTAGCCACTGAAAAATGATTTCACGCCCTTCCTCAGTCAGGTGGTGTTTCGCCTCTGTAATTTCAAATACCAAATTTTCATGCGGACCGCGCGGTAAGGCTGCCAATAAACACTGCAGTGCCCTCTTCGAGTCGCAGAAAATCGACCATTTGTGTGTTCGTTCGTCATTAATAAAGTGTAGTGCGACTCGAACTGCTGCGAGTTGCGCTGTCGTCGACGTTGACGAGTGTGATGTTTTCAACTTGACAGTGGTGGCTTTTGCTGGAATGGCGACCGCTGCGGTAGAGCTCTTCGGCAGGACGGAGCCGTCGGTGTATATGTGGGTGTAATACCGGTACTTCTCGTTTAACAGGAGTAAGGTAAGCTGTTTAAGAGCCGGTAATGACGTATCTGCTTTTTACCGAACGTTAGGTATCGTCACGTTGACCTTTAGTCGAATGAGGCACCAAGGAGGAGTCGAAGGTCTCGCGGCAGGTGTGAAGCAAGGTGGTATAGCCTCACGATGTGCGGATACCGTTCGGCAGAACGAGGCACGTGGTCTCTCCGCAGGAATAGAGAGGCTAGATGGTGGCAACGAGTGCGGGCCAGGTGCCTTACGTGCACTCTTGGTGCTTCAACTGCGATGTGGGTCTTGATGAGGTGGTCTGTGGCGATTGCACTAGCTGCCGCCGTTGGCACACATTGAAGAAGAAGAGCGTCAACGAAGAGGTGTGTACCAATCGCCACGTTACACAGGCGCTGCTTCAGCACCCGCACCGCAAACTAAATTCTCGCCGTGTCTTTCAGTGACTGAAACAGAAATGCAGCTGCCAGCAAATTTACAGAACATGTGAGGCCCAATGCTATATCAAACCACAGAAAAAAGTAAGAAAAAAGAAGGAGGCCTGCTCGCGACAAGTGCCTTCTCCGGCGATGCTGATCCTGAGAAGTGTAAACTTTGTAAGAACCTCGGAAACCAGTAAACAGCATTCGCCCTACAGCGTGCAAAACATTGCTCAAGTGTTCGGTGGCTACGAGTGTCTGCGAAAAACGAAAACGCGCCCTAACGTGATCCGGTACTACATTTACCTGACGCGACTCGTTTGTTTTCGCCAGGAGTTCGCGTTCTTATCCCTGCGTCCGTCAATCCAGTCTGCTCGTACGAAGTCTCCCGTGTAGTAAAGCACGGGTAAGTACGTAGTCACTTTTGTTACCACGAGTTAAAGGGCCCCGAAAGCCTTAACTAGGTTAGGTAAGTTAGGGAGTGAAACCACCGTCCCAGTTCGCTCGGGCGCCGATTTCAGCTTCTTTCGTGTTCCAGCCCAGTATTTTCTCCATAGTACTTTATACGTGAGAGCGTGCACTTCTATTCACGACACCCTAAGAAACACACACACACGCACACGCTCCTCTGGCATCATTAAGTCATTTAATGTGCAAAGCAGGTAACGGTGCGGGGCCAACGACGACGACGATGAAAGGAAAGAAAAGCGCCGGAGATCGGCGGTAGATATACATATATACATATATACATATATATATATATATATATATATATATATATATATATATATATATATATATATATATATATATATATATAGAGAGAGAGAGAGAGAGAGAGAGAGAGACAGAGAGAGAGAGGGTTATCGTCGCCTATATATGCAAGGCAAATGTCATACTATTCCACCGCCAAAGCAGCCGAAAGCGGGTTTTACGTTCTTGATTGCTTTATTCCTCAGAGTTTTTCAGGGAGACAGAGAAAGAGAGTAAACTTCATAGAAAAGAGCACACGAGCGTAGGTAGCTCTTCCGCTCTGCAGTGGGTGGAACCCTCAGTTCAGGAGTCCAGCGGCCTCAGCTGCGCTTCTCACTCGGTTGACCAGGTTGAGCTGGTCCGTCGAGTCCGAGCTGGACAGCGCTGCTTCCCATCGCCGTGTGGTTGGCTGTGTTCTAGGTGTGAGCTGTGGTGTGCTTGCGCACATACCATGTGGTAAAGCGTCGCGCATTGATCGCAGTGTGGGCATTTGTAGGAATACAGTGCAGGGTGTGTGGAGTGGTAGAGACTAAAATGAGGATGTGTGTTTGCATTTTTCACCATAATACGGCTTCCTCTCGCGTCAGAGCATTATGAGGCGGCAGTAGTGTTCTTCGTTAAAGGCGATAGTGTTGTAGGATGTGCGCGTAGGTTAATGGTATGGGCCTCGAGGTGAAACTGCTCGGCGTGACCCTCTCGCGGCTCCCAGTGTGCATGCGTTCGGGCGTAGGCGTGTGCCTGCTGATTGCCACGTAAGTACTCATGTCCTGAAGTCCACGCGATTTGTATGCATGTATGCAACACGGAAACGAAATAAATATCATGAAACATTTTATTCACAGCGCATGCCTTTTATCTTAAATCGTCCCAGACCATTAAAGGACGTAATACAATTTAGTGTTCACAATCTGAAAGTGGTATAATTTTATCGGAGCCGCTGATTACGCGTATAGCAGCCTGTACGATGCCATTACAGGCCCTACACAGCGTGTTAAAGCTTTTAAAAATACCAGAACTTTTGGCACGTCCTCGTATTTCGCATCCGTGTACAGTCACTCCCGCGTTCAGTTAGAACACTGAGTCCAAGCACAACGATAAATCTTATAATCGCTGTCAGTCGCCCGGTCTAAGGGCGAAAGTGTTTTTCTTTTTCTCACTTTTGTATGTTTAACTTCACTTTACCATGCGCTCGTCAAAAGAACACAGAGACGAAAGACAAAGAGGCAGCGCGGAAAGCAAGGCTACAGCGGGTATGGGTCACGCATTCGATGGATTTTGGATTGTAAAACTTTATTTGTCCAACAGATAAAGCCTTCCCACCTAGACGACGGCCAGGAGTCCTTGGACACCAGCGGCGGTTTCGGCCAGTCGGACGGTCTTCAGCTGAATCTCCGGATCGGAGCTGAGTAATAAGGTCTCCCATTGTTCTAAAGACTTTATTCTTCCCTCAGAGGGAGCCTGTGGGCATTCCCACAGAATGTGATTAAGATTAGCCCTGGCTTTACATAACAACAACAAGGCGAAGCGGACTCTTATTTATTATTAAGATTAGGCCTGGATTTACATAACAACAACAAGGCGAAGCGGACACTTCATTTATTACTCTTCATTTATTAGCACATGCAACGCGACCGTTCCATGTGCGTTGCTACTAATTTCTTTTATTGAGGTGTCAACATCCAGGACTCCCGACATGGGCGCGTGACCGTCGCCCTATCGGTCGAACTTGTGAGCCCTGTCGCCATATATTCACCGCGTACTATTATTCGCGTACGAGTGTACGTTCGGTACGCGTGAGAAGAGTGGAAGAGCGCGTGAAAAAAAAACGAAAGAAATACCAAGACGCCTGCGTTTGTAAGAGATACATATATAAAGAGGAATACCATATCGACTTGCATCGGCGTCTCGTCTGCCCTGCCACTACAGCCTCCGCGCACTACTGCATGCGCGACTGCGCGTTTGCACGCGTTCATACGAGCGTGATGAATACAGCAGCACGAGGCGAAGCTACAGGCATGCGTTTGCAGCGTGCGTATAGCAACAGCCAATGCGGAAGCGCCGGCGTCGACGGAATAAGGCGCGGCATCCTTACGCGTGCCTTGGTCAAATGAAGAACGAAATTTTTGGGGATTCGGTCGAGAGAGACCGCGCTAGCGGGGGAAAAGCAAAGACAGACAGAAAGAGTTGACGCAGCAAACAAAAAATAAACGAATAGACGCTTTGCTTCGCTCTGCGCTACCGCAGCAGGAAAGGCGACGGAGAAGACGAAGAAGAAGAAAGATAGAAGTAAGACAGGCGCCCATAAAGAAAGCGACTCTGAAGCGGCGCGAAGACCACAGAAGATGAAGAGAGGCCTGACGGCACCTTATGCCGTATACGTTTCTGTTCGCAAGCGCCGCGGGAGGCTGCCCCCCCCCCTCCCCCCCCCCCCACACACATACACTGCTGCAGTCGTCGGCAGAACCCGGCCATGCATTCGCTGCAGGCCACACGCATGCACGCACGCCTCTCGCATTCAGAGCGGAATGAAAGCACCGTCGCCAGTTGCGGCACGGTAGTAATAACGGAAACACGGCCAAAGAGAGTTCAAAAGGACAACTAAGACAACGCCAAGAAGGGAGAAGGAATAGATCGAGGAGAAAAAATATGTACAATGCAAGCAGCACACATCACAACACCGGCCGGAAGGCTCCCTCCCAGGTTCGTTTGTATTTCTTCTCCTTTACTCTCTCTCTCTCCCTCTCGCCCCTTTGAGCTCGCCAGAAGAAAGCGAAACAGGACTCGGGAATGACGAAACACGGCAATGATATAGAAACACAAAGCTCGGCAACGGAATACGAGGAAAACGAGAGAAACACGGAGAGAAATAGAGATGGCGAGAGAATCAAACGCCACCTCCAGAGGCAAGCTAGCAGAAGCAACCGGAGGGTAGATTCCGGAAACAAGACAGGGCCGCTCCCTTGTCTCAGGCATAACAGAAAAAGAAAAAAAAAACCAGCAGCTAACCTCACATAGCGAGCGGGCTCGCGGTCGGCGCGCGGTGTTTTCTTAGGTTCGCACTCTCGTACCACCGCCCTCCTACTCTCCTCGCGTTTTCCGCGTGCACGCGTTGCGGAAAAGCTTTTCGGCCTTGTTAGGGCGCTCGACGTCCATTCTTCGGCATCGAGCTGTCGGGTGGCACGCGGCTTGAATTACATTGTTACTCGCAAGCGCGCGCGCTCCGATGCGCGTGACCCGGAGCGAAAAAGCAAGATAAGGGTAGGAGATGGCGTAGCCGATGCAGGATGGCGCGATTTGGCCCCAACGCTGTTATCGATACCTTCCGGAAGAAAGAAAAGAAAGAAAGACATGCGCCAAGGCGGAGACGCAGTGCAACAAATGGGGACACCCAAATACCGGAAGGCGCAAGGCGCCGTTGGCGGCACCATCTTGTGAAGCCGTATTCAGTACGAGCGGGCACAGCTTGTACTGGCACGGCTGACTGAGTACGTATGTACAGCGCTGTGACAATAGACAGCGGATTGCGCAGCTGAACGATGATTTGTGTGGACGACTTTATCAGTGAATTAAATAAGCAAACAAAGAGGCGCGCGCGCGCGCGCGTGCAGGCTTTTTATTTTATTGCATATTTAGTATGGAGCGCGAAATAATCAATTTGTTTGGAATGCAGTGCGTCCCATTAGATAATCTTGTTGAAAGCCGTGGCGTATTCCGTAACGGCATTGAGAAAATTATGGTGAATAACTAACACGCGATGCCGAGCTAAATGTTTGTGCAACTTACACCGACAGCTAGATTGCGATTCAGCACAGCTTGCGTAATAGAAGCCCGCTTCTAAGGTCTTCCCCTGTAGCGTACAGCATGCTGAGCGCTTCCATGAAGAATATATGCGTATCGTCCGGACACCGCACCTGTTGCCCAACCTACTGCGGCACTGTTGCTATGGGTCTGAACTTGCCACTAAGGAGCTCAGGGAGTGGGAAGGGGGGGAGAGGCTGCACGGCTGACTGAACCACCGTGCGGCGACGAGCACGGGGCCGCGTACGCCACGGTAGAAGCGAGGAGCATAGGTTAAAACAAGAAAACAGATGTAGCCAGCGTGTGTCCTTGCTCACATTTACGGTGCAGTATTAAAGCGCGACCGAAAAATAAAAAGGTACATTGAAAAGAAAGAAAAACCTCATACTCGTAAAACAAGCCGCACCAGAGCTGCGCGAAGCACCCCGTTGCTCTATAAAAGCAAAGGGCTATATTCTTGTGCCTCTTATCGCTAATGCAACGTAAGACCTAGCGAGACAGCCCTGCCTCATATCCGAGAGCAGCCATGCAGACGGCTTACCTGAATTTTTGTTTCTCTCTCTCTCTATTTGAACGCAGACACGACAGTTAGCGCACCATTAAATCAGAAACAAAAAGACTGTTGTAGGAAGACATGAAAAAACGAACCACCAAGAGGAGGAAGCCAATTTCGCGTTGGGTCTCAAAATCAAATTAGCCTCCGCAGGAAAAATTTCCTTGTTTTGTTCCGTAGCGCAAGGCCACTGTTTATCATTATTATTTTCTTTTTTTTTTGCGAAGCGACCGTTCATGTATCCTTTTTATACACAAAGCAAACTTTACGACGGCTCAAGCGCACGCGGCGCTCCCAGCGGCAGCAGCGACACGCTGACAACAAACCCCAGCGATAGAAGATAGGCCATGCTTTCTGCGGGTTTCGATCTCCCCCATACTGGCAAGCTTAACTAATCGCCGAATTGTGACGGGAACAAAATTGGCGACGGAAAGCTAGCGCTCCAAGTGAAAGCTACAGCGAGGCTTTTCCTCGAGGAAGACGACAATGGGTTTTTACCAGTGCAATTGACGTCTCGTGATCTCTCGCGTTGATGACGCGGTAACTCTCGTATCTCGAAGCTCGAAAGTGTCACGCCTGTTCGCGCACCTTCCCCATCGGAAAGGAAGCGCCACACGCTGGTCCAAAGTGCCCCTTTGCGGTGACCTCTCTAACCTGGGGTGGGCATCGAGAAGTACGCGGTTAAAAGCGACGAAGCTTAACGAGAACCGCAGATATCACTTATGTGCATAGAAAATATTTCTAGGGAGTCCCAGGGCGGATTTCCTAAGCACGTTCATGCCAGTAACGTTGAAGCTCTTTCTCTAAAAAAAGATTAAATTATGGGGTTTAACGTGCCAAAACCACTTTCTGATTATGAGGCACGCCGTAGTGGAGGACTCCGGAAATTTCGACCACCTGGGGATCTTTAACGTGCACCTAAATCTAAGTACACGGGTGTTTTCGCATTTCGCCCCATCGAAATGCGGCCGCCGTGGCCGGGATTCGATCCCGCGACCTCGTGCTCAGCAGCCAAACACCATAGCCACTGAGCAACCACGGCGGGTAGCTCTTTCTCTCTTTTTTCTCTGAATGACGCTCAACGCTCATAGCGCAGGTGGCATGACAGAACACGAACATTTCGCTGTATCTAATTACATCTCTACCAGGCGTTACAGAATGAAAAAAAAGACAACTCAATCGTTACGCTGACAGAAAGATTACTCTCTTTTACTTATCGAATTCTGACAGACATTTATGATTTCATTTTCTGTGACAAATAAAAAAAAAATTAAGCAATTGCGGCTGGTTGCTGAAATTATTATTTTTTTTCCTCATTTTGCGCAGACAACTGTTTATGGGAATCTGTAACCCGCGTAATTCGCGGCCAAGAATATTCGAGTTTCCCACTATTCTTTTACGTTGATTCGCAATGATGCAGAATATATATATATATATATATATATATATATTGAAGGATGTGCAGGCGCACCAACAAAGCAAGAACATTTCATTTCAACGTTTCTACTAGTTTCTTGAATTGCGTTCTCCTCAGCAAGATCTGTATGTTTAGGACTAGCTTGTTCTCCGTCTTGAAAGTACAGCCAGGATTTTTTTTACTTAAAAATATTAAAATAAAAAGCAGACAAATGCGGATGCTCTGTCTTTGTGTTTTCATCGCACCTCAGCAATTGCATACGTGTGAGCACATTGGCCTGTTTGTCTCCATTCTGGTGACCTGTTTCTTGTTTTGCTTCAGCTGATTTTGAAGATGTTTTCTCGTAACAACGCGCTTCTTGTTGTTGTACTCACGCATACTCCTGTAAAGCGTGCTTTGCCTGTTAAACTCCAATGTCTTGCGGCTAAGCGCATACAAGGCAAGGTGCGAGGAAGTATTTCAGCCACGCGAAGCGCCTTAACATGCAGATAACACATTTGAAATCTGATTAGATTTTTTTACTTGATCTTCGCAATCATAAAGTATAAATGTGGCTTCGAGAACTATTTCCAGAGTGCCCAGAACAGTTGTCCCGAAATGGCGCTAGTTGGTTATTTATTACTTGAAGACTACAGCGAAAAAAAAAGAAAAGAGGCGAGCGCGAAGAAAGATTTGTTGGACACAAGCACTGACTACTACAATTTATTGAAAATCTTATTGAATGAATAAACAAGCGGTAATCTTATTTCTAAAGAAGATTACAAATAGCATGCTTTCTATCGCCTTGCACGCATTCATGCAGTCTCTAGGTGAGGTAGTTGTCTGCCTGGTAATGCAATTGATGATTTGTTTACCATCCACTCATTTAACTGCCATGGCAAGCGCCGTAAGAAAGCGGAATCCTATAGGCACCAATATGTACACACTCTACACAGGAGATACAGTGCTTCATTTCACAGCACGCGCTCTGTTACTTCATAGGACAAGCTTGAATTGATAAAAGCTTGAAAGCTTGTGTGAAGCAGCGTTAAGGCACCTCGCATGCTAATGTAGAGGACATGATTCGGCAAGGACACAGGACATTCAGGCAAGAGGTATTCCGGCCCCTACGGAAGTCCTTAATTGATGCGAATTTAAATTGTGATTGGTAACGTTTAGCAGACTCATTTCGTGGCGTTGTGACGTGGACATGCTTTTTAGATTCCTAAACTGTGCTGAAAGGTGGTGCTGAGGCAATTACAGAAAGGCTAGATCTACCCGACGAAACCAGGAGGAGGAAACTACATGTCCATCAGCACGCTGAGCTGTGTCCTCCCAGTAGTGTGAGACAGCAGGAATGTATGGAATTATCTTTTCAGCAGGAAGAACTGTAAGAGGAAGATCTCTCTTATCTAGACACTACGGGCATGTGTGCAAGGTGTGAGAGGGTGTGCTCTGTGAATCTGTTCACTGTTGTGATTCTTGTGTTTTTCATAAATACTGACTGATTTCTTTTCAAAAAACTATTTTTTAGTTGGAAATAAACGCTCCTGTTCATTTAACGTTTCTTCGCTGTCATATGCTTGTGCGTCGTAGTCTCCAAGGTAGTGCTGAGAATACACAAAACTTCAATAGATTATTACGCTACTTCGGCAGGGCGAAATTTTAAGACTTAAGTCTGGAACGAAAGAAGGGAACGGTCGGTAGCACGTGTTCTGGTATGGTATTTTTCTTTTGGTCTTCGAAAATTGTAAGCAATCGCAAGAAAACAGCGCGAGCGCACTACACTGAAAGCGTAAGACTTGCTGCTAGGCTTTTGGATGGCATTGAAATTGCCTGGAAGTACCTTCCACACAGTTCACACCGCGCTCACCAGTTTCTGAAGCAGGAACATAAAGAAATACTCTAAACAGATGCAGATGAAAGTAAAGCCACTACGCCACCTTTAGCCAAGAACGTCTATATTTGCGAAAAGACAACACCATTGGCTAAAAACAAAACGAGAAACAAGCGTTCCTCCTCAGAATACTGAAATTTCGCAAGGGAATTCGCCAAATCCTAGAACATTTACGGATCGCCTGCGCAACGCAAGCATCTACAGCTGCTACCACCACTCATATTACGTAAGAGCTTTCTTTCGCCTTTTCTTTTTTTATTAGAACAGTTCTTCTACATCATTTCGGCTTCACATAAAGGACAGATTCACCAAGGTCGCTCGGGAAGGCACGCATAAAAAATAGGAAACACGTGCATTACTGATGCGAATAAATTCGGTATAAAGTCACCGCCAAATTTGCGCTTGCCGTACCAAAAACTAAAAGAGGAAGGGAAAAAATTATAATAAATGTGAGAAAGACTCCTTTCATCAAATCGGCAAATTTATCTATGAACGATATGGAGTGCACTTTCGAAGCTTTTCCGTAAGCCGGGCATAATTCGGTCGTTCCTACCCGTCTCGCACTCCTGTGATCACATCAGCAGCAGCTGCATTTTGGTGCTACAAGACAACGACATGCATATTGACTGTAGGGTTGCGTTTGCATAAAGAGTACACTTAGCTTCTTCGCTCTTGTTTTGTTTTGTTATGCAGCTGCGGTATTTCGTGCTTCTCGTTGCGCGGCCCGCAATAATAAAAATAAAGTTAAATAAGTTGCGAACGGCGAGTAATAAGCTGGAAAAGAATAACAGAAAGAAGCATGCGATAAAGAAAACGAGCACACATCATGGCGACCAGGAAAGGGCGGTACCGAGAAATTCCATTACCGTTCTCCATCGCGTGGGATCGTGTTCGGGCCGCGTTAGTAAAGTGATAAATAACGAGCTCTAACGAACAAGTTAGGAGCAGGTGGGACGAAGCACTCAATTCGGAACATGCTTTTATTCTTCTTGCTTTTTTTGACACTATTCATTGCTAAGGACTTATTTTATACCTCTTCCCCTATTTCGCTTCGTACTTTTATAAGCGTTAGGCCGCCTTTTCCAGGCACGCTAAACCGGTGCAGTGAGGTAGAAACCACAGCAGCCGATAGCAAATAAGTGACCCGATGCAAAAGGCTGTTTCATTAGGTTTACTGGTTTCACTGGCACAAAGCTTCCGTGCACGAACTTTATCCCTGTGCGCAAAAGTGTTGGACATCCATCTGCAATCTATAGCGTGACTTTACCTTAGAAAAGCAGTTTTGTCCATGCTGTTTCTACTTGAGGATGTTATTCTTCAGGCAAGCAAACGCTGCTACAGTTACAGCTAAGCAACAAATATATATGACTGCGTCGTAAGTTGATCGGCTATATCAGCTTAAAAATTGCCGGATAATTTGTCAATCAAGATATACTAGTCAGAAGCAGGACCGAAAATTTGCCCGTCAGATATGGTGCCCTGCAGGACGTTGTGATAGTGTAGAAATTGTAAAAATAATTATCAGGCGGAATTAGCAGAGTGAGATGCTTAAACTGAAATGTGATTACAACTTACTGTGCATCTGAAAAGAACCCACAAGCGATGAGAACACAGCGACAAAAAGTCAAGAAGTGTAAGACAGGAAAGATAGCCGTAAAATGGAGCAATGACCGCGGTGTACTAGACATTCGAGCAGAGAGCGTAGCCGCAATCGGCAATACATCCACCAGCAACAACGACCAATAGTACACCGCTATAATGAATATGTCGCCCTTCTATATCCATAGCTAGTGGCGTAAATCAGGCAATTCGATGAACTATTGTGACGCGTTCGTTATAGACGCTTTTCACGGAGCAATTGCCTCTAGATGAACAAGACTATTGGCTGCAAAATAGTAATTGGCATATTAAGGAATGGAATAAATCTGTGCGACCAAGTCTCCGGAACGCTGCTACATAAGGACTGCCTATGTTACCGGCCACCCTTCACGATACACGGCTTTCCTTTTATGATAAAAAAAAAGAGCCTTCCGCCAGAGTTGCATTACTAAACTCCAAAGGAAATATTTCAACCCCAGAACGTCGGCAAGTATGAGTATCACTCGTTACACAGTGACAAAGGAAGTAGCGCCGCTTCATAGCATAATACGTTTCTCATACTTTATCTATACATACTCAACCCAACTCACACACAAACTCAGGCCCCCTATATCGCCCACGTATCAAGAATAAATGAATGAGTTCACTCATAAATCAATGCGCTGAAGCATGGGCGACGGCAACTATACCAACTACACACGAATGTTCGAATCTGAACGTTTGGTGAAAGTCGATGGAGTAATTAAGCGAGTGACTAGCGATAATACGTCTTCGCTACAATACATAGCAAAGTACAGATCATCTACGTTGCAAGACACGTGTGCCGCAAGAACAAATATATCGCAACTGAACACACCGGCGAAGATTAAGCAGAAAGTAAATAATCAAATAGCGATAGCACCGAGGAACTTGACAGTCAGAAACACGGAAAGCCGCTGATTCACAGTGATTGTCAAATAAAGAACGTAGAGTAAAAGACTGGTTCTAATTAATTCATATTCGGAATTTTCGGACAGTTTGCAAAGCCTTTCAAGCCCCACTTTTAGAAAAAGCACCGTATACGCCGCTCCCTCTGTTTGGACAAGCCGTAATTAGCACTGAAAATGCTTACATGTCCTTTGAAACAGTCACCAAAGCTTCGTGTCGACCACCCAATTACCGTTTACGATATCCGCCGAAACAGAGGTTTGCTAAGCCGCGCCGGGCGACATGCACACGTCCACTGTAAACAAGGAGGCAATAGAGGCAGCGGAGGCAAGCAACGGAGCAGTACTGCAAGGCTAATCCCACCGGTAGCCTACAACCACTGAACTCAACTCAACTCAAGCAACGGACGCGTCACCACGTGATGTGTGTGTGTGTGTGTGTGTGTGAGAGAGAGAGAGAGAGAGAGAGAGAGTGAGTGAGTGAGTGAGTGAGTGAGTGAGTGAGTGAGTGAGTGAGTGAGTGAGTGAGTGAGTGAGTGAGTGAGTGAGTGAGTGAGTGAGCGAGTGAGTGAGTGAGTGAGTGAGTGAGTGAGTGAGTGAGTGAGTGGGTGAGTGAGTGAGTGCGTGCGTGCGTGCGTGCGTGCGTGCGTGCGTGCGTGCGTGCGTATCAGCCACAGGGGAGAAACATGGAGGCCAGACAAAAGGCAAGTACGAAATTTCTCCGGCACCAATAGGAAGAGCCAGAACGCGGCTCTTCTCCCGAAACAAAGTCCTGCGTTCAAGTAATGACTGTGCTACTGTGCCTTTCTTGTTTTTCGCTTTACTTATAGTTATGCATCATCCTTTCTTTTTGTCTTTTCTGCGCCTCGCGCCACTTAAGGAACAACAAAACGTCCTAGAAATGCGGCCGGGTAAAAAGCAGCAATTCCAGGCCGGCGCGCCCGCCTTTGTACGCACGCATCAGATAGCGACAGTCATTACGTCTGGTGAAGTCACTTTCCACGAACTTCCAGCGCACCCTACTCGTTCCTTCGTTCCTTCTTTGCTTAGAGATGCTTCGCTGGCCATCCCGAGGAGTCCGCAGACGAGCGATTACTTCCCGTTACACCGAACAAGCCTCAAAAGTACTTCGCTCTGGCCCAACCATCAGGGGTGCCCTACGAATCCCTCGTCGCTTAAAATCAGCACCGGTTTTAACCGCGGTAGCGGCTTGAAACTCTAACAATGAGAGGTTGCATGTAGGCTAGCTGGTTCTTGATCAACGATGCATAGTTGCGCTACATATTTCTAGAAGTAAAAAAACGCGAATGAAACAGGTTCACACAGACAAATCGATGCGCAAACTAACCGCAGATTTATTCATCTTCGGAGGACATAACATATAAACTTCGCCTTCTGAAGGTAAACGAAACATTCATTGTGAGTGTGATTGGGCTTCTTTTTTCTTTCTTTCTTTCTTTCTTTCTTTCTTTCTTTCTTTCTGGCGTGTACTGTTGGAACTGTGCAGCGAAACTGCGCGTCCGTGGAAAGTCAAATTAATCGCACAAAGACCGAGTCTGGACGAAGTTCGCGTCACTATAATTCAAGAACGCGGCACTGCAGTGATTGCTCACGCAAAAAAAAAAATAGTGGGGGGGGGGGGGGGGTATGATAGCGTGGTAGACTAATAGAAACTACAAACTCATTGCCTTTGACCGCAGAAGACTCTCGTAACTGACATTGCCTTCTTCTCAGGTAAAGCTTCTCTGCGACGCACATGTAGTCGCCTTCGTTCATTACAGTTTGCTCACTGTTACCTCCGAAATCCATGCGCAGACATCACCACTCTCAAAGTCTAGGCAGGTTCTTGTGAATATGTCTACCTTGAGGAGGAAGACAGCACGTTAATGACGACGACGACGACGACGACGACAGGATAATGGAAAGGACGGACGGACGAGTACATTAAACCTATCATTCAGTTTTGAACTGCAAGTGGCATTAAAAAAGACGAAAAAAAAATATAAGAAGGCATCACAGTTGCTTTCAATCTGAGCAACTTATAGATAAGTGACAACAAAGCTGCAGAAGCGAATTCTCACATTATTCTAAAGTGCTCAGCGTCTGCTTGCTGGTTATTCTTAGTGATGATTCATCGCCGACGAGGAACGCATTCTCCCAGATGACTTCCAGTAGGGAGCCAGTAAAGCGCGACAGGATGCGCAAAATTAAGGATTGGTGGATAAAATCCGCGCAAAGGAAGTCATTGTCGATGGGATTACGGTTATGCACAAGACAACCTTTAGTATTGTAATATAACTTATATTTACATAATTTTCACAGAAAAATATTCGAGACCCCGATGCAGGTTGTGTTGCTGGCGGCTCCTCAACTCCTGATGCAGAGCCCGCCGCTACAACGTCGGCCTTCAATGTCGCCCCCACCCCCCCATGCATCGCTATAAAAAATCTTCATGCTACATCACGGGAAAATATGGGTACTAAATATGCTGAGCTGTTATATAGCTTAGTGCTAAGTTACGTTATTATGCGTCCTTAAATTGGTCCGGACATCAGTAAAGCTTTCAGCTTCCGAGTCCGTTCTCGGACAATTTCAAGTACTCTTACTTATTTTGTAGAGCTGTGCACGCTTATAAGCGCTGGTGCGTGTTCACGCATTACTGTCCGCGAGTTCAAGGACTAGTATGCAAGAATTCGTACGTGTGTATATTCTCTGACTGCGTGCAGTGTTTAATTCGGTGATTTCATTTCATTTGCCACGCGAAGAACAGCAGCCAGTGTCACCTAAAAACAGCATCCTCTCCTTTGAAATCGTGTAATTAAAGGGGGAAAAAATGTCGTAGCAGGTAGTATTGACGTTTACTTGCATTCTAACTCGAACGTCGAAGGGGGATGAGAAGGAAATGCTCACCGATAGGACTCACGAAAGGACGCTGTAACACGCCCACAAGTGGCCACCGGCGGACACGACCCCCCTCCGAGAAGCGATGGCCACATCGACCCGAGTCGATTCAGCGGTGGCAACGAGGCCCGAATCGATTAGGAGTGTCGACGTACAAATGAAAGGACGCGTAGCGCCGTTATCGAGGCTAGCCCCGTCCCCGCACAAGCTTGCATCGAGCGAGGCGACGGGATTCCTAATGCGGACTTCTCGGAAACGAGGCGAGCCAGGGGAATGACACTGACTCACGAAGGGTGCGCGTGCATGAAGCGAAAACAACACAGCGCAGCACGATTCTCGGCGCTGTAATATCGGAAAAGCCACAGCACGCGACAGTCGTGACACCTATATGGCAAATGAAATTTCATACCTCAATAATGATAAACGTTTAATGAACAAAATTTCAATTGCTACGTTTGCATGTTGCACACAAGAGCGAGTCGAGTCGAAAGGCGAACTCGGGAAAGTCCGACGCGACAGCGGTTACACGAGCTCGTACACCTAATGAGTCCACGTTGCTATGGCAGCTGCGGCAAGGCGAGGGAACACTGCCGGGTCACGTTCTCTGCTAGCTTCGTTTACACGAACTCGACGCCAGCGCGTCGAGTCGGAAGAAGTCGAGCTGACCCAGCCGAACGCGACAGCGCTTACACATGCATCTTGCAAAGCGGGTAGGTCGAGTCAACGCGCCCATTGCAAGTAGGTTAACAGAACACACCTCGACACTCGCTCCGCAAACCCGCTAGTGTACACAATTCCGACGACGGGTTTTTGGTCCGACAAGCCGATTAGGTCATACGTTATCGGGTTCATGCAAACGTAGCTGCTGCTGGCTGGCCACTGCCGACCCCAGCCGTCCGCGTTCACATGCGCAGTGCATGCGGCTGGGGCTGAGTCAGCTTATCGCGTGCAATCGAGCACGCACAGCCCGACACGACGTTCGTCCAGCACGACCGGCAAGCGTTTACATGACAAGCAAACCTCAGCCAGACAAGTCAACTCAAACCGCATTTGTCTGGTTCATGTAAGCATCCTAAGCGCAGGCACAGAACCCGACACGTTATCGTCATGGTCGTCGTTATCAGCCGATTCGGAGACTACCGCAGTAAGCACAAACTGCATCCGCCCCGGAGTCACTGAGTTCTCTAAAGTCCTGCAAGTTTTCTAATGTCATAACACTGCCTAATCATTTGCCAGGTCGTTGTCGTCGTTATCGTCAAGTCGCTGTTGTTGTAGAGCGCAGATTAGCATAACCGCAACAAAGAAGGGTAGCGCTGGCGCTGTTTTTCTAGGTTTACGGTCGATTGAAGCAAAGAAAACGTTTTCGAAATAGTATGTGCTGCAAACTAAACTTCCCTAACAATAGCATCACCGCTACCAACCATTTTTTTTTTTCAAAGCATTTCTTACTTAACGGTAGCTTCAATAATGCGACCTTTCGACTACACAGAACCCAGCGAACGCAACTGCAGGTGACATTTTGGGGAAAAAGCTCGTTCGTGCGCTTGCAAGCGCTCGAATCCGCTCTAATGCACTACGCCGAAAATGAAATCCGGGCACGAAAGACAGAATTAAGCACATCAGATCGAGTTAATCATGGCGAGTAATAACACAAAGCTGTTCGGCAAAAGTTCGACGTCACTGAAAGTCTGAAACACAAACAGTAATTCAAAGGAAAAGTTAATAAATTGAGACAAAATATCGTTGCACAAACTGTGATTCTTGCTGTAGACGCATCAATTATATCTTAGGCAGCGTCGGATACGCCAGGCTTCTCATTCAGAAATACTATTTGGTATTGGGACTGAACTGCTCTGCTAAAAAATCAGAACTATTGGTATTACGGAGCAGTAAGCGTGGGCGCAGGCCGAACGGATATATCCCAGAGGAAGAACCCCGCATTGACATATACGCCAAGAATGGAGAACCAATCAGGCAGGTGGAGACTATTAGAGTGTTAGGACTTCTCCTGCAAGCGAACGGATCTAATTGCAGGATGATAGAATACATCTCTAACAAGTCAGAAGAAGTCATTAGGCTTCTGCGTAGAGTTACCAACAAGCATAAGGGGCTAGGAGAAGACAGTGCCATAAGATTGGTACATGCATTCGCCTTTTGCCACTTCTCGTACGTGGCTGGCATGCTACAATGGACAGGGCTGATAAGAACAAGCTAAACGCTTTAATCAGACGACTTATAAAGACTGCACTAGGACTTCCCATCAGCACGGCCACTGATAGCTTATTGCGCCTAGGGCTGCATAACACACTAGAGGAGATAGCTGAGGCTCAACAGGTGGCCCACCAGGAGAGACTAATGGGGACACGCCCTGGGAGGGCGCTACTTGAAGAAATTGGCGTAGAAATTAACAACCACATCAACGAGGGAGAATTATGAACACAATTGCAAGCGGGACTACGAGAAAAAATAAAGACGACCCCGTTCCCTAGGAACATGCACCCGACACATAACCTCGAGAGACGGAAGGCAAGGGCGAAGGCACTCCTTCAAGACATAGATCAACATAAGCAGCAGGCGGTGTTCGTTGACGCTGCCTGGGTTAAAAATAAGGATGCGTATACCTCCGTTGTCGTAGACACTCAAGGTAACATACAGGATGCCATCACCGTCTATACCAAGGACCCAACAGTAGCAGAACAAGTAGCAATCGCCTTAGCCATCCGGGCTAATCGGTGGACACATATTTACAGCGACTCTAGAACAGCCATACGCAACTTTACCAACGGATATGTGACACGGATAGCAACAAAATTATTAGAGAAGGTCAAGAGTGAGAGGATCGAAATCCGCTGGTTTCCTGCACATCTGGGGGTGGTGGACGGAGCTCGGAGAAACCTCAATGAGGTGGCAAATGAAGCAGCACGAGGACTTTCTAGCCGTGCTCTTCAAGACCGAGCAACTTACACTTCACCCGGGGAACACAGGGATCGATCATTAACATATAACGAAATCACGAAGCATTATTATTTAAGCAGAAGGGAATACCCATTGCCACACGGTAAGCTTTGCAGAGCCCAAGCGGTCACATTACGTTTGCTACAGACAAGAACATACCCAAGTCCATATTTTATTAACAGGATCTATCCGGAGAGGGAAATTCAAACCAACTGTAATAAGTGCAATGGCATCATTACTCTTGACCACATGCTTTGGCAGTGCCCCGCGGTCTTCACAGACCGTGACAAGGAACAAGAATGGTGGCGGCAAATGCTACACAGTGAATCACTCTCTGACCAATTACGGGCAGTCCAGAAGGCCCGCGATGTGGCTGAAGGGCTCGGCCTGACAGTCCCAACGTGGGAGCGGCCCGCGTCAACGTATGGTTGACCTTCCGGACCCAATAAAGTTCTCCATACCATACCATACCATTCACTAGGCTCATTCGCTGACAGTATGTCCGAAATCGTGGTCGACTGCGCATCTGCTCTTACGAACAGTTCTAGCATACGAAAGAATGTTTCTGGGAATACGTCTCCCGGCTAACTCGGTTACAGTGTCGATTTCAAAACGAACCTGACATGTCGTGCTCAACCTTCGACATCCACGACAGTTGTCAGCGACAGCGCATGCTCCGCAAGGCCTCTACGAGTTGATAGGCGTATGTGTTAAGTCAGAAATACAAGAAAGCCACCAGTGCAGGGGGCACCGCTACTCGCCACCGAGCCGTCATGGGATGACTGCTGCCTGGGTCTGTAATCGAACATTCAGCACAAGTACAAACATGGAAGAAAACCTAGGCCCTCTCCTCTTTTGTGTGTGTGTGTGTATCATGCAAGAACTTCTTTCGATAGTGTTTTGCTAAATTGTTACTTTTTTTTCTTTCTTGGCTAAAACTTCGGAGTACGCGGCGATATATGTCGAAATAATAATAAATAATCATTGAAAAAAAAAAAGAAACATGCGACAAAAGTCGCAGTAGAGAGATGAAACCCCTAGCAATGTGTTTCACCGCAAATAAATAAGACGACGACTAAAGCGCGCTCAGAGTATCACGGCCCATCATCCAGTACGAGCATCATAACATACAAGAACAAAGAAAAAAAAATACTTTGCGAACCACGTTACCTAAGCAAAGGGAAGGAGCAATAAATAAATTAATAAAGAAACAGTATGGGACGGCGACGGATTCGACAGACGAGAGCCTTCAGGAAAGCAGTTTCAAAAGTGATGAGGAAACGATATCGCGATGCGCACAAAACAAGGACGAAAACGCAAACATCGGTCGCAAACTTCCGAGAGTGTTTACGTGTCTGCCGCTCGAACGAAGTAAAGCCGGTTCAGAAATGCCGTCACTTGCTTGTGACGAGTCTCGCAAGTCTTGGAAGACTCGTCGCTTCAACCTCGGAGTAGAGAGAAAAGAATATTCAAGAAAAACGAGAAGGGCGAAGAGATATAAGGTTAGGAAGGGGAAAAAAATACGCAAAGGGATTACGGCACCGCACCAATGCGCTGCGGAATAGCTTGAAGCTACGCCCCGCGACAAGACGCTGCTATACCGCGCATACATTTACGAAGTTAGCTCGACAGTTTGCGCAACGCATAAAGTTTTGCGCCCCCACCCCCAAAAAAAAAAAAAAAAATTCGAAGAATACGAGACCAGCCCGGCCGTCAGACTTCCTCGAGTGCGAAGGGGAAAAGAAGAAAGAAATAAGAAGAAGAAAAGGAAAATAAACACTTGAACTTGAATCACGAGAGATGACGAGATATGTCAGGCGGTGTGCCTTCTGATTTCCTTTCCTTTCGCCGCTGCCATCCGTCCAAGATGGGGAGGTCATTAATAATTTATCGCAAGAGCTGAAACGGAGAACGCGCCGACAATAATAGCGCTGTTTTCGCGAGTCTCGGTGACATTACGGCAACTCGACACGAGTCTAGCGCCTGAGAAGGCAAACGACAGTAAAAAAGTGACAGCGTACGGGACGCTGCAAACGCGGGAGTGTGTGTGACACAGATTTCGCTAGGCCCTGTCACTCACGCGGTTTGCCAGTCCAGTGAGTTAGCCGCGACGCAGACGAAAAGAAGCAAGAGCTGTCCAAGAAGCTGCGCACAAGTTAAACAGCTTATGATAAGTCTGTTTCTGTTTTTCTTGGCCGATTTCGCCCATACAGAATGTCTGCTCCTTACATAGAGTATGAAAGATTACGATGATTATTATGATGATGATTATCATGAGGAGGAGGAGAGATCTTTTTCAGGAAAGCCAAAGAAAGTTCGGCATGAGCATGCAAACGGATCCTATGCAGCTTACTCTGCTCTGGGAGAAAGTGAATGCATCAGAGACACGACTCAGATAAGTTGGTCCCGTGGTGCAAATAGTCAAGAGCTGCGTCGCCAAGATCACCAACCATTACCGATCTTTTTGACTGCTCGAAATACTAGAATAGGAAAGCCTACGAAAATGCTGCAGCACGGCAGCGAACAGCTGGGCAAAAACGAAATCTGAAGAACGAATGCATAAATGATAGACAGACGCAAGAAAAACTCATGAAAGGCGACGAAAACGAGTCGAAGTAGACAAAATATAGAAGTAAATTCCTCCGTCCTTTCCTCCCCACCCACCCCTCCAGATAAAATATTCATCAATAATCAAATGCTGAAAAAACATTCAGACACATTTTTTTTTTGTATTTTCGAGTTTTGTACAGATAGATAAGCCGTCAATAACACCGCAACGTCTTTTGGTCGGGCTGGGCCAGATCGACTTTTGACTCGACCCGCTGATGTCGAGTTCATGTAAATGGAGCTAGATAGATAGAAACAGCCATATGAGATTATACCGTGAAGTTGGAAGATCATGCTCCTTGCTACTCTATTTCACTTAAATACAGGGTGTCCCAACTTTCATGCTCCAAGATTTAAAAATATGCAAATGCCACGTGACTGGACAGAACCAAGCTAATGTTGTTTGCAGTAGCTTGGAGATACTCAGGCTAGTTTTTGCCTTCCGCCTAATTACATAATTGGTAATAATTTAAAATTTATAACTACATAAATAGTCGTTTGCTGTTTATTAGTTTCACATTTCATGTAACATATTGTACGAGGTCTCCCTACGGTGTTATTATCACTATGGGACCTCCTTCTGTACAATATCATACCCACATTTGTATATGCATTTTACCAGAATAAATCTCAAATTTCAATTAATTAATCAAATTCTCAATTATTATAATTAGATGAAAAGTGTCAATGAAAAACTTATAGAGCGACATGAAAAACTCCCCCTACAGCTTTCTGTTGCTAAATACGTGCTACCTGTAAGTGTTTTTCTAAGCCTGAAAGAAGCCCACGAAGGCACGCAAAGTGCCTCGAGTGGCCAGTCTCACGAGCTTCTTTCACGCTCGGAAAAAAAGCTTTTATCGAGCACGTATGAAGCAACGGAAAGCTGTATTGTGAGTTTTTCATGTAGCTCTACAATTTTCTCATTAATACTTTTCATTTAATTATAATACTGGGGTAGTTGAATCATTAATTAAGACTAATTATGCAATTAGGTGGAGTGAAAACAAAGTAATCCGAGTATGTCCAAGCGACGGCGAACAACTTACCTTGGTTCTGTCCAGCAACATGGCATTCGCATATTTTTAAATCTTGGTGCATGATAGTTAGGACACCTTGTATATATATATATATATGAGCTTAGGTTTATTTTTTTAATATATACATTTATTTAGAAAGCTTGCCCAACGGCATAGCTAAGGTGTCACGAGTGATCAAAATTACTCCAAAAAGAAATCAACATGAAAAAGAAAACTGAGAAGGGAACAAATTATGGATGACGCCGGTGGTGGCAAGCGTTACGCGGAAGCTACACCGTGACGCGGCCACTACACTCGCAATCGAAGGACGGAGAGACGAGGATACGAAGGAGTCACAGAGGAGGCGAGGCCGGGCTAACAGCACGGCTCCTCTCGCACGCGCCGAAGAGCACAGCGGGTGGGAGACGCGCCAACGAAGGACGGACGGGAAGGGCGCGCGAAGGACTTGCGCGAACAAGCGGAACTGTTCGAACGAGAAGAAGTAAACAAAAGAAAAACCGCAGGAAGGAAGCGGCAAACAAAAGCAGCGCAAACGTGAGGAAGCTGTCCCATAGCGAAAACGCCCGCCCCGCTGCAAAACAAACAACGCGCGCACGCGTACGCGAGGCGCGGCACGCCCTGGGCTCGGAGGAGGAAGAATAAAGCGTGCCGTGTCTTCGGCGAGGCACGAGATGCACTGTGGCGAAGGGCGGTATGCGTACAATGCGTACAGTACGCACAGTACGCATAGTACTGTACTAGGGTACATACGGTATCGAACAGTACGTATATTATTGCACTGTGCTGTACTGCTATGCGTACAGTACGTGCGTCGCCGCGTAGCGCGAGGGCCTCCGAAAGGCACTGCGCTGCAGCCAACGCGAAGCGAAGCAGAGAGACATTTAATAAAGGGGTATAGCAAGTGGCTGCTGGCAGTAAGAGGGGAGGGGGGGGAAATAGAGCTCGGCAGGCCACGTAATGCGTGGGGCAGATAACCGCGGTGGTCCACTAGAGTTAGAGAATGGGGTGCCAAGAAAAGGGAAATGCAGTCGAGGACGGCAGAAAATCAGGTGGGGTGTGATGAAAATAGGAAATTTGCAAGCACAAGTTGGAATGAGCTAGCGCAAGACAGGGGTGATCGGAGATCCCTGGGAGAGGCCTTCGTCCTGCAGTGGACATGATGATGATGATGATGATGATGACGACGTCGACGACGAAGAAGAAGAAGAGGAAGACGCCGTTGTTTAACAAACTATATAAGAAACAGGGAGGACGGAAATTCCTGCTGACAACATTCTAACTGTATGGCTCAAGCGGTTGACTGCTGAACCACAGTCGGCCGAGAGGGAGGGGCTAAGATGTTCGGTAAAGCGTGGTGTTTGAGGAATGCAGGCAGCAAAAGTCCACTGAAACAGCAGACTTAACGTCCACTTATTCGTATTCGAACACGTATTCACAAGAACACGTTCTAAGCTAGAATTGTTCGTAAGAGCAAATGTGAAACAATCGTCACGACGGACATATTAGCGTAGCCTGCCAGCCGATACTAAACAGGACTTACTAACGAAAAACTGCGTGATTTCGACCCTTAGTTGGACCTGTATTCACAAAAAGTTCTTACGCGAAACTGTTTGCAACAGCAGATGCCAGCAACTCGTCAAGTTGGAAATATTAGCGAAGATAGTCAATAAAAAACAGCGCTTACTAGCGAAAACATTTGTGAATTTGGCTACCAATTGCTATCTAATCACCCTACAGTGGGCATGCATAGCTTCTACAGACCTACTGCGAGTAACTTATGTTTGCTCTCAATACAGCACGCTCCCGATGAAGAAAGAAAGAAAGAAAGAAAGAAAGAAAGAAAGAAAGAAAGTGTAAGTTTCTTCACTAGAAAAGAAATACTGGAAAGACAATTTTTAAAAGAGAGAGAGAGAGAGAACAATGGTTGAGTGTGCGCATAGAACAGTGCCTGAAGTGGAAGAATGTCGGCGAAATGCTCACGACAATGTTACGTCTGAGCAAACAGCAACAACAAATTGCGAAGGAAGAAACAGTAATAAATGCTGGCTTATAGGCGAAAGGCAAACTCAACATTCGAGGAACGAGGCATTTTGCAAAAAAAAAGAAAGCGTGCACTCGAGAGCCTTCGACGTCGACGCTAGACGCCGAGAAGCGCAGCCGAGCGAACGAACGAATTTCCCAGAAGACGGACAGTGTCGAAAGCACCCCCGAACGCACGACGAAAGCTAACGAGGCCCCGAAATTCAAGAAGAAGAAAAACCAGCGAGGAGCAACTCTAGGCCTAGAACGTCGAGGGAATACGCCCAAGTGCATTCGCTGTACAAGGGTATGTAAGATAAGCGAGAAAAGTGTAACGAAAATATAATTCAGACAGAGAACTAAAGAAAGAACGACGCGTAAAGACGTTACAGAAACATATTAAACGGCGAGTAGGTAGGAAGAGGTGAAAGCTCCAACCTAAAACGAGGCCTCTTGGAGTAGGTTCCGCGGTAAAAGAAAAAAGAAAGCATCTAAGAAGATCAAAAAGAGTAAGACGCAGATTGCTAAAGGATGGCAAATTTAACGAGCCGTGTCGCAACTGCAAAATGGAGTAAGAAGAAGGGAATCAAAAGAATGAGAAGAACCACCAGGAAAAAAAAAAGACAGATGAGGAATTCAAGGCGAGGCGCAAACGGCGGCAGGAAAGTCGGGCACTTTTTTTTTTCCCCGTAGAGAGGGCGAACAGAGCGCAGAAGTCATCACTTATCGAGAATAACAAATGGGCACTTGGAAACGTCGGGCGCTCCCAGACGCCTAGGCACTCTCGGAGCTAAGCAAAACAGCACAGGAGCGAAGGCTTGTAAAGAAAAGAAATACAAATAAATAAAGACGTTTATGCGCGTAAGCGTGTATGCTTACGAAGAAGTATTAAAAGAAGAAAAAGTATTAAGTGTTAGAAGAAGTATTCAAAGAAGAAAAGAACAGGGTGTACTCTTCGCATTGTCGTACCTATAGCAAACAAAATCCTACGGCAATGATCGACTCTCGGCGAAACAAAACGGTATATCGAACAGCGGGTACTCACAACGACCGTACAGAGACGAAACGTCCAATGTACTTCGATCTCTCTTTCTTTTTCATCTATATTTCTATGCTTCGTTCATCCAGGCGCGCTTCTTGAAGCGCCCGACCTCGGAAGACGCTTTCTCTTTCAAACAAGAGGCGAGAAAGAAGTTTACAAAAAGAAAGAAAGAAAGAAAGAAAGGAAGAAAGAAAGAAAGGAACTGACAGGGTCAAAATTATTCGCTCTCGGAGGGACGACAGAGAGACGAGTGTGATATGGTAAAAAGGGGTAGAACATTTGAATATATCCCGTCAGCGCCCCGAATTTAGGTCGACCCGGTCCACTTTTCATCCGGCCTCTCGCGCACGAACGCCTGCGCACTCCCATCTCACAGACGCCGTGCAGTGCAGCGAAGGCTACGTGTCGGGTCCGGCCAATCCGAATAGAGAGAGAGCCACGCATAGCAGTGAGCGCACTTCTCACCTCTCCGCCTCCGTTTGACGCGGGCCGAATGAAAGCTTCACGCAACGTGAGATTTCCTACAAAAAATTACTAGAGGGAAAGATACTCTGGCACTGACATCGTTTTAACTAATACAGGAATTATGGGCAGTACTGTTAGATACGGGACCTTTTTCTGAGCCCTCTTCGAGTTCCCCAGACCACATCGAATCACACCACAGCTAATTGAGAAGCGCAGAAGCACGGATGCCACATTCCAGAGGCGCGCACGGGCAAACAAGTTGAAGGCCCCCACTTCGTACGCCGCCGGTTGGGCTATTCAATGCTTGACTCTTCCAGAAAGCGAAGGGATAGCCCGGCACTGTTCCAGGTAACGTGAGTCCCGAAGCAAGACGGCTGTGATGTACCGGGAAGGCCTGGCAGCGTCGCACCGGCCGCCTTTGAAGAGGGCCCTCGGACAATTGGGGCCCAAGCGTCGTCCCCGTTCTCTCGTTGTGACGACGCATTGCAAGTCAGCAAGGCAAGACCGTAGGAAGCCGCCGGGTGTGACACCATCGCACGGGCGCCTTCCATTGGCTGAAAATGGCGACATCTGAGCGGGCTCTCCCATTGGCCAAACATGACGCGTCTTCCAGACATCGAAGGGCTTAAAAGAGAGACCGGGAGCAGCAAGAAGAGCATTCTAGAGGATTCCTAGAACATTCCTGGATTCATCTCTCTCGAACTTCTGGCGACGGGCCGCAGCGTCCGAGTTGCTGCCGGCCCGTAATGACTCTAAGACTGTTAGTTGACGCTCACTGTAATTAACGTAAATAAACCTCCCAAGTTTTTTAATCCCGACGTCCGTCCACAACTCCTACAACAGGCGCCAGCGGTGGCATTTCCTCCAACTCCTACAGTACACACAGATCTGTCTGATCGTCCTGCTTACGAGCCTCAGAAGTTTTGTTTCTCTGGCGCTGTTTGCTGCGCCTTGTCCTTATTAAATTTACTCCGCCGCGGAAGCTGTGGCTATAGCCTTGCGCTGCTAAGCAAGAAGTCGCTAGTTTAATACCGACAGCGGAGGACGCATTTCGATAAGAGCGAAGTGCAAAAGCACGCGTGCACTTCGAGTTAGCTGCACGCTAAAGAAACCCAGCTGGTCCATATGCAAAAGCACTCGTGCACTTCGATTCAGGCGCATGTAAAAAGAACCCAGGGGATCCAAATTTAATCCGGTATACACCCCACTACGACGTGCCTCATAATCAGATCGTGGTGTGTACTGGCCCGTAAGACCCCAAAATTTAATTTAGATTTTTTTTTATAAATTTCACAGGCCTTTTTAACGCACGAAGACAATAAGGTTCTGCGCGCGCGCACAGCCATTGCGAACTGTCGCACACGTAACGCGACGTATTGCCGAAAATGACCGCTGTGCAAGGTCACAAAGCCGTTCGAAGCCGGAAGTGCGAAGTTGAGGCAAATTCACGTGCTCCGTACCACTCATAATTCCCATGCTGCCCGAACCGCCATGCACACGTAACTCCACCGCAGTTACCTATAGTAATTATTGCTGGAAAATTAGCGTCGCAGAAGGATCAATGGCGCAAAATCGGCGTACCGTTACTCGTTGCTGTGAAACACACAGCCGGCCTTCGTTCGCGATTGGCCGCAGCACGAGGCCAAGGCCTCACTGCACTTCGCAGAGCTGGCGAGACGGAGCGTAGCTCCACGAACCCGCCTCTGCGATGGACCAAGCGCAATTTATAGAAAAATGTCATCTCCAAATCCACGCCCCCCCCCCCCCCCCCCCCCTACTCTGGGTATAACAAACGCCGATCTCGAAGGTCATGCTTATCCTGACTGCGTGCGCTGGATGCGATTGCCGAGCCGCAAGCACGTCATAGGCGTCATACTTTGGACGACAGCTTTTCGTCGGGGATCGCGATCGCAGGAGAGGCCGATTCGATGCGACGCGAGACGCGTTTCTGCGCGCGCGTGTCTGCACGCGCACTGTTACACGAAATCGCTTCGCTTTTGACACGAGGACGAAAACAACGAGAAAAAAATATATGTACCCAAGAAAAACGTAAATATCACGAGAAAGTGAAACGTCTTGTGGAAGAGGAAAGCCGTGCGACGACTATAAACAAGGTGACGACGAAGACAACGATGCATGTACTGCAACGTAGCAGCAACGACAACATCTCTGCAGAATGAAGTGTATGCTACACGACGTGACGCAGAACGTGGCACAGACGGTTGGGAATTCGGTCTCACGCACAGTTGTTGGAGCGCGTGGAAGGAGATGGATGAAGATCGAAGATGGCGGAAGTCGTCGCAGCGGGTTCCTGTGGAACACTTCAGAAAAAAAAAAAAAAGACGTCACGAAAGCTTTGAGCCACGCGTCAAAAATTTTCGCGGGACGCCGTGTTGGGGGCTCCGCATCCACCGCCACGGCGTTCAATGTTTTTAAATAGTACAAGTTTTCTAAATGTATACAAAAGGCATCGTTTCTGACGTCATAAGCTTGCTTCAGTGCGAGGCGTCCCTGGGCCCTTCCACGAAACCTCCCGGAATACACTAGAGGTCGTTCTAAATATACATATGTATTTTTTATTATATTTCTTTTGAGAAGCGGAACGTGTCACTTTATCGAGAACTGCTCCAGTACGACGGATTAAACGTTTAACTGGTACAGAATCTTCACCGTAGAATAGTTACCTATGAAGTCGGCGACAGAGTGTGGGTTTGGACACCCATACGGAAACGAGGCCTCTCCGAGAAACTGTTAAGGCGATACTTTGGACCATATCGGGTATTGCAGCGCCTCAGTGATGTCACCTACGAGGTCGTTCCCGATAATCCCAACTGTACGCGGCGCCGCACACACCGTCCTGAACTTGTGCATGTTGTGCGCATGAAGCCGTATGTGAGCGAATGACTATGCTAGCGGCCTTTACTTTCCGCAAGTGACATTTCTTGTTTAGCATCGGGACGATGCTCTCGTAGGGAGGGACAAATGACGCGTGTATTCTATGCAGACGACGACGACGATGGGAGCACTAGCGGACTCCGCCTATAGTGGGTCAGAGTGAGATTGGTCGCTGACGAAGAAGACGTGTCTCTGCTCTGTTTGTTTTTGAACAGATTGTCCTGTTGTTCGTGAAGAACGTCTCCCTGTGTTCTGTCCGCGTTGTACCGCGACAATATGCAGCGGGCAAGCGACACAAATCTGACTTCACCACATTGCATCTCCTTTATTTGTTTGCAGTTGCAAGAAACAGCTAAAGCACAAAGATGAACGCCACTAATATCGTAGCGTGTGTAAATCGAGAAAGATACTGCCGATTTGTTGTACATATTCAAAATATCACACTGACTAAATATTCGCCGGTAATGTCACAGCTTTATCACGAGTTCTAGTATATTGCGATATGAGAAGATGCCGCATTCCATGCATTAACTTGACTGAAATCATTCAAATCCGTATCTAAAACGTACAATCAGCCAAACAGCGAGTCATCAGCCTCGAGAGACTTGGCAAACGAAGGGCGCTCGTATGGTAATTCTATCAACTCTGAGGCTAAACAAGCGACAAGCGCGACAAGCCTGTGCACGTTGTTTTAGTCTATACAGGTTTAGCTATACCATACAACATTGCACGCAACATGGCGCGTCGAACTAGGAGTCACGCACCACTAACATATCGACGGCACATGCCGCACGTAACATCCCTGAACGTGAAACAAGGAGAGAGAGAGAGAGAGAGAGAAGGAAGGACAACTGCGAAAAGTGCTCCCTAATGCGACGGCTAGGAAAACGGCCCAGATAAAGCTCTCGACGCGCTACGAACGCATGGTTAAATGGGACGGGAGAGATGGAAGGAGAGATACAGACTGAAGGGGGCCGTACCCCTCGGGGAATTTCCCAAAAGCTCCTAATTCCGGGCCGTTAATCCGCACAGCCACCGCAGCCGTCGGCCCCGGGCGCCAACTGCGGTCGTGCGCGCGGGGCGCAATCCTTAGGGAAGACGGGGGAAAACGCGGGACGAGACCGGTGGAGGCACGACGTTAAACCCCAATTACGAGACGGGCTAACGATTTTTCGGGGGAAGGAAGCTTAACCCGACATACCCAGGTCCGCACGCAGCCGATCTGGCCCACCGCCGCAGAGCGTCGTCGACGAGGGAAAGCGGCGGCCGCCTCGGCAGAGCGAACGTCCACGGACGGCGCAGCTTGGGGACCCTTGCGAAAGACGTTCGCCGGTGTACAACACGGGGACGAGTGCGGTCGGATGCGACGAGCGATACGCGACGCGTCGTGGCCGACCGAACGCGCGCTCGCTCGCGCGTGAGATTTTAACCAAACCCCAGGCGCGCGCGCGCTCGAGCGCGTTGCGGCTTTAGGCACGGCAAGCGCGCATAGCCCTCTGCAAGCGTCCATAATGCGCGTAATGCATGTGACCTCGGCTCCATATACCGACAAACCAGCGTACAGTGATGCTCGGCTATAGACGGGATCACACAGACGCGACCGGCAGGCGCGCGCGCGCAAGCTCATCGAGTTTCGTACGAGACACAAGAGCCCTTGCATAACGAGAATAGACGACTGGGTATATATAGTTCCGAGTGTGAAAGGTGTAGAAATTGACAACGCGAGGCGTTTTATTTTATTGCGATAGCCATTACATGGGCGCTCCAAACGCATTACTGCCGTTGCCGTCGTCGTGATGCTTCGTACTAAGACCAAACACGATAACATCCTCGCCGCATGCCATACGCTTTATGTGCGAGTGAAAGCTTGCGAGGGCCAGCCGACGATCGCGGCTCAATCTCGCGCGCGTGAGGGAGAAAGACGGAGCAGAAGCGCGCGTCTTCTGTCGCGCGCGAGGAACAGGGGAGAGGCGAGGAGGCGGTGGGGGGGGGGGGCGTTCTGCTCCAGTGGCTGCTGCTTACGGCGCGCCCGCGCGGCCGCCGTATCTTTCAAGCGATCTGCGACGTGGACAAAGTTCGCGCCCGCGCAGTCCTCATCTTCAAAGCAATCTGCTATGTTGACTAAGTACGTGGAGTGCGCTGCGCTTTCGACGTTTAGTTCCCGTTGCAGCGAGAGACAGCACGAAGGTCAGTTCGCTCGCTGCTGTTGCTGCGCTTGCTCGCTCCAGCGTTTTGACTGCGAGTTTCCGCGGTCATCGAGCGAGATGTGTTCATCTTCATTTACCTGTGCGCATGTGACACCGTGCTTGTTAATTTAGTTGTGGGCGAATGTCTGCAAGTTTATATGGTTGATAAATCCAATATGCTTACTTTGTACAGCGGTCTACTAATTTGCTATCGCAATCGATGCTCCGACTTTCGGGCGAAAATGCGACTTCTTTTAGCTCAGGCATAATGTGCCCGCGCAGGGCGTTGGGCGTTTAATTACCAGCGAGTAAGACCGTAATTATGCACATAAAGCAAGCACTTAAATTTGCGCTTAACGGCGGTGACACGGCTAGAAAGGCTAGTGCTGCAAGTAAAAAGAAAATAATGAGGATGCGTACTGAATTCGCACCAATTTCTTCTGAAAGTGCAGCAACATCGTGAGTCATGTTAGTTCTCTGAAGTGCATTGTGGAAGCAACGGTAAACAGACTATGTACAGTTAGGCTAGCTAAGAGTAAACAGAACACGCGCTGACTAAAAAGTCGAACGTTGGAAAGAGTACGCACGCACGCGCAAGCAATTGCACACACAGAGAGAATGACAGTCTAGAAACGTGTACCAGCCAGGCCTCGTTTCTCTCCCACGCAAGCTTGCACTGAACATCTCGCTTTCCACGCCTCTCAGTTATTTAAATGTCACTTCCCTGCATTTTTCTCTTGTGACAATGCTAGAGACACCTGCCATCGCCGCGACTAGCAAACGTGCTAGATCTGCGTTACACGAAACACACTGATGTATGTGCATTCAATCGTGGGCCAATGGCGGAAAAAGTTTACGCGTTCGGAGCTCGGCTGTGCGCTAATCGCCGCAGGCCCAATAATTGCCACGCCGAGCGAGTAAATGTTGTCGCGTTCACCCCGTCGTTCTTCTCCACCGAGGAAGCGCGTCGAAATAAGAGTCGCGCGCTAATTCCCGAGCCACCCACGCCTGCGATTGTGACGTTGATAATGCTCCGCGCGCGGACACAGAGAGCTTCCTCTGTCATGCCAGGTACACACAGTGGCACACGGGGCACGAAGACGTCAAAACGACAGTAGCAACGACAAAAAGAGCACAAAGAGAAAGGTACACGAAACACCCAACACAGTCACCCAGGGGTACGGGAAAGTGGAGTGAGACTGGGACGACGAACAAGAGAGCAAAACGTGCATGTGCCACGAATTCCGCAGGCGGAATCACCCTTTTTTTTCTTTTTTTCTTTTTAAGGACGATGCGAGCGGTGCGTGACGGGCAGCCGCAGCTCCTCTCGGCATCCAAATTACCATGCTATTTCGCTGCAGCGTAACGGAAGTTGAAGTGTGCCGAGAGTTAAATAGTAAGATAAATTAGGCGGTTTAAAGTATCGAAACTGCACATTGGGTTATGAAGGACGACGTAGTGGAGGACCCTGGATTGGTTTTTGACCACCTGTGGTTCTTTAACGCTCATACAAAGCACGGTTGACGCGCGTTTTTCTTTTTTTCTTTTTTGCATTACACCCTTTTTGGTATGCAGCTTCCAACCCGCGATTCGAACCCGCGACCACGTGCTCAGCACCACAGCGCCATAGCCACTGGACCACCGTGACGGTTTGTTCTGAGGGTAGCGTAGTGTGTGCGAGAGAGTTGTCTTGAACAGCTCTAGTCAGGGCGAGATAACACGCGTGGAGCTCCAAAGCGAAGATCCGACAAATTTCTCCGTGATGACCAAATACTGAGGACGACTATTCCCGACGAACGTAAGGCTCTGACTAAAATGGAGCATGTTTAGCGATTCCAAGGCAGTCCTGAAATGTCTGCTATCTGCTCCACGTAATCGACCACAAGATGACCTAGTGCCGGAAATACGACAGCCTTATATCGCCGAATACATACAGGCCGAGACGTCACTCTTCAGTGGCTAGCAGGTCACTTCGGCACCACGCGTGAAACGAACATGCCGGTGAAGCTGCTAGGAGCGCTCACGAAGACGGGCACGCAGGCAGGGAACCATACCGCTGTCAAGGACCGATGCAGCAACAAAGCTTCGCGTGCTCGCGCGTGATATCGCACACGACCCGCGTGAAACACGCCAGCTTTCCGGCATGCGTGCACGTCCGCACCACTTGGACCCGTCCCTCCGACTACGCATTCCACCTGCACTATCGCGAACCGAGACAGCTGTTCTCTGACGACTGTGGCTGGGAGTGTCTTTCACAAACGCATTTCTTTGCCACACCCAAATGGCTGACAGAATAAAATTAGAGCCAAAATGAGCCACAAGCGGTTACGTATCAAGGCGAATGTCAATCTACGCATTTTGGCAGTGAGAACAGAGCCTCTATCGCACGGCGTGAAATAGAGGCGCCGACGCAATGCAGCTGATGTCACTACGAAAATAAGCTCGCAACAGGCTCTGAGAGGCCGCAGTCTTGCGCGCGACCTCCACGTACATAGTTGTGAGGGAAAAGCCCGAAATAAACAGATCACGGTCGGGCACGAATACCAATCATCATCATCATCATCCTACTGCATGATCTCCCGCCGTGGTGGCGTTGTGGCTATGCCGTTGCGCTGCTAAGCCCGAGGGTGCGGCATACAATCCCGGCCGCGGCGGTCCCATTTCGATGGTGGCGAAGTGCAAAGTCCTCTTTGTCCCGCGCACTGGGTGTGCGTTAAAGAATCTCGGATGGTCGAAATTGTTCCGGAGTACCCCAGTACCGCGTGCACGCCTTATAATCGTATCATAGTTGTATTATGTAAAACTCCAGAATTTCTTCTACTTAATTTTTTTAGTGCATGTCCCACTGCGCGATCAAGGCTATCCGTTACTTGTGTCAGTCGATTCCATTCTATAAGCCTGCAAGTTTTTTCATCTTATCATGCCATCGAATACATCGCCGTGCTCAAGTGCATTTCCCTCCGCCATGGCGTCTGATTCTGTTGCTTTAATGAACCCCCGATTATCTGCTCAATCCATTACAAGACTTGCCCGCAGGCATTAATCCGGAGTTTCCCCATTACGGCATGCCTAATAATCAGATCGCGGTTCAGGCAAGTAACAGCCATGATTTTATTTGTTTCCCTCTTAAAACCACAACTACCCGCAATGTCAGCTGCCCCCGCTTAGTCCATACCACCACACTCCTGTCTTTTAACGTTACTTTATCATTTCTGTTCCGTTACAACGATATTTACGCCGTCCTTAATATTGGGCATCTTTCTTGCCTCCCAAGCTTTCAGCGCCACATGGCCGCAGCAGAATATATAGCCTTGCGTACTTTTCTTACCATGCATATCGGTACGACTGCTTGCAGGCCAGTTCCGACACAACGAGACTCTACAGCTAGCCTACCGCTCGGGCCGCGATTCCCAACTTCGTGGAGGGGGGTGGGGGGTGGCGGCGGTACAGAATTAGCACGCAGGAGTGGTAATTTGCACCTGAAATCGAGCAAGAAAGGCAGCGTTCCAGCGGATTTCCGAAATGTGCTCGCTACCAGAATCGCTGCAACGGACGCAAAGACGCTGGCAATGCCACGATAGCAGCGGGTCGCTCGGCTTCATCGCACCTATCACCGCTTCGCTCGGCTAAATGGTGCGAGCCGACTAACGACGAATCAGGTAGGCACAATGGGAGCAGAGCAATTAGCACAGCACCATCAGGCAAGAAACCGCGCGTAGTCGCTGAAACAGTGGATACGGGCACGCGTTCACTTTATTGTTTCTTTTCTTTCTATCTCCTTTTGTCTTTCGATGTACACACATTTCAAAGACATTTGTCACTCTGTTTGACAGCTAAGGGCGACTTAACGCAAGCCTCCATAGAAAACTTTCCTGCAATGTGTTCTCGGGTATGTAAGCTTTAACGATGGTTATCTGACTCCTTCACTCACCACAGTCGCTTAAGTGCACGTCGTGTCCTGTTGCTATAAGCGCTACGTCGCGGCGTTCTCCGTGTTTACTTTTTTTTTTCTTTTAATCGGCGCTGCATTCACCTGGAGCCCAGCGAATTAAGACGCGATGTCATTCGGCACTGCAAGAAACGCGAGTTTCCGCGCACCGTTCAACGGCTGTTTAGGAGTGAGCAAACGCACGAGATGCGCCAGACGTTAAACTGCAGGAAAAAAGTTGCGTGAAACGTGCCGGCCGCTCGCACCACTTGCTTGCTCTGAACTGGCAGCCCGATGATTTCATCGTACAGCTTCAGGTTAAATTTCTGGACAGAAATCATTCAGCCACTGTGGGAATCATGGGTACGAAGTTTCTGGCTAAATGCATTCGGCCAACACTAAACGACAGGCAGCAAGCATCATCTGCTGGTTTAGAAGAGAAACACGGAACGAGGAAGAAGACGTTGGGCGCCTGACTCGCTTTCTTTTGAATGCACCAAGCCACGTTATGTAGCAACAACAATCTCCGGCTGCAGTGGGCTCACATACGCAATATAAAGCAACTTAAATGCACTGAAATGTGTGTATGTGTACATACATTACATATATATATATATATATATATATATGGCAAGCAATAAGCAGCAGTATTTCCACTGATGCCATTGGACGCTGAAATGAGAACCACAAATGAGACGGAAGACGAGGAAAGAAGAAAATCAGGAGGGCCATTAGTGCACAAACGAAAAAGTAAAGTTCCAAAGACGACCCAAACGAACGGCCTGTCCTATTTCGTTCAGCTATACTTTACAATCTTCGTTAAAACCAAAAGAGCCTTTCGGTATCGTTACAAATCACATCCGCTACGAGAAAGCTCTTTTCTTTTTCTCGACGTAACCAAGTACAATCTCCCATACTAAGAAAGACACCAGAACAAGATAAAACGATCAGACGCTCTCGCGTATCGTTTTTCGTAACGACCGTATACCCTGCGTTCGCTGCCGAAGCTTAATAGAGTTTAATTACGCTCCCAGCCGGAGCACCGTGTCCGGCGGTGTAGCGGGGATCGCAATCGCAGGCTCGACTTTATGACCGGGAAACAAATGATCGAACTCCACGCACGGCGACAGGTTGTATATACTTGCGCAACTTTCCGCGTGTCGTGTTCGTTGTGACTTGATTTACGTGTCCTCTTACTCGATTTAAATGCCGAAAGGGAGGCGAGCAGATTGCAGGCGGCCGACCATATGCCTCCACTTAGTCAGACACGGGCACGGCAAAAAAAAAAAAAAAAAAAAAAATCCCCAGTATTCATCCATATGTGCCGCGGTTTTACGGACGCGGCTCATAAAACTAAAATGAAAGAAAGAGTTTATGGGCCTTCGCTACAATGGCTCTCAGGGAAAACCATAGGGAAGCTCTATTCCATCTCTCATTACTCGATCTCTTCCGGTTGGTGCATGGTGGCCCGATCTTTTTGCTTACTTTCTCTCATATTTACTCAGGAGACTATACGAACGAGATACGTGCTACGTCGGCTGCTTTGTTCTAATACAATTTCTTTCCATTTCCTTTCTCACTCATTTTTCTTTTCTTTCTTTCTTTCTTTCTTTCTTTCTTTCTTTCTTTCCTTTTGCCGAAACACCCAGTAGCCTCGGTACAAAAGATGCGCAAGCAAGCTAAGACACTAGTGCATGTTGCCGCACAAGTTATCCGCCAACAACGTATACTTTCTTTTTCTTTCTTGGTGATGTTCTTAATTTTGCTTCCTTACTATTTTCTGTAATTCCTGTTTTTTTCTTGATCATACTCCTTATTGATTCTTCTTAATTACTCCTCTTCTTTTTCAGCCGTTTTTGTGTTTGCTAGGGCCATGGTGTCCGAAAGACCACAGACAAAAATGAAGGGGGAAAAAAAAGGAAAGCAGGAATCGCGAGGGAGAACAAAGTTGACAAAAAAAAGGGGGGGGAAGCAATCCAATTGGTACAGAAAATGCTGACTACGCTCTCGCTGCCGCCAACCCGACGAAGTACTCCCAATTCTGGGCCGAGCTATCCTTCCCGGGGCGAGTTTTATTAACGGCGCACCGTGTAATTCCACCCTCTCCTCTCATTTCTACGTTCCTCAACCTGTTTTCTTTCTTTATTTTTTTTTTCCACAGGCTCCTTCTGAGTTCTCGTTCCCGCCACACACACCTATAGACCATCGAGCCTGACATACTCCAGGCGACTCTTACAAGGGTGCCAATATACATATCGCGTCTCCCAAATGCCATGCAGTGCTGCAAAAGCTACGGGTCGCGTCGGCCAAATTATATTTTAAAAAGAAAAGAAAAAGGAACTAAAAAAAAAGGAGGGAGGGGCGGAGACTCCTCAATTGTTGGCCTCTAATCTCCATCCACGGAACGGTCAGTGAATGAAAATACTGATCACGGAAGAATTAGCAGCGGAAAATGAGGGGGCACACTTCCTCCATTCTCTGGAACACAGCGGCTGAGCTCTCGGCGTCGACTGGCTCGCAGGAGTCGTAGACTCGACTGCACTGCACCGAATTACTGAGAGAGAGCGCATACAGCCATGAAAACTCGACAGCGCGCTTTTATCTAGGCGACTCATTTTTCGTCATTTGCACGACGACGACGTCAATACAGTCAATCTTTATTATTGTTGTTACTACAATTACTTACTTTTTCTCTTCGACGAAAAGTAAACAGAAACAGTAATCGAGGGCAAACAACTATTTCTCGCCTCGATCAATCTTCCTTTTCTTGCATAACCCGTTTCGTTCATCACCTTTAACAAGCCATAACAACGCTACACTACCTTCTTTTTATTTCCTTGCATTTGTCCCTGCAGCGATTTTCGCTCGTTTGCGTTGGGCTCCACTATAAAATGATGGTTTGACTTTTTTGCTTCTTTCTACTTAGCTTCGAGCTCCCCTATTTCTCTTAATTAAAGTCACGGAACTCTTACCGCACGTTATTTTTTTTTTCGCGGTGCTTAGCGCGCATTGTAATTAGTTTCCGTGCTCTCTAGGTAAGCTCAGAACCTTGTGCATGTTAATTTTTTTTCTCTGTCTCTCTTTCTTTTCTCACTTCTTTTCAGCCAAATAAAACGTTTCTATACGACGTTTATAAAACGTATCCAGATTAATTTTATACGGGCACAGTCACACGGCGCACTTATGATCGCGATCAAGCCCGATCCAAATCGAATTTCTCGGTCGCGATTGGTTCCTTTGCGCAAGCTGCGCGATAGATCCAATCGCGGTCGAAAATGTTGATCCGGATCGGCATTGATCGCGATCGAAAGTGGTCATGTGACACTGCTATTATCTTGTCCTTTCGGTAGGGCAAGCAGAAAAGGGGAGCTATGTACCCACGTTAACTGCGCATATACCAGAAATTTGGCAGTTTTACTATGTCGGAGGTACTTGCCACGGCCACCTATATACTGCGACCTCCTCCTTCGGAGAGGAAACCCTGTCACGCGAGCGGTCTAATTAACCTCGCTGATTGGGGTAGATATATGCTCGCGCTCGCACACTGTAAGACAAAGCCGAAACAAACAGGTATACCAGAAAAAAAAATCAACCATGACTCCGCTAGTAAGAAGGGCTGCAGGTGCCAAGCTTCCGAGGCTTTTTGTTCTCCAAAGCTGTTTCTACATTTTTTTTCCACTGGCTGACCACCTACTTTAATTGATAAGTCCACTAGCACAATTAGATAGCAGCCATTTTTACGAGCATCTTTAGCGTGAGAATCTTCTTCGCAAATAAGCGCCCAGAGCAATACAACGAGGTGAAGGTTGAGTAGAAGAGAATTTCGCTGGAAACAAATCTAGAGAAAAACAAATAAGGAGCCGGATGGGTAAATGAATAGGCAGATAGAAAGGGCCGGCCTCTTTAATGAAATCTTGACAAGCTTGCATGGCGTCTCGCCTGCCATGCTCATATTCAATGAATAACGCGATGATGTCTGAAGCGACAGTTCAGTCGTGCCCGTGGTCGTGCCGCCCATTTCATTTTGCCGTCCACTCCACTGTTCTTTTCTTTTTATTATTTTCTTTTGTTTTTCTTGTTCAGGCAATTTTCTTTAGCAGCGCGTGGTAGGTAGATCTGTTTGTCCTTTTCAGGTGTATTTCCAGAAGAGATGGAATGAGTAGGTAGCCTAGAAATAGGTTCACTAATTAGCTGAACTGTTCGCTTTTACGCACACAAGTTGGAATGTCGCGCAATCCAAGCCGAGAAGTCAAGTCTAGTCAGCAGACATCGGTTCAGCAGCAGTACCACCACTTCCGAGATATCCGTCCCAAAAGTCTGCCAGAACAAAATCGCATGATTGGCGAATTTCGCCGCATACTAGGACAGATCTCAGCCTGTGGTTGCAAAGCGACATGGTCTGATCAGAACTCGAAATCAATTCAGATTTATTTCACAGTGGCCAGTCGCTTCAATTTAAAATCCCGCGCACATTAGATACAACCAGATCCTTTGAAACACTCATTCATCATCTGCGGCTCGGTGCCGCGTACACGAAATACTATCTACATGAAATTTCAAGAGCTGATAGTCCGGAATGCACTTGTGGCTACGCGGATGAGGATGCACAACATGTTGTGGTAGAATGTCCACGACATGACACACAAAGACAACACTTAGCACTTGAGTTAGTGGCATTAGATCGCAGGCCCTTCAGCCTCAGGAAGATCTTCGGTCCATGGTGAACATACTCATTGCAAAGACGAGTGTTACTGGCCCTTTAAAGTTTTCTAGAAGCGAGCAATATTCGCGTAAACTATTGAGTGGAGTGTTTAAATATGATAAGTTCATTTCTATGGGTCTTTTTTTGTAACCCGACTCTGGCCACTTCAATGCTTGGATCAATGTACCTTAATTAGAATGTAATCCGCGCTGTCTTATGTGCCCTGACTTTAGTGCAGTTATGTGAGCGGTCTTGGCGTTTACTTTAGTGCAGCTATGTGACTGAGCTTTGTGTTGACGTATTTCTGAGTTGACTTTCAGTTTTAGTGTGGAATTAGTGCACTTACATGACTGAACTTTGTGTTATTATGATTTGGAGTTGACTTTCAGTATTATTGCGTTTTAATTTCTATGTGAAAATGAGTAGCCGGTGCCAACTAAAGGCGACAACATCTCCTAAGTACAATATAATAATAAACAAGATCGCATGACAATTAGACAATTATAGAACGTGCCCTATACAGCGAACAATATTAAAATATAAGTTAACCAAAAGCATTGTTAGATATCTGGCCATTGCGATCCGTCATAGAGGTAATTCCCGACAATTCCAGAAATATTCCTGAAAAACTGAAAAAGCGCTGTTTATATATATATATGTATATACATATATATATATATATATATATATATATATATATATATATATATATATATATATATATATATATATATATATATATATATATATATATATATATATATATATATATATATATATATATATTCCAGGAAATCGCCACGTGCGCATGTACGCACAACGCACACAACACACAAACACGCGGTACATCTTCGTTTCCCTATTAAAAACGTTCGGTTGCAAACTCATCGTCGCCTAGTGAAGAGCTTCGTTTCTTGACGGCTATATTCAATATGCACGTCACCGGCCTCATTTTTTTTTCCTACACACTCACCACCATCATCACAGCGCCTCGTCGGCTTCTTCAGCGGCGCGCCATCTCGTGTTCCTTTCAATAAAAGCTCCGGTCGAATCGCTCACGATGCGCACTGAAGGCTGCAACGTCGCCACCGAAATGCGAAGCGCGAAATCTGGCACGTGGCGCGCACCGCCTTCTCACACGGGAGCCGAGAGGAGAAGCAGAACGTGTTTAAAAAATATATATATGCCGCAGTACAAAAGGCAAGGAGCGCAGTGGCGGTCTTATCGTCGTCGTTCAAAAAGGCTTCCGCGATCAGGAGGGAGGGACGGTGTCCTACACTTCGCCGCTTTCGTGGCAGGCGTCCACTAGCCTCTTTTTTTTTTTGTTGTTGTTGTTTGTTGTTTCTTTTCCTCCGCCGCAGCTAACGCTCAAAAAACGGCGAATCAATTCTCATTGAAATGCGCGCTCGCGCGCGATAACCTCGACGAAGGAGCAACGGAGAGAAAGAGATAGCGACGAAGGAGAGAGGGCGAAGGGAGGAGGCTCACATCTCCGACCCCTGCGCCTCCATCCATCGCCGTACTACCCCCCCCCCCCCCTCCTTCCCCGTCTTTGCTTCCTCACAAACCCTTCCTCTTTATTCATCCTTTCCGCTAACCTCCCGGATTGCCCATAATTTGTGCAATGGCTTTTGGTTTCCGCGACAAGAACTGGGTCATGCTGAAACGTCAAGGATGCCCGTGGAGATGCCGAAAATAAATTAAAACTGATGACACTGAACAGGGGACTTTCCTTGCGTGGCTGATACCAGGTGCAAATGCTGTCTATATACTTTCTCTCCCTCCCCCTCTTTATTTTTTTCAATGCGCGTGCGCTGCTGAATATACTATAGTTGCATACGCGAAAATAAAGTCAGTAGATAGCTCAGCGACTTCCCTGCCTGTCTCCCTTTGTCCCATGTTTCAATTCAGCTGCTCAAACTCGCCTCAGTTATGCCACTGAGCTTGCGATTAGAGTGCCTACATCGAGAATCGTTGGGAGGTAGTCTTTGAAGTCGTCCTTGCGTGTTGTTCCAAGTAGATACCACCCTACGAACACCTCCCCCCCCCCTCCTCTTTTCCATGTGTCCGTTGCAACAACTACAAGTGAGTCTACGTTGACCCACCAGAATTCAGAACGTAATGAATGAATGAATGAATGAATGAATGAATTTTATTTAAGAAAAGTTGCGCCGTGAACCTATGTCGGGCTGAGGATGGACGACGATTCCTACTAGTAACGATATATTCGAATATATGTGAAGGAACAGCAATCAATTTACAGAAATGCAAGAAAAAGAGTGGAGCGCGTGATAGGGGAAGGACTGGGGGGGAGGGGGAAGAAATTTCTATAGTAGAAGTACTCGCGATTGGGTAATGAAGCACGCAAAAACTGACAGCAACGTCGGCTATTCCGTCTTACATAGTTTCACACGACACAACATGATTTTTGCATGGCTTGCAGAAACTTGGTCTCAGCCGAGTTTACGCGAGTTTACTGAATCCCGAAAAGTATGCCTTGTCATCCGGTAGAAACAAATACTTGGACTCGAAATCGAAACGCAAAAAATAACACGAGAAGACCACTAGGAGGGCGGAGGGGAAGTAAGGTGTGATCGGCGCACTAACGACCACGAGGAAGGTGGGTGGAATTACGCCCGGTATTTTTTTTAGCAACACCAATTTTTTTTAATTTTCTACGGCAAATAGGACAATTCTAAACCTTGAGCTAAATTCTTCGACGAGGTGGCATTACTTCTAGGAAAAATCAAAATGTTTAATTGAATATTTAATATAATTGCACTAATTTTTTAAAAATTATTTACGTAACCGCCCATATTTCTGTCTACAAGTTGTTGCTAATGAGTTCGCAATGAATTCCGTCGGACCGTTTGAAAATTATTATTCCGAAACTGGTCTAGTTCTTAGAATTCGTTCCAAAGGGATACGCCTTGCGAACTCAGCAGCTACAACTTGTAAACTTAGATATGCCCTGTAAGTTTATTAATCAATAAATTAATTGATGTAATTATGTTGATTATTCAAATGACCTAAGAAAAACACCCTATAAAGTATAGCCATAGAGTTTCTTTTCTTCTTTTTTTTACGAAGGCTACTGGATTGATGTCTAGCACTAATGTCTACGGGAACTGCAATAACGGCGCTTGAGCCAGCATGGGAACGATGAGTACAACCTGACCATGCTAATACTAAGATTCGTCCTTCTCGATGCGAACTTCCTTGCGGCTTTACAAGTTGATCGTTTTCCACCCAGCGTTGCGTTATAATCTTATGCAACGACTCGCAGTCATGTTTCATGCGCGCAGGTACTAATTCTTTGATACGTCTAAAAGAACAGGACTGCCTGGAAATATATAGAGATAAAGCGTAATACACACTGCAGCGAGAACGTCTGAATAAGGCCACACGCACGAAGATTCGACAAATCCACGCACTTACCGCCGTCATCCCCACAATGGCGAAACGATCGCAACGCCAGATATCCCTCTAGTCATCTTTGGAAGGAAACTCCATTAGTGAAGCAAGGTACATAAAAGAGAGCCCGCGGAGCGGTACAGCGCACTCTTCACGCACCGCCACGCGGCATTCTCTCAGAGGCGCCGTTGAGTGCCAGAAACGGGGAGAATAACATTGCGGTGGGACGAGAGCGAGGCGCAAAAGGAGCGAAGACGGGGAGAAGGGGCGAGCAAACAGCGGAGATGGGGGGTGGGGGGAGGAAGAGAGGGGCGTGGTGGGGGGGGGAGCGGCAGATTGAAGCTTTCGGAAACGTTCGCCGCTTGGCAGCACCGTACGGGCCACCGGGTGGCATCGTCACGGTGGCAGCGGGAAAAAGGTACCGAGCTGTAGTGCACGCAATGCAATAGACCATCGTTCAAAAAAAAAAAAAAAAAGAGCTGACTTCCCCGCGACACATAAAGACAAAATATCTGGCGGTCAACGCATTGGTAGAATGCACACTGGCGCTCTGTTAAATGCATCGTTCTTCCTTTTGGTCCGTTCTTCTTTGCCGCCTTATTTAATCCGCGAAGACAGGAATAACCTACCAGCCGCGCAAGAAGAGGTAACAAATGCCCTAGCAGTCAGCGTTCACTGTAGTTGGCGTATTCAATAGAGTGATTTAGGGAAAGCACACCCCTCTGAAGCCTATTCTCAGTGTGTCTAAGCAACCAAATTTTGGGCTCTTTTGTACTCTTCGTGTTCGTTTGCGGGCATTGGCGTCTACTTCTAGTAGTACTTCCTCATACGTACCGCAATCTGCTGGCCGAGCCATCTTGAATTTTGCCTCACTCAAATACATTGTGAGGCGAGATGTGTTTCCGTGCAGTAATACTGCATGACTAAATCTCTCTCGAATATCTTGCGATACCCCGTCGCGAAAGCTATCGATGCCGCTAATAACGTGTAATAACGTGTAATAACGCTACCTGGAGCAACTACGCAGAAGTTCTCTCCACCGCAATATACGGTTGGCGAGCAGGACAGCGTGCACACAGAGAAAGTGGTAGACTGCACCTCACTGGTCGATGATGCAGTTTCTGTTACAGCGAGTACCGTCCCAGCCCCGGCAATTTGTGACCAGTCGGAGAAGTGTTGTACAGGCAACTCAATTATTAACACTTAATCTTCTCTGTTAAGCAATTTCGGCACGAGATAGCCCCCGAATCTCTTCCGACTATTCAGCCACATCCCCGAGCAATGCCTATGTGCGGGCATACGTCTCTGAAGTCTATGTACAGTGAGTGCAATAAAATATCGCTATTATTATACTATTAACTATCACTACATCAGTGACGCGATATAAACCACCCCGCGATTTGAAACACCCCCCTCCCTCCGTGACCCCTCTTTAGATGCGTTCTGTGGGCAGTGTTCCAGCACATACCGCATAACAGAATGTAAAGCTCGCATTTTGAGCACACAACCCATAGTTCGATTGCTTTATTTACATTTCAGGCCAGAAGCACTGCTTAAATTCTGGTTATTCCGGCGCTTCATATATATCGCGGGTGAAAACGCGTCCGGCGTGCAGCTAAGCGTCAAGCGCTTCTGCGAAATGAAACAAAGAAATAAAGTAAAAGTAAGAAAGCAGAGCGGGCAGACGATGGAAAAAAGTCAAGCACGGCCGCCATGCGTCGCGCTCCGCGCGCGCCTATGGAGAAGCACGGGCCAGCCGTCGCGGTCGAAATCGAAAAGGCATCTTGAACCGGCCAACGATGTGGAGCGGAGCAGGAGTGAAGGGGGAAAAGACCGTCCGTGGCAAGAAAGAGCGCAAAGAGAAGTGGACGCGGCATGGCAGCAGCGGAATGCGGCGGGCCTCGGCGCGATCGATAGAGGCGCCAGGACAAAAGGGGTCTCGCCATAGCACCGGAGAAAGGACGGCCTCGGACGAAAGGCTCGCGTCAGCTCCTGCCATGCTTTCTTTTCTTTTTTTGTTCGTCTGCTTTGTAACCCTTTCGGGAAGATACATAAAAAATTCCCGAAAGGAAACGTTTAGCTTTCGTCGAAATTCGCAAAATACATCTAGAATAACGACATTCCGCGAAACGAAAGAACTGAAAAACGGAAACGAAAGCTTGCGCGAAAGCTTTTTTTCACCAACAGATTTATTACCTGCGGGCACCAGGCTGAACACTGGAAGCGAGCTTCGCCACAAGTCTCCTATGGCTTCGTGTAGAACTTGTACTAACAGTTCTTGCTGGATGTGAAGCGAGGGTGTGCATCGCATGTGTAATGTGTATTACTGGTGTGATACCACTGTAGTCGGAGATTTTTTCTTGCATCAGTCTTTCTTCTCTGATCGTGGTTTTAAGAGAAAGCGAGTCGCGCACCAAACTACTTCTTTGTCGCCCTCTGTTCTCGCTTGAATCCAACAAATGAGGTTTGCTGCCTGACATTCAGGGCTGGCTGAAGACACTTAGCCAGAAGCTCCGTACTCAAAACCAAGATTCGGCAATGAAAAAGACTTATACCGTGAGTTCCCTGTAGGAAACACTCGTCCACAAGGGGTTGATGCCTCCCTTTCTTCGTTATCTTTCTTTTTCATCCCACTGTGTACATTTGTCCAAGCGCGAGCGAATGGCGCGGCTATGAGAACGCGTAGTCATTCGTAAACCCAGGTAATGATGGAGAGCGAAACCGAACAGATAGGAGCGATATGCCCTGTTTGGATTCCTTTGACACAACTGAAGGGAGACTTCGCCCGAAACTGAGTACAGTGCTCGTACCGTCTCATCGGTCGGCGTTTGAACTAGTATACATGTGTACACCTTTAGCAAAGGGTACGACGTTGAGCGATGCAGCGTAGAGCTAACACGGGCTCGCACTACAACCAAGAAGGTTAAAGAAAAGCTGCTGGAGTGGACGGAGCGCCCGTCAAGTGAAGCCGCCGCGTCGCCATCTTGCTGGGGGCAAAAACACGCCAGTCGCCGCAGCTTATGTGTTTGGGACGTCGCATCTTGCCGTGCGCGGTGCTGTGCCGATCCCAAAATGTGCTAGCGCGCTCGGGTGTTTTTAGGAAAGTTGACGTACAAGCAGTTGACATGTTAGCGTTATCCTTCTCATTTAAATAAGCTTGCACATTAGCATTGCCTTGCCCTAGGATAAAGGAAAATTTTATATTTCAGGCTAAAAGGAAACGGCTGCCACCAAAGTTCCGAGACCCTCCATGGGATGAGGATGCTAATGCACTGGCAACACCTGCTGATAATGAAGATGATAATGAATTCTTATGTTTGTTGCGTGTACTGCCATTTCTCAAGCTACATTTTCAGTTCTTAATTGCTTTTTGTTCTGACAACTTTCATATTTGCTCTAGTTTTACACTGCATTAAAGAAGGTGAATAAACGCTAATTATTGCGCGAATTTTTTTCTATTTTGTGCCAGCTGTATATTGATGCCGATAAAATGGAAAAATGTCCCAGTACTCGGATACCTGCGATCCGGAGACCTCCAATATGGCTAGCCTCATAGCCCACAGTGTTGCATTTGAACTTGAAAATCCGTTAAGCAATTAAAAACGGTTGTAAAAGTCGGCGAATAGCGCTGCGAAGTTCTTGGCAGGTCGCTTCTTGGCCCCCGCAAGATGGCCGCCGCCGGCTTCACCCGAGCCCATAGGCCGGAATGGGCGGCTTCCACTCCAGCATTCTTTTTTTTTTTACTACCTCCTTCACTATAACCAGAGATATACCGTGTGCCCGAGATAACGTCAGACAAGCTGATGAAAGAAAAAAAATCAAGAGAAATACAGAGTGCAAGATACAATTATAAAGCCTACGGTCTTCGTTCATCACAGGTCCGACGACCGAACACCGCTGCTCATATGAACCTGTCCTGCACCATGTTTCTTTTTTCCTTTTGAACAGCTCGACTAACGTCAGCTGGGACACCTTATACATAAAGATAGTGTTTGTTTCAACCCCTCAGACTCAACTGAACCTTGAACAGCGAAATAAGTGGATTGAAAGTAACATCTCATAGATGTATGTGTGACAGTGCACTAATGTACGCCGTAAGTTTAACAAGTGGTGATACGCTGATAGTGCATTTGACCTGACAGACAACGTACAAAGAACACAGATAATAACATCAAGGACGTTATACATACCTATAGCCCCGTTTATTCAAATTAGTTAGACTCAACTGAAGCGCGCGCGCCGAAGTAAGAAGTGTGCGCAACACGTCATCGATAGGTGCGTAGAAAGCGCGCTAACGGACACCTCCGGCAAAGGTAGAGTGTCGAGATTGTACTTATCCTGAGAAACAACGTAGAAAAAGCGCGGATTCTCACTTCTACCGTATATAGATAACGTCCAGAGTCCTTCCGAACCACGTCTGTACAAATTGCACAGTGACCTTACATTCTCCCTTGGGCAAGAAGAAGAAAATAAACACACGGTGGCGTCCAGAGGACACGCCAGCTGGGTTCCGCGAGCGGCCGCATGGTCAATATAGACACAAGGAAGACCACATTGATGACTTTGTCCATCACACAAGCACTGCGTCAGCAAGCGGGAAGGAAAACGCGGCAAACAGGCTCGACAAGCCGCGGCCTTGGCAGCCAGTGGCGCGACCGAGCGACTTGTACGCAGTGCGTAGTCCGTTGTGCCGAGCCAGCGATAAACACGAACTCACAACACGACGTGAGCACCCCACCGGCGCCGGTCGCGGCTATTTGGGCTGTGCTGCTAAACACAAAGTCACTGCTTGAATATTTGCGAAGTCATTACCGACTTCTTACCGCTATCCTCGAAATGGAAAGCGTACGATCGTTGCACTCTACGCGTACAAACGTATGGGGCAGAAAGTTGGACGTCAACGAAAAAGAGCGCGCAACGAGCAAAAAAATGACAGGAGTAACTTAAGGGAGTGGTGCATGTTCGACAGCAAATTGGGGTAGCCGATGTTCCATTGTTAAGAAGAGTAGAAAGTAGAGTAGGGCAGACCATGCACTACGCAGACCAACTACCTGGTCGCCTCCTAGAGTTACAGGATAAATGCCAAGGAAGGAGAAACGCACTCGATAACGATGAATCATGTGTTGTTAGGAAATTAGGAAATTTGCAAACATAAGATTCAAGTCAGCTTGCACAAGAGGGACGTAGAGAAGACCCATTGGAGAGGCTTTTGTTTTGCAGAGTTCAGGAAAGGTGATGATGATGATGATGATGATGATGATGATGATGATGATGATGATGATGATGATATTGGTGTTGTTGATTCATTAGATTTGACGTCCCAAACCAACACGGAGGCTATGAGAGAGGCGCTGAAGTAATGGACGAGCTCCGACTTATTTTCAGCACCTGTCTTTCTTTATCATGCACCTCAATGACCGGTACGGCACATGAACGTGCTTGCATTACGGTAGCAGCGGCTGGGATTCGAGTTTGCAACCTCGTTCTTGGCATCAGAACGCCACACCCCCTACTACGTCAGAATCCAGAATTCAGAATTCAATGTTATTACAATGTTCGAAGTTGTTACGAAATGCAATGTATACAGGACGACGTTCCGGAGTCGGAGACTGAATTGGGACTTCCTCCTCAAAGTGAACGATTCGACGGCTGGCAGCGGCTCCCTTTTTTGCTCACTTTGCATGCGCGCAACAGAGCACCGAACGACAGCTCAACTTCTATCGTTATTCAGACTTCTACTTGCAGACAATTTCTCCAGACGGGGAACGACGCAGCCACCTTATAGTTCATAACTGAGACAACACAGAGATTCTACTGGAAACGTGAACTGCTTGAGAACGGCAGTTCGGTAGGAGCTAAATAACTGCTTACAGGCACGTTTCGCTTTGCCCTGTAATCCAGAGCTTTATCATTGCGACCGTCGCAGAATTGTTCCACTATCAGTCGCAAGCATAGGCAAAACAAGTTCGTGTGGAGTCGGAAATTGCTGCGAACACGTGCCATGTACATAGTACACATTTGCTTGGATGTTACCGATGGGGTGTTATTGTACCGAGATTGTGACTCGCAACGTTCTCATCGTCATCTGTCGGAATATATATATACACTTTGTTTTTTGTTAACAGATTTCCGAAAGCTGACCGGCCAAAAGAAAGTACCTTAGCCAGCTCCTCGTGGCACCACCTGAAAGCAAAGACCATCGAAAACAGTTCCTGTCAAAATTGTTGAAGCCACTCGGGCCCGTAACCGTGGTGTTCAGGAGATTGCGCAGCATTGCCCCTCTTTTGCATTGAATAGAGCAGTTAAAGTTCCCCAGGGGGCCCAGCACAAGACACCGTGACAAACCTGATTAAGGGCGCTGCGGTTAAGAAACCTGTAACAAAGAATGCAAGACGTGCTTTTTTTTTCTCAAACTATGCGCCCCTATCACCATCTTGACGCTGCCATCGAAGTTGACGTAACGTCTGCAGCGATGAGGCAACAAAATACGGGGAAGCCTACGAGTGTGATAAGGGCCGCATGGAGAAAGGAAGGAGGCCGGGAGGTTAAGCAGAACAGGCTTCGGTTTGCTGCATTGCACGGGGTAAAGGGTTTTAAAGAGGCGAGAATGAAAAGCGAGGAGTAAGGAGCTTTTACAAAGCCAGCCTGTTTCAGGAGGCGACGGGAAAGGGGGGGGGGGGGGGGTGCACGCACAATGTTTAGTAGTGTTTCCTGTCGATGGCGCGTCGTCTTCCGAGTTCCCAAATCGGGCCTCGAAAGACACCGGGTTTCGAAACGGAAAGCCGTGCAACTGCGCTTGACTCACGGAGAGAGAATTTTTCTTCCGTGGCCTGACTGACTGAACAACCCCGCGGGCGCCGTCCTGTACAAAAGCAAGGAGCAGTCGGGCCGTGACAGTCGAGCGTTTTTTGAAGTGGCAGCAGCGCGAGCGGACAGACTCTCCAAAATTGGAAGGCGTCGCCCCTCCCCCACCCCCTCCCGCCAAGTCAGTGCGCGCACCTTCGTTTTCCTTAACTTTCTGAAGGTGAGTGCGCGCATGCGGAGCGTAAACCGCTCTCACCCCTTCAAGCTTTTCGACCTCACTCGTTTATTTACGCTCGGTGCACGGGAAGCTAATTAGCGCGCTCCCGCAAGCGCGAAAGAAAAGTGAGCTCTGCAGGCGGTAGCGCGTGCGTACGCGTGCCTTTCCTTCTTAGCGCTCCGTAACTTATCCGCCGCGGAGACTAGGCGGCAGTGGTGGCATTGCTCTGCTGAATACGAGCTGGCGGGTTAGATTTCCGACAGCGCTGACCGCGTGTCTATGCTAAAAGCGTGCGAATACGCTCGTGCGTCGTGCTCTGCGAGGGTTACGGAAGTTACGGAAGTCAATCCGGAGACCTCAACTATACGGAGTGTTTCGCATTATCTGCGTTGCTATTGGTCGTCAAATCCCACTCTCAGCGACCTCACAGCACATGCAAAGAGGCGCCAAGCGTCCTGTAGTGGGCTACGGCACTACCAGTTTGAAGGCAACCAAAAACGCCCCCGGAAAGTGTATAATACAGCATCACAGGCATACTACATCAAGCAAAAAACCTAAGCTCCCAGCAGAAGTGTCGTACATCTGCTAAATATTTCAGCGGACCCAATGGCGACGGTATACGTCGACGTTCGAAAGGCATCCGCCGTGGAAGAAGCGCGATTTTTCAGAAACGCGAGCACAGGTTTAGCGCCCTCAATATTGTTCCGCGACATATAGCGCATGCGCAGAATCCACAATAGTCTTAGGCTGTCTTGCACGCACGCCGCAGAGCGCGCATGTAACTTTGTGTCCGTTGTACCATAAACTCCCTCATAAGTAAACGTTTCACAATATACTTATAAGATGCAACAGAAGAATCTGTATTGAACTGCGTTAAATTTTTGCATAAGTTTGCGCAATTTAACCGAAGCATTCTGCAAGAGCAAGACCCTTAATCGTGTTTTCCCGTCAAGCTATCCCCGTGGTTCTCCCACGTTTTACCAGCAGCGCGGCAAGCAGTGCAGTGAAGTGATCAAATGTGTCTCGGTCGGCTAGCGTATCGCCAGCAGCCGTGCTTCGTAAAAATGCAGCAAGGACACTCGAATTTATTCTCCCTCTTTAACTTGCGCTCTCGTTTTCCGGAAAGTTAGCAACTCACCGCGCCTAGGGCACTATCTTCTTTCAATTCTTCATCGTCTTCTTCTTCATTCCGAGTTTGTTGAACGCTCGCTGCACCGACGGCTAATTAGTATTTCTCGCAAGTGCCAAAGAAGCGGTGCCTTGCCTCGGTGCCTCCGTGAAACCGGAGAAGCACCGGCGCACTCCTTGGACCGTATATAGAGTACGCACGCGCTGAAGGTGGCGGGGGGGGGGGGGGGGGAAGGGGGGGATTAAGAATAAGGAAGGAAACGAAGTGGCACGGTATGCAAGTTCTCGCTAATTCCAAGAAGGTGCGCGCCTTCCGTTTCTGGACTCCATCGATCGGCTTATCGCTCACTCCAATGCGTCGCAGAAACATGCACCCCGGGTTCGAAGGGTTACGTACAAAAATCCCTGGATAAGTTCACGGCCGTAGCGTCCACGGAAGCCTTCACTGTATAACACGTCTGAGCTGCGGCGGTAACGCCTGCTACATATAGAGTTTATTTTCTCTCTCTTTTAAACAAATGTTCGAGCGTATTCCTTGGCCCGCAGCACACTTCTACTCTTTGAGCTGGATTACTGTAAAATCCCTACATTGCTTGCACAAGGTGCTACGAAGGTGCTACAAAGGTGCTCGACCTCTAACAGGACAACAGTTTTCATCACCTGCACAGCGTTCCTTCAGAGCGGGCTATGTAGGGCTCTTTCGCAGCGTTTAAGATAAGTTTTGGGGATAGAAGCTTCTACTTTCACAAATGCCTCGTGGGTTCTGATATTTCGGACCGGATGAACATGTGCTCTGTAAGGATAACAGAAAGGGGCGCCGAGGGAAGGAAGTTCAAGTTGGTCACGGCGAAAGTAATGTGTGGAGTGATGAGAGACTTTCGAAATTTGAAGGCACCGAATGGGGTCGGCTGGCGCGAGACAGAGGTAAGCAGAGATCGCCGGGAGAGGGCTTTCGTCTTGCGGTGGACGTGAAACGAAACGATTATTATTATTATTATTATTATTATTATTATTATTATTATTATTATTATTATTATTATTATTTGATTCTAGTCTTCTTTTTTCTACTCACTTATCTTACATATGTGCCAAACTTCGTAAAATCGTCTGTTTACTGTACCGCATCAAAGTGGTTTTACCCTTGTCTGTAAGGAAACTTTTGGTCCACTCGTCAGCCTACAGTGTGCTCAGATATAGGATTACAACATTCGTACATTGTTCTGGTAACTGGAATCAACGTGTAAATGGGTTGCTAAAGTGTATGTTAAAATGTGTTACTTATATGACGCATACAGACCACAAGAGATGAACCTTTTTCAGATGCTAAAAAATGCCGAACATGCGCTCACTGTTTGTTCAAACAGTGGCACTGAAACATTTCTGGACGGATACCTTTAAAGCCCCCACTGTGCCTTGCCGTCCTTTACGTCATGCACCTGCTTTTTCAGTTCCGCACACACGCACCAGATTTGGCAGATATACTCGAGCCTTTTATGTTCCAGATATATTCAATGCTCATCTTTCAGAAATTTCTTCCTGTAAGTCTATACGCTACATCCGCAAAAATCTAAAGGCATTGTACACGGAATGATTATTGGCGTCATATTCTTATTTTTCCTGTCGCTGTGAAACGTGTCCTTGTTTTCTGGCTGTTCTTTCTTGTTTCTTTATTCTTTCTCTCATTTTTTTCCTTGTACTTTATCGCACTCTACCTTAGTTTTCAATGTGTTTTTTATTTTTATTTCTTAAAAAAAAGAAAGAAACAAAAAGTCAGCTTTTGTGGCTGAGTCTTGTACTGACTGCCGGGTTTCACGTGACAAGCCACTGCGATGGCTTAGGCGAACTTGATTTCTGTACTTGTACTCACAGATTTGATAATAAATTTATTATTTTTATTATTATTATTATTATTATTATTATTATTATTATTATTATTATTATTATTATTATTATTATTATTGCGCAATTACGATATTTCCATAATCTACCTGCTTATAACCACGCAGTTTAATGCCGTTCGAATGTTTTCAAGATTTCTGTACCCTTTGCACATGACTAAGGATTCGTCGATATCGACGGACATTCACTATTACCCAGATTCAGCGTGCCACGTGAAGCTAAACAGCCGTTGTCTATCAACGCAACGAACTTTCTTCTAAGACAAAACCGCTGTGCAAAAGCGAGCGCCGTGGCAGAAGCTCAAATGTCCGGAGGATACTTGCACCAGCGGAATATGGCGCATCGCGTGCTCTCTTGTTTCATAATTGCAGGAAACCGTAGCAACAATAAGATATGCATCAAGGAATAATTGTAAAAATGGGACGAGCACAAAGCCTTGCGTGTCGCGCTTACAGAACACACTTCACTCCAGCCGTTCTGCCCTTTCAATAATTCTGTCGAGTCTTCACGTGGCATGTCGGCTGTATGTGTCGTGATACCTACTGCATGCGCGCAACGGAGGAAATAGTGGAGGAGGGCAGACGTACACGTACTTTCAATTCGGTTCCCGCTGCACCGCGCAAGAGTGTCGGCTGAATAGGCCAGGACACGGCGTTGTCAACGGCACGTCACGAATAAACAAACAAACAAACAAACAAAAAGCGCTCGCGTACACAGCACGTATACGCGGTACTTCGCCACCGTTATGCGACCACAGCCGTCGGCCCTGGCTACGACTCCGAAAATGACGGCAACACGTCGCGGCCGAAGCGGCGCGTAGCTATCAAAAAAGAAAAAAAAAAAGAAACTCAGAAGTTTAGGAAGGTGGGTGGGCTGTCACACACTTTCGCAAGCGAACACGTGTCCGTTCGGTGTCCACGGCGGCCATTCCAGGCATGCGCCTTTCGATCGTTCGGGCGTGCACGACACACTACGGTGTCACGCACAGGTGAAGTCACGCGCATCACGGGGGCCGCTCGATATGCTCCGAGAGGAACAAAGCCAGAAACGACAGGCGGGCAAGAGCGCAGCCGACGTTGAGAGAGAGAGAGAGAGACAGATAGAGAGAGACAGAGAGAGAAGGAGTTTAACCAGATGCGAGTTTCAGGTTTGCTACCTTGCACTGGAGTGGGGTATAAGGTTTAAACACGATAGCATCGCAGTTCCCCATAAGGTCCAAACACGATAGCATCTCTGCCGCGCCCCGCATGCTGTAGGTACTAGCGAAAGCTTGCGAGAGTGAGCCGCGAAGGATGATGGCTTAACGCGGCGGTGTCTTCTCGCGCTCGCAAGGGTGGAATGAGGGGACAGTGCGCGCTGTCTTCTCACGCGCACAATGGGGAGAAAGGGGACATGAGAGTGCGCTATGAGTGGAAGGGAAAGGGGTGGGAATGGAGAAGGATAACGCGCATCTCTCCTCTTCTACTCCAGCTGCGGCGGTCGCGCGCGTCCTGCGTTGGAGGCACTCTGCGATGGGTTCAAACTCTATAGCCGACCTGAGGTAGGTGGTGGCTTCGTGTGCGCTGTGTCATCGCGCGCATATTTCGCTTTGAAGTGAGAGGCAGCACTCATGGGATTTCGCTCGCCGCTGCTGCCGCTCTTCATCACGGCAGCGTTCTGACAGCAAGTGTCCGTGGTCATCAAGTGAGATGTGTTTGTGTTTGCGTGCGCGCGTGACAACGTGCTTGGTAATTTAGTTAGTAAGCGATTGTTTGCATCAGTTTATGCAGGTGATAAAACGACTAACCTTACTTCGCATAGCTTTCGAACAATTTGCTATCGCAAACAATGCTTCGCTTCTCGCGCGAAACTGTGACTTTTTATAATTGTTTTATGTTCACCTCAGTATTCTATAAAAAATGCATTCTAGTGCTACATAAGGCTGTAGAACAAACGTTGCAGGACCCCTTTAAGTTAAGGCATGACGCGTGAAGGATGGTGGACAGGGCGGACTCTACATGTAATTAGCATTATTTACCTGCAACAAATGGTTGCCTCGCTATCAGATTGATTGTTCGTCTACTATAATACCTCATTGCACCCTGAGTATTGAATAGACAATTAAGAAAATATTTAAGAAATCCTGACTGAACCTATTTCAAGATGAATGCAGACGTTAATGCGATTAGCATTGAAGCAATGTGGCGAAACACCGTATTGCCACCGCAGTGACGCCTCACGTGTGAGGCATGTATACAGCCGGGCTCCTCTCTCACGCTTCCCTCTGGACACGATGCGCCATCTAGCGGTGCGGCCACGAATTCTGCGTGTCGCGCGCATGTGACTATATATCAGAGGAGGTTGTCTGAAGATGTATGATGTGGGTTCAATTAGACCCCACACTGGATAAATTTTAATTGATGTCACTGAAGAGCCGCTCCTATCCAGTGCCGTGTACCCGGTGACCTATGTTAGAGTGAAAGAGGTTCCCTGAAGATCGGTAAACACCCAGTGACATATACCCACTGAACCAAGTTGCTCCAAAGGCTGTCTTTGATCCCGGTTCCCTCAGCACAGCAACCCCAATGTTCTTCCCAATAGACCATGAACCACCCAGTGATCCAAGATGGCGGGGAAACGGTTACATACATACATACAGACAGACACCGGATAGTTCGTGGTGTATTCTAAGAATGCTGATTGCATCATTACACATAGTATGCATTCGATAGAGTGCAACCAACGACCCTTGCAACAAGTTTTCTACGTTGTGTCGTAAACTTCGCGCATAGGCGAGTGATCTTACGCTTGCCTGACCAGCTTTTGACCAGCACTCGGCTAATATGTACATACATATTACCAATGCGTACGGTTATGCATACTAAAGCGGTTTTGTGTTTAAATGCGCTTGGGTGGGACGAACACTGAAATAACGCAAAGGTGCACATCCGCCTGCCGCAACGTGCGCACGCATTCATTTTCACGTACGTGCGCGTGCAAGCACGCCCACGCGCGCACACGCGTATGCACGTCAAGCACGCGCAGGCGCACACGCAATAACACCACGCGGACGCCATTCGGTGAGATTTGATGAAGGAAAAGAAGGAGAAAAAGAAACACCACGAAGTGAAGTTGCAGGGAATGAAAACGAAATGAACGAACACCACGCGAAACTGAAACCATCAGAAAATTCCTGGCAAGCAAGTCAAACAACCGAAGCAATACGTACGGTGTCTCTCCATGTACACCAACGTTTGAAATAGAATGGAGAAAGAAAAAAACTACGGAAGCTTTCGCGCAAACACGGACAACGCGGGAAGCAGAGACATAGGAAGAGACCGACTCGACGATGACAAAGCAAAAGATTACAGTTCAATCTCGAGGATGCGCGCTGTGTGCAAAATAGCGCCGGTCCTGTCGTGGGTGGCACTCGCCGCGGAAGATCTCCGCATAGCGTGCGTGAGCACGACGTAGAAGCGTGTCGTTCTCGCTGCGAGACCAGCGTCGCGCACAAGGCGCGGCGGCGCCTGCGTTTAGTGTACGAGAGGCACACGCAACGCAAGGCAAACAGACACACACCCGCAACCGCAGCACAGCAGAAACACCGATCCGCTCCCGCCGCCGCAGCGCGCGGAATTGGAGACAAAAAAGAAGAAAAAGAGTGCCAGGGCGGCAGAGATGACCGGCGGGCGACGTCTGCGATACAGAAAGTGCATGCCTGCGCACGAAGCGAAACAACGAGTTGGTCATTCCTTTGTCGCGATGTGCTTCGCGCGGGCATTTCCCATCTTCCGCGCACTTCCCTCAACGCCGCGAACGTTCGTTTCTTTTTTTACGCAGAACCGGTTCTCTATTCGTTCTTTTCTTCCTTTTTCTTTTATTTACTCCCGTCATCTTTTTTTTTTTTTTCCTGTTTGCCGCGGTCTCTTACCAACTTGTCTATAGCTGTAACGATACTTTCGTCTTTGCTGGCGCTGATTTCAGAATAGAGGAAGAAGACAATTGTAAGGTGAGGGACACCACTGAGAGAGAGAAAAGGAAAAAGAAAGATTATATAATCGGAACGAGCAATGGGAAAGTTAATGAGCGCTGGCCTTATGCTCGCAGATTTTTTTTTTTTATTAGCGAATGTAGAAATGTTTTTTATGATATTAAATAACAGCCTGTTCGAAATCCTCTTTCTTTTCTCTCTCTCTCTTCTCTTTTTGGATTCTTGAATACAGACTAGGAGTACGTTTGCCAAATTAAGACAATTACGTGCACACTCTGCAAACCTTACCCTATGTATTTCTTTTTTTTTAATAACTGAATCAATCAATGGGATTATAACGAAGTACGCGCACTGGCAGCTTCTGCCCTCACACGCGTTGGTCCAGAAATCCAGTAGTCCAGCACGCCTTCATTACATTTTTTTTTTTATTTTTTATGATCCAGACGCCAAAACCGCGTCATAGAGGAAGTCGACTGCTGCCCATACAGCAGCAGTTACCGAATGTGAAGAACGCTGAAGCTAACCGCAGCTCCACATCGTTCTCAATCAACGGATGTACTTGTCGACGATCTATTACTTTAGGAAAACGAACCTTAGAAACACCAATCCACCTTCTTGGATTAGATTTAACTGTTCCTATAGTTTACTATCGATGCGGGTGCCCCGACTCTTGGGCACAGCGACCGGAAGGGTTGCGCTGCCATCTAGGATTTTGTTTTAGTCTCAATGAGATTCACACTCTAAATGCAGAATTTAAGGTTTCCTTTTCTTTCCACGAAATGGATTTTCAAATGATGCATTTTCTTGTTTGTTTTTACAGCGAAGCTGTATATGGCTGCCCGCGAACTGACTCGTTGGGCTCTCGTGCCACTGCTCACGCGTTCGTCGCAGTCGTCGTCCCCTTCCACAGCTGACTCCCTTGCCGCTCATTGCTTAAGGGGGTATGGGCCATTCATTGGCAAGAGGAAACTATCGTCGTCATCGTCTTCTTCTTCCTCATCATCATTAACTACCATCATCAGCAATGGCTCAAGCATCGTCGTCGTCTTCCACAGCTGGCTCCGTCGCCGCTCATCATTACAGCGCATAAATTCATTTCCCTTCTGTCGTCGTAATGGTCAGCGCGCGTGGAGGTGGTGGTAACAACTCTATTGAAAATCCAGCAAATTCGTGGCCTGGGCCTAGGCCGCCCCCCGAGGAGGTCCGGAGATCCTGTCTCCTCGCCACCTCACAGGCTTGTGGGACGACCCATAGTTGATCTTGGAGGTTTGAGCGGCGCAGCGCGGCCGTCCACCAAATCGCGCTGCGCAGAATGTGTCTAAGGGATGCGTGAGACCTGCCGCATTAGTTTGCACTTATCGACTGAATAGACGTCTGGATATTGTTACGAACGGCCTGCAAGGGTACCGACCTGCAACATTTTCCCAGCCAGTAGCAGCTGCGAGCGTGGCGAGCTTCCCAGAAGCGACCATGGAAGCCATTTCCACCTGCCGCGGCGACTTGTTTTGTAGGGACGACGGTGTGCCGCATCAAGACCCCGTCGGCGCCGCTATGACTAAACGCGGTCGGCGGACCAAGTATTGTTCGTGGATTCGCCGTGGCCGCCACGGGCTGTTTGAAGCAGGAGAGACCCTGGAAGGTATTTTGCGCTGCCGTCTCACGCAGCTTAGAAGTCATGGACAGATGCGGCGGCCATTGTCTGCACAGTCACCACTGGGATGAAGAGGCGCCTACTCGGGTCAAGCACCGTGTCTGCGAGAACGCCCTCACCTCGGCGTGGTCAGTGAAACCTGTGCGGAAGTGTGTGTGTACCCCCTACCCCCCCCCCCCTCACAGGCGGGTCGGCTACGATGTCTTTGAACACTCCGAATTGGTAGCAGGTTGAACGGCCGTTTTTCCCTCACCTAGGGATCTAGGGAGGACAGAGTGTTTATAAGCAGCTGTTGTGCGGATGCTGAGAATGCATTCCTCTTTCAGTCATGTTAGACTGATGAACTGTAACATTATCATGTAAATACTGTAAATAAACCCATATTCCTCGTTCTCGTTGAGAACAAGTCTCTCCCTTCAACAACGTCCTCAGCGTGGATAAGTTGGACGACGGCATGGGCCAGCTATATCATCTATTTCATGCCCGACTCCAAACATTACAATATATCCTCCTGAGATGAACTGGCATGGAGAAGGCCTTGGTTTGTAACTGCCTCCAGTCTACCGCTTGGGCACAGTCGAGTTTGGGGTTAGGGGGTGGATAAACACGCCTGGAGTTTTGATAAAATTTTGCGATCCGTGTTAATTTCTTTTCTAGTAGCGGTGCTATGAACCATTGCTTAAGATGGTATGAGCCATTCATTGTCTTACGTGACGGACTCGTTTAATAACAGAGGTAATATGAAAATGTGTGTGCACACCTATCGTCACGATGACCACCGATCAGGACAACAAATATGTTCGTACATTTGTTTAAAATTCTATGTCACCCCTGTGTCGTGTGCTAAAAAACTTCGCTGGTGATCCACTTTCACAGAGTGGAATGGCTCATGATATTTTTTTCAATTATTTCTATATTTTTGTAAAAACATCATCTCTGATCTATCTCTTGATTTTAACTTCCCTTATATAAGATTTTGTTTTGTTATTTCTTACATTATTTTGAAATGTCCGGTTCTTGGCCAGTGCCCCAGAATTGTTATGTGCCACTAAATCCAAGGATTTACATCTCAAACTATACCTCTGCAACTGAATGAGCCATCAAGAGAGGGCAAACTACCCAATAACTGATGTTGATAGTATGTATCGGTTGTTAGTATAGCGTCGTCTTTTTTTTTCTCTTCCTTGTCGTCTTGCATGGTCCGTTTGAGCTACACACCATAAAATACATGGTGTGCGGCGCAAAGCTAGAACCGAACACACCGGGCCGAGTCCGCGACTCAGACATCACGTGGTAATTCCGCTTAATGAAGGCATTGCCGCTCAACGTAAAATAACATAAGGAAGAAAAAAGGGAGACGACAGACGCTCTTCCTGCCGTCTCCTTTTTTTCTTCCATATTTCACATTGCACCAAAATCATTTTTTTCAGCTATGCAACACCTCTCCCAACATAGTAACCTGCTTAACCTCACTTATTGATAAGAGAGAGAGAGAAAAGAAACGGTGAAGGGAATGGCTTTCACGGAAAGTTGGCTAGGGAATATTCCTTCTTTGACGTCACGCTCCCTCCCTAGTTTCTTTCCATCCTCCAGTCTGCACGCCGTCAATACAACGTGACAGCATAGGGGAAAGCCGTGTTAACTGTCTCGCACAACAGCGGACACCTCAACGTCTGCCCCCCTACTTTCCAGGATTAAAAAGAGAGAGAAAAAAAAAAGAATGGAAATGCGGCGACGGGTACAGGCGAGACAACGAAGACGTGAGCTCACGTCGTCGGCAGTAAACAACTTTCGAAATTCGCGATCATTGACAGCTCTCTCGAAGCCCCTAATACGATTGTCGAGGCCTTCGTGCGCTGTCAATTGGCACTCGTGTGCGCAATAACAAGGCTTCAAAAGCACGCACAAGCGCAAGCGAACCGCCGAAGCCGACGCAACAGAACACGTCCTCCGTAATGCACTTTCCTACTTTGTAAACCAAAAATAACTGTTACCAACTCGTTCAGACGTCCAAACTTTTGCATGCCGTAGGATATGCCTCGGAATGCACGCCATACACTCCAAGTTGAAAAAGAGAACAGCTAAATATGCAACGATAACTTGTTTGAAGTGGGCGCCTCTCGTCTCTGCCGGTGACGCAGCACGTGGGCGCGCTTACTAGTTATCACAGTAATGTCTCTATTCCGTTACCCGTATCTCTCTCTATGTTTTCCATTAAGCAGCACAGTTACTCTATTAAGACACGGATAGCACTCTTCCACGCAACCTTCGCAGGAACATCCCGTCATAGGTAATTCGCTCAGCCAAGTTTAACGATTATGTCTTTAGTAACAGAACAGCCGATCTATACTGAGAAGGTGCGCAAACAGGCTCGTCTATTTTTCTCCTGCGTATTTGTCCTCCGCAAACAGCACCCAGCGCCGGCTGAACATCCAAATTCCTCGCGTACGTACACGTGATTATGATTTTCCTTGCAGGAACCGTATAAGCTAAACCTGCGCATTACGTCTCGGTAAGATATGAGTGCGGGTTCTGGTTAACGAGGACGGGAATTCTGTGGAGTGCACCTTCCTGCTTGCAGTGTTTGCCTAACCATACGCAGCAGACCAGGCAAACACGGCCGCCTCGCTATACATCGACTCGCGTGGGCGACAGTGTGGATATGCGTTCGCACGAATAAACGACCGTTACGGTAACGTAGAAATATGGCGAGGTTATGCATCAGTGGAGCAGCCATGGGCCACGGTATCGTCTAAAAGAACACGCAGAATACAGACTTGCTCTGAAGATGGCAGTAAACTTGCATCAGAGATAATGAGTGTGTTCTAATTGTGGCCAGCACCGGAAACAGTCTGCGTGGGTAGCTAACGGGACAGCTTCGAGCCCAAGTAATGGAACGCGTCTGGAACCGAGACGACGACGACGACGACGAGGATGGTGGTGGTGGTGGTTTATTGGCATTCTCTCTGAAACTGGCCGGTGACACATACATAGTCTGCTTGAGCTAATCAGGTATGCTATACACGCTTTTCAATCTATAGCATTTTGTCTACATCTCCTTAACCTTTCTTTTTCTTCTTCTTCTTCTTCCTTAAAACTTCTATATCTACCTTGCACCATTGCCTATGTCTGTAACGGATCAGGTCGTATCTCTTCTATGCTTACCCCCTCGCCTCCCGCCCCAATACTTTGAACATGTCTTGGTTATATCGACTGCTGATCGCTTAATGCTTCCATATAGCCGCTTTAAATCCCAGCGCCTCTGGAAGGTGTCTACGGGTCTCGCTGGGTGAATACCTTCGCATTCCATGAGGATGCGCTGACTTGTCTCCGGACTTTCGCTGCAATAGACACATTCCTCATCCTGTTGCGAATATTTATTCCGGTATGTTCTTGTTCTTCAGCAATTAGCTCGCGGCTCAGATAGCAAGACATTGTCATTTGTGTTATCGTACAGATTTTCCATTCTAATTTCTTTCGTGTAATTCTTGTAAATATCCATGGTAATTTTTTGCTCATATTTATTGCATCCCATTTACTGTCTGTGTTTCCTTTTCTTCTTTATGTCTCCTGGTTGTCTATTTACACTTTCAATTACCCTGTACTTCGTTGCCAACTTTCTTGACCTCTTTCCGTGCCCAAGCTTTTCAGGTACAGACACGTGCGCACTTTAGCCGCCCATTTATTTCGATCCACGTTCCTGAGTCTTCCTTCAAAACTGATTTCGATCTGCGCTTCCCCGACTTCCTAAGTGGCCAAACGCATGTCACCCTGCATTGCCTCACTGTAGTTTTACCATGGACTCCCGAAGCCAACCGGCCAACAGATATTTGGTAAAGTTCCAGCCTCGACGAGATATCCGACACATGCACAGAATGACATTTGCGAACGTTGGCGCTGACACCATTACTCCTTTCAAAATTCCTTGTGCCACTTTATATTCATTGTGGCTCCAAAGCGCTCCATGTTTCACTACTGCGGCATTCCGCTCTCCCTTTAATTTTTAGATTATATTGGTGGGTGCTTGAGTAAGTTTTCTTTTTCGTTTGTGTATACGCCGAGGTAATTATATTGCTTGACTATATGAGTATGACTTACTGCTGAATATCGCGTTATCAACTCGCCCCTTCATTACAGATCATAATTCCCGATTTCACTGTGTTAAACTTAAGGCCTAGATTTGTCGCTGCGTTGCCACACATATTCGTAAATCTCTGAAAATGTCTTTCATCATCCGCTAGTAGCTCTATGTCGTCCGCATACACCTATCCAGAGACCTTCTGCTGCACCACTTGCCTATTGCGAATGTAGGATAAATCAAACCCTACTTCACTGTTTTACAGTTGTCTTAATATGCGCCCTTACCATAAAGCGTGAACACAAATGGAAACAGAGGACAGAGGATGTTTCTGCAGCGTGACGCCACCTCGCGGCGACAAATAAAAGCTAGAAAAAGCCCATACTTTCTCTGTGCACCAAACTATTTGCGTGTGAGAACCTATCAACAACACAACGCAGCTTATGTAGTGCGCATAGTAAAGCGTGACTACGTTTACTTGTGCGCAGACGACATTTTCGTCGAGTTTGCAAGCCTCCTGCTTAATCGCCATCTTGTTTGGACCGCAATGTAGCCTGCATCGCTTTTTACCTCGATTCTGCCTTCGCGAGGCTGCCTTCTTTGACACATTCGTCATAACTGGAACGAGACTAAAGATGGACGCTGTCCACTTATCCGTTCACTTTGCCGTATAAGCGAGTATTTGCAACACAGCCCATACTTAATGGATGAATAAAACCTTTATGTGCGAAACTGTATGGTCTCAATGAGTTATGGGGTCCATGGGGCAGGGTTCTGTAGGCGGTTGCTCTGCAGGTGCTGAGGCCCGGTCGAGTCAGTCCGGTGAGGTCGGCGGGGTATTCCCATACATAGATAGCAGGCGGAGTGTCAGCGTTTCCAGAGATAGATGAGGCGGTGGTGAGACCCACTCCACGCATTTGATGACACCATGCTTTCTATGGTAGACTCTTGTATTCTGCGTGGCGGGATAGTCCCAAAGCAGATGCTTGATCTTTGACTTGGTTTCTTCTGTGCGACATAGTGGGCGGAATATGCTATAGGCTTCCCAGGTGTGGCTGCGTCCTTTTCCGCGTTGACAAACGTGTTCCTTTTTATGTAAGCTAACAAGGTATTGTAATGTTCACAGAACACGCTCTGAGCAAAAGAGGCAACTACAGTTTTAACCAAATGAGCTCACCGGAAATTGTATACACACGAAAGTCGAACGACGCGGCAACAGAAACCCATAAGAATTCCTCGGTAAAGAAGACTCGAAGTTGAGAAAAACAAGAAAACAACAAGTAATTCGGTTTGGTATCGAAAGCAAACCCAACACGAACGCTTTCCCGGTCCATGCTCTCTACAACCTGAGTAACCGGGACACTCACGTACGACAAGCGCAAGAGCCACTTAAACGACAACTCCAAGCTCTGGAACATTAACAAAATCGGTTAACGAAACTTTCAAGTATGTTCAGCTTTCAACTGACTTAATTGAAACTGAACCTCAACTCTTCATTCGATAAACCCAGCCGCCACGATGAACAGGAATGCAAAAAAAAAAAAAAGAAGGGAGATCGTCACCAGGCTCATGAAAGTGAAGCCGTAGCTTTTGGTCTGCCCTGAAATTTCAAACGGGAACAGTGACGACCCTAGATCCTTACACAGCACACGGCGGCGCTCAAATAATTAAATTCAAGGCATTTAGGTTAACAGCGCTCAATCAATCCTGGCTCGGCTTAGAGGTGCGTGTGCGCTGACGGTATAGACGTCTCCGACTAGGGGACATCTATACTCAGGGACAGTTAGGGTCATGGATAGATTGATGGATGTTATGAGTGTCCCATTTGGAACGGGGCGGTGGGTTGCGGCACCAAGCGCTTGCTATTACACTACCTAATGTCCTACCTAGGTTAAAAAAAATAAAAAAAAACACGATGAACTCCCACAACCAAATTTTCTGACCCCCTATTGTGAACTTTGCTTTTGTACGTCTCCGCTTTTTTTTTGTCATTTCCCTACTTTTCTTCCACCAATCTTCCAATCGCCTCTTACTAATCTCTATTGCGGATATGTTTACTTTACCCCTGCTCTCGCTGAACCCAAGGGCTTCAAGGAGGCCAGCGGTGCCTAAATCGACCACTGGGCAGATGCCTTCACATTCTGATAAAACGTGCTGCATCCTTTCCCTATACCTTTACCGCACACAGGGCGAACCATCGATCCCTACCGGTGATAACTGTAGCAGTTCAGAGACAACCGGTCGAACATTTACCCCTCAGTCCCCTTCTTTTCTTTCACATATCATTATTACTGCAGCGAATGTGACATCATATGCGAGCATTACACGAGCAAACACTACACAACCCGCTAGAACGGCTTTGGAAAGACCCAAAAGGCCATCAGCCGATGCCGCAGCCAAGAATACTGCGCCTTGACAATACTGTGCTTGGCCTTCTGAGAGCTCGTTAAAGTGATTAAGTGACTCCACGCCCTGCAGCTTATCCCTAACCAGCGCGGGCGTGAAAGAATACAAGGTAAGCCAGCGGCAAGAAGCAAGACCAAGGAAAGAAAGAATAGGAAGAAGGAGTCGTGTCTCTTCGATTCTCCACCACTGGGAAGCGCCGCCTCCACAAACGAAGTCAACTCGAATTATAGGGCCATCACTGCCCAAATTTTCTTCTTCTCAAAGGCGATTGCTCACGCGCATCGGCGAATGTTTACTCCAATTAATGCCGCACAAAACAATGCAACTGAGATTTATTGCGCAAACTACCGTGCCCTGAAGCTATCGCGTCGCTGCTTCGCATTACGGGCGAAACTGCAACATCTTTTTTTTTCTTTATTAAAATATTAGTTCGAGCGAGTTTATCATTCCTCTTTTCTTCCGATTGTCAAGTTCGCGAAGCTCTGCCACATCAGTTGTACATTCACCCCTCGGATTTTTTGAAGTTGCGAACCAGCGAAAACATTTGTTTTTTCTCCACCTGCTTACTTTCCCATCTGCTTTCATTAGCTGCAATCCACTCTAACGCACCAGGTTGCTTTATACTTTTGCGAAAGCAACGTGGCGTACAGCGAGAAACAAAGAAACAAACAAACAAGCAGACAAACAAGAAACAGAAGAGCAAAGTCAGCAGTCGCACCTGTCGGGCAACAGCGCTGTAGCATCACCAGTCACGTTCGCAACGTCAAGGCAAAACAGAAGCCAAGACAGTAACGCCCAACGGGAACATAAAAAAATACCCCAAAACTGTGACGACAACGAGCATACCAGCGTCAAAAGAGCCAGAATGGGCGGCGACATGGCACGCGTGCACGTGATCACTGAGGAACACACTCACTCTCTCCACGTCCATCGCACGGGTGGACATGCACGCTGCAACTCGGGCCAGAGTTACCGAAACAACCAGTAACAAACTAAACCTCTCTCTCTCTCTCTCTCACACACACACACACACACACACATACACACACACACACACAACCACACACACACACACACCATAAGATAAAAATAGGGAAATTGCGACAGTTAGCGCGAGAAGAAAGGCACAGAAAATAAAAGAAAAACAGGGGGAAAGAGATACGGAGCAGCAATGCTGCACGACCTGCTCCCCAACCACAAGAATAATAGGTGCCAACCTGTGAGAAAAGAAAACACGAGAAAATATGGGTAAATAAACAGAGCCTGCCTTGAGCGAGAAGAGCACGTAGGGGAAAAAAAAGGATGCCAACTTCGCCTTTAATGAATGAGAGAAAGAGAGAATAAGAGGCAGCCGAAGAAAGAGAAAAGAGGAGTCAAAAGAGGGAGTCAAGCCGAGAAAGAGAGTGATGTGAGAAAGGTAACAAAGAGAGAACAGAGCAAATGAACAGAAAGAACAAGTGGAGTCTTACGTGAAAGAATTAACAATGTACGCGAGAAAATAAATGAGAAAGCGAAGTGTATAAGAACGTATAAGATGCGAGAAGGGAAGAGAAGTGCGAAAAGGAGAGAGCAAGCGAGGCGCGGGTAGGTGTCATACTGTGAGAAACGAGAGAGAGAGAGAGAGAGAGAGAGAGAGAGAGAGAGAGAGAGAGAGAGCGGGGGGAACAGAAAAGTGAAGTAGCCCTGCACGCCTACGTGCGAGTCTGCCAGAAAAACAATGGGCGGGAAGTGTTACGGTAGGAAAGAAGAAAAAATATATATAGGAAACAACTAAAAACGCTAGCAAGTGGCTGGGCACGTGCTGAGAGTGAAACAAGAGGAGGAGGAGATGGTAGAACGGATGAGAGTTTAGAAGAATGGAGTCCAACAAGGGCGCCGGAGACGCGCGCAGAGGGCGATGGAAACTGAGCGGGAGGTGTTTGCGTGTAGGGGGGAATGGGTGCTCATTATTGCGCGAGACGCTTAGACGAGCCGCCGGGGCTTCTCCACACGCCGTTGTTGGCGAGAAACTGGAGCGCTACTGCTGCTGCTGCTGCTGCTGCTGCTTGCTCTGTGCGGCGGCGACGCCTCGGCGAAGCTAGCTGGAGGCACGGCGCGCCCAGCTTGTAATAATAGCAGCGGTTGCGGCAGCGGCAGAAAGCACGTGGTGCCTGCGTGTATGCGCGTGCGTTTCCGAGCGCCCACCACGGGGTGCTTGTGTGTGTGTGCTCGCCGACATGCGCGTGCCACACGAAACTGCGGCGGAGCGAGGGCTGGCTGCTTCACCCATTTGCGTGCGAGCCAAGTGCATCCGGGCGTGGCGGTTACACGAAAACAAAGTACGGGGACGGAGGAGGGAAGGGGGTGCAGGAGAAAGTCAACAGTGATGAGGACAGGAGGAGAGCGAAGCGCGGCAAGCGCGAGAAGTACACGTGCGAGGAGACGGACGCGAAGCGAGCTCGAACGTTACCATCGAAAGCCTGTTGGTCTCAACGAATACCATCGCGTAACGCGAAAGGAAGGAGCGGCAGATATATGTCTCCCATTTTCTCGCCTCTTTCACTTCACGGTTACGAAAGATAATTTCGGAGAGTCGAACGAGAGAAAGCAGAGAGAATGTTATGCAAGGAAAGAGAAGGACGTTTGCAAGAGCCGAAGTACTTTTGGGCAGACGTGCCACTGCGCAGGAAAGAGAAGGACGCGAGTGAAATGCGCTTGTGAGGTGGCGAGGAGCAGGATGGCCAAGAGGGCATCATATAGAGGCGCGAATATTTAGTACAATTGCACGATCTATGGGACTATACTGACAGCACACGAGCCAAGAATCAGTGCAGCGGATGAAGCCACTTAACGACCCCCGCTGGCCTGGCCTCCCGGGAAGGTCAATCTCATGCCCTCCCGCGTGCCGAATACAACGTGCCCCGCCTGCAGTCATCGAGCGAATCTCGGCGCATTCTGGCGCAGAAAACGGAAATCGTTCGCGAACGCGTACGGAGGCCAAGCTCGAAAGACACGGTAAAGTTCTAGTTCCGCATCGGTGTTTGGGCAGCAGGCAATGCACGGAGAATCCATACGTTCGTTGAAGTGAACGTTCAAACGTAGGACAGCTGGCGACTGAATGTCACCGCTGCGCAGCCGGATATACGAAGCGACGGCCAAGAAGCCATATTGGCACCCAGCCTGTGCAGGCGCGCGGCCTGGCTATTGTCCGTGACGGCGGGCCGCATCTACCCGCTTTCGCACTATGCGCAGCGTCGTTGAGAATGGGAGCCGTCAACTAACCTCGAGACTTAAGATATTGGCCACACAGCGCCATTCAAGCAGCTCCTTTCACCGCTGCGATTCGAAGCTCATTCTTATGCAGCTTGCACAGTGTCCACGTATCTGATGCTTACACAGTGCGGACGGGCTGGCCCTTCTCTAGCGCAAGAGACAGTAACTTCGCATTGAACAAGAGTAAGGAAATCAGATATTGTCTTATCACTCATCAAGTATTTGTATATATTAAACGCCCGACACGCGTCATGAAATGCGGATCATAGTCGCGTTTTAGCCACTCGCGTTTTAGTTACGCAGTTCAGAAGCTCTTGATTATGCGCTTTCTAACTCGATGCTGCGTCGAACGATGCCATGACTCCAGATAATTGCATCCGCAACCATGGGAGACTTAGATGCATAACATCCATCTTATACAGGCATAGAATTCACTTCCAAGCGTCAACACTATTTGCCGCGAGCGAGTGCTGCAATTCTGGAAGTGATGGTGTGTTGTTACTAGCATTTTCTCGCTCTCGCACGCAGTATCTGAGTCGACGTATTTGTGCACTATACCACAATCCTTCTTGAAACTTTTGCTGACTTGCTAAACGGCGGCGTCGCCACGCCAATCATCATCATCTTCTTCTTCTTCATTATTAACACCACCACTACCATCACCATCAACTTATTTCATGTCCACTGACGGACGAAGGTCTCCCCTGTCAATCACCAATTACATGTGTTCAGCCGCACCCCGCCTTATGCAGGGCGCAGGCGGTTACCCTTCGACTTTTACAAACCCGTGCGTGCCCTAACCTAGCGGTTTTTCATGCCATATACCCTGAAAGATATCCCAGTGCGGACTGCCCTGCTTGTGGACTAAGGGCAACATTGGACCATGTGTTGTGGGAGTGTGAAGCCACCGGCTCCTCCTTCAGCGAGGATAGGTGGGCTGCGCTCTTGGGCAGCCCCAAACTCAGCGACCAAACCCTGGCCGTCCAGAGTACCCGCGATCGGGCCGTCAAGCTCGGCTTAGCGGTCCCTACGTGGGACTAGCCGGGTGGCGCGGGGTCTCCCCTGCGTCTTCTCTGGAGCGAAATAAAGTTACTTCACTCACTCACTCAGTCGCTGAATTCCACCTTATGCCAGGAAATTTCCTCATTTCACAGCATCACCTAGTTTTTGCTAAACTATACGCAATACTATACTACACTAAACTCTGTACGGCGTTTCCCTTCCCTTGGCACCCATTCTGTCAACGCAAGCAGACCACGGGTAACTTGTCCTACGCCAATACATGATTCACTTAACTCCACTCGTTCAACGCATAAATTCAGAGTATTAGCTATACATCCACTTAGTCTCTTACCCACACCGCCCCGTCCCTTTCTCTTATCTTAGGTACCATTTTCCGCTTCAACACTCGTTGATCGGTCCTTAATTTATTCCCTAGGCCTGGTGCGCGCTAATCGCGCGCACCGAGGGAGCTCAGTAAAGTTATCCATCCATCCATCCATCCATCCATCCATCCATCCATCCATCCATCCATCCATCCATCCATCCATCCATCCATGCACTTCGACTTCCTCAAGTTTTAGAGCGGCGTCGGCGTAACCGAGCGAACGAGCGCAGCGAAGGATGAAAGAACGAACGCGGAGCACAGCGGGAATGAAAGATGCGAGGAGGGAAGCAGAAGAGGAGGGTATGGCGAAAGCGTGAGAGGAAAAGCATAGTGCGGCGACGATGGCTAGGAGATGGCGCCACAGTAGTGCGCGTCGTGTGCGAGGTCCGGCCGCGGCGGCTGCTGTGAGTCGCGCCCACGCATCACCCACGCGCTGGCTCTCGTGATCTCCAGCTTAGCTAGGCAGTCGCGCCATAATTCGCTCCGTTTGCAACGTGCTGCACGAGACCGACTGTCCGCGCTAGCCAATATATCGCGGAATAAAAACACGTATAGAGCTGCGCTCAAATTTCACGTTAGGAAAGACCCTAGCCACACCCGTCACTGGTACAAAAAGCGATTCGTGCACTAGTACAGTACTTGAAGTACACCGGTTTGAGAGACCGCTTATAGTGTCCCTGTCGATACTACATGTACATGCACTCAGTGCCCACTCTCTTCCTCTTTCTCTGTCCTCTTTTCCCTTACCCCAGCGTAGGGTAGCAAACTGGACGCACGTCTGGTTGACCTCCCTGCCGTTCGAGACTCCATGCATGCTCTCTCTCTCTCTCTCTCTCATTGGGGAGTATCGTAATCGTGGGTGAATTTTTTGCTCCCAAGCTTCTCCGTTTCCTAGGCTCATTCGAAAGGCCGTGAGAGAAGCACCAAATAGCTTCAAAGCTCGGTGTAGCAACTTTGTGACACTGCTTCGCCGCCTTATCGCTCCTGTTACATCAGTGTCCGAAAATAGCGCGCTTCGGCCACCCGCTTAAACAAATACACACGCGAAAAAAAAAGCAAGCTTGTCGTCGTACGAACAGGCCAAATGATGCCACCGCGAGACGGCATCTTTTCAGCAGACTACACCGACACGATGACGAAGCGGACCATTCCGCCGCGCTGGGACAAGAACAGCGAGTGGCTGAGCGCGTGCGCGCCTGTGTGAGAGAGAGAGAGAGAAAGAGAGAGAGAGAATAGATCGTTATCTCTCTCGCCTTATCTTTGCTCGACCGCGTGTACAAGCGGCAGCGGCGCGGTGCGGTGCCCGGCGCATAAACGAGCGACACCGTGCCGAAGACACATCGACGAGCCGAAATAGCGAGTCCCCGCGCGGCGCTAATGGATGAGGAGCCAGCTTCGCCTCGCGACTGGTCGAAGACGAAAGCTCTTCATAAGAGTTCGCTCGTCGGGTGGCAGTAGTAATTAAGCGGCATCAGAGCTGGGAGTACGTTACGGCTAGTCAGAGACGTTGTACGTGTTATCGATGACAGCGACCAGCTGCGATTTGGTAACAACTTCGAAAGGAGATTTCGCGCTTACCGCTGCTTAGTTCTCGCTCAAATTTTGCGACGAGTTCGCATTTCCTAATCCGCACTGATGCTTCAGAACAAGGCATCGTAGTACAAAGCCACTAAAGCGCCGCTGCGTTTCCTAACACCCACGAACTTATATTACCTCTTGTGAATGACACATACTTTATGGATACCCTCTTAATCCCTTCACGCGTGAACGCGCTGCCGTGCTCGCACTTACATGGATCGGAACAGTACATTCTGTCGGTTTTATGGATGGATGGATGGATGGATGTTATGAGCATCCCCTTCGGAAGGGGGCGGTGGGTTGCGCCACCAAGCTCTTGCTATTAAACTGCCTAATGTCCTACCCAGGTTAAAAAAGAAAAGGAAAAAAAACACTATGAACTCCCTCAACCAAATTTTTTGATCTCCTATTGCGAACTTTGCTTTTGTGCGTCTCCGTATTTTGTCGTTTCCCTACTTTTCTTCCACCAATCCTCCAATCGCCCCTTACTAATCTCTATTGAGGACATCTTTACTTTTCCACTGCTCTCGCTGAAGCCAAGGGCTTCAAGAAGGCCAGTGGAGCCTAAATCGACCGCTGGGCAGACGTCTTCACATTCTAATAAAACATGCTCCATCGTGTCCCTAGCTTTACCGCAGCAAGCACATGCTTCTTCTTCCTTCTTATATCTCGCTTTATAGGTGCGTGTTCTAAGGCATCCCGTGCTCGCTCCGGAAGGTAATGAACTTCCCTTTGAGTTATCACAAATTGTTTCTTTCCCGATTTTGTTTTTACCTCTTAAGTAGTTACTCATGGCAGGTTGTTTTTCCATTGCCGCCACCCATGAGATTATCTCAGCCTCTCTTACTTTCCGCTTGACGTTCTTTGTGGCTGTGTTGCCCACCGTACAGGCCGCATACTTGCTGGTAAGCTTCCGAGCTCTTTTCCTCCACTGTGAATGAATGTTTTCCTGTACAGATACCCCAACACTCTCCCAGACAATTTACTTGCTTTCGAGCGCCCTACAGAGCCCTCTGGTGGCGCATTCGGCTGGGATAAATCAAGCGCCCTCAACACATTCGCCTGCGGTTCTTTCAGAGCGCACCGAGGCGCTCTTACCCATGGAGGAAAGAAGAGCTGTGTGGAGGAAGCATGACCTGAGGTACGCAGACTTCGCATGGCCACTTCCTCTGACAGTATTCTAGCTCTCACTGATTTCAGCTGGATGATCATGGGAAATATGCACATACCTCGTAGCATGATTCCCGGCAACAGCATATTCATGCTGCCAACCGCGCGATACACCAAGAAGGTGAAAGCGTAAGAAAACAAAAGTGGGTGAAGGCATTACTACCCGCTGTGCTGGCGTGGTGGCTTTGGCGTTGCACGGCTGAGTTCGAGGGCCTGGTATCAGACTCGGGGAGCGGCGACCGGGTTTCGGTGTGGGCGAAATGCCAAAAAACCGCCCGCGCGGCGTGCGTTGGGTGCACGTTAAAGAACCCCAGGTGGGCCAAAATTGTACCGTAGCATGATTTTGAACGAAATGCATTGGCGTTCCACTTACATCATTTAGGAAAACAGTGTTTTATGCATTGAAGCACAGAAGTAACTGGAACACCAATGAATTTCGTCGGACACTCTGAAAATTAGTATCTCAAAACTGGTTCAGTCCTGAGAGTTCGTTCCAAAGGGATGCGCCTTATACAAGCTCACTGGCTATAATTCGTAGATTTAAATAAATGCCGTAAATCAATTCATTCAGAAGTTAGTTGGCGTAATTATGTTAATTATTTAACGAAGCATTTTGATTTCTCGTAGAATTAATGGCCACCTCATCGAGCAATTTATGACAAGGATTAGAATTGTGCTGTCTGCCACAAGCAATCTTTAACATTTTTGGACCTTCTAAATAAACATCCGGTATAGTTGGCACATGTTTCTGCATCAAACACCGCTACATACGGGATACATAACACGACGGCACACCGTGTTCCGCGAGACATCTTCAGACGCGACGTCTCAACGTACGCTATATTCTACAGGGGAATCAAATCAAGTCACCCGTGCTTTCCAAGTAGCACACGTGGCAGGTAGTAGAAATCAGGAACCAACCATCGCGTAATTATCGAGAGCTCAACTTCCTGAAAGCTGTGCGGTGGCTATGACGAACGCCGTGACGAACTGTGTTAAAGATTAATCATGACAACCCAGCGCTTTCTAACGTGCACCTACGTATAAATACACGAGCATTTCCCTCTCTCTCTCTCTCTCTCTCTCTCTCTCTCTCTCTCTCTCTCTCTCTCTCTTTCTCTCTCTCTCTCTCATTCTGCCTCAATCGACCTATACACGAAATTAACTACACACGAGCTGGCTTCACCCCTCACGAGCTCAGAAAGCTACACGCGTCCTTGTTCAGTTCCTGAAGGAAACTATGGAGACGCTGTGCCTCGTCCAATGCGCTTGCGTAATCTGAACACTTGTCTACTCTCTCTCTCTCTCTATCTTTTACTCCACCTCTCCACCTGTAGGGTAGAAAACTGGGCTAACTCTAGTTAACCTCTTTGCCTTTCCTATCCCCTCTCTACATACACCCTATCTATCTATCTATCTATCTATCTATCTATCTATCTATCTATCTATCTATCTATCTATCTAACCACACACACACACACACACACACACACACACACACACACACACACACACACACACACACACACACACATATATATATATATATATATATATATATATATATATATATATATATATATATATATATATATATATATATATATATATATATATATATATATATATCCGTCTGTCTGCATTTGTGTGTCTGTCTACACGATAGACGAATGATTTCTTTTTATTTCTTTTTCTTCTTTCTTCTTTTTCTTTAAGTTCTGCGCCCGTCCGCATACAAGCACGCCGTGGCCGAATACCAAACCAGCGGCTAGCTCCGTCTATTATACAGCAAACCACCACAGCAACTGCGCCTGTCCGCCCAGTGCGGCTGCTGACCAACTCCAGTCAACACGTTAGGTGCCAACAACGCGTTTCGTAACTGCGTGTGGCAAGCGGTGCTTCTCGCAGACATCGTCGGACGAGCGCTGCTACATAACGATGCCCCCTAACTCCCCCTACCCCCCTTTTCTCGCGGTTGTCGCCGTGACGGCGCGTGCGAGAGCCGGGTCGCGACATGTTGCCGTCACATGAGCAGGCGACACGCCGGCGACCCTGCCCGCGGCCGCGTTCAAGCCAAAATAAACTGCACGTTGTTGGCAGCGACACAAGCTCTATAGCTTCGGGGGAGCGGGCCTGCATAACGCCGCTCTCGAAACAGGGGAATTCCCCGTTCGCGCTACGTCACGTGCATGATTGCGTGATGGGAGAGAGAGGGAAAGGGAGCCAGGTTAACTAATTCGGATCTGGTTCGACACCTTACTATGAGGGAAGGGAAAACGGGAAGAAAAGGTAAAGGGATAATAAGTGGCGCGCGAGCATGCACAACACTGTGCATTCACTGTGCATTCGAGGAGGTTGTAAAGTCCAGATGTCTTTAAAATGTGCGACGTCAATTAATCACGGGATGAGGACGGCGCAGGAAGAACGCCTTGATGACATTGAAGTTAATCGTTCAACATAATTGCACAAACAGGTATATGATGCGCATGGCGACCACTGGTAGCGTCTGTCCCCTTCTTGTCCGTTATGAATGGACGCTTTCTTTTAAATGAACAAAAGTGCTCGAAATATGGCTAGTTGGTGAACTTCCATTCTAAAAATAACTTGGGCAAGTGTTCGTCCTTCTCCAAGTTGTTTCCTTGCTCAAGCGAAATAAGGTGGAAGTTCAAATAAGCACTGTTCTTTCGTTTCCAGGACATTATGCCAGTGTGACAGGGATCGAAACATTCTTCTTTTTCCTCTTCTTCTTCTTCTTTTTTTTCACGGCAACCTCGTCTCGACTTGCCTGTCCTCAACCAGATGACGCGCCGCCAAGGCACTATCATACATAAAGCCACTAAGAGGCACGCATCCCTGTTACCCCAGCCCACGTCCACCTTCAAGGAAGTCTCATCCGCGGGACGTTGTGTTTATTTCCACTTTCATTTCATTTTTCCCTATTATTTCTAAGCTTCAATTACGAAACACCAGTTAACTTTATCCCCTGCACTATCACTGGCTTCGTTGTCTGCTAGTTTCGCTTGGTCGTTACCAGCAAAATAATCGAGCCAGACAGTTCCAGACGGTGTGTCACTCGGGTCACCCCGGCCTCTCTCTCTCTCTCTCTCTCTCACACACACACACACACACACACACACACACACACACACACACACACACACACACACACACACACACACACACACACACACACATACGCGCGCGCATTATCTCTAACTCTTTTTCAACAGTTAGCGATATAGTGCTGATAAGTACACTCTCTTTCTTTTGTGAAAGCTAGATAAAAATTTGACGTAGTCATCACGTGTGTTCATATATATACATATATTCATTTATTATATATAACACGCTTCTACAGCCCACGGGGGAACATATACACCTTACGATCCTCGCTCTATATGACGCTGCGCGGCGGGTGCAAAACAAGTCCCGCGTGCATCCCCTGTTATAGCGTCTCCGTCGCCGCAAGGAGAGGCACTCCATCGAAGCGAAACGCGAGACAAGGCGTGCGGCATTAGCAGCACCGCCGCCTAGGTCGCTTCCGCAAGCCAAAACACCCTCTCGGCTCCTCCTTCTTATTTGCGCTATAAATACATGGCGCGCGTCCAACGCGTTCTCAGAGCGCCGAGATGCGGGGGGAAGATGCGACGCCGCGAAATATCACGCGCTGCCTGCCACGTCGCAAGGCGTGCAGCGCACTCAGTGTATCGCACTGGCTGCGCACCCAGGAAAAAGAAAAAAAAAGTAAAAAAGAAAGGGAACGTCGCCGCCTCCTTTCTGACAGCCCAGAGGACGACGTCAATGTGTTACAGAAGCGCGTGGGCTTTTCCGACAGAGTAAACAACACGCGAAGATGTGCGGGGAGCCAACGTGAGAGGCAAACATTTCGTAAATTCTTCATCCTCCTCCTCCTCCTCCTTCTCCTCCATATTATTATTATTATTATTATTATTATCATTATTATCATTATTATTATTGTTGTTGTTGTTGTTGTTGTTGTTGTTGTTGTTGTTGTGAACTAGTGAATACTATTTTATTTGATATCTTTCTCGTGCCAGCTGCCTATTTTTTGCTCCGACTTGGTCACACTAGCATTTCGATATCAACCTGTCGATGTACACAAGCGCATACTGTGAGATAGGTGCTTGTACGGCTGTGCATATTGTTATTCCTTTATCCAAGTGCACCAGTACAAAGACTAGCAGGTTTTTTTTATTTTTCTGGACAGGTTGATAACATTGACTGTTCGGATAACTGGCTGGTTAATATCGCTGACGCTCTCGGTTCGCAGCTGCCTCTGAGCACACACCACTCGGAATGTTTCCCTTGGACACTATACACGCGGCGATTTTTAATCGAGAGCTAGTTAGATCGGTACCGTGCTCAAAAGAACGAAGTGCTGGTTCCTGTCGGTAACTGAACCCCCATTCCGGTGACAGGTTTCAGGAAGCGTACATAGTAGCATTTGTCATGGGATAATTCTGAGAAACAAAATGGAACACTCGAATAGACGCAACGAAGACGAGCGCGGTATACTTCGAATGTGTACCAGCCGCTAAGAAAACGTTCACAGACAGCGGCCGGCATCTGAACGTGCGAACAAAGTTCGTGCGATCAATGTAGTACACACAGCGTCATTCTCGCGCAGCACGTCTGTGGAGACGATATACGTCCTACAGTGGACGTATTCTCGGACGATCTCTTTCGGCGTTGATATCACTTTCAATGCGTGCCTATTGGCTGGTTGAGCAAAACCGGATTGAGATGAATGGCTGGTCGAGCACCGCGTAACGCGAAGGCGAGAGCATCGGCGGAGAAGTGATCGCCCGTGAAAACGTCCTACAGCTGAGAAGCGTCGTGCTAAGAAACCGCCACACCATGCGGGATGGTCGAGGGTCCTTTGCAAAACCATTTTATTGAGTGATTAATTCATTGATCAGATTATTGATTGATTGGTTAAACGGCCAAAAGCAACACTTAAGCTGTGACGTGTATACGCTGCAGCGGGTGCTCAAAGGATTAACTTTGCCCTTCGGGACTTATTTAACGTGCACCTAAATCCGAGCACACGAGCGTTTTTGCATTCTTTCTTCATAGAAGTGAGACAGCCGAGCGTAGGATATCGAACCCGGGACCTAGTGCTCAGCAGCAGAATTCCATAGCCACTAAGTCAGAGGGGCGTTTAAAAACCAGGCTCATGCAATAACAAACAAACAATAAAACAAAAACAGAAAAATAAGGGAAGGAGGAAAGCATGTGCTGTGAAAAGAAACGTAAGGGAAAAGCACGAGTTTAGAACTCACAACGAAGGCTCTTAGCTTCATGATATGCTCTAAACTTAACACTTCACCCGTTGCTCGAAAAGCGCACGTACCGACGCATTTGTATTTTGCATAAGATTGTGTGGAGAATCCGTATCGAAGCACTCATCTCATTTATCGTGTCACCTATACAGCCACGTAACCCGTCGTTCAAATCACCTCGATATTCTTCCATTTAGGTTCACTTTGAATTGTTTCAACGATTCCTTTTTTTTTTTCCTTCAAAGTTCAATTGCGGAACAACTTAGACGGACCAATGCACAAGCTGTCACATGATCAATTCGTGAAGCAAGTAATTGGTATGTCTTCCGCTAACACTTATTCCGTCGGGTTTCTTTTTCTTTTCTTTTACTCTGTTTTAACCTCAGTATCCGCTCCTGCAATGTCTCTGATTACAGACACCACTATCTAAACAAAATTTAAATCATGTACATTCTACGCACTATGGGGATCTCTGTAAGCCAAGCTTTCGCGTCCACTCCGCCATCGTGGTTGACTGAGTGCCGATCTATCATGCAATAAAAGCTTTTTCTTGTGCGAGCTGGTCACTATTTATTGGACCCATCGTAGCGCAAAGGAACACGGACAAAGATGAGGACAGGATACCACGGGCACCCGTGGTGTCCTGTCCTCTTCTTTGTCCGTGTTCCTTCGCGCTACAATGGCTTCAATACATCATGCAACCCTGGCCACGAGTGCTGTCGCCACTCTAAGCCAGTCTGCCGACGCAGCATGATGACGTCATCACTTTTCGCCAACAATTACGCGCGCTAATGCCTCTCCTCTTTACTTCCTCCTCCCGGCGCCTCACCTGTCTCCCTCGTCACCCCTCGTACCCCCTTCCCACACTCCAACCACCACTACTGACCATCGTAGCACACAGGACGCCACCAAGGAAGCTTCTATTTAAATGTAAGCTCTGCAGCAACCCCGGTAAGGGAGAAAAAAATCCACAGAGAAAGCTTCAATTTAAAATCTGATCGCACTTTGCGTCACACGCTTCCTCTGTTGAACTGTGCGGGCACTGGGAGCTGTGGGTGGAAAACATTCACAGAGCGCCACATGAGCGGAGAGGAAAGGCGAGGTCTCCCGGCAGCGCAGACGTCAGCATCAAACGCGCTTTTGCCGCCAGACGTCAAAAAGCCAAGCGACAGACTCCCGTCCGGCAAGCGAAAGCTCTGAAGCAAAACGACCCGGTGGAAAAGCGAAGCGGCAGAAACAAGGGCAGGAACGCCCTTGTGTGTAGCGGATAAAGAAAGCGAGAGAGGAAGATAAAGAGTTTCCACCAGAGGAGAAGAGAATAGGGGGCAGGGAAGGGTAGGGCACCGGGTTGACGCCAGCGGCGGACGCGGGGACGCAGCAGTGTCGTGCAAGCGGCGGCGGTCTCCGGGCGAGAGGCCGATTCCGGCCGTTCCGCGTTCTTGCACGCAGCGCTCTGCGACGACGACAGGCGCACTCCCGAGCCAACAGCAAGAGAGAGAGAGAGAGAGAGAGACAAGCGTCGGTGGCGAAAATCATGCCAGCTGCGCACTGGCGACACGCATCGGTTCTGAGGCTGCACTATGGGCGCAAATTCAAATCTACAGCGAGTGCGCGAATGCGACACGATACAGGAGCACGATACAGAACGAGTGCAGAGAACAGCGCCGGATACGTAAACACTACAAAGGCGCGACAGAGTTTTCATGCGGAAGAGACAAGGATGTATCCCATCCAGTCGGAGAACAAAAAGAAAAGCTTGCGCAGCTTTGAAGATCTTAGTTAAGCCTTGGACTGTGTGCAGTAAGTTTCCAGTCGATGTCGAACGCCTGTATCTATACTTATCGTGTCCCTTGTGACTTAGTGTTGATTCCAGTATGCCTTGAGAAACGACGCCCTACCAACTATAGCCCGCCTGTCTTTGTCAACGATGGTTGGATGGATGCAAAAACTTTATTGTGGTCTATCGGAACGTGCACTAGCACGCAGCGGGCCGCTCCCACGTCGGGACAGAAAGACCTATAGCCTCTCCACCACGACGCGGGCCCGTTGGACTGGCGGGCATAGTTGTTAACGATGCCCCTCCAACCAAATCGCATTTCTTCTAACGTGCGCTGGCGTGTAACTAAGGAGCTTTTAAAAACAATGGCATGCTACAGCCGCAGCAGCCGCAGTAGCGGAGCGAGCGCATCATGACGCATCCACACCCTAGGTAGGGAAACAGAAACTATAGATCAAATAAACAAGTATGTAACAGTAAATCATTCAGGACGACCTGACACCTGTCAGTGTTATTTCTAATGAGTTACGAAGGTCTGGACCTTAATCTTAACGCCCAAAAATGGCAATTCGGAAATGCCAGTTATGTCATTACTCCTCAAACAGAATGCAAACGGACGGCAACACAGTAATTAACTTTACGGATATATGCGGTGCATGAGGGTGCACAGACAGAACGCCAAGCCGTCGACAACAGCCGGAAAGGAGAAAGAGAATCCCAGGCACGCGAAGGTAAGCAAATAACGGGAGGACCTCCATGCACATAAGCAACACACATCTACCCTTTCAAGAATGCCCCATAAGCAAGAACGAGAGCGAGAGAGGAAGCTTCCATCAGTCGAGCGAGATCTGCTAGGAACTCCGGCGAGCACGCATTTATAGCCCACGTCCCCGACCCGCAGCCATCCAGGTGCTCACACGCACGCACACACTCCCGCTGAGCGAAACGGTCTCGTGCGCTCAGGCACACGCCAGCAGTGACACAGTTAGCGGATCGACCGGCGCTCCGAGCGCGAGCCAGCTGCGGTCCGCACGGAAAGCGCCGCGGGATATATACGCGAACGACAAGGAGACGCTGGCCTCCATGCATTATTTCTGCGTGACGTCAGCGAGCACTCCCGACCGACCCACCTCCCTACAGCTGCCTCGTGCGCTCTATAGCGAGGAGGACGGCGGCAGCGGCGGCAGCAGCATGCCATCGCGTGCGCCGCACACTGTCCTCCACACGGCGCATAAAGGATAATTACTTCGCCCGGGAGTCGAGCCAAAGGTCGAGGGATCACTCCGCCGCACATGCAATCCCTTCCCGAACACACACGCACGCTCCCACGCCTCGGCTACATACCTCAAACTACCTGGACGCCCTTTCCCAAACCTCTTACGCGAACACACCGAGCGCGCGTGTACACATATACCTGCCTACACACGCGCGTATGCACACACTGCTGCTGCAGATACGCTCTGCAACGGTGTGTGTGTGGGGGGGGGGAGGGGGGGGGGGGGGGGGAGCTCTCATGGCGGACGTTCGAACGTACGTGCACACGTCGGCCGGTAAACAAACGCGGCGCCCCGGAAGTGCACTCTGATCGCGAAAAGCCGTGATTGCCGCACGCGGAAGCTCGCGGAAGTAAGGAAATAATAATCATAAAAGAAGAAACATTGGTCCTTCGCGTATAGGCTATACTTCCGGAACGTTTCTTTGTCCGTTTGGCCTGTTTGCTCGCGCGCGATTTGCACGAGTGCCGCCTAAAAGCACGCGCCCAGATGTTTGTTTTGCTAGAATGCGCATGCACCGAGCAATCAGAGTGGATTGCATGACGCTGCACCGCGCCGGACGTAAAAGGTAGGACACCGAGTGCATGCGGCGCGTACAGAGACTGCAAATGCTTCGAAAGCAAACGAGCCGCGGTGCGTTTCGCCAACTGGCTGTAGCATCGGCAACTCGAAAGAGGAACCTCCCTTCCCTCCTCGCGCGTATGTGTGTCTCCGCTGAGCAGCCTTTAATAACTCGGGAGTCTCGCATCGGGCATTTGTCGTTTCATTTCATCTTTATTCGGGCAGCCAGGAGTACACACAGTACACAGCATAGGGAGCCGACGCAAAGGCTCAGAAAGACGACGTAGCGCTCGTCCCCCAACTCCCCCCCCCCCCTTTTTTTTTTTACCCGTTGACACGCAACTCGACAGTGAGTGTAGCGAAACAAAGTTTGTACAGAGGTCAGAAAGTACGCGGCGACAAAACACCAGAAGTCAAAAGGATAGAGTTAAAAGGAAATGCAAACGACTGTAATGCGAGAACATCGCGTGAATGAAATGTAACACCGCACATGACTACACGGCCTGCGGAGAAAACAAAAATTCTGAAACTGACACGACAAACGTGCGGCCTGAAAAAGAAAGAAACGAACTTGAATGCATGTTTTCAAAATTGGAGTTTTATATAGCGTATCAAATTGAATAGCCTCTCTGGGCGCTAGAAAAAAAACAGCAAAGGTGGGCCACCTTTGCTGTTTGTTTTTGCTGTAACACGTAAAAAAAAAAAAAAAAAGGTAATGCTAATAAGAAGAGCGACAGATTGAAAAGTCAGGAGAATGAGAAAATGGGCTGAAATAGCATAACATACATGCTCTCAACCTCCAAGTCGGGCATATAATAAAAGTAAAATAAAGCTCATGCTCCTGAAAAAGAAAAAAAAAACCGCCAGCCGCTTGAAAACCGCCGCCCTTCTAGAAAAAAAAAATACGAAGAAAACAACACCAAATGAGAAATGTATGATCGAGTAACGACCTACAGAGCGAAACAGATGCATTTCAGCGATATTGATAAGGCCAAATAACCCAAAAGACTTGTGCAGCATAAGTCCGTGATTACCCGGAATTTTCGTTTTTCTTCTACATTCGACAATCGCGACACGTGTGTAGCGCTCGTACCTTAGGAAAACTCCAGTACGCAATAAAAAGGCGCATAGAGAGAAATTTCCGTTCGAAACTTACGCAAGGGCGCTCGGTATATTACGTTTCGCAGAAACTGTGCTGCTGCAGCATTAGCTAAATTAACCTTACGTGAAGGTAAGCCAAATCATCGCACTCACATTACACGCCACGCCGGCGCCTGCTATAGCTTTCCCTGCACGCAACGTGAATACCTGGTCGCTAAAAACTATACGCATCTGACAAGGGGGGGGGGGGGGGGGGGGGGGGCGGATACACACACCTCACGGTCAGCCAATTTCTGTGTAGCGCGCACACGTATGCATAGTACGGCATACACACACACATACACGTACAGGCCATGGGCCGAGCCCCACCGCTTCAATCGATACATCATCGCCTCGCATCACTTGCGCGAGCGACCACGCCCGCGCGTCCTTCCAGCAGGGGGAGACACACACACACGTCGTGACCTTTCTCGCTTGCGAGCGGCACGGTCCCGTATATAGGTATATAGGAACGTGCTTTGCCGGTCAGCCGACGGCAACTGTACACCCGTAACAACCCTTTACACCCCCGCGACCTCGACTAGGAGAAGGAGAGATGAAGAAAAAGAAGTGGAGAAGGGGGCGGGGGAGGGGGGAATATGAAGGTACACGCCCCATGTGTTCACTTATTTTCCACGGTTATCGCATTAGCGGCGTACAAGTCGCGTTCGCGCGGTGACAGGCTCTGCTCATTAGGCGGAGTAATTAGGCCCACGGCTCGGGCACCAGCCTATGTACTAGTATACGCGCAGACACATCGCGTGCACGGTGCGTGCTTAAGGAGGTTGAAAAGCGAGATCTGTGTGTGAGGTCCGTATACGAACACAGTGTAACCGTCGTTGCTGAGTATATATGTGCGGGTGTGCAAGATCTCCTCATATTGGGGAGTAGTTCTTGTTCAGTTATAGTTGGTGGAACTTCGGTATTGGAAGCGAGGCGCGAATTGACACACACATACACAGAATACGTGTCGTCTTTGTCTGTCCGTTCTGTACGTGTGACAATTAACGCCTGTCTTTTATAATACGATAGCGTTCCACAGCGACCATGCATGTAAGGAGTGAGAACGCTGAGCAAATTTTCTCGAGATGAGCCTCTGAATGAGAGAACTGATGTTTTTGCTGACTAATACAGCGTATTCGCTGAGAGCACTGCACACTTCTTTCCGCAGTTGCCACGGACGGATTCTGCAGTATATATATATTACAACGGGTACGATATAACAGACCTTACACCACATATTCTTACGCAGAGTGCTTCATGCTACATTCCTCCTCATAAACTGCGCTCACCAGTAGACTATTCCGCTACGTCTTACAGATTACCATATCTCCATGAGCCACTGCATATAGACGTAGGTCTCACCCGGCAATCTCGAATTACCTCTGCACTTCGTCAGCAGACTCCGTGCTATGCCTGCCATATTTTTTTACTTCATCCCACCGCCTAGTTCTCCCCTTTCTTCAGCTGCGCTTCCCTTTCCTTGGCACCCATTCTGCAACTGTAACAGACTATGCCAGCTACAGTTGAAACTCGATTTAACGAAGTGCTGACGACGCTCGAATTATTTCGTTAATCGGGAAGTTCGTAAAATCGAGAAAGAAAATTTTCGGTCCTTCCAAATCTAAGATTGTAACGTAGCGACACGCAAAGGCTATCGCGGCATTGTATTTGTCGCTAATCCAGCCATCTGTCGCATAAACCATTACATGACGAAAGCCACCACCGCCACTCGTATACCGAGGCGGTGTTGAATCGGCGGCTGTTCCGTGCACGGGCGCGGCGTGCAGCCTCGTCAAAATAAAGGTATGGATGTGACCATGGCGCCTAGATGTTTTAACGCAATAGCTTTAAATCACCCGTCTGTGTCAAAATTAGAAGGAAATCGCCGTTTTTTATTTTACTCGTCTATTTCAGAAAAAAAACTTCGTTAAATCGAGTTCGGACAAGTTTGTTTCGGTAATTCGGGTTGATGATAACATCGAACCCTATGAATAGCTGCCGAGAAACGTAAATTTCTTCGTTAGATCGGGAACTTCATAAAATCGGGTTTCGTTATATCGAGTTTCAACTGTATCTGCTCTACACATCCCACGTATAAATAGCTCCTTTTCTTCCTTTTAATGTCTACTACAGAATATCAGTCACGCCGGTTTGCACTTCAAGTGATACCGTCGTCTTCCCGTCCCTTAACGCTTACGCTTATAATTTTTCGTCCCATCGCTCGTTGCGCGGCCTTTAGCGACTTTTCAAGCTTCTTTGTAAGCATCGAAATGTTTGCCTCATTTCTTAGTACCAGAACAATGCAGCGGTTAGCCCTTTTTTTTCCATATGGCAGTAATCCGCCGGTCATGGCTTGGTAATGACTTTCGTATGCGCTCCAACTCAATATTTATAGGCCACGCGCAGTTCGTTTCATTAGGGGGGCCAAGTATCCTGCAGCGTTAACCCCCCACTCCCCACTCCCCCCCTTTCACTTTATTTTTTCGCATGCTATCCACCCTGTGACATTAATTTCGCGGACATTCACTGAGAAATGAAAAGCCATATCTCCTCACACTACTACACTGCAATTAGAGAAATAGGTTTTTCTGCATTCTGTCCTCAGTTTAAGTTAAACGACCTGCCATTATACACCAGGCACTGAATTCACAAGGCGCTGATTGTCGCACAGTCACATACATATACCTGCAGGGCTATATTTAGCCCAAACAAATACTTTTCAAATGTTACATTTTCCTAAAAACGGAAACGAACCTCAACAAAAATCTTCGATTGTGCTTTTCTAGGGCAGCAGGCATTAGCAACTCCGCATGTTAAACATGGTTCTAAAGTTTCTAGCGCTATCACACCTTGTTCCCACTTATTTGAGTCAGAAGCCAGCGGTATTTTTACCAATTCTGAAAGCAACTGGTAGACAGCGCAACGCCCTCCTCAACAAAACGCAAAAGCAACCATCGTACGCGCTCGCGAAACAAGGAGCTAACGAATGTGCGCACCACGATTAACCCCCCCCCCCTTTCCTTTCTCTACGCGCATGCATAAGCTAATATTATTCGTCTATAAGTTTCCTTCTAACGATCTGCGTAAACCATGGTCCAACTGGCCTAATTGAGTGAACTGTCCCCTTGCACAGATTTCAGAGGTATACTATACCAATCACGAATAGGCGTCTGTAAACCAGTACCCAAGCGACTCACTGGCAGCGCTCAGATGCTTTATATAGTGCGCTATATGCGTGAGCGCCATCTATGGATGCAATTCCGGAAGTATTCCGTCCACTGCGGACACCCGCTCGAAATCATTAATCACACCCTATACTCAGAAACAGCAGCAGCGGCACCAACGACAACACTATACCACGGTGTTCCGCCCACCTCCTCTTCTCCCCCTCTTATCCACTATGGCTCGATTGTTATATCGCCACAGCTCGCGCAGTGGCCACGACGATCACTCACCTGGCTAGGTGTCAGCTATATAGCGCTGCAAGCAGCCCGCTGTCGCCATTCATCACAGCGCAAAACAGGCAAGCAAAGAGCGCGCGGAGCAACAGGAAAAAAATCCCCGAACGTTACCCACGAGGAGGGTGCACAAGCGCCAAACGTCGAGATTTACGAGCGCGCAATTTGGACTGTTACGTTTCGCCTACAACGCGCGGTAATGCCGGCGCGGATGCAACGGACGCCGGGGCTTTGTTCAAAGCGGCGGACATTTTGGCCAGTCCGACGCCGCCGCAACGCCTACCCGCCAAGCGTGTCCAGGCGTGTTTCAGTGCCACGTGTCTTCGTGTGTGCGTGTGTGTGTGTGTGCCCTCGCTTGTCAAAGCGCGGCAGCCGGGGAGCGGAGTTCCCCGAATGAGGAGCCTGGAGGTCTCTCGGCTCAACAGTTCGCGCCGTCGTGTGGGCGGTTGGCGATGCGTCACTACACTCGGTTCAGCAGGTCTCTCGGCCCGACAGTTCGCGCCGTCGTGGGCTCCTGCTGCGCCGTCCCGTGACCTTCATCCCGTGACCTTCCCTCCTTCCCTTTTGGACCGCGACGCCGGGAGTATAAGAGCAGCTGCCCCCGGACGCCAAGAGAGAGGCTCCGAATTGTACTGTTGAGTTACGTGCTCTCCCGTCTCTCCACTTCGGTCGACCTGACCGGCCGCTCTTTTGCTATGTTAGAATAAACAAGTTGTTCTGTTACCAGTCTTCTCATGCTTTGCCGGGACCTTCGGATGCTTCCAGTGCCCCAGGCCGCCAGGCCAACGCTACCCTTGGGGCTTGCGACCCATTGGCAATAACGGGCGTCAGCACCGAGACCCCAACAACTCGTGCCAGCGGTGCGATTACAACATCTGGTTGCCAGCGGTGAGATCGCGACAACGGAGGCCAGCAGCGAAGAGATGCGGTTGACTGTATGCTGAGCAGCACAACGACCATCCGGGAGCAGCGCAACGAGCCCTGTGTGATGACTGGTTGCCTGCAGCGGAACGACTGCGCTGAAGTCTTGGCTGCGAGGTTTGGTGAGTGCGGGACTTTCTTCTTCTGAGTTTTGCCAGGCTTTTGTTAGTGTTAGAAACAGAGCTGGTAATTGTGGTTGTCGTTGCTACCGGGTTAGTTTGCGGCAAGACAATAGTAGGCAGTAGAGAAAGCAGCATTCAGAGCAGCCATGGATTTGAAGTCGTTGCGCAAACCGAAATTGCTGGAGCTTGCGAGAGAGTTGGGTCTGGATGTCTCAGACAAACTCAGAAAACCAGAACTGCTAAGGGCTATTCTTGAGTTAGAAGCTGAGGATGACGAGCTGTCGGAATGCCCTGAGACCATTGAGGAGAGGGAGACGGCAAAAAGACAGGAGTGCGAACTTAAAGAGCAAAAAGAGAAACAGGAGCGCGAACTTAAAGAACAGAAAGAGAAAGATGAGCGTGAACGAAAAGAACAGAAAGAAAAAGAAGAGCGCGAACACGCTTTGGAAATGAAGCGTCTCGAGTTAGAGATGGAACGCGCTCGTAATGGAAGTCAGGCACACGGTGCAGGAGAACGAGTATTGTTCAAAATGACTGACCTGATGCGGCCGTTTAAGCTTGGAGAGGACATTGGTTTGTTCCTGGTTAACTTTGAGCGAACGTGCGAGAAGCAGGGGTTCTCTCGGGAAACGTGGCCACAGCGCTTGCTCACTTTGCTACCCGGCGAGGCGGCCGACGTAGTCGCTCGCTTGGAGAGAGAGGAGGCAGAGGATTTCGACAAAGTGAAATCGAGTCTGCTAAAAAAGTACCGGCTGTCAGCGGAGGCGTTCCGTCGGAAGTTTCGGGAAAACGAGAAAGGCAGAAGTGAGTCATATACAGAGTTTGCGTACAGGCTTATGTCAAACATGCAGGAGTGGCTCAAAGAAGAGAAAGCGTTTGGTGACCACGAGAAAGTTCTGCAGTGTTTCGGGCTAGAACAGTTTTATAGTCGGTTACCTGAGAACGTGCGGTACTGGGTCTTGGATAGGCCAGACGTTAGTACGGTGGCTCGAGCCGCTGAGCTAGCCGAGGAGTTTGTGACGCGTCGGGCTCGTGGAGCTAAGGACGGTCAAAAGGGTGAATTTGGCTCCAAGTTTGAGAGGCCAAAGTTCACGCCCATGAGAGCAAAGGGGGACACACGTAGTTCGGATGCGAGTGAAAGCAGTCCGACTGAACGTAAGGAGACGGCGGCAGCCGAAGCCGAACGCAGAAAGCGGTTCGAGGCGAGGCAAGCGCGCCTGTGTTATACGTGCCAGAAGCCGGGTCACTTTTCGGCGCAGTGCCCAGAAACAAAACCAAAAGTCGTGTTTTTTTCATTAGGCAGCACTGACGAGAACATCAAGCTTCTCGAGCCTTACATGCGAGACCTCCTCGTGAACGGGAAAGAGTGCCGAGTGCTTCGCGATACCGCAGCTACGATGGATGTAGTTCACCCCTCTTACGTAGAACCCGATATGTTCACAGGCGAGTGCGCATGGATCAAGCAAGCAGTGGAAGCTCATATCGTGTGTCTGCCGGTAGCAAAAGTGCTTATTGAAGGACCTTTCGGAGCACTTGAGACGGAGGCCGCAGTGTCATCTATGCTGCCCCCCCAGTACCCGTACCTATTTTCGAACAGGTCCGATCACCTCCTGCGCGAGAAGGGGCTTTTGTTTGGTGAGGCTAGCGTTCAGGCCTTAACCAGATCGAAGGTTCGGGAGCTCGCTGCAAAGGCGGTAGTTGCGGGGCCGACGTTGTTGATCGATGAAAAAGGGTCAGAGGCGCAGCAAGCTAGTATTCAGAGCACGCCCGAACGGGATAAAATTGAGCCTGTAGCGTTAAAGGCACCAGATACTGGAGAGGAAATTCCCGATGCGGGAAAGTTAGAAGAGCTTCCGGTCGAGCTTCCGGGACTAGGCTCAGTGACGAACAGGAAAGACACCGATCAAGTCATTAGTGACTTAATAAGGAAAGCATCGCTGTCGCCTGAGCAGAAAACAGAACTACACCAGCTCTTACAAGAGTTTCAAGGTCTGTTCTCTGAGAGGCCTGGTAGGACTTCTGTCCTTACTCATGACATAGAACTTACCTCCCCAGAGCCAGTACGATCTAAGGCGTACCGGGTGTCACCCCGCCAGAGCGATATTATGGAGGCTGAGGTAACGAAAATGCTACAGCTCGGTGTTATTGAAGCGGGTGAGAGTGATTATACCTCCCCTTTGATTTTGGTTGAGGTACCGGGCAAGGAACCTCGTCCTTGCGTCGACTACCGCAGGCTTAATTCCATCACTAAGGATCAAATTTATCCGATCCCTAACATCGAGGAGCGCCTTGAGAGAGTGAGTAGCGCTCAGTTTATTTCCACCCTAGATCTTGTCAGGGGTTATTGGCAGGTTCCACTTACAGAAGAGGCTAGTAGGTATGCGGCGTTCATTTCACCCATGGGGACATTCCGTCCTAAAGTTTTGAGTTTTGGTTTGAAGAACGCGCCATACTGCTTTTCAAGCCTCATGGATAAAGTGTTGCGGGGACAGCAAGAATTCGCTTTACCGTATCTAGACGACGTAGCGATATTCTCCGCATCCTGGCCGGAACATATGGCGCACTTGCGGGCAGTGCTAACCCGCCTGCGCGATGCGGGCTTGACAGTCAAGGCTCCCAAGTGCCAGTTAGCACAGGCCGAGGTTGTCTACCTCGGACACGTGATTGGTCGGGGTCGTCGCCGCCCCTCTGAAATAAAAGTGGCCGCTGTGCGAGACTTCCCGCAACCGCGCACGAAGACCGATATTCGGTCGTTCTTAGGTGTCGCCGGCTACTATCAGAGGTACATCCCCAGGTACTCTGATATCGCGGCTCCCTTGACGGATGCTCTAAGAAAGACAGAGCCGCAAACAGTCGTCTGGGATGAGACGAAGGAAAGAGCTTTTAGCGCCCTAAAGAGCGCCCTAACAAGCCAGCCTGTGCTACGATCGCCCGACTACACAAAAGGGTTCGTTGTTCAGTGTGATGCTAGTGAGCGAGGCATGGGCGTTGTACTGTGCCAACGGGAAAATGGAGAAGTAGAACACCCCGTCCTGTATGCTAGTCGTAAGCTGACCAGTCGTGAGCAGGCGTATAGCGCCACCGAGAAAGAGTGTGCGTGTATCGTGTGGGCCGTTCAGAAATTGTCATGTTACCTAGCTGGCTCGAGGTTTATCATTGAAACGGATCACTGCCCTCTCCAATGGCTGCAGACCATCTCTCCCAAAAATGGCCGCCTCCTGCGCTGGAGCCTCGCTTTGCAACAATATTCCTTTGAGGTGCGTTACAAAAAGGGGAGTCTCAACGGTAACGCCGATGGCTTAAGTCGAAGCCCCTAACGTGGGAATCAGCCTCAAAATTGCTTGTTACTGATGTTTTTCTTCCTGAGGCAGGATTTTTAACCTATTGCTTTTGTGTAGTGTTTCAAAGTGATGATGTGCTTTCTAGTGCAATTTTTCGATTTGTGGACGCGTTCTGAGTGCTGCTAAACTACTGTAAGGAACTAGGCAGCAGTATAAAAGGGGAAAAAGCCTGGCAGGGCTTAGTGAGGGTTGTGCCGTGCTTGCTGACTGAGCGGTTGACTTTTGGCGTGGTTCTAACGCTTGCCGGAAACGAGAACAAAAATGTCAACTCTCCCGAAGTCACTTTGCAGTGTCCTGTGTGCACCTGAACGTGAGAACGAGGCCTTCTCTGTGCGCTGCGCTCAAGAAACGCCCAAGGACGCCCAACTTCGGTTATGAGCATCATCGAGCGACATCCCTCCGGACAGCGGATGCAGTCCCCTGACCATCGGGATCTCCTTCCCCCGGCGGGGCGGTCTGTTACGTTTCGCCTACAACGCGCGGTAATGCCGGCGCGGATGCAACGGACGCCGGGGCTTTGTTCAAAGCGGCGGACATTTTGGCCAGTCCGACGCCGCCGCAACGCCTACCCGCCAAGCGTGTCCAGGCGTGTTTCAGTGCCACGTGTCTTCGTGTGTGCGTGTGTGTGTGTGTGCCCTCGCTTGTCAAAGCGCGGCAGCCGGGGAGCGGAGTTCCCCGAATGAGGAGCCTGGAGGTCTCTCGGCTCAACAGTTCGCGCCGTCGTGTGGGCGGTTGGCGATGCGTCACTACACTCGGTTCAGCAGGTCTCTCGGCCCGACAGTTCGCGCCGTCGTGGGCTCCTGCTGCGCCGTCCCGTGACCTTCATCCCGTGACCTTCCCTCCTTCCCTTTTGGACCGCGACGCCGGGAGTATAAGAGCAGCTGCCCCCGGACGCCAAGAGAGAGGCTCCGAATTGTACTGTTGAGTTACGTGCTCTCCCGTCTCTCCACTTCGGTCGACCTGACCGGCCGCTCTTTTGCTATGTTAGAATAAACAAGTTGTTCTGTTACCAGTCTTCTCATGCTTTGCCGGGACCTTCGGATGCTTCCAGTGCCCCAGGCCGCCAGGCCAACGCTACCCTTGGGGCTTGCGACCCATTGGCAATAACGGGCGTCAGCACCGAGACCCCAACAACTCGTGCCAGCGGTGCGATTACAACAGGACACAACACGCGTCGCGCGCCAGGCTATATAAATGCGCATACGCGCGCGCGTGCCTGTTGCTATAACTCCGCATATATGCGCACACGACGACGACAAGGACAATGCCTATATATCTACAGGAGCTCCCGCGAATTCGTTGCAAGCACGAACCGTCCCGGAACACGAGTATACTGCGCGCACACGTGCACCAACGCATCCGTTGTCTGATGCTTATACAGTACGCTCCAATTAACGGCACGCTCTTCGGCGCCGCTGCTGTGCCAAAGTCATTAGGCGGGTGCGCCAGGTCTATATCACGTGCAATGGCGTATACGATGCTTTCGTCATGAGCGTATGCGCGCATGTCGCAACTATACGCCGCCGCTAACCGACCGACCGAGTTGTGGAAGTTGCCACGCGTATAATAATATATGCGAGATCCATATATACATACACGGCAGAGCGGTTGAACAGACGGCAAAGAATGGCCTTATAACCGAGGAGGCCGACGGAAGAACAGCCGTCACTTACTGCGTACGCGTCTGCGGTGACAGAACACGAGCCAATCTGACGTTGACTCGCATAGATTATGGCAGTGAATTTTCGTAGGGCCGCGCCCGCGAGCCTTCGCTCCTTCTTTTTTAGGCAATCCCGTTATCGGCTCGGAAAGTTACGTGAATGTCACCTAGCATACAATGCAATAGAGTCAATACGATTGAGTCGCCATTTATCGACACGCTTCCGCTTACCCCCTGCCATCATGCCCAATTACCGATCATTACCTTCGGCTTTTCTGTTTAGCTCGGAGTGACCAGGGGCTGAATCCACAAAACATTTTCGTTGTTCATATAAGAAATTCTTGAGTAAGATTATTCGAAGTTCGCTCCAGCACGCTTTCACAAAATATATTCTGCCTACCAAAGAATACGTAAGTTTGACGCTTGCGCTCGCTCCCCTATAGATAGATAGAACGACTCGCGAGGCAGAGTTAACGCAGGCGTCGAAGGGAATGTTAAATGCTTCTGCAATATTTTAAAGCAATAGAGCGATAACTCTCCTTACCTACTTCCACCAGTTTTCGAAATCTCGCCTCGGGTCGCCGCGCAAGCGCATAAAGTGAGCGAAAGTGAAGAGTGACGTGTCATAGTGAGATCAGACGGAGCCCGCTCGGCGAGCGTGCTAGGCTTGCAGGTGCCGTGAGCACTGAGGCCGCAAAAGCCCAAGAAGCATGAGAAGAGAGGCGTGCACAAATGAAAGAAGCCAAGAAACAGTGTCACGCCATTCTCACGTCGTCGTCATGAATTCTTCACGGTTCCATCGTCATCTCCGTCGTCGTCATCACATACGCACTCCCATCGCACAGAATTGAACATCTCAGCAGGTTTACACTTGGTTTGTATCACTAAGCTATCCATGCAGCTGCCGAGACTCTTTCGGAAGAGCCAATGGACGCCCGACTTAGGCAATCATCTCTCAACGGTTTCTGCCCTTCTTCTTTCTTTTCTTTTTCCTTCTTCTTGCAAATATATTTTTCGACTCTGCCTCCCGTTTTCATTGTCTGCAGTTGTAGCCCGGAGGTTGGACCTTGCGCCGACGCATAAGGCGCATGCTCTGGAGCACCCTGGTTGCGGGTGGGCACGTTCGTTGCCGAAAGCCAACTGTTATAGCCTTTTGGGACGCCCTTGCCCCCCCACCTACACTCTGCCATTTGAGATCTGCTGGTTAAGAACTCTGTTCTCTGTTACGGAATGCCATTAATGAAACAACTCAACCTAAAAATCCTCGCTGCAACAAATGCTCGCCGTCAGGCGCACCATCCCATTATTAAAGAGAGTAGTTTTCTTGAAACGGGCCATTCGCGCAGTGCACTGACAATCACTGTCGACGGTTTGTGCACGATCTTCCTTATTCCTGTCATGTTGTTACACGTTTCAAGGAGCTTCACCTATACGAACCACCAGTATTTTAGACGAACTTCTTGCTGGGCGAGTTGATGCATGACTGTGTTTCCTCCTGCGTTCGTTCTTTCTTAGGCGCAACTCGTCCTAGAACACAGAACCACAGTTACTCGCGTAATAGAAGGGGGGCCAACCTCGAGACGGACACCATGTACAATACACGGCTGTTTGCAGCTTGTCAGAAGTATAGCGCTTACATGAATGCGAAAACGGGCGCGTCTCGTCGCATTGCTAGCGCGTCGCATCCATGTAAACGGCGGTTATGCTCTACGAAGGCGAATCGTCCCACGCGTTCCAGCTAGTAGCACTGTTAAGCCTGAGACACGCGCTTTCAAAGCTTGGATGGTGCGAGGGAGGGAAGGCAGCAGGAATGGTGTCAGCAGCCCCGCACGTTGACACTTTAATTACGATTCTAACCCGAGGTCCGTCATCGTCGTTAGGCCAAACGAGGTGGGTGGGAAAATCTGCTTACGGAATTTCGCATATCCCTTATATAGGGCTTCTAAATTTCCCACCTCTGCTCATGCGACGGCGACTAATAAGTGTCACGGAATAGGATTAGAATGGCGCACAATGAGGCGAGCCCTCCATCTTCCATTAAAACACGTGGCCGGCTTCTTGTTAGCGATTGGCTGACACGAGCCTTCGCTGCACTTCGTGGAGTCGGTGAGACTGCAGTACAGGCGAACATATTTCGTGCTGTAGAACGACTGCGAGCTGAGGAAGCCGGAACGAATTAATTTCGAAAAGGAGCAAAACAAAAAATGAGGACGAACAAGCGCTGAGTTATTGTCTTTCCTTGCTGAGCGTCATCGCTCTTAAATCGAATCTTTCTTTGCCTCTTCCATTTTTCCCCTGATGCTCCTGTTGCTGCTGCTGTCTTTCACGTAGCGTCGGGGGGTGGTTGAGAACGTGTGTAATGTACATGGCAGGAGCGGCGGGAGACCTTTCCGAGTAACTTCTGGGGGGGGGTCGCAACAATGCCCTCTGGAACTCCCTGGTCCTCGACACAATGCCCTCTGGAAGGTTGTCATTACGCGTGAGCACCACGCAAAAGCGTTGCAGAAGCTGCAGCGCATACCTTTGTACTAACGCGCAACAGCCCTGCAGGGGCGAGATGGAATGGTAGACAGAGGAGACAGAGATTGCGTAAAGCCAACGCTGTGACGAAACGGGTGAATAACGACCTTTCGTTCGTGGCAGCTTGCATACATGGGATGACCGCGGGAGAAGGGAAATGCGCCGTCAGAAAGCATGCTTGGTTTGGGGGTCTCTTCAATAAAGGAAACGCTACTAGTCTGCTGCACACTTCATCGCTTCCGGCGATGAAAAAAGTCAAGAACAGCAGACGCTCCAGAGGTATAGTGAACTAGAAGCCTTCTAGTTCACTGTACCGGAGGTATAAAGTGCGACGCCATTTTGAAAACGTCCCATGACGACGATTTTGTTTGCTTATGTGATTGGCTGGCAGAGTAACACAACCCCGCGCGGTCCGTGTGCTTTGGTTGCCAACTGCTGTTCTTCTTTTCTTTTTATGCGAAGCATACTAGCCGCACAACCACGCTCTTCCTTGCTGCGCCGCGCGCGGCCGCGTAGCTACCATATGACGTCATAACAGCTGCAAAAGCGGAGGCTCAACTCGTGCGCTCGCTTGCGGCCGCGTAGCTACATAGCCGGGTCTCAGCTCGTGCGCTCGCCTGCATGAGTTGTTTCTTCGTCTAGCCGAACCAAATACAGCCAAGCAACAGCAGTTCACCAGGCTAAACAGTGGTTCAACAACTAAAATAAAGGCTAGTATGCTTCGCATCCTGGGCTTAACCTTAGCTAAGCCACAACCATTTTTTTTAGAGTTGTATCCTACTATCCTAGACATGACGACAGTTGGGAACAAACTATAATAATAATAATAATAATAATAATAATAATAATAATATTAATAATAATAATAATAATAATAATAATAATAATAATAATAATAATAATAATAATAATTCAAGGCGTGGTACGGCAGGTTTCTGTCAGTTGTGAAAAATAGACAACGCGCAAGTTTCTCCGTGCCAACAGCTCACGCAGGGCGTGCAGATGCAAAGCGGCATTAGAGCACCGCGGCCTCAGAACGACAGTACGCAAGTGGTGCTCCAGCATAATGAACGCTTCAGCCACGGCGTCCTTATACTCTGCAACAGACAGTGGCCCGACGTGCCGCGTGATGGAAGCCCGCGGGGTGGCCAGCGACCGCTGGTCCGTCGGGCACGGGACGTGGCAGCAGCGATTTCTCCCAAGGCTTCAATAAAAGAACTTCTCTATTTCACCGGCTATATACGATGCGCCGTGCGAGGGAATGACAGCGCGAACGTTCTCGCAGAGCATACGGACAATGGCTCACAACAATGCCTCGAGCAAACACGTCTCTCTGTGCGCTCTCGTGTACCACTTAGAAAAAAACGCAAGTGGTACACGCAAGGTAACGTCTAACACCACATCATCACAGCCGTGCACCGTCGAAATCACCGCCAAATACCGTCAATGAACGCAAACAGCACAGAAAGCTTCGCTTACATCAATTCCCACAGTGAGTGGGATCTGCGTTTTTTTTTTTTTTTTTCAACATAAACGGTTCGTCCTCTTTCGATCACCTGACCATTCGATCTCTTTTGCTTACAGAACTATAACAAAGTCCTTCAAGCTATTTGCATCTCATATTATGTAATAAGTGTGTTACCACAGAAGAAAGAAAGAAAGAAAGAAAGAAAGACCGGCGCCGTTAGTCGACGGCTTCGCACACTTGAAGAAACGAAGGCACAATATAGGCACAGCGTCGGCCGTGTATGGCAGAGGACCGGCAAAAAACAAGAACAAGTATATTCGACTCCTTCTCCTCATCATCGAGAATGCTGACAGGACGCAAAGCGTACGGCACTGGAAGGTAACCCGACGCTCTCTCTCTCTCTCTTCTATATTCTTGTCGACGACCGACTACGTGCTTTTGGAAGAGTCGCCGTTTCATTTGGCTGAGCGACTTCGTCCGAGATATTCTTCACAAGACGGTATTACGCCATCAAAGATGACTGCGATCGCATGAAGATCTCCCGGGCACTCAGTCGTGATGAAAGCTTTCTTCTCTGCTGCCGAGTTGTCACATTGTGCAACACAAGACGAGTGTATTCGCTTCGTTTGTCTCAAGGGTATGTAATTCTTTCTTTCTTTCTTTCTTTCTTTCTTTCTTTCTTTCTTTCTTTCTTTCTTTCTTTCTTTCTTTTCTTTCTTCGTCGTGCGCAGTCCATCCCGTCAAGGGGGCCACGTTGTGCTCAAAGGATGCACCTGTTGATTGGATGCGCCACTGCCTGTTGCACTCGCGCCGCGAGTCAGTAATATTATAGACGCCATCCCTTAAGTATCACAAAAAAAAAGAAAAAATTGAGAGTCTATTTAAAGTCCTCAAATATATTGCTTTTAAAGTCTGTAGAATTTTTGTTTTCGTTTTCTAATACGCTTTGTAGCATATGGAGCAGAAAGCAGAAACACCGATATATAGTGGCACAGAGACAGATACGCTGAAGGAGAACAAATTTAGCAATCGAGATTGATAGACAGGTAGAAATACTTAAGATTTACCGACAGCTACATTAGGTTGTTTATGCCACAGAAGTGATACGAGCGAAATATCTCTAGACTGGTGGCGAGGCCACGTTCGTGTTCCCGAAGCTGCTCCCTGAGACGTCTGACATTTGGCAGCGACTCTAGGTGGTAGAAGTTAATCCTTACACTGAGATAACAATAATTACGAGAAAACTCAAACCTGCCAATTTTGGCGGAACGTTTTGCTGCATGAGAAGGACCCAGGTGGTAAAAATATGGCAATGTGCATGACGGCACACAATGACCTCATCAGCGTCGCGTTCTTTCTTTCTTTCTTTCTTTCTTTCTTTCTTTCTTTCTTTCTTTCTTTCTTTCTTTCTTTCTTTCCTTTTCTTTTCTTTCTTTCTTTCTCTCTTTTTTTCTTTCTTTGTTTTCTGTGCGAAATTTAAGAACGGTAGTTCGAACAAGTACGCCAATAAGTAAACACCCTGCTGGATCGATACAAACAAACAATCTATAAGCCGAGCACGCCGCAGGAGACAGACACACAGCACAATTCCGCGTCCGATCCGATGTTCTAGTAATTGCGTCCAGCTTACGTCCAGCGGCTTTCTAACGGACGAAGCAGCCTATTTTTCCGACGCGCGCCGCATGTTATGTATCGGACACTGCCGTGACGTGTCATGTCTCCGGCATAGCCTCGGAGATCCAGTAGCGTGCGATGCGCGCGACGCCCGAACATGAAAGCCGTAATACCCAGCTTATGTTGCCTTGATTGCTGCGCGCTGATCATCTCTCCTCTCTGCATTAAAAATAATAACTAAACCAACCGATCGACTTTCCGAGAAGAAAGCCTGCACCCACGTTTCTGCAGAAAAAAGGAAAAGAAAAAAAAAAAAACTTTATGTACGCGTGGCAAGACACTGAAGCTGAGGCGAATCTTATAACGGCGGAATCTTATAACGGTTCGGAAAGCGACCGGTTCACTTTGCGGCTTGCGTCACAGCTAAATGGGCCGCTCCCAAGCCGGAGGTGGAAGAAGGGGTGGACGGGGCCAATATACGAGAGAGGGTGCCGGCTCTCAAGTGCACGTCATTATAATGCGCGCTAGTCGAAGAATTGCACGATGTTTCTGCTCGCTCAATAAATATACATATAAATGATGTATCATCTTGCAAGTTTTAAAGTACAAACGTGCAGTGCCAGGCATTTACACAATGCTCGAAGTAATTTATAGATGCATTGCCGAAAGCGTAAATGCTTTGACGGAGCGCAGTGCTATTTTCGTCTGCCTCGAGGAGCTTGCACGATACACGCATCAGGCATGCACTGCCAGTACTTTCTAAATGGCGAGTGCAAAAAAAAAAAAAGAAAGAAAGGAAAAATACCGTGAACTGGCTCTTAGGGCCACACTTACTAGCGTTTTCCATATGAATTTTCCTTTTCTTTTTTCCGTCTTTCCTTATCGCATTGGACATGACTAACACGCCGCAGCGCTGCCGTTATCGCTGCGATCTGCATCCCGGCGCGTTGCGTCATAAAAACAATGAAGCATGAAACCAAACATTACAGTGCACACGTGTGCCCTGTAGAGCCTGCGAGAAGCAAAATTAAAGAACGCGGTGCTGTTGGCGGGCGCTGTATTGCGAAATTGAAAATGAAAACGTGGCACTCCCGAATTAAAGAAAAATTGGTAGCCAAATCATAAATCTCTAAACTTTTCCGGTCCTGACTCTGCAGCCTTATCATGCAGCCGAACAAAGGAATCGCTGGAGCTGCTTTGGTTGAACCCTTCCGGCTGCTGAATGGTGATCTGCGAGCTATGGACACTGGCGATAGCACGGAGAATTCGACCTCGCCATGCAAATGTCTTCCTTGGCTTTGACAGGCGGTGCCACAGGAAAGCTGACCAAGCCCTTTTACCGGCCGACGACAGTAATCGCAAGAGAAACTTCCTTGCACAGTGTCGGCAACAGAGATCTAGGCCATTCCGATGAATGCTTCGCTTCCGCAAGACTACTGAAAGCTGCATGTCGGTGCCGAGAGACAGCAGCACGCAATTCCTTCCTCTCTATGTAATGGCCACTGGTATGCTTGTACCAGAGTATCCTCCAATTCGCAGCGTAGCCAGCAAAAGGTGTGCTTAAAAAGCCGACAGTGACGGTGCAAACAACTTTCCCGTCATCTCGTCGAACGCGTATAGCTCCTCCAGGCGTCGTCGACAATGAAATAACAACGCCAAGCAGACGGCAAGGGCCAGTAATAGCCTCCGAAACAACCTGTGCACGCGAGCGCCCCGCCAGGGTCGTAAGCCAGCAGCCAAGCCACAGCAACCGAACCCAAAGCGAACTCTTCGCCGGTTCCGTTCTTAGCAAACGACGGTTCGCTTTCAAAACGATTGACAGATGCGTGACGTGGTCATAATTTGCGATGCCGGGCCCCGCTTTCTCTGACGGTCAATGACGCAAGCACAATTCTGACCAATCACATGAGGCCAATTAAGTGAACCGTTCGCTTTCCGAACCGTTATAATATTCCGCCCCAGTGCAGAGAACCATTGCCTGACCGGATTTGTCCCAATCAAAGCCTGCTGAATTAGGCATAATAATTATTTTAAAAAATCCAACGCAGGATCCATAGGCCAAGGGTTTCACGCATGCGGCCCGCATAGCCCTCCCGATATTTCACCGTCTCGCTTCTTAGATGAAACGTTGTCTATGCCTCCACCGAAATGCCACACTGCGGTCCGTCGAGTGGCGTATGTTCAATGCATGGACGTGGCCCGCTACTTGACAGTGAGAGTCATATTCCACATATATTTCATCTCATCAACTATTTATGGTGCACAGTGCGTTCAAGGTTAACGGTTGGCGTCCGCCAACCAAATACGGGAACCAAAGCGGCTCGTCCAATTACGATACCTGTAATATTACCAATAAACATATGTCGATCGTTTCGCAGGGCAGACTTGCAAATTTTGTTCTTGTTCCTTAGTGAAATGGCGCAACCCACTCTGTGGGATCGGTCGGTGAGAAAACTATTAGTTTTTTAGGAAAATAAAATTAAATGAAATAAGTGTTTTGTAAATATGAATTAAGATGTCTACTGTTACAAATATGAATGGTCAAATATCTAAGTATTACAGCGAAATATACGTGACAATATGAAGTGCATGGATGGATGGATGCAAAACTTTAATGAAGGTCCTGAGGTGCGCGACTCAGCGCGCTGCGGGCCGCTCCCACGTTGGGACAGTCAGGCCATGCCCGACCGCCGCATCGTGGGCCCTCTGGACAGCCCATAGTTGCGCCCCGGCATCGGGGCTCTTGATAGCGGAGAGCCACTTGTCCTCACTGATTTGTTCTGTGCCTCGTAACGAGGGGCAACGCCAGAGCATGTGGTCTAGGCTAGCTAAGTCATTGCAGCGCCTGCAAGAACTAGTGGCATAGGTGTCGGGATAAAGCTTGTGGAATAAAGCCCGGCTGGAATACGAGCCTGCTTGCAATAATCTAAGGGTCAATGCCTGTGCTCTATTTAACTTCTTGTGTGGAAGGGGAAAGCCTCTCCTGCCGAGATAAAAGTGCTACGTGATTTCATTGTATGTGGTCGGTTGATCCCTGTTCTCCTCCACTGCGGGCCGGCGTTCGAGTTCTCCATGGTCGCGGAAAGCGAGAGCTCGCGCCTTGGAGTGGGCCAGCTCGTTGAGGTTTGTGGGGCCTCCCATGATGGAACCCGTGTGAGCGGGGAACCACGTGAGTGTGGGTGGCGATGCTTTTGCCGTCGAGGATGCGACAAGCTTCCTTACACACGGCGCCAACGCTGAAGGCGCGGATGGCTGCCCTGGAGTCGCTAGATATTGGCATGTTTGTCGTCCAGGAGTAAAAGAACGATTTTAGCATGCAATTCTTTTTGTCTCGCGTAGAAAGTTACGGAGGGCTTCACGAACGTTCCTGTGGCTATAACCCAGTACGGTAGCCCCAAAGGAAAGAATTACCGGAAGAGCCAAATTCAAGCCATGGTTTTGGTAGGGTTCTTCTAAAAATATTTTTCTTTGAATAATGAACGGGCGACAGGTCAGGAGGTGTTGCAGAGATTCCCTCTCATCGCATAAAGGACACAAAGATTATATAGCCAGGCCAGACCTGTGGAGGTAAGTGGGGGGACTAGGCACCGTAGTCTCGTAATCGTTAGTTCGATTTTTCTAGTGGAGCACCATTTGTTGTTCCATGGGAAATTGAGATGCGGGAAATCAAATGTTGACCACGGTAACTTGGCGAAGTTATATGTAGCAGTATATTTTCTTAATCGCGTCGCAGTGATGAAAGCTGACGCAGGTAAAATGGGGATTACAGGACCATCGTGGGACGCTACAGCGAGTGCATCTGCATATTCATTTAAAGCTAGACCTTTGTGGCCTGGCACCTACACTAAACGACCGAGACGCAAATGTCTTGGGAGGAGATAATAGACTGTTTCTAATGATCTGACAATTTGGGCGTGGTTAGCGAAGAACAGATAGACAGACAATCGGTTAAAATTACGGCTGATGACAGAGACGATGGTAATTTGGGTAAAGCCAAGACAATTGACAATAACTTCACCTAAAAGATAGGCATGAAGTCGGGTAGTCAAATGAAAAAAGACCAATTTAGATATGGTGATACAATGGCCACATCTGCCTTCTCTTCACAGACGGAAGCATCAATCGCTATAACGGTCTTTGTATCCAGGTGTACGTTTACGGTGGTCCTTCAAGATACCATTCAGATATCGATAGGACAAATGTTTAGCATTGTTTGGGAAAATATCATCAAATCAAAAGTTATAGCGATGGGAACAGGGGAATTTAGCAAGACCACCTCGCATAGGTGAACATCTAACGGCTCCAATAGTTTTTGCACGAAAACTTAAGGGCAACGTGAGCGATGCCATTGATGGATAAAAAATGAGGCCGATTCAGTAATGAAAACATTTTGCGACCTCCACTGTAGAGATGCATATAACTTAAGGAAAGTTTGTACTGTTAGTAAATGAAACTGCATGAGAAGGGCAGGAAGGCATCCTTCTTCACAAAAAAAAAAAAAAAAAAAAAGAAGAAGGAAACATCATTCGCGACAAATTTAGGAAGCCCAAGACATAAACGTAATGCCTCTCGTTCTATTAACAGAACGAGAGGCCGAATTTCGTGTGCGGGTCCGCCAAAAAACAAACCGCAGCCAAACTCTGTTATTGGGCGAACATATACATGTAATATGTCATAACGAGGGCATGCCGACGCAGCCGTGATCGCCTGCTGCTAACTATATGCAGCATTCCTACTGCGCGCGCTCCCTATATGAGCTATTGTGCTCCATATGCGGACTCCAGTTAGGATTTTCGGTGTATATGACACCGAAATATTTAAGTGAATTTACCTGCGGGATACTCTTGTCGAGAAAGGATCGAAATTTGCACAGGAACGCTTTGAGGGAAGATTAGGATGGCGCTTTTTCTGATATTAAGAGAGAGATTAATGCCATCAAGCCACTATTCAAGGGTACTCATATAGGACTGTAGCGTTTGGTACAATGCATTTACGTCTGCCGATGCAGCAAAAAATGCGATGTCATGGGCGTATACGTACACCTGTACATACATTTGTAAAGGTACATCACTCGGTAAAACATTAAATACAAATGACGATAGGACCGATTCTTGGGCTAGATCTCTTGATTGTTTATACGCTAACGAAGACAATCCGCACAGAGAGCAGTAAAATTCCCTGCTGTTTAAGAATTCATAAACCTACGCAACAAAATAATTTGGCAGACCTGCATTTTGAAGTGCGTTTATTAGGCTGACGCACTGTCATACGCTTTAGTAATATCCAAAGTGATTGAGACAGCATATTTTTTCTGACATCGAGCCAGTCGAATTCGACTTTCTAGGTCGACATGGGCACACCAAACCGAGCACCCATGTCTGAAGCCAATTTGGCATGGGCTCAAAATCATGTATTCTATCAGACAATTATCTAAGCGGTCGTGTAAGATTATCTCGATGAATTTTACTAGGTTTGATGTAAGAGATACTGGTCTAATGTTATCTAGGACGTAACCAGCACCATGCTTTTTTAATAATGGGATTACTTTTTGCAAGTCTCCATTCCGGAGGAATACCCGAATCTATTCAGACTGACAGAATGCTTCGCGGACCTTTTCTTTCTCTGCATGTATTTCTTACACTGTGTGATATATGGCACCGCTGACCTCCCGTAAAATTTCTTAAATTTAAAATGTTACAACGAGCGAAGAGAGCATGCATATAACGCGCCAGTGCAACATGAGATAGCTTTAGCTACAGTAGAACAAGGTGGTTTTCAAGCTACTAAACCATACCAAATGTTGAAGAAACTTCCCAACACTTAACAAACCACACTCTACAAGAATAAAAAAAATAAAGTAAAATGATTTTTGTTGCAACAACAAGAGAAATCCTCTTAAACAGCACACAGAACGTGACGTGGTGTATAGCCTATAGGTTATGCGTGATCACCTACTAGAGTGTGTACATTTCACCTGAACTTTTAAGGTGCAATGTTGTGTTAGTAATTTACTCTCCCTCCTTCCGCTCTCTTTCTCCTTCTAGTCCCATCCACCAGCGAAGGGTGGTCAACAGAACTACCTCCGGTTAACCTGCCTGCCTTTCTGTGCAGATCCATTCTATCTCACTTATTGTTTGCGCAGGAGCCCACGTACGACACCACAAGTATAACACAACACTTCTCTTCTGCTTGCACGAAAACAAAAGCAATGACGGAAGCACTTCACCGAGCACAACCGCCATTTCCATGTAAACACTAATGCGTCAACTCTATGCCCTGAGAGAGAGAGAGAAGTTTAATGATACGAAATGCTGAGAGGTCGGCCTGAGGTATATTCCTCTAGCCAGCTACTCGGCACTGGGGGAAGGGGAAGAGGGAAAGAAAGAGGGAAGAGGTGCATGATGGGTGACGATGACGATAGAAGGAAGATGTAGAACATATCGCAAGCAATTTGGCATGCTCAAAGTCTGCAATCCAAGCCCGTAGTTTTTAAAAAGTTCAGTAATGCCTGAATGGCCTTGAAACTCGATTGAGCCTCTGGCCAAGGGCCTAAAATAACGTCCTCCGACAACGGTGCGCTGTCGAGACGCGTAAGGTCGTTGTCCAACCTTTCACGCTCTTCCACGTACTTAGGGCAGTCACAAAGCACATGACCTATAGTCTCAGTCACATTGCACACCTCACAGTGTGGAGACTCGGTGCGTCGCATGAGGTGCACGTATCCGCGCGTAAACGCTACCCCCAGCCTTAGTCTGTGCAGAAGACTGGCACAGCAACTCTATGCCCTGAAGCGCCGATAAAGCTGGCACGCCAGCTAAAACCGAAACCAGGATACGAAAGTGCCCCCTCGTAAGTTACCAGTGATAAAACGTCACGCTCAGAATGCACAATAAAATATGTGCGGATTAATTTAACTGCCACTGACAACCTCAAACAGTAATTATTGCAAACGTCAATAACGGGACACAGCGCATGGGTCGGAACGTAACCGAAACAGAAACCAGAAATGCGGCTGAGCCTGACCCAGATGGTCAAAATTCATCCGCGTTTTGGCAACGTCCAGGGTCTCGATGAAGATTTCTTGTTCTCCGCTCCAAAAGTCGACCATGCACAGAAGGCAGCCTGAATTGCTGCAGTCGTGCGGCTGAGGCCGGAGATGTCGGTGTCACCGCGTTATGTGGGTCGCATGCCAAGCGAAGAATATGCGCCGCTCGCATCTGGCATGGCGATATTGTGGAATTCCTTCGCCGTTCGTGCCGGCCATAAATCTTGCGCGCGATGTTTCCTGCTGCATTCCTAATGGTCAGCGATCGAGCGGACCAGGGCCGACAAACCGGGCCGCGCATACGGCATGCAGGAGTGAATATCGATTCCAGAGAAAGCCGCTCGAGATGCGGCGACACAACTGCTCGGTACGCAACACACGGTGGCAGCTCTGGCACATTTGGGAGGCGCTAACTGGGACCGCTGCATGGAAATTACGAGTGGAAGATATCCCGCAGATCGACCTTGTGCACGCAAGCGCTTCCTTTCTCGGACACATTCTTTTATAATTTTTGATTGCTTTTTTTTAAACGGCACCGCAACTGTGGGCGCGTCAGTGACACGAAAACGAAACACTCGTGAGAAACCGATTTTCGATCGTTTGGGAGAAAAAAATTTGGTTCGGTAGCACGTAATGCGCTTAGCTCCGTTCAGATGTCTTTGTCGGGCTCTGAAATTAGAGCTTAGAGCAAACGGATAGCCGCAAATCAGATGCCAACGCCTTGGAAGTCACACACAGCAAAATCGGACCGCCCATCTACACATCGCGCGCAGCCGCGCCACGCGCATCGCGAACAGTTTATCGCCGCTGCTGCGACATGCCGTATGATGCACAAAACTTACCAGCATTCGACTGAGGGGTTGCATTTTTTGTGTGAATTATTTGAGCCATCCCAGCAGTTCTCCATCTTTCAGCTTTCAACAGTCTGGAGGATTCATCCTTGGGGGAGTTTATTTCTTTCGCCGCCGGGGCCGGCCTGCAGCACGCACAATGCACTGGGTGGCTAGGAACTACATGTTGCGACGAATACGAAGCTCCAGCGACGGGCGGTCACGAAAGGATCAGGCTTTTTCGGAAACACGAAACTCTTTGAATCGAATGTAAACAGAACCTTCGCCGGCTGGTCGCACGCAACTTTCCGGAGCGCTGCGCTCGCGGTCTCTTGGGGACGAGAGTAAGCGATACTCTTCGCACCAGTAAATGCGCGTTTCTTCTACCGTATTTCAATTTAGAAAATAAGGAGAAGTCTATTTATTACAGTAAAGTCACATATATATTTTTGGTGACGTTTTTCTAGTAGGAAGTTATTTTACTGAAATTTAGCGGAAGTTTTTCTTTTTTATCTCAGTGGGGCCGCTAGCCGCAGTTATGGCGGCGCACATGGATAGCGAAACAGACGACGATGTTCTGCAAGTGGAGGACGATTATTATACGTTCCTCAACATTGGAAAAAACGTAAGGTTGTTTCCACCTCGGAAAGTAGTACAAACATATCGGCTGCGTTAATCCCGACTAGGCTGATTGCTTTTTTACGACGGAATGGCGAAATATCGCTCCGTCCATGCGCCGGTCTGCTCGTGTGTATAACCGACGCTTTCGCATTTTCTCCTCGCATCCAGGCAACTACAGAAGAGATAACGAATGCCTACAGGAGATTAAGTAAGATATATCATCCGGACAAACATGCGGACCCTCTCAGAAAACGGGACGCGGAGGTGCTCTTCAACAAGACCCGAAAAGCCTACGACGGTAAGCCCACTGCCTTGCAGCCGCAGCCCACTGTTCGCGGTTCTCGCTCTACATGGTGCCGTCACGCCTATAAAAAAGTGCTGGCTGTAAATTAATTAATTTCTAACCTCGCGGAAATGGTTTCCATTTCTACCGGTACGTTTTCCGCGTAGGAACAACTCGTTTATGCCGGCGTCGCATGGTGCACTTTCGATCGCCATCGAGCCCGAACGGGATCAAATTTTTCGATCGCGATTGGCGCTTTTACACTAGCTGAGGAAGGGAGCCAATCGCGGTCGAGAAATGCGATCGCAAATAGAGCTGGATCGCGATCGAAAGTGACCGCGTGACATTGGGATTAAAGTTGCGCCTATGTTGCATAAGCATATCTCGGCCCGTGGGAACAGCGGACGTGCTGTCTCATTGCATCGTATCTCAGCTTACACACCTAAAAGACGAGAGGGACGCCGTGGCGGCTGAGAACAATGGTGCTAGGCTGAAGATGGCAGTGACGCGACGTAGTGCCTCGCACCCTGTGCCCCTTTCATATTGATGGACGCCAGTTAAGCTTTTGCTCTTGTTGCTTAGGCTAGTTGAGTCGCGGTTTAGGTTTACAAGTCGCTTATGGTACCTGGAACCAATGCAAAGCCCTTAAACATGACGCACGCAAAGGAAATGTTGGTGAAGGTGTATCAGAGCAGTGGATCATTTAAGAGCGCTTTCTTTGTAAGGTTTATCGGTCATAATTCCGTAAAGCAGCACACCAAGACAAAAGACACGGATCCAGCAGCCCCGAGTCAATAGGTGCGCTAAGCAGCTCTATTGCAGCGTACCTCTTCACATGATCTAGCAACTCCAATCGTACAGCCCAACGAATGTTTATATGAGCAAGGCTCAAGATTGGTCTTCACTTGAATGTCACTGTGTGCTGTTCAGTAACTGTTGTCACTTTTTTGTCGCTTTGTGCTCCTGTAATCAGACAAATTCATCCTAAGTGGTGGTTTGGGTTGTAGGTGATGTGGTGAAGTTTGTTTACTTGTCCGGAATACCACGTGCAAAATCAGTAGCAACTTCTTGAAAGACGTGAACCTTGACAATGGAACATAGAGGAGAGACTGTGATGTCCACGGATTTGTTTGCAAGAACTTTAGTTTGACCGAAAGCAAATGGTGTGTGTAGGGTTCAGGTATGCGGGGGCTCGGAGATGAGCATCAAGGCAGCCTACACCTCGCTGTTGCAAATATTGGAAGCCATGGAGTTGACTAATACTTTTCTGCACTCTCTAGTTGATGTCATAGCATATTTCCTAATTTCATAATACTTTTGTGGTTTAATTTCAGTCCAAAAATTTCATAGTAAAGTGTTAGCTTTTCCTAGCTTGTTGCTCAGTTGTGCCCCGTTGGCATAGTTTGCAGTGGTGGGCTAATCACGAAGGTAGTGCAGGATACAGTTCCCATGAGTATGTGCTGCTGCGTATGTGCCATCGTCATCTCGCTATCGTCATACAGCCATCATTGTGCCATCATCATCATTCACTCATCATCATCCCATTGTCATCCATCATTCTATCGATGTCATTCATTCCTTGTCATTTCATTGTAAGCGTGCCATCATCATTCAGTATTGAATATGATGCTGTTGTCATGCCATCGTCGTCATGCAATTGTCGTTATAAATTCATTGTCGTAGTGTCGTTGTGATGCCGTCGTGGTCGTTCCATCGTCATCATTCGAGATTTGTCTTCCGATTCTCGCCATATCATCGTTGTCATGCTATCGTCATCACGTCATTGTCGTTCCATCATTGTCATTTGAGATTTCTCATCCGATTTTTGTCATGCCATCGTCATTGCACCATAGTCATCATATAGTTGTTGTCATACAGTTATTGTGCTCACGCTGTCATGGTCACGCTGTCATCGTTGTACTATCTTCACAATTACAGAATTGTCATCCCATTGTCGTCATTCTGTCGTCATGATGTGTCTTTGGCTGCGCCATAGTATCCTTGAAAGCCAGTGAGCATTTGAGCATCGGAGACGAGCGTAGTAGTCTAAACAAGGACACTATAAAATGTCCTTCACCCTAAAATCTCAAGGAAGGAGCAGGACTTACGACCCAAAGTGATTTGGCAAGCTTGAGATCTGGAGTGAAAATGCCTAGCCTGCACATTTGTGTTACACACTTGTTACCATCCAATGATGTTCTTTTTAAAGCGGTGGTTTCCTTGTCTCTTTCTTTGACTTTTGTGCTGCTGCTGTTTTCTTGCAAGCTGCGTCGGGGTGTGGTTCAGAGCATGTATATACACGGCAGGAGCGTGGCAGAGAGGATAGGTGGTGGGAGAAACTCCTTTGGATCTTTGCACCGTATCGAATGTGCACAATGCCCTCTAGAGCTCCCTGGACGTCGCCACAATACCCTCTTGACGGCTGTAATTATGCATGACCCCCCGCCAAAGCATTGCAGAAACATTGCATTGCAGTGCTTACCTTTCTACTAACATGCAGTCCTTCAGTGGGGAGGTACATAGAATGGTAGAGAGGAGGGAGGGGAGAGGAGGCTGAGAATGGGTAGAGCTGATGCAACCACGGAACTCTTGGCACTCTTTGCTCGCAGCTCGCATACATTGGGGGAGGGCAGGAGAGGGAAAAGGCAATGCGAGATTTTTCACTATTTCACAAACTTTTAGAATAAGCCCATAACATGACTTTTCTTTACCCCAAATGCAGTGCGGTTATAGAGTAGGTACTAGAACACAAGTTTCAGAGCCGTGGGGTTCTTGGTCCAAACCTATGTAACTTCATGGACTTCTTACTTTATTCTCTTTTCCAAGGCTTTGAGCATGATGTCACAAGGCACTGTGATGTTACAAGGAATTGTTATGTTACAGATATACCCAGTACATAGCTCATAACTGCTTAATACTGAACGGATATGCATGTAGCCTCAGCGTTTTTTCTTTTCTTTTCCACTCGTAACTTACAGGCAGATCTTGCGTCCCATGACTTTAGTAAAATGTTCCTCTTTGACGATGTTGGGCAGCTTTTGTCCGTGTGAGTCTGTTGATAATATGCATGAAGCAGAAGCAGTTATTGGATGCTGCCTGTTATATTATTGTAATCAATTATATGGACACTGCAGGTGCATTTCTGCCGTCGCCGTGAGGTTCCGTGTGAGTGAGAGCTTGGTAGGGTCAGCCGGCTAATGCAGTTCAATCTCGCATGCGCGAGTGGGGAATGCAGCCTGGATGCATGCCCTCTCCTGCGACACGTGAGACGGGGGGGTGAGGCGAGGGAGGAGGGCCGTTCTTCTCCAGTGGCTGCTATGTTGCCTCGTTGTCCTCCTCACCCACCGCTGCATACAGAGTGGAGACAACCGCGGCATCAACTATGGCATTGGCCACGTGAATTGCAGACGCCATAGTAGACGCTTTGGCGGACGCCATAGGGATACGTTGCCAATGCTCGTGTGTCTTGAAAGCGATCTGCAACGTGGCTAAAGTGCACGCCTGTGTGGGCCTCATCTTCAAAGCGATCTGCAGTGTTTGCAGAGTGCACATAGTGCCCGTAGCTCCGTATGCGCTGTGCTTTTGACATTTTGTTCACGCTGAAGCGTGACATATATGAACGTAAATTAGCTTGCTGCTTCCGTGATTCCTCACTTCAGAATTTCGACAGCGAGTTTCCACGCTCATTGAGTGAAATGTGTTCATGTTTACCTGTGTGTGCATGACACCTGTTGCGGCGCCGGTCACTCGAACCTCGACTGGCATTACTATTGGGTAGTGTGGCATTGTTGGCAGGTGGCAGGCGTCCGGTAGACCATGGCGACCAGGCAGGGACGAGACAATTTCTAGTGCGAAACTTGCACTATTTATTCAATGGTTGGTGAAGGATATAAAAGAAGAGAATGAAATTAATTGAAAAATTACATTGCAAGGCCGCTTAAATAGGCCCACTAAAATCGTAGGCGGGATCTTGCTCACATCAACGTCACGTGACATGCACTGAGTCTGGTCGGGGGTGGGCGGCTGATCCTTTCTCCTCGGCGATGTTGCACGTGCTTGCCTCCTCTGGCAGCAACCTGCGGGTCCTGTTTAGTTCGCGGAAAGGGTCTCCACTAGAGTCAGACAGTTCGCGCAAAGGGTGCTCCCCTAAAGTCGCACAGTTTGTGAAAAGGGTTCTCCCCTAAAGTCGCACACACACAAAGGGGCCTGTAATCGCTGCGGGGCGCCTGCCAGACCGGCAACCACTCGAGACAACCATAGCAAATTAGGGATCCATTCTTCGTTTCGATTAGGCATGGTCCTTGAGCATCCTTTTTGCTCGGGGTGTTACACGCCAGTCGTAACACACTGCGCTGGTTAATTTAGTTAAAACACGTTTACGGGCTAATTGGTTTGAATTCATTATAGAAGGTGTAAGCGCGACTGAACAAGGATGTAGAAAGAAGCAGACACAGAAAGACAGCGCTGTCTGTGTGTGTCTTTCTTTCTGTGTCTTCGTTGAGTCACACTTACGCATTCTATCATTGTTAATTTAGTTAGTAAACGAATGTTTACGAGTTTATACTTCGTACAGCTATCTACTAATTTGCTATCGCGATTGGTGCTTCGCCTTTTAGGCAGAACTGCGAATTTTTTCTCTCTTGGCTTTTTTATATTGCACACCAATATCAGATCGTGCAGTTATATTACTGTGTCATACTTTATTTCACTATATGCCAAATCCAAAATTGCCAGTTAGCCTTTACTGCTGGCCGTAAGAAAGGCTTTTCAGAAGCGTGTTCTTGCTTGGATTTCTCATGTCTTTCATTCTTTCAACCTTTTATCCATGCAGTGTTGCTGGACCCCCACAAGAGAGCCATATATGACACGCTGGGAGTCAAGGGTCTTGAAACTGATGGATGGCAGGTGACTTAGGATGTCATTTTTTTCCTGCTTTGTAACACAGTCCACAGAGTAGCGCTGGTATCGCTAGCACCTGGAAATGTCATCCAAACTGTTTCTCATTGCTTTCATTATTTACAAGTGCCTTTAGTGGAAAGATATTGTTATGGGGATGCTAGGAGTATATAAAGACTGTATTTACAATATATATATATATACAGAATGAGTCAGCGTAGACAAGATGGCTCACCGTCAACAACCCGCAGTAGCCAGCGTCTCGTAATCATCTTCTTCCTCTCTTTGTTCATCCTCCCGTAACGGGACCCCCGGGTGGTGAAGCGCCGTCTCGGCGCATGGTAGGCGAAGAACTGCGAGCGAAGTATGGCTTCAGCCACGAAATGTGCATGACGTCAGCAGTCGGTGGACTTGAGGATGGATCAAACTGTAATGGTGCGATCTCGCAATTGACGTGATTAACTTGGCGTAGGACTTCATAAGGCCCTGTGTAGCAAGAGAGAAGCTTCTGGGAGAGGCTGACCCGACGACATGGTGACCAAAGCAGCACCCAAGCACCTGGGCACACTGAACATTGTGATGGCACTGGTCATAACGCTCTTTCTGCAGATGCTGCTAGGCTAATAAGTGAGATCGGGCGATTTGACGTGCCATGCGAGCACGATCGATGACTTCGCGAGTGTACTCAGTGGCAATGCGGGGCACAGAAGGAAGGATGGTGTCAAATGGAAATGTGGTGTCGCGACCATACAAAAGATAAAAGAGTGAATATCCTGCGGTGTCATATCGGGACGAGTTATGCGTGAATGTCTCATAGGCCAGCGTGGGGTCCCAGTCGCGGTGATCGTTGGAAAAGTACATTGAGAGCATCTCTGTAAGTGTTCGATTGAGACGTTCCATAAGACCGTTCGTTTGTGGGTGGTAGGCGATTGACAGCTTGTGCTCAGTGGCACAAGAGCGGAGGAGGTCGTCGACAACTCAAGACAAGAACGAGCGGCCACGGTCTGTAAGTAACTGTCGAGGTACACCGTGCTGGAGAATGATGTCATGAAGGAGAAAATCGGTGACGTCTGTTGCGCAACTAGTCGGCAACACCTTTGTTATCGCGTAGCGTGTCCCGTAATCAGTAGCGACGGCGATCCACTTATTCCCCCTAGTCGTCATCGGAAAAGGGCCAAGCAGGTCAAGGCCTACACGAAAGAACGGTTCAGGGAGAACTTCAATTGGATGGAGTGTTCCGACAGGTGATAGCAGAGGTTTCTTCCGGCGCTGACACAATTCGCAAGTTGCGACATAACGATGCACAGAGCGGTAGAGACCCGGCCAGAAGAACCGGCGTCATACGCGGTCGTATGTACGTAACTTGCATTCCCGTTACAATATTGAACCTACTCTGTTTCATAAAGAAAGCAAACAAACAAATCACTAGTACAGTGAATTTGATCACTGTTTGCTATATTCTATGCTTAAAGGTGCGCCAGTAACAAATCTGAAATCTTGCTAACGTGATGGATTATGCAAGTGAAAATCTTTTGTCATTTGTTGTGCACCAAGAGACTGATGAAGCCCAATTTACTTGTTTGCTTGAAGAAGCGTGTATGCATCTGGCCACATGTCTGCATTGGCTTATACATGTAGCATACATGTCGATACCTATATGTCTGGGTACATGTCTGTAGGAAGAGCGATAACTCGTATCACATGCATGCCCGCACGTACATATGTTGCACATTTTTTTTATTTTGTTAACTTCTGTTGTGAAATTTATTCCAGTTAAAGTACGTAATCTGGCAGCTAGGAAAATTTCGCAGTGCCTTTTATTGCTTCAAAGCCCTCATTTCAACTCTGACCTCATGTATTGATGTTTACCTCTGCATTTCTTATGTTGACTGTGTCAGATCGTCCAGCGCACTAAGACGCCACAAGAGATCAGAGAAGAGTATGAGCGGCTGGCCCGAGAGCAGGAAGAAAGGCGTCTACAGCAGCGAACAAATCCAAAGGTAAGCCTTGACCTTTGGCGTACAGGGTAAGCTTCCCATGAGCAGTTTAAGCTGACTAACAACTGAACGGTCAGTATGTGCAGTGAGATTATGGTTCAGACAAGTAATGGTGCTTAACATTCATGGAAACAAGTGAAATGTTAACCATGAACCAGGCATAGCTAGAAAGTTGTTCGAGTGGCAGAAAAGGTATTCACCAAATTGTTTGAGACCTGGTAGCAATACACAGGATACTTCAGAGTTGAATCGCCATCGGTTTTCTTCGTATTGCCTGTCCTGCCTGCTGATTCGGTTAAGCCGAAGTTCCAGTCGCGACTGATGCCTGCTACATGAGTCAGCAAGACATGTGGATCAGTGAACTTGGAGGAGGCGGCTATGCTAGCTATACACTAGAAGCAAATGGTGTTCCAGTGGACAGCATTGATGATGACGTGGAAACATGAAGAGCAGATACCATAGAAACAGTTATGAGGAGGTCCTCAAAGTGCTCCTGCAGGCTTACAGTTATGGTGAGGACACTGCCCAGAAGCTCCAGGAACCAGCAGTATCAGTGCATTATGCAGCTGGTAATGCCCTGAATACTTTAATGCATTTTTTTCAACAACATGAAGGCATTTGATACTTCTTTTGGGAAGCTGGCTGAATTGTGCAAGTTTTTCTCATAGCACATGGATATGCGTAGTGCCAGCAGGTAACTGTTACTTAATTGCTTACTAGTGCATGGAGCAACTTTGTATCATTCAAATGTAATAACAATCTCTCTTCACTATCTGCCTTTGTGTATAAATGCTCTTTAATATATAATTTTTTGTCGTAGATATTTGAGTGCATGAGGAACAGTAGAAATTGAGTTTTCTGGGTTACTTCCTTTATGATGAGCTTCTGATGAGACAAATAGTAGCTTTATAGTCCCTTTGAGTCATCCTAATGAGAGCCTGCTGCATGTTGTGGATATTGTCAGGATTGGGGCTCAATCCCATCGCTCGTGATCCGTTGTCAAGATTGGAGTCCGGCATGAATTCGAAGGTAGCTGGCCCATGCCGTCGTCCAACTTATCCACGCTGAGGACGCTGATGAAGGGAAGGACTGCTTCTCATCGAGAACGAGGAATACGGGTTTATTTACAGTATTTACATGCAGTTCATCAGTCTAGCATGACTGCGAGAGAAAGTACGTCAGTCTAACACGACTGCTTGAGAGAGTGTCTCAGTCCAACACGACTGCTTAAGAAAAGTGTGTAGAGCACTGCACAACAGCAGTTTTTAAACACTCCGTCCTCCCGCGTTACAAGGTGACGCAAACGTTCGTTTAGTCATCGCAAACTAACCGCCTCTCCGCAGGACGATTTACACACACACATGCACACACACACGTGTTCACGGTCCGAAACCGACACCACACGAATTTCGTAGAACTCGGAGCCGTTCTGGGTAGCGCGTTGTCTTGCGTCTTGGTCAGTTCGTGGGAAGGAGCCTCCGTCGGCGTTCTCGCGGCAACTCCCCCGCCCATGGGAGATCAGGTCCGCGTTGTCGTGTTGCGCACAAAGCCTGCTTCGTCGAACTCCTTCAGTCACAACGCATCCTAGCTGAAGCGACACAGAGTGGAGAATGCGGGTATTGTTACCGACACAAAGTCGACTTAGTCATGCCCTGGCTAGAGGTTGGCGGCGACGCTCCCGGAATGTTGCCTCCACAGTCGCAACTGGTTGGCAAAACTTGCACTGTAGCTGGCCGTTCTTAACAATATGTACTACTAGTACACTCGACTTGCCTTAATTCGACCTTCATGGGACCGTCGAAATTGATCGAATTATTTGGCAGGTCAAATTAAACAAGATGCATAAAGAATGTCGAAACACTCCACCGATTTATTTGGCAGGAATTGGCCAATTCTTACACTCCCTTGAATCTAATATGCTCCCACTTTCAGTGTGTCCAAAGTAGAAAACTAACATAGAAATGACATTAAAGCTCCTAAAAAAGTAAAAACATGATTGCACCATACCGGTCATACCCAGCCCAATGTTCTTAAAAAAAAAGAAGAAAGGAAAGGGAAAAAAATATGCATTATAATCGGGTAAATACCACAAGCGGACAATTATGAGCTGCTGTTATTGCTTGAAAATATTCCCAGGGCAGGCCAAAAATTGTCTTTTTGAAGGGAAATGACGGATGTTCACTGTACAGTCTCCTGACGTGCTGCAGCTGAGGGGTCAATATTGGGGTCGGGCAGATGCATGCTGACTGGTCAAGTTCAAGTGATCTGGCGATTGCCAATCTTAGGATCGAAATAATGAAAGTTCAGACCCATATAAACGCATGGGGGCCAGCCGGAGCCTTCGGTTGTGATCAAATTATCTGGAGTTGAATAATGGCAGTCTACTGTAGCACAAAATGGACGAAGATAGTCGAAGCACATGGACAGTACGCCAACTTCCAACATGCCCAACCAACATGTTAGGTATTGTAGTCAAGAGTTCGACGAAAGTTCGTCTGGTCAGGTAACATGATGATGAAGAAATTGCGGCCACTGACCAAGTCAAGGTGAAAAAACACCTATGGTATGTTTTGGTTTATGTGTCGTCCAACATGTTTGGCTGTCTTATTTTGATTGCATGGGGTATACTAGTATATTGGTGCTTTGCCTAGATTAACTAGCTTGTTGGAAGTTAGCACTGTGCTTGCGTGCATTACCTGTAGATGTCTGTTTTGCACTATTAGTACTGTATCCACAAAGGAATAGTGACCTAATTTTTGAGAGCATTGGCTTGTGAATACAGCCCCGTTGGGCAAAAGCTAGCGCAATATTGCAGGCATTTATATCTAGCGAAGAGCGATGGCTTGATTGGTTAGCTGGCCGCAGGCTGCAGGTAGACCTGAAAAAATCTGCATGCGGCTAGTAAGCATCAGTTTTGTCACCCCTTCCTTTTAAACAGGAATATATACCTTGCAGATCTGTTTTTCTTACTGGAACATCAGCTTAGCAGCCAATGTTCTGGTCAGACAAAGATACCTATGTGATCTTAAAGTGAATGTGTAATAAACTACATGGCCCTCCCTGAACTGTCAACCTCAAGCTCTTGATGTAGCTTATGTCAAAGGGAGTCCATTGTATACTTAGAGAAGAAATCATTCTTAGATGAAGGGTTGATAGTATAGGGCATAATGTGTATATATACTTGATAGCCAAATGCTTTTTGTCAAAACTGTCTATTTCTTTGTTAGGGTTAAGGCTCATGTACCTCCAGCAATGTGCAGTTTTGAACCAGATGAACCAACCACTGAACTATCATGAACAACATTCGTACTTAGCAATTTTTGTGAGGTTTTGTTTGCCACGCAGACTCTAAATGTGATGGTGTCTGTGCATGTATTTTGAAGGCCACAGCATGCAATGCCGTAGCAAACAAGGATGACCTTGTGTGCGTTGAAAAAAAATTACTCTTGACAAAACGATGTTGCCCATTATGAGACCCTGCTGCTGTCACGTTAAATGAGTTTAGAACCAGAGGAATCTCTGAAGCCTGCTTATTTTTTTACTCTCTTGAGGATGATCTTTACCACTTGCTCATCTTATACACCTTCCATAAGCATATTTTAATTTGGCAAGAACCTCGGCCACACTTTCCTAATATGGAACTTGGATGCTCAGCAAGGTTTGTCAAAACAAAAAGAAAAATGCGTGCATGTTAGTGCAGCTACTATTTCAGGGGCCTGTTGCACATTGAAGACGTCTGCTAAAGCAGCTGCTCCATGGTGGAACAAAACTTACTATATTTAGCTGCCAAAGTACATTTATATCAGATTTTTTATTTTTTGCGCCATGCTATTGCCATCATACTTGGCTGTCAGAATTGCCAGTGTACATACACATCAAATCATATGAACTTCCTGACTGAAAAATTTGTGACTAATGATTTTTCTCATGCTTTTGACATTAAGTGCTGAATGTTCTGATACTTTATGATAAGATTTTCTTTGTGTGCTGCAGGAAAGGAGGCCCCTAAAAGATGTGTTATCAGCCTCTATAAACACAGGTAGCATGGTACCGAGTTGCAGAATGAGGTGCCTTGCAGGCAAGGTGACAAGAAAGGCTAGTTAGTCAACGTTCAGCAGAATCATTTTTTTTTTAAAGTGAGCTGACACACAAAAAGGAATAACAAGTGCTGTCCTGCCGTTTTCGTTGCTTCCCACTCTTTGTGCAATTCAGCTGTCGCGCTTTAAAAAAATCTGTCACGATGAGCGCTTTGCATGCTCTCTGGATGGCTGACGAAGTCACTATGCCACCAGCATCAGAGTTGCAGCATGGGATTGTCAATTTCATTTCCGATGCCCTACACATTAGACCATGGGTTACCCAATGACCCAAGTTGGAGTGAAAGAGAGGTCAGACACAGATGTGCAGACAGACTGGCATACAGCAAACTAGGTCACGTTCCCAAAGAATGTTAATTGCGCTAATCCACACTGAGTGGGCTTCTAGAAACACTGGGATGATTACAAAATCGAGTTAATTCTGAATTGGCACCTTTGCAACCCTGTTCTCTACAAGCAGCTATTGGGCACTGCAGCTTTATGTTATAAAACCAAAATCAAGGTTAGGATATTTCATGCCTCTTAAATTTATCCTTTGTTTCTTGCAGGGAAGCATCAGTGTTGGCATTGATGCCACTGACCTTTTCGAGGCCTACTACGATGACGATACGAGAGGGTAAGACAACTTTCATGTGCATCCCCCATGCATATCTTCTGTTAATCTGTTTTATTGGCCTTCTAATCAAGCTAAAATTTTTATGAAGCATTCTGTTCTACCCACAGGTATGGATGTATATGGCGACATTTTATTTAGCTAATTCAACTGATTCTTTGCTTTCCCCCTGCTTTCTCTCTCTTCTCTTACCATCACAAAAATTCTCAGCCTGGTGAAGGGCCCCATGTGAGACACCTGTGACATTTGGGGGGTCATTTAAAGGATCACCCACATATAGGGCAAACACCACATTAGTATCCAGCGCCTCATTTGGCATGAAATAGAGCTGTAAATTGTTCATTAGTACATATCTGCATTAGGCATTCTCTAAGACAGATTTCTCCCATGAAGTAAAAGTTATGCCGGCTTGAATACTACCTCCTCTAAATGTGGATTATCCTGCATAAACATGCTGCATTTTTATTTTTTGTTTTTTGCCACTCTGCCTATCAGCCAAGCCCTGCTACCTGTTCAATTGCCACTGGTGACTTCCATGTGCATTGACTCCTTTGTGCAAATGCTGATGCAAAAAATGGCTGATGATTGCTTAGCCAGTGGGCAGAAAGCCCTTCACTCCAATGATGCATTGACGTGCTGCCAGCTCATGCAAAAGTGAATGCATGCATATTCCCGAAATTGTTTAACCGAGACATACAGCACTAGCATGAGACCTTACCGTACTGAAGAGCATTCGTAGACTTTGTGGTGTTTACACTCAGCCTACCAACCTACCCTGTCAATTTCCCAGAGCTGTTACTCGGTAGTCGGGGAGCTTCGCCACTAAGTGTGTGGTCACGGGCTCGATTTTTTACTGTGGTGACCACAATGCAGTGGTAGCAGAGTGAAAAATAGCCACATGCTTTATATTTAACTGCATGCTAGAGAAGCCCAGCTGCCGTTGATCTGGAGCCCCCTCACTGCGACATCTATCATAGCCGAGGTTATGGTTTTGGGGCATTAAACACCATCATTCAGTCAACCAGTTGTGGTATTGCATGCAGCACCGATCACCAAATGAAGCCAAAGGCAGCATAGAGGAAATTAACTTTGGCACTGGGGAACACTCCAAGAAAACTGGGTTTTCTGCGCCTTCACCAACGCCCAAGAAAGTGGGCAAAAAGAGAGCTGCCACCATAGCTCAATTGGTAGAGCATCAAATTTGGAAATTGTGGGTTCAGTGCCCAATGGTGGCAAGTTTACTTTTCTTCCACTTTAATTTTCCTTTTCATTGTTATTTTTACACTTCATTTAAACACTACAATAAGCTTTTCCTATTCATTTGGTTGTTACAGGCAATAAGTCCCCCCTGTTCCTTTGATTCCTCTTGCTCAATGCAGCAGTGATATGATGCAAGTAGAATGATGATGAAAAGTTCACCTTCCCCCAAATTTCTTTCACCACTTTTGCTTCTACTGGGTTTGCTAGTGAGGAGATGTTCAGTGATACCCTCTATATAAGGCATTCACCCAAGCTCACACCTCTGGGTCTCTGGCAGAGGCAATTTGATTGCTTCTGGCATTTGGTCATTGCACTGATAGTTGCTGTTTGCACATCCTGTTGCAGGTTTCTTCCACAAATGGAAATCAATAGTATGACTATCAGCCAGTCCATCGAGGCTCCTCTCAGCCTGAATGACACGGTCACAATGAGTGGGAATCTGTCGGCACAAAATGGAACCGGAAGCGGGAACGTTGTATGCTCCCTGAGACACATTGTGTCACCAAAAATGTGGTCGGAGGTACGTGTATTTATTATGTCTTGCTGGTACAGCTTAACCCAGACATATCATATTGCAAGGGGATCACAAAAAGTTAGATACTATATAGGCAAAATTTTAATGAGGAAGATAAAATAGATAAAAATTTTATGAAAAAATTTTCAAGCAGATTTTACAGCTCTTCATTATACACAATAGTTCATTATATCCGGCTTCAATACATCCGCTGTCGACTGTATATATTTTGTCGTTCTCTCCAACACACACACTCGCATGCACACATAGACGGACAGATGTGCAGAAGTGTGGCACATTGCAAGCCTGTGTAATGTCAGACCTTATACTTTGCTGTGAACCTGTTCCAGTAAAACTTCATTAATACATACTACCTGCTTAATAAGTAATTCCAGTTCAATGTAGTTGCAATGAATCCCCTGCCCTGTCGCCATTGAACGTAATGTATTGGCTGACTGCTTAAGCCGTAGTCGCTCAACGCATGCCAGACGGTTAGTGCGTAGCACTTACTTCATTTTTTGGTGCATACAAGCATGGAATTGGCAAAATGTCATGCATGACAGTACATAGCAAAACTGCAGCGCACGGACTTTTCCCAAACTGCAGTCCGGGAAAAGTCCATCGCGGCCGCGGTATCTATGCCATGTAGCCGATTGCAGCTTGATGCCAGCTTTCGGCCAGTAGCAGCCATCTAAGGGAATGACAAAATAGTGTGTCCTATGACAAAATAGTGCGTTGAGAAGAGAGAGAGGACAGGGCCTTCTGTTTAAAGTAGAGCATTTGAGAGAAAGGTGACTTCACGATCCGCTTGCGAGCTCCACGCACCACGTACGACAGCAAAACTTGGCTGAGATGTTCACAGCAGCGCATGCTACCCACGGATAATGTTACTTCACCAACCCCAAGGGGTGGCTCAGGACCCCTTTAAGGCCATGCAATTTGTGTAGAGGTATTAAGGCATGCAAAGTTGGCCATCATGATACATGTGGACGTGGCAATGTGCACACGATGGTGTGGAGAGTGACAGCAAATACACGAACATTTGCACTTCTGGCGGCGTGGCAGTGGAATGCATCCAGCCGTGGCTGAAGAGGATGACGAACGCTGTGTGAGATTAGTACAAAAATTAGCGCACGCTAACGCGCCCGGTCCAATTATGGCTGCATCTACCAACCGATTTAGGGAACCATTGGCACCGTGGCTGGCCGGTTGCAAGAAATTCTAGCCATGGCGGCCTCCTCATCAGGCCGTCTTCACACAATCTTTACATCCATGTTATCACAATCACACCTGCCATGGTGTTTGCATACCTGTTGCTGAGAGCTAGTGGTATTCAAGAAAAAGGGAAATGAGAGCTAAAATTTCACTTTCTGTGTTCGTACCTTTCTTTTCATTATTTTTTTTTCCACCTTTGTGTGTTATCTTTATTGCAACTAAGTTGTGCTTACTGAAGTTTGACAGGACTATTCCACTGTTATGCTTTTTATGTGCCTGTATAATTGGTAAAATTGTGTTTGTTGCTTGATTAACCTTTGCAGTTTGAAATTGGTGCTGGGAATGGCCTCCTCTGTGGATTCAAGGGCTTCAGAACACTTTCTAAGAGAAGGTCGGTAAGGCCATTATTTCAACTGCCTTTGTCATGGCATTGGTCTTGGTGCTTGAAATAAAAAAAAGGTCTATAAAACAAGAGGCAACCAAAAGTGACTTGCAACTGTTTTATTTTGACAGAGGGCACATACTTGTAGACAAGAAAGCCAGAATCCTCCAGTTTGTACCGGGCACACAGAGACACCCCTTTCTGTTTTTCTTTTTCAAAAAGAAAGATAGAAAAGTTTGAGAAAACAGCTTCTTGGCCTAGTTGGTATTTGCTGGAATACATTTTTGTCTTTAAAGAGAACACACACAGAAAGGAAGACACATTGACGACACACTGGAGGCAGTTTCAACGCATTTATTTAAGGTGCAGACCGCCAAATAAATAGACAAGTAAACCCATACATAGACTACTCGCAACACTTCAGACAACCAGTGGTCGGGCAATCTTGTCTCCGATTGATTATGTTGATTCCTGGTCTCCGATTGATTATGATGATTCCTGGTTGCATTCTGATTGGTGAAAAATGCAAAGATGCTTATGTACCAAGCCTTGGGTGTATATTTATAGAACCTCAGGTGGTTGAAATATTTTCCATAGGCCATCAGTGTAGCGTCTCTCGTGAGCCAAATAATCCAGTCACTCAATCAATCTATCAGCAACTTCTCTTGTGATGTGTTTCTTCATGCTTGCAAGAAAATTGTTTTGCAGTTCTGAATGACCTGTGTATTAGGTACAGGTGTCACCAGGAGTTTATGGACTATGCTATTAGTGAAAGGAAGTGTGGTTGTTGTTGTCGTTGTCATTGTTGCCTTTGCATGCAACTTGAAGTTGGCTTGTGCTGCATATGGCTGAGCATACAACCAGCTCAATGCACCTTTAACCCTAAAGTGCAGGCGAAAAAGCCAAAAATGTATTTAGAAAATTACAGTTCTTTTATTACACCCCTTGATAGCAGTTTTCTTGCAGATTCCAAATATATATATGACATAGGCTAGTAATTTGACAGCTTGTGTTTGAACATACGCAATAGGCCAAACAAGAAGGTGCTGACGGAAGCCTTTTTACATCTAACTTCATTCACTGCCGCACTATATGAAAACAGTCGCTGTAGTTGGCTACATCAGAGTCACTGGATGTCTTTGTAACACTGAAAGCACGTCCATCACTGTCACTGTTTTCAAGCAGAAGCAAATCATCTTTGGAGCTTGATGACTCAATGAAATGAAGCCGCGCTTTCACGATGGGTGCGGCAACACGTAGCTAGAAGCTGCCATTTCTTAAATTTCTACTGGACGAATGTACACGAATGTAGTCTGTAAGCCCCCTAACGACCAAAGAGGGAACTCACTAGAAAGTCAAAATAGATTGGACCAGCCCAGCTCGTTACTTGCACTTAGAAAGAGTGCCCAAACAAGTGGGCAAGACCAACTTGCCCTTGTCAATTATCGCAAAAGAAAAATGGTAATCAAGTAAGGCTTGTCCACGGTACATAAAGGATTAAAGTTCACATTCTATTTCTTGATTGCAGAAAAGAATATATATATATATATATATACATACTCTTTTTGTGCATATGTATCATGGTCTTTAAAGCTCTCGAAGTGGGTGTACCTTTGTAGATCTTTTGTGTATCTTAACCACACATCACCAGTGGTGCTGTGTAACACAGGATGGATACTGGTAAGGAAGAGGTCTGGACACCGACCAAAATAGTTTAAAAATATATTTATGTTTCGGCTCCCCCACGGGAGCCTTGTTCACAATGAACAGGTTATTGTGAACAAGGCTCCCGTGGGGGAGCCGAAACATAAATATATTTTTAAACCATTTTGTTCGACGTCTGGAGCTCTTCCTTTTAAGTATGCATCATCCTGACCAGACGGGCTTCCATGATACTCTTGACTTCAACACAGGGTGGCATTTGACAGCCCCCTTGCTTGAATTATACAAAAATGAGGTTAGAGTGCAACCTTTCAGTATGGAAAGAAAAATGCATCCCATAGACATGAAGACTTGCAGGCAGAGATTCGAGCATTGGGTCAGCTCATGCAGGCATGAGAAATTGCATGTCACAGCAAAAGTTTAGCTACCATTGGCTCATCCCTGGTAGCTGCAAGAAAGGTGTAGGGCAGCGGAATATAAGTTTGTACTGTTACTTGATGAGCTGTTCAGACTTGGCTGCAATCTACGGTGATTGAATAAGCAAATAAGCTATGTGGGAATCCACATATAGAAAACTTGCAGTCTGTGCATCAAATGTGCTTTAAATCCGTTCACATTTGCAGCTTTGCATCAGCTCAAGGGCTGCTCCAAGTCACGCCAATTGGCCTGCGGCCAGGCTGCAACCTTGGTAAGCAAGCTGTTCTTTTATTCTAACCTAGCCTATTAGCTTTCCAAGTGAACTGCTGAAAAAGAAAGGGGGGGCGGGGGGCATGGCAGATACCACTGCTAAAAAGTGAAATTTGACGATTTAAAAGATCAAGCCTTAATCCCAATTTTAGGCTGCTATGATAGCTTGTATACTAATGAGGTGGGATGCTGTATTTCATTCTAAATGGCCATGCTCCTATAAGCTTAGCAGCAAGCTGTCTTAAACAGGGACAGTTTAGCATGCATAGTACGAGGACAATGTGCATCCACACACTCTCACCCAGTTGGCCACAATGCTTTCTGACATAGAGCTTACTTATGGGCCAGTGAATGTGTAATCTGAATAAGAGGTTGAAAAGCTGTACATCAAATTATCACCTCACTGTAAGTGTTACTAAAGTCAAATATTGACCTTCCCTTACTTTCTCACCATCGAGAAATAACTCGCATTGGTCTTTTCCACAAAACTTACTATCATCATAACCACCTTCATCAGCGTTTCGTTCTCTCTCCAACATTTATCTCAAGCAGGATTTATCACAGGAAAAAGAAAAGGTTGATGTCCCTTACTGGAATGCAGTAACATATTCATGGGATTTCTACCCGAAAAGTTGCATGAAATGGAGTAACCTCCAACAGTCAGTCACTTCTTTGTTTATTTATTTACAAATACTGCTGTCTCTATTTCGAGACAAAGCAGGATGCATAGTGAATACAACATGCCTTGTCAAACCTGTTTTATTGTATGTGTATGACAGTGCTTGACTGTTTGGTTATTTTGCATTTTTTTTACGTGTGTTGCCTTCCTAACTTTATGCTTTTGTAAATTGTCTATATTGTATACCTTTTCGATGCATACCTTTGTATTGTTTGCCCCTCCTGTCTCTTATGTGTAAACGCTGAGGGTACTATAAATAAATAAATAGATAAGTAAATATAATATGTTTACATTAATAAAACATGAAATCACTATCTTTCGTGTGTCGCCCCCTCCTCCCCACTATCTTTCGTGACCCCTTGTGCCAAAATTCTTCCTTTAAAGGCCAACCTTCATGGAGTGAACTTTCGCCGCAAATTTTAGCACTGCAGAAAATCCAGCGCGAAGCGCTGCTGCCCCAACTTCATGCACCCCAAACTTCATGCAAGCAAGAGTGGGCAAACACCACCAGTCGTCCCGCTGACGCGGCCAGTCATGGCCAGATAAGCTCAACTCGGGCGACTGATGGAAGCCAACAAGAGTGCACTTTCCGCCATACACATCTACTTCTGGTGGCAGCATTTGCTGAGTCATGATCTCTGGAGAGAGTAGATCGGCGGCAAACAGCCAGCTTTGGCATGTCGGTTTGCCGTCGCCGAGCATCATACGCCCAAAGCTTGTCGCTTTTTTGCTCCATGGAGGTTGGCCTTAACTTATGATAAGCTTAGCCACTAGGTGACTGAGCTTTGCAAGAAAGATTGTCTTTCAGTAGCAGGTGGCCCAGGTCTAGGAGCAAACCCTGAATACTAGGCAGTCACGAAATCTGCACCAGTAGATGACTCGCTGCCTTCACCTTTAATAAATGAAATTATCACTGTATTTACTCGTGTAAAACACCAACCCCTCCACTTACAATGTAAAAAAATTTGAAAAAACATCTTTTTGCCAAGGACGGCATGTTGAACACATGGCATTTGGAATTAGTTGGTACCATCGCTAAAAATTTTTAAGTTTCACTTAGGACAACCATCTTTGTGAGCATGCCGATGAGTCAGTAAACTCTGGACACAACAAGAGCAACATCGAGTGCATGAGCAATGAAGAATCAAATGGAATTTGATTAGTGGTGCTGAATCTTGAATAAAAAAGTCTGTAGTGTGTAGCCAGTGTCTGGATTGTACTTTATATCATTCACAACATTGGTTATGGTTTTAGAGGGCAGCCACATGCCTGACTTGTGTAAAAGCTGCATCCTGCCTAGATTTCTAAAAAAACATGTTGGTGTTACATGAGTAAATTAAGCGATATTATTGCTCAGCAAAGCGAATAGTGAGGGGGAAATAGACACTGTTTTCCGGCTCTCATCACAGTGCTGGCACGGCAACTGGGCAAGCACACGGTGGGCTACCTGACGTGGAAAGCCGGATTGCAGTCTGCAATGAACACCACAGTTGTTTGGGACACCAGCTATGGGCACTTTATCGGTGCACTACAGGTACCAGAAGTTGTTTATTGATGTACTCGTTCAATAGTTCTTAGTTGACCAGTACCAGAAATTTGACCAGCGAGGGGTGTACTAAACAGATTTCAAAAAGTTTAAAGGGGCCCTGAACCACCCCTCAGGCTTGGTGAAATAACCTAGTTTGCAGGTAGCATATGCTGCGGTGAACACCTCAGCCAAGTTTTGCTGTCGTATGCAGTGCGTGGAGCTCATGAGCAGATCACGAAGTCGCCTTTCTCTCTAACGCTCTCTTTTCAACAGAAGGCCCTGTCCTCACTCTTTTCTGGACGCTTTATTTGGTCAATCTCTTAAACGGCTGCTATTGGCCAATAGCTGACATCAAGCTGTGGTCGGCTACACGGCATAGATACCGCGGCTGCCGTGAAGTGCCACCACAGATCCACTGGCTCAGCGTACAGCGACTCGCTGAGCACAACCACGTTTGGCTTATCTTGAACGCGTCATAGGCACCAAAGGTGAAGGTTGTGATGTCTACATGAACATCCAAAATGAAATTTGAACTGTGTGCCGCAGTGACATTTAGAAGGTGGAGTGTTGTGGGCATGCCCCACTGCACCATAGCCTTCGCAGTGCAAGGCATACAAGAAGAAACAGGAGCACAGCGGAGGTCATGTTTGATTGGCAATAATTCCGTTTCTGCTGAATGCATTGAAGTATATTTTGCGGCAAAGTATTTCTGAAATAGCCTATTTTCACTTCAAATTCCTTTCTCCAGTTCGATAAAAATTGGTTTGGGGCCCCTTTAAAGAGTAACATTGGTTAGCTTAGCCAAATAGAGATCACTCTTTTTAGAACTATGTTCATGTTTTATTGGCCGAAATAGCTTTATTACCTGTGGAGATGACGAAAGCTAAACATTCCTTTTTGAATTTCACACTTGGCCATAGAACTAATTATCTCATTGTGACATTATAATTTCCCAGAATTTCTAGGTATTTAAGTTTTTCTTTAAAATCAGGGAAACTGCAAAAGTTGCCATGTTGATGTCTTATTTACTTACCAATGCAACTTCTTAATTTATTATTATTAAACAATTTACTAGCTTCACAGCAGTGCTGATGAAATCCTTGATGTTTCAAAAATCTAATACAAGAATTTCAAAGTGCCATCACCCTCGTTTTCTCTCTTGGCACATTTGTGGCATCCTAAGCCTTCACTTGCTTAGAGGTATGAGTTTTGAATTCCAGAAGCCATAAATTAAAAGTTTACTCTGACTTTGTACTTTTCTTTACTGCCACTTCAGGGGCACTCTCCTGTGCATTCTATTTACGCAACATACGGAAATGACTCCTAGTCTGATGTAGTGCTCAGAGAAAAACAATGTTGTGCTAGCTTAGAGAGAGTTATCAATACGACGACACATCTGATGAGATACCGACAAATGGTATTTTTTTAATGCAATAACATTTATTTGTCTACTTCCACTTACCACCGGCTTCGATGCTGTCCCGCTGTAAACTAAAAAATAAATAGTCTCCTTATTACTTAGGTTCACAATAAAATCTCACACCTTCTATATAGAGATTCTATCACCACTCCACTTCCTTAGTTCGTGAAATGGTTTTAATGGGTCACGTTAAAGGTAGCATTAGAAAATATGAAATCCCTCCTTTTGGGGATGTAAATTAAACCTCAGGCTTAAAGGGTCCCAGGAACACTTTCAGAACATAGCAAGAAAACATTCACAATCTGTATAAAAGGCTCCTGTGAACATGCGAGCCATATATTATTGCACTGCTTGCATCAGGGAATTCAAAATCTTGTGTCGAAAATAGTGAAAAATCACTTGCTCTTGCATCCGCAATGTCGTCATGCAACGCAGCGTCTGCACAAGCAGCTGGACCCACCAACAGCTATTAGCTGATTTTGTGATCGCCAAAGCATTCTCAGTTATAAATGATTGCTAATCTTGAGTTAAATAAATGAGACATGTACAGTCTAGCCCGGTTATAACGAAGCCACTTATAGCGAAATAGCGGTTATAACGAAGGGATTTCAATTTCCCATTCCCATTTTTGTATCTTCAATACATTTTGGGTCCGGTTTTAACGAAGTAAATAAGAGTGCGTCAGCGGCTATAACGAAGAGATTTAATACCAACCGAAAAATAATCTGTCAATCAACACATTTTTGCGACCTTGAGGCGATTTTTTCCGCGAAAATAAGAGCAAAATTCGGCTGACGGCTACTGCGATTGACGTCGCTGCAACCGCTGATGCTGCCGCCGCGACGGCCTGCTTGGAGCAGCTTTGGGATTCCGCTAGCGACTTGAACCTTGTGCCTGCGGGTCTAAGCCACATGGACTTCGTTTTCGCCGACGAAGACCTTGCTGCCACCGAGGACTTCACGACTGAAGAAGTTGCCGGGAGTGTCATGAAAGAGACCTTGGCGGACAGCGCCTCCGACAGCGAATGCGACGATGCTAGTTGTGCCCCTAAGCCGGTCACCTCTGCAGCGGCCATCGCAGCTGTTGACATGCTACGGATGTACCTCGGGAGTCCGGAGTTCGACCAGATCTTTGGTTCGCAGTTGGATGGTATGGAAGCCGCAATCCTGAAGTCCGCACTCGCGAAACCTGTTCAGAAGACGCTGGACCACTTCTTTCAGCGGCAATAAATCGGTATGCCCATATATGCATTTTATTTCATAGTCCACATATTACGAAATAGCGGATATAGCGAAGTGATTTCCGATTCTCGCCGACTTCGTTATAACCGGGCTAGACTGTATATGTCTGCGATCTCAAAAAGACAGATAAATAAGACTTGTTGTTAGCTGAGTTTGTCCGTACTGCGAGGAAATAAATGGACTGCGTGCAATTTAAGACAAGTGCATAGTAAGGGACACGGACAAGCGCTACCTTTCAACTAACTTCATTTTTCATCGCTCGTCAATATATGTCTTTAGTCGGACATGCGTGAAACATGTAATCATATTGTTACTACCACAAATTAGAGCAGGCCATGCAAAAAACACTTCTCACTGTCCATTAAAGAAATAGATGTACTAAATAGACGTATGCAAGCCTTCTCTCCTGGGCATGGGTATCTTGGCTTTTACCCAAGATCGAAAACCCATTTTTCGAAAATCTGGAACACACATGCAAGCTTGACACTACGCAGGCAAATGCGCAGTACCTTTATTTTTAAGCAAAAGTTCACGTTCCCTTGTGCAATCATTAACACAACATCCAGTTTGCCCAACATATGACTTTCCACAAGGTAGCGGAATTTCGCGGACAACGCCGACCGTGCATTTCACATACCCCTGAACATGCTTTTGGGTGACCCCTCCTCCGGGTTCTTTTTTCTTTTCACTAGAGATTCTGGGGCAAAGCCCAGCCAGCTTGCGCGGGGCGGAAAAAATGATTGGCATGTTGTGCCTGCTGGCTACTTTTCTCAGGTTATGGGATAGATGATGCATATATGGCAACACTTCTGGATGACTCCTACTTAGCCACTTGGTGTGTGCCCTGGAATGGGCTGCTATTGTTTCACGCATAAGAACTTCTGTTATTGCCATTACAGTCACGCAAGGGTATCTGGCATTAACCAATTGCCATACCTGATCATTAAAACTACTCTGCATTGCATGTGGGCACGATTTCCTGAGAGCAGATCCCAGGCAAAGTTTAGCGATCCCCCTCTTAACTAACTTAGAGTGTGCTGAATCAGATGGCAGCAGCACCTTTTGTGCTCCAGAGCTGATACAGTGCAGAGTAGTTTTAATGATCAGGTACGGTGATTGGTTGATGCTGGATGCCCTTGCCCATTCGTAATAGCAATAGCAGTTCTTCTGCATGATACAAAAGCAGCCCGTTCAATGTCTCTCCCTCATCTTCGTCGTCAACGTTCAACCTTTTGGTGAGCTACATTGTCATTGCTTCCTGCCAAGCAAGATATTATGCTTTCCGCCCACGGAAAGGACTGGCGCCTGCAGAAGTCTTGGGGCTGTGTGTTTTTGCTTGGCTGTCCCCGAGGCATGCAAAACAGGTGTGCCGCATACTTCACGCTGAACTTTGGAGGCAAATCAAGTTTCTCCAGGATTACTTGAGAGTCATGTGCTATGCAAGTGACCCTCCCTGGAAGGCTGAAGTGAAGCTTTGTTCTTTAAGGACCCTCACTGCACGGACGATCGAGTTCTGGTGTGCTTCCTGCTTGAGTGGCGTTCTTGAACAGCTCTACAGAAAAGAGAAAAAGGAAAGAGGGGTTTCTCAGCTTTTGTTCCTAGGAGAGGATGTGAAAATCCCGGAAGGCGTTGAGCGCCTACTCAAGAAGGGTCCGAAGTTTAGCTACGAACCAGTTATCCCTCCCCATGAACTGTTAACATTCAATAGATGTGCTGCTAATATAGCGCCTCAGGATCAATACACTATGTGCCTGCTGGAAGGTGTTTATATGTTATTTAGGACAGTACACAAGAAGAACTTCCGCCAGTGTAGGGGAGTGACAGATCAGGTTGTGAGGTACTTTAGAAACAATGATCTCCATCTTCTTCAGTCTGATAAGGAGGGCAGTTTTGTTGTTCTGAGTGCTGGATCCTTTGCTGAGAAGGCCAGGTGGGCCATTAGTAAACAATTTTAATTTGGTGGGAAGTAGTGCCATCCGTGTCAAGAACAAGGCAGTAAATTTGTGTAAAGAACTACAGCTTCATAGGCTGGCCAGAGATATTAGTGCTTGTAAAGGAAATGCGCTCAGTGTTTTTATCACTGCAAAGATGCACAAGCCGGAAGTACTGTTTCGTACAATTGTAAGTGAAGGGGGATCTTGGCAGCACCTAGCTAGCCAATTTATGCTTAACGGTTTCAGGGTCGATTTTTTTTGCCATATGCGACCGCTCAGAGTCGATTTTCTTTATTGCAGATTCCAATTCTTCTGAGGCACCTATTCTGAAAAAAATTTACCGTAGTATTTTTAGGGTGACCGTAAAATGACAGAAAAATATTTTGCATTGCTATATGTATATGTACTGTTTATTCATGAGTAACAACAATAAAAAAAGGAAATAGACTTATAAGAATTAAAAATTTGGTGCATTGTTATACACATAGTTCAAGGCTTAGAAAATGCGCACATGAGAATATTTTGCTAGTCTCAAATGTTCCTGCTCTTACACTAATATTTACGTCCATAGCGTAATTGAACTACGTAGGTGAGCGCACTCAAGGAAACTGTGTGGTTGTGTGCCCGTCAAAAAGGCAAAACGTGTGACAAACTTCCGCCAATCTTCATCTTATTGCCAACCAGAGGCAAGTATTTTTTGCAAGTCTAAATAAAAAGAAAAAGAAATGAAAAGGAAAACGCATGCATGGCGGCTACTAAACGAGCGAGAAACAGGCGGTCACCCTTTGAGCGATTAGTAACGAGATAGCCATCATTTTTGCGAGCGCAAGAAGCCAAAACCACCCGGGGAACAAAATCCGAACGGCCGCCCGCCCGCGTGCGCGCCGATGAACGAGCTGTAGTATATAAACATGCCAAAGCAAACTAGCTCTAAAACAAACCATGCAAAGAAAACTGAGAGAGGGAAGCATGAGAAAAAAATTCCCTGTATTCCCACCTAGTGGCCGCACATGCCAGGAACGAAAAAGTTAGGAAATTGGCGTGATTTTTAAACATACAGACGCGTAAATAGATGACATTGAGCATTTTGGACATGTTCACGGTGCTGTATATTTACGTCATTGACCCTGAAAGGGTTAAGCACTTAAAAGGACTGACAGTCATTGATCCCTTTGCCACCAAGCATTCGGATGAAGTTGTGTGGTATCTGCAGGAGCAGAATTCTATTGAGTATTTCCTGTCTGTTGATGTAGATTTATTCTATTCAGTTCCACATGGGCATTTATTTGCTTCTCTTTGTAACTGCATTGAAGTTGGTGGGGTTATTACTTTGCAGAATTCTGAGGGCCTGTCTGTCGATAATTTTATGATCTTACTTGAATTTTTGCTTAGTTCTACCTTTGTTTAATTTCAGAATGGATTTTATCTGCAGAAGCAAGGGATTTGCATTGGCTCTTGTGTTGTGCCTGTTTTGTGCAATATCTTTTTAGTGAACATTGACCGTTGTTTGAATAGTGTTTTTGATGAGAGTATTGTTCTCAAAGTTTTTAGGTACGCAGATAATTTCTTAATCCCTTTAAAGAAGTCCCATGTGGCGTTAGACAAGTCTGTTGTTTCTATCCTTGATGGGTTTTGGCAATGTGGGAAGGGGTTGTCCTTCATCCACGAGTTACCGTCTGACGACTCACTGCAATATTTAGATTTATGCCTGTTTTTAGGTGATCATGTATGTTGGGTGTATAGCCCCAGAGCACGAAAGGCACTGTTGCCATATGATTCTGCGCAGTCTAGGTTGGTTAAGAGGGGGATTGCTAAACTTTGTGTGGGATCCACTCTCAGGAAATCGTGTCCACACGCAATGCAGAGTAGATTTAATGATCAGGTTCAGCGATTGGTTAATGACAGATACCCTTGCGTGGTCATAACGGCAATAGCAGAGGTTCTTCTGTGTAAAGAAAAAGCAGCCCGTTCCAGGGTGAACACTGGGCGGCTAAGTAGGAGCTGTCCAGAAGTGTGGGCCTATATGCATGTCCTATCCTACAACCTGAAGAAGGTAGTCAGCAGGCCTAGTGTGCCTATCGTTTTTTCTGCCTCGCGCAAGCTGGCTGGGATTTGTCCCAGAATCTCTTCCAAAAAGAAAAAAATTACCCGGAGGTTGCGGCAAAAAGCACGTTTGGCGGCATGTGAAATGCATGGCCGGCGTTGTCTACGAGATTCCGCTACCTTGTGGAAAGTCGTATGTTGAGCAGACTGGACGTTATGTCAATGATCGCGCAAGGGAACGTGAACTTTCAGTTAAAAATAAAGGCAATGTGCACTTGACTGCGCATTGTCAAGCCTTGCATGTGTGTTCTAGATTTCTGAAAAATGAAGAGCTTGGTTAAAAGCCAAAATACCACTGCCCAGGAGCTGATGGAAGCTTTCTATATGTATATCCCTTATAGGGAAGGCTTGTGTAAGTAACACATCTATTTATTTCATGAAATAGTGGGAAGTGTCTTTTGTGCAGCTTACTCTAATCTGTGATAGTGACAATGTGATTACATGTTTCGCACATGTGTGACTAAAGACATATATTGACGAGCGACGAAGAATAAAGTTAGTTGATAGTTAGCGCTTGTGCATGTCCCTTACTACGTCCTTGTCTTGAATTGTGCGCAGTCCATTTATTTTGTGACAGATAAATCATGTAAACTTTGCACTGCCGGTCTACACACAACCCTTGTGCAATGCTGCATCCGCTGTGTGTGGTCTCTGAGATAGCAGGAGCATGCTGTGTAGCTTAGTGTTCCGCAGCCGCCACAGGTTGCCGCGACAAGCCCTTTCTCAGCCGGCGCACTCAACTTTTGGCCAAGGTGTTCCCCCTTGGATGCTCCCCTGTGTAGCTTCCAGCACTCTAGCAGAGATGAAAAAGAGAGAGAAGGCCATGTGTAGATGCGCTAACTCCGCTGATACCTGAAGGAATAAACAAATTTTTGCTCGATGAGATTTGCGAGATGAAGTCCTTTAATAGTGAGGCCATTTTATGATCAGTTATAAACGTGTTTCAGGGCCCCTTTAATATCCACCACAAGGAGCAAAGATGCGATTGATGAAGTATTTGTAAGAGGCATACAGAACTTGCAGTAGGGAATATATTTATTGTACTTTGGCACGCACCATCCCCTACTTGCTCTCACGAGCAGTGACTCTTCTACGGAACACCAGAAGCACCCAAACCATCACAGACCTAAGCAGAATAAACGTATTGTATCGAGACTTATAAATCATGTCATAGTGCACCATAATGCTGGAATGCTATTGCATTCTCATAGTTTTTAGAGGTGAGCTATGCAAGAGTTTGTCATTCTGTGATTACTAAGATCATAACCTAATTTAATTTCATTTGACTTAGAAGCCCTTTGTGACTCTTCTCAGTGCCAGATTCACTAGGTATAGACACATTGGTGACCTTTTATCTTGAGTTTCTTAAAAAAACACCTCTTAAAACATTGGCTACTTGGTGTGGCGTATTGCCAGCACTCTTTATATTAGAGATATGTACTGTCGACCGATTCTTTAAGAGTATTGCCTGAGCGACAACTGGCTGGCCGTTCAGCTCCTTATAACAGCACGAAGCGACGAGATCAGCAAGAGTAGAGCAGGCGCACAAACTTCACTCACGAAACTCAAGTTTTGCCTGCCAGGCTCTTCCTACCGGCACGACACAGCCCCTGTCGCAATTAACTCAAAAACAGGATGCAAGCCAGGGCAACACACTCCGGCTATCTCCAGTAAGCCGGGAAGCTTGTGCCAAATTGTGGCAGGAGCTGTGTCGTGCTGGTATGAAGAGCCCAGCAGACGAAACTTGTGCTTCAAGTGAATTTGGTGCGCATAGGCTACTCTTGCTGATCTCATCGCTTTGCACCATTGGAAGGTGCTGGCTGGTTGGCCAGTCGATGCTCATGCGCTACAACTAAAGAATCGGTTGACTGTGCATTGCTGAGCACGTTGTCATGCTCATAGCAGCAATGCGTGCATGTATTATGAATGTGCAAAGTTGTTTGCATTCGTGCGTAAACAGCACAAAGAGACAAAAGAGGATTACATGTATCTTGCAATTCAGATTTATTCCTCAATTTTATGTGCAATACAAGTCACTCAGCATCATTGATGCAACGTGCGAGTGGACTCGGGAGGAATGAATAAATTAATGTTAATCAATTATTGCTATAGTGTGTATCATAGATGTTGTGAATCAAAATATTCTATATTTCCTCTAAAATCCGTAATAGAGCTTCTCTATATATTTTGGCTTAATTAAGTTCTTTTAGTTGTTAATATTAAACTCACTCTCGTAAGCATTTTTCAAGATCAGAAAAGTGAGAGCAACTTAATTTGAAGAATGCGCAAACAAACGGTGCCTCATACATCTTTTGCTGCCTTTTTTGGGCCTCCGTTTGGTTGTACTGGGACGCGGAAAGCTCTTTAGTTTCCGGACTTACCATACCTTGCTCCACAGTGCAAGTTCAGATGGTTCACTGAATGTATGTTTCATTGTCAGTGATTTCGTCTTTGTATATTAATCTTGTTTTTATCTGACATTTGTCTCTCACTTTTAGTTTGGCATCCCAAATACATTTGGCATGGTGAGCTACACCTACAAGTTCCCTGACGAAGGTCGATTAAAAGGGAGCATAAAGTAAGTACAGATCAGAAGCACATCCTTCAGAAAGGGCCTCGCTGACAAATTACCGCTTCTTCCATTGATTATATCAGTGTACAGCTGAGGGAGCATTCTCTTCAATAATTTGTATTAGGCAGGGGCTGTGACATGGTTTTCCAATGACAGTAAAAGCTTGTTAATTCGAATTCCGTGGGAATGCTACAAAAATTCGAATTATACAAAATTTGAACTAATGAAAGTCAGAAAAAAAATCACTCAGTTAAGGTGCGTATGTAGTCTGACATAGCGTGCACACACACTACGTCATGTTGGCGAGAACAACAGCGTCTGTAGTTCGAATCACTGGCGCAGCCAACATAACCGGACGCGGCCAACGCAGTCTGACGTGCCCGACGTCGAGATGGCTCTTGCTCCATCCGTGAGTTCGTCGTGCCGACCCACATTACACTGCATGATAAAAAAAAACAATAATAAAGGCGCCCATGCTGCTTCGCCAACGATCGCAGACAGCCGTTCAAAGTGTTCAAAGCTGTACGCAGGTTGGGGATCATTCTGCGTATGCTCCAAAGAGAACAGCCGACGGCGCACACGTTGAAGTCTAGAGGGGACGGAATTTCAGCTAGTGCAGCGCAATTGGTGTAGCGTGACTGGCCGCAGGCGATGCGCGCCGAAAATGTCGGACTATAAAAGCGCCTTTGTGCCGCTGACTCTTGCCGCACGAACAAGAACTGCGCTCTAAAATGCACGCGCGAAGCGCACCACAACCTGCTGTGACGTTGGTCTCCGAATCTCAAAGGCTATGCTTTTTGGTAATGCAAGCGCCAATGAACGTCATGGCTGCCACGTTTCAAACATTACCTGGTGCCGCTTCTCGGCAGAACACCTCGTAGAGAAAGGGCGTAGCCTCCAAGATGTATCAGGAAGATGTAAAAAAAGAAATAAACAAACAAACACGCAGTGCCGCAACTCGTTTTTATCTCTGAGGTCTTGAGAGAGGGAGAAAACTGACCTGGAACAGAGGCATTGGCCATGCGCGGCCCGTGCGGTGACGCTAGAGTCACCAATGTGCTTCTGCGCACTAGCACTCTCTCCATCCATGATGGTGCAGAGTTCGAATTATCGGTGCAGAGCAGATTTCAGTGTGATTTAGTGGGATGCATTACATATTGCTTTCAATACATTGTTGGACGGACCGCGGTGGCTACTTCGAATTATTCGAAATTTCGAATTAACGAGTTGTGAATTAACGAGCTTTTATTGTATTGTCAGTTTGTCATTGTAACTTAAAGCATAGAGGCCCTGCCGGTATGGTTATACAGTCGAACCTGCTTACAACAAACTAAGTGCGTAGTTCCGCAAAAAGTGGTCATTGTATCAACGGTGCATTGTATGTGAATTCCTCTTCAAAATGCCTAAGAAATTAACTACGCTGAAGCTGGAGTCGTCAGTTGCGATTCGACACCGCTCTGGCCCGAAAATCAGATTTTCCCTAACTTTATTTTTGTTCCTGGCACTTTCCTGCATCCATTTGCAATTGTATGTTAAAAATAACAAAAAACAACATGTGATGTGATACCTATTTCCAAACGATGCCTAGCCATTTCTGATCATCTGCCATTTTCAAACTACGAGTGCAGCCACTGCCATTTTTTCTTCGAAAGCTTGTGATATATTTTACTATCAGCAGGACACGAGTGGATTCTGCATAAGATAGCGAAGCATTCTAGTTGGCTGGAAGCGGGAACTACTGCACCATGCCGGTATTCTGAAAGGTCTTGCCATTAGGTCTGCAGCATCTGTCGCCTGTGCACCGAGAGGTGTGAAGTTATGTTTTCCAAGTTGCATCAGCTGAAAAAGCACAAAGTTCGAAACGTGAAACACCATTAGAAGCCGATACAATCAACTTCCTTTGATTCTGTCGTGACGGGATCGACAAAATTGGTTGAATTATCCAGCGATCCGAATTAAACAAAAGACAGAAAAAACGCCGAAATCCCTTTCACTTGGGAGTATTGTTACTTTAAATTGGCTTTGCCACGATACCGCCGGCCGCGTTATGCGGTGAAGCATGCTAAGCGGGGGGTGGGGGGTGGAAGGGGGGAGTGGAAGGTGCCACTGTTACGAGTTGCGCATGTGTTCCTTTTACACATGCACATGCGTCGTCTCCAGTCACAGTATGAGCACTGAAATGCCCAATATGTTTACTGGCAGGATTTCAGAGCTTTAGATAGACCCCCGCTCTTTTTTTTGGCCCTAAGTGTCCCCTTCAACTTTCAAGGTTTTTCATCTTACCGCCTTCCTTTTCACTAGCTTTCCTAAAACACAAATGGTTTTTCTCCACATCTTGGTGCACGACGCGTGCACATGCGTATGATTAAGGAATGCATACTAGGCCTCGTTAATGGTCTCATACACGAGAGATGCGTGGTGGGCAAAATGAGGGCTCAAACTGCCTCAGAAACGTCAAAAACAGCTCTGAATGGCTGCCATGTGCCCAGATGGGTGACACTTTCGTGCTTCAGAACTTCGCATGTGCCTTCCTTTTACTGCTATTGGGTTTGAAGTGCTCGTTGTAGTAGTACTGCACATTTAAAAATGTTTGTTAAGTCTGGACACAGCTTCAATAGGCAGGGTTGGAAAATCATGTACAATGCAGTAAAATGTGGTCGTTATAACGGATAATTCATTATGTCTCGAATAGTTATAACTGGATTTGACTGTAGCACACACAAAAACTGTGCTCTTAGTGCACATTTCAACTAAAAATTTCAGTTTGATATCGCCGCTTCCGAGCCCCGCCCACTTATAGCGACTGCTGTTTTGTCATGCATTGTGGGACATCATGAAGTTCAGGGTCAACGTTGTGTCGTCCGCTCTGAAACAACCCAAAACTGTATCTGACATCTTGTCCTGTATGCTTTGTCAGCCAACCATGCAACAAAAGGGTTGCCGTTGATTTTGGCCCACAATTAGTTTAATATCACGATAAAAGCAGCACAAATTAGAGGACATATGCAGAGGCTATCTCGGCCTGATCACCAATGACACGTAGCCACCATGGCAGATTTCCATCTCATGCCAATCACTTCCAGCGCTCGCAGCACACGAAACTATGACATTTGAGATTGGCTTCCATTATTCCCGAGGGAGCTGCTTCTATGGGTGCTGTGATTTCTGTTCATCACCAGTTAGTGTTGCCATGCTGCTGTATGGCTCAACTGTGGTATATAAAAATGCAAATGTAAATTTTCTACCACATCGAATGTGATAGAATTTTTCCACCTTCCTGTGGCATGCGAACTGCTTAACATGCAATTCGAGCTCGAAATTTTGGTGTTATTCACCCTTTAATATGAGCCCATTTATTTGCTTCTAAACCATTTGGTACACTCGGTGACAAGCTAAATATCCAGTACAAGTTCTGCCCACAAAACCATATTGGACGATATGGTGTTGTGGGCATCTGACCTCTACGCTTCTGCACTCCAAGGAATATACACTCTCTTAAGGGTCAACAAGGAGGCCAACAAAGGACCCTTTAAACACAGCGACTGGACGGAAGGCCTTTCCTCAAAAGTTTGACTCCAGCAACACAGCATTAAGTGTGTTTCACAAATGCTGTAGAATTTAGCTCGCTGTCCTGGAAGAGCTATAGCAGCCACTGACAGCAAATTTTGTGAAAATGGGGTGAACATTACGACTGATGTGCACGTGAAGTTAAATGTGTGTGGCTGAAGTGTAGCCTTTGGTAAACATTTCTTAACCCTTTCGCTGTCGGACGTTTCTGGCCGTGACGCACCCCCAGTGTCGGCTTGGTTTCAGGGAATGAGCATAACAGGGAATGAACATAGCAATTTATTTTTGATTATGATTGGTATACAAATAACATAGTCAATGCAATATGCACATTTCAGTGTTCTGCAGCTGTTGTTAGTAAACATCATCATCAGCATCAGCCTGACTATAAGATCCGTTCAACATCCGAATCTGACGATGCGGAACCCTCTTCCTCTCATGCAACTTTGTCCGAGTCCGAATCTGAGCTCGGCTCGTATTCTGAATCGGAATTCAGCCACCGCTCCCATGAGCAGACGAAGGTCCCGCGCGCCGAGCCATCCGAAAGTAACCGCGCGCAGGGAGGATGCGCTTTCAGTCGCCCGCGCAACGGAGAGAAATGGGACGTTGCGTGATCAAGAAGACGGAGGGAGATGGAAAAAGGCTAAACAAAGTTCGAAGGGCTTTACCTTTACTGCTGCAAGTCGGAAGCGAGAGTGCGGCGAGAGAGCGAAAGCAGCAATCGAGTCACCCTTTTTGGTGAGGCAACGGCACATGCGCCTGAACTTGACGCGCCGTAGCAGGCACACCAACAGAAGAAAAATAAAAACCTTCAAACCAGCGGAGATGGCAGAACAACCCTTGAACCCATAACCACACGCGCGCGACGCATGATCCAGCGAATGCGGAGCCACCGCGCCACTCAGCAAAGAGAAAGTGGGGAGTGGCAGTTGCACCGTACTCTTCAATACATGGACTAACACAGGTCGGGGCGAATATACGAACTTGTAGAAAGAGTCAACAGATGGCGTGGCCAATCCAGGAGCGCCTGCTTTGAGCTCAGGCGCGAAATTTTGAACGCACGATAGAGAACGTACCGGTACGTCAGTGACACCGTGGGGGGGAAGCGCGATGACGTACCGGTACGTCCGTGACAGTGAAAGGGTTAAGCAAGTGTTTGAAAACATTATATGCGGGCGATGTCTAACAACTGATTCTGGAGTCACTGTACATGCTTCCACTGTGCGCAGGGTTGCGCATTTGTTTTCTATTCATGACACGCACTTACATTACTTGAGCGCAGTCACATGGTTCGGAAAGCAACCATGCAGCATGTTGAAGCTACCAATAAGGCACAGACAACAGCACCGCCAGATCACTATAGTTTGGCTTGATGGTAAATGCCCAGGCAACTGCCTCTAAACTTTACCTGTCTTGTTTTTCTTTCTTTTGGTGCAGGAATCTCATGGTAAACACTTTTCTTTCATATTTTGTACTCACTCAGGATTTCTGATTACCATGTGCCTACAGTAATCACATGATTACCATGTGATTACTGTACTGTGCACAGCAAAAGATCCTTCATTAGGCAATGTCTAAGCTCATGCAAAAAGATATTTATGTTCGTTCAGAAGAAATTGAACAACTATTGTAGGTCATGTATGTTTAGTTCATAGTAAAGTGGTCCATGAGCGTCTCAGGCAAAGTGTGTCAAGCACATTAGTCGACAAAGATCGCTGGTGTCGAGACGAGCTTGGTGCCTGCAAACATGCCGTGTAGCTTTCCATCACGAATTTGGTTTGTTTTGTTTGCATGATGGCAGAGCTACATGCAACATTACTATGCCTGTCCCTGTCTCTTTAGTGCTATTGAGGTTCCCAGTGTGACAGACCAACTTGCACGAATCAATGCCTTGGTCTATATGGTACATTCGACTGGTTGCTACCTCACTCCCAATCAGTTTACAGCAATTCAGAGGCCTCTCAACATTGGAGCCAGAGAAAGTATGCTTAAGCCAAGTGTTCAATGGGTTATATAGCAATTGGGACGTGATCGAGGTTCTATCACATCTTGGTTGCGTGCTCAACAAGAAGGTGCGAGCACCTCTGAGAGTTACATGGAGAGCACGGCGCTCTGAGTGAACCAGGTGAATGTGTTCCGAGCGCTTGATTTCAACCAGGTGAATGCAAGCCACACTGCAAGAGCACTGTAGGGCACTTGAAGACTACCAGTCAGGTGTCCCGTAAGTGAGTCGAATGCAGGCAATCTTTTGGAGTGTGTGGTTTAGTCGCAGGCAACTGAAATTTTAATGAAATTGTTTGAAAGAAACACTTGCACTGGAAATTGATCTGTGAACTGTAGTCTGCTGTCTTTATGGAACAGTTTGGTGAAAACCCTTCATTACTGAATTTTAGGTTTATTATCTTATTTATTTTCTCTCTCTTTCCAGAGTAGGCACCTTTGGAGCAATTGTAGAATACGGCTGTGAGAGGAAAATATCCCAACACAATACAGTTGGGGCAACAATGGTTATAGGCATTCCTACAGGAATAACACTCAAACTGAGGTGAGCTTTTGATCTAGACTGAAGTGTTTATATGTGGCATTATTGAGGGAGATTGTGTGCATGTATATTTATATGAGAGCCTCCTAGAAATCTTACTTGGGCCCATTTTCCATATTGTTGATCACCATCAGCATATTGCAGCCAAAATTTAGTCTGATATCCTACCATATAAATAGAAATTGCACACTTTCTTGAAGAAAGAGACACAGAAAAATCATTCATAGCATAGCTCTTCTAAGTTAGCATAGTTTCTGTGAAGGCCAGTTTAGATGGAGACCCACTCGGGGGGGTTTGTGGCTACAGCGCCTTGCTGCTTAGCACAGGGTCAAGGGTTCGATTCCCGGTTGCCACAGCCTCATCCCTTTGTACATGTACATATATGGAATAAAGAAAAACTCGTGCCAAGCTTTGCATGCTCACTGAAACAGCAGAAATGGTTGAAATCAATCTGGACACTTCAAAAATGGCATCTACCATAGCTCTTGGGTTGCTTTGGTGTATTAGCCATGTTGTTGTTCAATCAGTCAATCAATTAATCATCAATCAGTCAACCAGACTCAATCAATCCAGATAAACTGGCTGGTCAGACCGGGTTGGTCAGTCATGGTTTTACAGTCAGACTGTCAAAGCTGACGTGATTCTGCTGTCACACGTACATAGTGTAAGAGCGCCCATATGAAGATTTACTGTTGCAGCGGACTTGTGCCACATGCAGATCAAATGGTCAAACGAAAAAAAAAATTGAATGTTTTTCTGATTGTGCTTTGTTGTGTTTAACACAAATGTGGACACTGTATTACAATATTGCGTATCTTGTGTCATTCTAATATACACAAATGCATACCTCTTTTCTTTGGACTCTGTCATCACCTGAGTGTTTTTCAAAGAGTTTTCATTACTCGCTCGGGAGTGAGAACTGTTCACTTGTTTCGGGTATTATAATGGCTTCCCATAGGTAATGACCAAAAGCACCACACCTATCTGGTGGTGATGGTGTATGAGCAAGAGGCCACACATGGGGTGTTGTTAGTATGAGGTGACCAAAACAAGCAGCAGTGCATTAGACTGGCAGCAATACTTTTGTACACTTGCAGCACGTGCAACCCTAGCATTCCATGCACGCTCAGTGCTAAACAATTATTATCTTGTGTGCCGTTTCTCATGCAGATTGAATCGGGCCACGCAGAGTTATGTATTCCCCATTTTCCTGTCGGAAGAGCCCCTTCCCATCGCCATATTCTACGGTACAGTGACGCCCCTCGTGGCATGGTACATTCTCCAGACCTTTGTGATTGTGCCTTACACAGAACGACAGAGACAAAGGTGGGCCTTTCTCTCTCCTACTTAATTTTTTTGTTTACTGTGACAGCAGTTAAAGGGACACTAATGAAAAAAAGTTGAGTTGAGCCAGATTGAAAGATTAGGCTTCTGTAATAACAAATTTGTCATTCATGGTCAGAGCAGAACTTTTGTAAGCAAGGAAATGACGAAAATGGAAAATCATAGTGGCGCCACCTATTTTAGACTGTGGTACCCCTCATGACATCAGCACTGGCTAATTCACTGAGACTGTAGTGCTGAGCTAGAGGTCGTAGGTTTGATGCTGGCCACGGAAGTCGCATTTCAATGTGGCTGAAATGTGAAGGCACTTGTGCACTTGGATTTAGGTGTATGGTAAAGAACACCAGCTGGTTTAAATTAATCCGGAGTCGCTTCACTACAGTGTGTTTCATAATCAGGTCGTGTTTTTGGCATGGTAAACTCCAGTACTATTTATTATTATTCACAAAGAGCGTTGGAGAAGGAGCATCGGAGTATACTCGAGTGTTCATCTACCACATGGGACCAGTGGCTATGGTGCACTTCTGTTCAGCTTGTCATGGGTTCAATTCCTAACCACTGCAGCCACACTGTGATGGTGACGGAATGCGAGAAGCATTCGTGCACTCATATATTTAGGTGCACATTAAAGAACCCCTGGTGGTCGAGATTGATCTGGATTCCTCCACTACGGCATCAGCCACAGCCCAAGTGTTGCTCTGGGACATTAAACTGCATGACCCAATCAAACGATTGATCAACCCAATCCCATCCATGTTTGCCCAGTGTCATTTGTGCTTGATTGGTGCTGTGAAAATGTGGTGCACCGCCTTACTTACAGTGTTTCGTTTATTCCAGAGAAGCGAAGAGAGCACGTGAGGCCAATGCGGCCAAGCTGGCAGAGAGGAAGAAGGAAGCCGAGGCTGCGGTATGTTTCTCGATCGGTGCTTGCTTTTTTTAATTTGCAGTCTGTTCTTCGTGCGCCGTTTAAAACATGTGACGGTTGTGTAGCATCTGCGTGACAGGTGAGAAGTATAGCAGGAGGAAGGGAGCGAAGAAACTAGGGTCAGCTATGAGGACAGAAAAAGAAGAAGAAATACGACTTTAGTGGGCATGCTGTCAGTATTGTTTGCTTTTGATGTAACCCTTTTTGCAAACATTCCCACTGTGGTGGCTATGGCATTCTGCTGGCGAGCATGATGTCGCTGCGGCCTCATTCTAATAGAGGTGGAGTGCAAGAAAACACTTATGTATTGTGCTTTTTGTGCACACTGATAAACCCCAAGTAGGGGTGTACAAGTATTGAAAGCTTTCAAATAACGAATCAAATATAGCCCTGTTCAATTTGGTTCGTGAATCGAATGGTCACTATTCGAAGCCGAATATCTTTCTAATGTTTTTCTAATACTTCACATAGTCAACTGTAGACGCTTCAAGAGGATAGTGAAACAAAAATGTGATAACTTACATCCTATCCACAGTGGACGTAATTTGCCAGAGCATGCTGTTTCACTCTGACAGCCAGACTCCTCAGGCTAAACACAATCACTCGTAATTATATGTCGTTTAGGCATGGCATTTGGGAGTGAGTATGGTGTGGTACTGTATTTATTGATGCAGAACCCAGGTGCAGGTTCAGATGCAGAAGTGCTTAGTTGCTTCTAATGCTCCCTTTATAAAGCTTGCTTTATAATGAGCAGTTTAAAGGCAGAAACTTCCTGATGTTTTTAATATCAGGACGTGACAATTTTTTGGTACTAAAAGGCCCCTAATCCACTCTAATCTCAAAGACGAGTGGGCAGTTTCTGTCTCACCTTTGCTGCTCTCTCCTCAAGCACCGTCTCCTCGTTGCCACATACTTCTTCAGAGATATATTGGCACTACTTCAGCGCTGAATGCCACATTGACATTTTTTCATGTTTGAAAACACCATAACTTTGTACTTATCAGGATACAGTGCTTCTTGGCTATATGCTGGTGCTGCCTCATGTGTGGTGTAAAACACGCTAAAAAAGATTAAATCTGTTAATTGTGCATGACAAGCAAGTAAGACAACGAGGAAGGGTGTGTATGCAAATACGTGGCAGAGGTGAGGTATCAAATAGATTGGAACTGATGTTCTCATGTATGAATGAATTGACAGCTTTTATCCTGGCGATGTCATGTGCATGACGTGTGCTGAAGGAACTAGAAGAGCCTGGAAAGGGAGCACGCAGTTGTTTTTCGTGTTATCAACGGTGGTTTGGAGCCTGTTAATAGTGAGAAGGCTGCACATTATTTGCAAACTAGTATTCCAAAAGTATCCAATTCTATTTGCTTCGGGCACTATTCAATTCGTATTTGTATCAGTCTCGGACACTACTATTCACACACCCCTAACCTCAGGTGGACAAAGTTAACCCAGATATACCTCCAATATAACCCTCATAACTCACTGGGCAGTTTCAGGGCATTAAATGCCCTGAAACTGCACATTTGTGTTTTTTACAAATACCCTGAAGCTGCAAATTCTTGCTTCTTGCAAACGCAAGACATCTTACCCCTCATATTTACTGGAAATTTGACTGGAAGTGGCAGTTTGACTGCGATTATAATTTTGCTGTTGTGTATCTGTGAATGCAGGTGGCGCTGATGAGCGAGACATACCTGAGGATCAAAAGCACCGAGGAAGCAAAGGGTGGTCTTGTCATCATTGAAGCTCTCTATGGAAACTTCTCTGAGGAACAAGAGAACAACGTGTGAGTCTGCCTGCCCATAGTGGTTTAGGTGGCTACTGCTCCTTGTGAACTTGAAGTTCTATTCTGCGGATGTATGCAGTTACGTCGAAAGTTGGGAACCAGCACAACTCAGCACAGTACAGTTCGTGTAATCACTGGTACTTGGGTCGGGAGGAGGTACTAGCATAAGCAAACATGAAGTTTGCCTAATTTGTTTTCTTGAAAATGATGACTCATGGTCGGTGACGCCATCACATTTCTACGCCACTGTGTAGCGCATTCACCTAATTTAATAAGCCACTAATAGCTAGAGCACCAGCTAAGTGCGAGCTAAGCATTGGGGTGTTCCCTTTAACAGTGGGCTGCACTGTGCCACCCTATGGCTGTAGGTGAGGAAAGTAATGCTAAGGGGAGAAACACGGCCCCTGCCATGAGCGCTGTAATTGTCTCATTCAATGTGGATACCTGATCTAATCCGTTGCCAAGAAAGCAATGCTGCCAACTTCCGAAGCTAGTGTTCCCCTAATTTGGATTAAAGGATCCTTAGATTTCCCTAGATTTTTACAAAATGTGGTTGTTAATTAGTTTTTCAATGTTATTTCTCAAGGATAAATGTTTGTTTGTAATGTATTGAGAAAGTGGACTACAAGTGTTTTGTTTAAATTTATTTCTAAGCTCCTTTTAAAATACAGTAAAAGCTCGTTAATGCGACTCCCGTTAACTCGGAAATTAGGATAATTCGGACGGCTCTATTGGTCCCGGCCAAAGTGCATGTTAGTCTATGGACCAAACCTTTGTTAATTTGTCAGAATTCGGCCCCGCACCGCTTAATTCGGACAAATGCTGATGGCTGCCGCTACACGAAAGTGTGGTAAAGCAGCTCTGGCACCACAGGAGTGAAACCATAACATGAGGGGCATCGCCATCATCATCAATTAGTGGGGGCGATCGCAGCATCACCGAACGCCGGTGTCTTCTTTCTTCGCTCCACTGCGCCTTCGATGCCATTTTTCCTTGTGTTGTTGAGTTCGTATCATCTCTTCTTGCGGAGCTTTCTTTTTGTCATTGTGACTGTGTTTTGCATGCCACCACCATCGTGCGCTACAGTGATGGCAACGCCGGCAAAGCGGCAGAAGTACTAAGCCAAGAACTTGGGGACTAAGGTGGAAATTTTGCAGGCTTTGAAGAACGGCGAATTGCGACAGCGTGTTATGACCAAGTACAACATGAAGCTGAGCACGTTTGGAATGTACGTAAAAATGAACAGATTCTTCAAGCCTTCGAAAGCGAGGAGTTTCATGCATCAAGAAAGCGGTTGCGAAACGCAGCTCGTCCCCAGCTCGAAGAAGCTTTGCTCCAGTGGGTTACTGACTGTCACAATGCGCATATGCCTTTGAGCGGACTTCTCATCATGGCACAAGGTGAGAGGTACGCTGAAATGATGAACATTGACTCGTTCAGAGCTTCAGAAGAGTGTGCGGTGAAAAGGCCAGCGTTGATGAAAGCGTGACCACCCAGTGGAAAAATGTGAAGCTGCTTGAGCACATCGCTGCACATGAACCAAGTGACGTGTTCAATGCAGACGAAACTGCTCTATTTTTCAAAGCTCTGCCCGACAAGACGGTGACTTCTCAAGGGGATGCGTGCATTGATGGCAAAAAGTGCAAGCCAAAGATAACTGTGCTTCTTGCTGCCGATATGACTGGCACAGAGCACTTGCCACTTGTCATCGGGAAGGCGCATAAGCCACATCGTTTTGAAAACATCAAAAACCTTCCTGTCGAGTACAGCACGAACTTCTTAGGAAGGCTTGAATGACCTCAGTCATTTTTCGAGGCTGGCTGCAGCAGTTAGACTGGCACTTCACGTCTAAGGACCGCAAGATAGTTATGGTTGTTGAGAGCTGCAGTGCACATAACTGTACAGTCAAACTGAAGAACGTCAAGGTAGTTTTTTTGCCTCCCAACACTACATGTGACCTACATGTATCATTCACTGCGTGAAGTCGAAGTACCGAGAGCACCTGTTACAGCGAATTATCTTATGCTCAGAAGTTGTAAAGCTGCATGAAGTGGGCTTACTCGGCGCAGTGCACATCATCGCCCACGTGTGAAAAAATATACCTCCGCAAGTCATCACCAACTGTTTTCGGCACAGCGGTTTTGTGAGGCCCGAGCATGCGGCAGTAGCCGACGAGGTGTCAGTCGAGTCCACTGATCATGACTCCCCGACCTTCGATGCTGTCCTTCCCACAGATGTGACCCTTCAGGACTACATGGTGATTGATGATTGTGTCGCCACGACTGGTCGACTGGACCAATGAAAAAATTATTAATGATGCCACGGGCGCTTGGGAAGACCATGATTCAGACGAGTCATGCGAGGAGGTGCAGCCATGACCTCATTGCAGCTTATGAGAAGTCACGGAGGCGCTTTTGATATTGGATGACGTTTGCCGGAGCACTTCCGACAGTTTGCGGGCTGTTGACCACTTGGAAGAGTTAAGAAAAATTGTGATGTCAGCCGGAATCTGCGCGAAAAAGCAGACGACTATTGCAAAATACTTCAGTAATTGAAGGTACGCTTCTCCAACTTGATTTTAATGTTGTTTTTCCTGTTCATTAATTAATTCAGCATTCGGATAATTCGGACATTTTTCCTGGTCCCGTGAGATCCGAATTAACGAGCTTTTACTGTATCTAAATAATGAAGTCACTGCACTCAAGCTATAATGCTGTCGCAATACAAGTTCTTATGCTAACAAGTATGCCTCCTGCATTAGCCATATCCACAGAAGACGTCAGCACATAGATACTTTCTTGTTGTCCGAACTTGTTTTGTACGTACTAGAGCAAAGTGGCACAATTACATGGAACTTTATTTCAACTTTGAGGACGGTGGGGAGGCCCGATTTCACTTACACAATGTAACAAAACAGTGTGCTATTTCATGTCACTAATGTAAAAGATGTGAATTAATTTTTTTGTACGCCATGTACTGATGTAACACCACCACACTTGCGCACTTACATGTAATTTGCAGTGAAACATGTAGATACGTGGCCAAGTTTCATCTTTCCTTGAAAGTAACATTTGCCCAAACAAACGACCACTGGTACTGTGTCCATGGTTGTTGCACCTATGGGTGTGGTTCATAATAAATTTTAGTACCTATGTGCATGCGTAGTTGCCTGTTTAGTGCTACGACCACATTGTCGTGCGAGGTGCTAGCTATATGTGTCTGCTTACGGCCATATTTGACTGTGCTGCTTTGTTTGGTGTCGCAACATACGCTTGTTTTACCGGTCATAGATAAATGTTTCTTTCAGAGTGCACAGACATCGATAGGACAGCTAGAGATATGAACGGAAAAATGGCAGTAGCAGTACTTCTTTCAATAGCCCAGGGCATCCACACCCTGTCTATGACTTAGCAAGATATGTTCACTGCTCTCCAGTATGATCAGTGAGTCATAGTTTGCACGCTAATGCGAAGGTAATTTGTGGTAGCTGAAATCGAAACACACTGTCATTTCGACTGTTTCACTGTATCAATGCGAAATTTCCCTATACTGAAACAAAATTTTCTACTTCCGTAAACAATGCCTAAAATCCCTAGCGCTACTGAAATTTCCCTAGAGTTGGCAGCACTGCAAGGGGGACACATCAGTGCTCAGCCAATCCCAAGTGCTCTCCCTCAGAGAACTTAGAGCGTGAATGAAAAGAAACATGGACACTAAAGGCATGAGCCGAACACAAGCACTAACTGAAGGTTGTGGGTTCCTGCTTGTTCTAATGCAGCTCCCAGGCGACCATTCGGGAAGTGGTGGACGTCAGGGTTCCGTTACAGTGCCTTGTGAAAGATTCACACCTCATGTTGACAGATGCATCCAAGGTGAGCTTTTGTGGTAATGTCTGGTGTGGAATGGCCAGAATGACAGCATGCCATTTGTCACCAAAGAAATGCTAAATTTAATTTGCTCTCTACAACTTGACTGTCATTTGCTTTGTTACTGTTAGTGGCATACAGTACACTTCTGATATTGCTGTCACATTGGCTTATAGAATGAATACTTATTATAGACATTGTATAACTTTGTTAAGTGATATCTTCCTTGAACATAGAAAAAGAAAAAAATGTCTGCTTTGGCACATCTATTATAGTAGTGGTGGTTTATTGTATCACTTTAACATTCGATCGTATTGTACATGTATGTGTAATTATAACTTTGCGAGTGTTAGCCTGCACCACCTGGCGAGAGGTGTGTTATGTTCACATAGTTTTCCCAAGTACTGTCATGCAATAACCACATGCCCTCACTGTCATATGTGCAGAGCAACCTGCCCGGCTTTTACGACCCTTGCTTGGGTGAGCCCAAATCATTGCATGTACGATACCGCTTCAGGAATCTGGAGCACGAAGTCAGGCTGGCTGATGAAGAGGCTGTCCGTATCCCGAAAGAGTGTAAGTAGGCCTCTTCATAGTTCTGGGCAGGTCCTCTTGACATGTCTCATAGTGGAAGGCTAAAGGAAGAGCGTTTTTTTAAGCAGCTGGTAACATTGTTCATGACACTGCTTGGACTTATATATCTGCTGGGATCATGTAATCTGCTAATAAGGGTGTGCAAACATTTTAACCTTTAAATCCAAACCGAATAGTGCTTGCGTGTAGGCAGCCTGTTATTTGATTCCCTCAATTTAGGCAAAGAAATTTATTATTTGGTCAGTCTCGCTACGTTTACATTCCTTTCAAACACTGCGCTGTGCTGTAGTATCACACTTAGCTCCTTCAATGACGAAAACACTCTATGTGCACCTGTTTAGCAAAGTATGATGTTGGGCTAGTTGGTGCATTGCTGTCGATGCTTTTGGTGCAAAGGTTAAGAAAGGAAGCTAGTTACAGACAGAAAGAGCACCAACACTTTTTCTGGCTCTCTTTCTGCCCATTTCTTCTTTCCTTCCTTAACCTGTGTGCCAAAAACATTGACAGCTGTGCACCTAGTGACTTGCTGTTGCTTCGTTTTGTTACTGTCACTGTCATGGTGCACAATATAACTGAAAGCATATTTTCATTATTAAAATGACTGTTCGGTTGACCAGATGTTCAGTTCTGTACAGCACCGCATGCATACATCACAGTGTATCACATCACAATGTTAAGCCTTCTTTATTACAAGAACAATTATACAGGCACTGAAGACACATCCATACCAGATAGCACAACAATGGCACTGCCGTTGTTGTGCTGTCCCACTGATGGTGTATGTACGGCTCGTGCACTGAGGGTTAGAGTATACTCAGAAAAACGGGAGTGCATTTGGCTGCACAAAAAGTGAAGCAATGTCGGTGCACCATCAATGCTACATTCATTTGCCTCATTGGCGAAGCAAGGGCAGTGTTCTGCCTTTTGCTTCTGGCATGGGTGTTTTCATATGTACACTATAAGCACGCTAACCTTCCTGTTAAGCTGTTGTGGAAATGCGCTGGTCTGGGCAGTAAAGTCAAGGTAATGTCTTACAAGGGCGAATCAGAAAGTCTTTATGCCTATTTTTCTTTTTTTTTTAAATCCAAATTACGGCTGTAAATGCGAAGTCAAGATATCTATTCCTCGTGGTGGACCTTTCTTGGACCTGCCCGGCCTTATCAGCCAGTAGCTCCACGGCACGGTGCTGCTGTCAGTTGTTGAAGATGGCGGTTGTGCTTCACACGTCCACAGCATATGAGCAACGAAGTGCGATTTTTTTTCTATGGAGCAAGGGACGTATTCCCATCGAAATCCACCTACTATACTGTCCGGACCTCGCCCCTAGTGAGTTCTATGTTTTCGGTTCGCTGAAAAAGTTCCTGGCAGGGCAGTGATTCCCATGCAGCGATGAAGCCAAGACAGCAGCCTGATGGTAGTTTCGTACATATTCTACAACAAGGGCATCTCAAATTTAGTGCTGTGATGGAACAGATTGGGGGGGGGGAGGTTTGAACCGGTGTGGGGACTATGTGGAAAAATAGTGTAAGGTGTGTAGAATAGTACGTATATGTGTAGCTACCTGTATGTACCTTATTTTGGGTAATAAAGAATAGGGGCAAATACTTTCTGATTCACCCTCATACTTCACTATGTGGTGACTAACGCCAATAGTTTCTCGTCAGTCACACCTCGTTTATCACCAAGGTCTGATGCTTTCAACGCCACTGGCGTCACTCATGTGAGCATTGTGAAACACCTGGTTGCCGCCAGGGTTCCTTTTGTCCAGCAAGAATTATCTTGTGTGCTGCGTTCGGCCATGTTACACCCGCCTATAGCGATGTGGCTGCGTACGGCTGTACAGCCACGCCAGAGCACACTTTAGCATGAGTGTACTAATGTAATTTTACTCATATGCCCTGTGTTTGGAACTAATAGCCTAGGCTGCTGCTGCACCATTGAACCCTTAACCACAGCTACTACTTGAAGTGCTGAAACTCAAATGCGAAAATGTTCTGTAGGAAGTTCCAGTTGACAATGCGTGTCCAGAACCTGGATTAGGATAAATTACTCTTCTTTTGCTAAGCTGATCACTGGCTTTACATTGTTGCAACTTACCACGAAGAGGCAGGACTGATCCATAGTAGTAGTTGGAGAGTCAAGTGGTTTCTCTGTAGATAGTCATACTTTGCTGTAGCAAAGTCGCATCTGGCATAAAAACACTGTCGTTATAAGCATTTTGCTCATTATACAATAATATCAATAAATTACATGTTAGATTTACTCTGTTATATTCGTTAGTTTGTTATGGTCATCTTATAATGATGTTATAAGTGTGGCACAAAAATAAGTAATCTTATTTGCCCAGTAACCCGATCATGCCAGCAGACATCAGAAGTTCGTGAATGATCAATTTTAAACTCATTAATTCCTGGTAGTGTTCGTGAAATTATTTATGTAACATAAAGAAATTTCAAGGGCATGTTGTAAGGTAGAGTTTGAAAATGCCATTACTAAAGGACCAGCATTGAAATTCACTGTGAATGCAACTCTGTCACATTCAATAATTGCCAAAAAGAAAGCCTTTGTTATTGTGCAGTTCCGGACAATTCTAGATGCCACACTAAAAAAATTTGCCACAGATTTGCAGGACGGATACCAGCTGATTACTAACATGCGTCATAGGATTTATGGCAAATTAGCAAGCTTTGAGCAGTGGCTGTCTTCAATTCCACGATTACATGCCCCCTTTAAGAAGTTAACTCTTGAATATCATGCAATTATTGTCAAGCTTATTATTCTTTATGAAGACATTTGCTATATGAATGGCGCAGTTTTGCATGCATTCGAGCTGATTATTTAAAAGCTGAAGAGGCTGAAGATATCCATTTTTGTGAAGTGATCTCTTTTAGTGTGGGTGCTTTTCATGCGTACGCTTCTCAGTTTGTGCCAGCTGAACTACATATTGTTAGACATGCTGAATATTAAAATCAACAGCACGTAAACTTTGAAGCTTATGGCCTGCTACCAACATTCCCAGCGCAGAGGGCTACTTACCATTACTGTTTAATATGTCATTTTTTGTTGCTAATACGTGCACTCTTACCTGTTGTAACTAACCTATACTTTATTTTCTCTTTTTTTTCATTGCAGCACATCTCATGAGATCATCGTAAACCTGAATGGAAGTGGAATAGTATTTCGCTTCGCCTTATTGATGATTTAGAAGAATTGTAAAGACAATAAAATAGATTTAGATTTATCTTTGTCCCTTGGCTTCTCTCTTTGTAGTCTTTGTTAAAGGACACTACTGTAAACCTTTACATTTGTGTACTTTGGGTCAGTGTTAACCTAATATAGCAGGACAGGTTCTACATACTTCAATTGCAACTATTCCTGCAGGGTCATTCATGGTGCCAGTATTTACGGTTTTACTTTTCGCTAAACGAATTGCAGATGCAGAAAGAGTGAAATAATTTTAATAGTGCTCCCAATGATCGTTTCCTAATTCCTTATCATTTCCTATATTTTATTACTGAGAAAACCTATGAGAAGCATCGATATAGACTCCACTGTTTGTAAGTTTGATGAAGTGTTCAAGGAATAGCACTTGAAATTAAATATTGAGAGTGTGGAATTACTAATTTTTGGGCATTGTAATTTCAATAGCAAACATATGCATGTGCTGGTAGTGTGAAAGAAGAGAAAAACGCCTGCAGTACACTCGGAACTTGTGAGGAGGCTGTCCTGTCTTCCTGCCCGTTGAAATCAAGTAATATGTTATTTATTTATTATCTTTTAAATCTTTTTTATTGATTGATACTGTCAGCCCTTGACATAGTAGATCCTAATATACATAAACAGAGACGTGCAAAAAAAACTAAATGAAGTATTGCTACCGATATGAAATATATATAACAATACAATTACAGAGCACATTATCGACATACGAGGAATAGTCAAAAAGTTCCCAGAATGGTGGTTCAGCATGCTAATGTTACGATCTATGGAAATTCTTACCTAATCACCTTCGAAGTAGGACTCTTGTACACACACATACTTGCTCCATCACTCCTGCCATCGTTGGAAGCAGCAGTAGAAGGCTTCTTTTGGAATCTGTCGGTGCATAGCCATCGCATTCCCTTTGATGACCTCTATGATTGCAAAACGTGTCCCCTTGAGGCTCATTTTCAGAGTAAGGAACAGTCAAAAGTCACTTGGAGCGAGATCCGGAAAGTACATTGGTTGAAAACTCTATATATTTATTCAATTTTTCTTCCACAAGCACCATCTTCTTTCGCTAATTTTATTCTCTCTTTCACAGAGACAATCGTTCACTGACCTCCAACAGAGCAGATAATCCCCCCCACCTCATCTCGTCGTCCAGGCACCTTCCACGAAAAAAAGGAACCTACACTGACATGTCAACCGGCTGACACACGACACTACCTTATATTCCTCCACCGACGTTCAGTAGCACACCTTTCTTTTCAATTCCATACCCTCATTCGTTGCTTTGCCCACCTGCCTTATACCCCTCTCTCCAGAAGAACCACACCTATATCTACTTTGCCGAGGAAAGCATATGTCGCCTTGAAATAGGCTTGATGTCATTAGGTAGCATACGAGGGTATTTTATCCTCGTGTCTGCTCTCCTAAGTTAACATGTTACATGACGCCATCATGCAAGAAAGATTGTTCCACATCTGCCCACCATAGCTCCAAGTGGCGCTGGCTAACAGTCCCAGGGCTATATCTAGTAAAACATAAATACCCAAGTTAGCGGGCGGATTGATGGCCGTGACCGTTGCATAATTGGTGGTGCAATCCACGCATAATGCGGAGGTTGTGAGTTCGGCTCCGACCAGTGGCAAGTTATTGTTTCATTCACTATCATTTCCCTTTTCTCTATTATTTTCTACATATAAGTTTCAACCACAGCTAATTTACCTGATGCTTTCCTTGGCTTCATTGTTTGCATTGTTTGTTTGCTTGATATGGTCATGATATATACATACATATATATATATATATATATATATATATATATATATATATATATATATATATATATATATATATATATATATATATATATATTTATATTGAAATGTTCGTGACACTATATATACTGCTTGTGTATCAGCACTTTCAAATGTGCTGTAAAATTTAGCGCTAATTACCGTATCTGCATAAATATAATGCTAGGTTTCTAGAACGCGTTATCTTCGCCATCTTCTGTGTATCGCCGTCAGCCATCCAGAATAAAACCCTTCCATACACGCGCCATCGCCGCTTTTATTAAGTAGCGCCAATCGATCTGCGCCGCTGTTCCCCAATTCGTCGCTCAAACTGGTTCCGCTTCCGCAATTTCCGCTTCCATGGTTTCCATTTCCGTTGTTTCCGGTTCCCGAATTTTCGCTTGTTGCACGCTCGCACCCTGCTCGCACCTCTACTCAGCAGTGACGTCGCTTCCGCTTAAGAGGAAGCTTTAGCTCGGGCCCAACTCCGGCGCGGCCTATTCAAATACATGTAAAACGCAAAAACCTTTTTCTGAGATAACCCTTGACCGATTTTAATGACATTTGTTGCATTTGAGAGATAAATTCTAAGTGACTGTTGGAAACGGAATTTCGATTTATGACCTGAATTTTCTTACAAGAATTTTCAAAAATTCGAAAGTTTACAAAATATAGAAGGACGAAGTTTACACATTTATAGGTCTGCATCAAGAACAGATATCGCTGTTCTGTGAATGGCATCCATTAGATCATTGAAAGTGGACAAATTCAATTTGTAATCTTACGTCTTACGGGACTTTGTTACGTTGTTTACAAGGGTTGTGCAAAAGCTGTATTTCCATGTTAATACATTTTTGAAATTCATGTGTAACATATCAATTTTGTCCGCTTTAGATGTACCATCAGATGCATTTCACAGAATTGTATTATCATTTTTTGTTGCTGAGTTACGGAGTTGTAAGCTGGATAGTTTGGTTTTTTGAAAACTTTCAATTTTTGCCAATTTTTAATAGTACATTGACGACCTAAATCAAAAATTCGAAATGAACACTCACTGGATTTTAAGTTTCTCTTTTAAATGCAACAAACCTCGTCAAATTTGGTGCTGTGGTTGCTGAGAAAAACGAATTCTCCTTTTACATGTATTTAGATTGGAGCACCCGAGCTAAAGCTTCCTCTTGAAACCAGAAGCTGGGACTACGTAAGTTCCGCTTGTCGCCGGGAACTGAGGAAGTGAACGAGGGAGGAGTACGGAGGAGGAGGGTAGGCTGGTGGTACCCGTCGGTGAAAACGTGTACGGAGGAGCTTAAACCCGGAACAAAGAAAAGGAGCCTTGTCATGTGCTGATTGCCGCGCACTCTGTGCGGCACCGTTTGAAAGGAAAGGTTTCCTTTTGTTCAGCGAGAGCAGTGGAAAAGTAAACATGTCCGCAATAGGGATTAGTAAGAGGCGATTGGAGGATTGGTAGAAGAAAAGTAGGGAAACGACAAAAAACGGAGGCGTACAAAAGCAAAGTTTGCAATAGGGGATAAGAGAATTTGGTTGTGGGAGTTCATAGCGTTTTCTTTTTTTTTCTTTCTTGTTTAACCCAGGCAGGACATTAGGCAGTATAATAGCAAGAGCTTGGTGGCGCAACCCACCGCCCCGTTCCAAAGGGGACGCTCATAACATCCATCTATCCATCCGGTCACGCAAAGATGAATGACTTACAATGGGCGTGGCGGCTTTACTTAAAACGCAACCGGTGCTTGCTACTGGTAGGCTGGCGCGAGCTCTAGCTTTCGCTGCACTGCACGAAGTTATATGCACATCACAGCACGAAGATATATAAATCTGTCTGATTTAACATTTGCAAGAACGGGACACGGAGGGCAACGCACGGACGTAATTCAACACGTTTTGCCCGGCATCTTTTCCTTTAGCGGCGAATTTTATACAGAAAGATAGAGAAAGATTGGTTTCAGGGAAGAGGAATGCCTACAGACCACACCGCATATGTCCAGTGTGTGGCCGACTCGTGAACGTGGGTCAGCACTGTGGGGAAAGAGGAGAAAAGTGACGGAAAGATGACAAGAGATGGGAAGGCAGTGAGTGCTTGGAAATTGTAGCCCTGCCGGCGTAAGATGCTCTGAAACGAAGCGCTATTAAAGGGCGAGTGATGCCATTTTTCAGCAACGAGAAGCTGCAGCCATTCAGCCAACGTCGCAGTTCTTGCGCCTTGCAGAAAGTGACTTGGAGGAATGGAGACATGACATTTTTATTTCACCCTTTGTGTGCATGCGCGGGTTTGTTAAACGAAGGCTCAAGTCCTCTAAACCACAGAAGAAAAATATACTTACATGTGCTAGAACGGCCTAAATAATTTCCTGTAATACTTGTTTCTATCCACTTGTTTCGGCTTCGGTACTCGGGAGCTGGATGCGTGATGACGTCATGATACTCTGGCTCGCTCCGTTCCTGCATTCACTGCCGCTGCCCCACGCGACCGTAGCCGGAAGGCGTGGGTCCAGCACTCTTGTAGTTTTTATGAGTAACGCCATCGCACCTAGCTTGCTACAGGACATCAGCACCTACGTGGTGTACTCAAATTTGCGCTGAGGACACGGTGTACTCAAATTTGCACTGTCATGACGTCGCAGTAATAACATTTACGGAAGAGCGGACTTTCGAGATCAACTTTAGCATCACGTTAAAAATTATTGTTTTCCAACCTTCACACTCGCTAAGTGCAACGTTTTTACGTGCGACAAACGTGCACGCCGAAAAAGCCGAAAATGCTGAACCCCTAGCTTTATAGTATAACTCTTGCTTTATCAACTGTCGGCTTCTCCTCACTTGACGTAATAATGCGGCGATGCACGCTTTACAGGGAGCCGCTACCAAACTTTATGGGTGGTGCGCGTGGAGTTGGTGGTCTCGCGCCTGTTACAACTGCCTTCGGCGTGGGGCCGTTAAGTTCAAACGTTGCGCGCCTCCACTTCGCTTCACTTTCGCGACAACGGAGGGCGCAGGTTGTCCGGTAGGTGTGTTAATACCGCAAGGCTCTCAGGGTGGGCGGGGGTGCACGTATAGTCGCAGCTTCTGCTCCACCTGCAGCCGCTTTGCATGGTGCAAATACGTGCGCATGCGCGCGAAATTATAAACTTGGGAATTCGCGGTGGTGTTTCTTGTGTGTTGTCGGCGAAAAGACACAGCACATGATTTCTAATGCGTGTCCCACCGCGGTAGCTTAGCGGCTCTGGCTTTGCGCTGCGCTGCGAAACTCGAAGTTTTGGCTGCCGCATTTTGATGGGAGCATAATGCAAGAACGCTCGTGCACTTTGATTTAGGTGCACGTTAAAGATTGCCAGGTGGTCAAAATAGCTCCCCCGTATGGCGTGCCTCGTGATCACTTTGTGGTTATGGCACATAGTGCCGGAGAATTTGGCTTAAAAATGCCAAAGCGAGTCACTAGGACGGGTTCGTGGAGGAGGGGGACGCAGTAACGCTCGCGGAATTAATTTACACGCACGCTCGGTGAAAAAAACCGAGGTGGTCAAGTCTAATCTGCATACCTCTTCACTGTATATGGCATATGTCATAGCCCGCAAGGCAGGTGTAGGATGGCATACATATATCTAAAAAAAGATCCTGCGGGAGCCGTCAAAGGTGATAGGCAAAGTAAACGAAGAGTAAGCTATTTCGTACCCCGTGAACTTCGTCTGTCTTCGGCGTTCTTTCCCCTTCTCAAGATGAATCTTTGTCGTTTTGAGCGGCCGGGTTGGCACGGTTGCGTCTCGCAGTGCAGCGCGATACGCGATACGCGCGGCCACAAATGTCGCAAACGTGTGTCTTGCCTTCGTCGTCTGTATAGTGGCGGTGGACGACGCGCAGCAACGCCTGGCGCGTCCTCTGTGCCGCCGACCTGGGCCGATCGCGAACGCGGCGCAATGCCGCACGGCATTCCGAAACGCTAGCTGCCACGAGCGAAGGATGGGAGAAACTGGCGCGCTCAAATTTTGCTAGTAAACTGCTGCTATCCGACGATCGAGACCCGCCCGTCAAGCGTCTCAGAGCGCCACGTAGCTTGCACGACGGAAGGACTAGTCAGGTTCGGTTGTATGCGTGCGTCCTGGGCCTGATGAGCAGATCTTACTGAGCAGATGAGCAGATGAGCAGATGAACTCATAATGAGCAGATGAGCAGATAATCTTACTGCTGCGTGGGGGTCACTGGTACAGATCCCACCCATCGTACATGTTATTATTATTATTATTATTATTATTATTATTATTATTATTATTATTATTATTATTATTATCGCGTGGCAGCTTTTACTGAGCCATTAAGGCGAGAAGCGGACCGACCGTCCCAGTCACGCCAAATCCTGGAAAGGTAGGGAAAAAGAAAAGCTTTGCTTTAAAAAGAAAGAAAACGAAAACAGTCGATCGTGTTTTAACGCCGCTCAAGATAAAAACTAACCTGGAGGATGCAGGACAAGAGACAGGACGGGTCATCCATTCTCTTTTTATCCTTCTCTTTATTCAAGATAATTACATTGTGAGCTTGGTACATACCTTACTTATGACTGAACGATTTAAATGTGGGTGTGAAAATCAATATTTGCGTGCACTATTGCACTTGTATATTGCATATTGGATATTTTGATATTTTATATTGTACATTGCATATTTTTATATACAGCACTATTGCACTTGTATATGTCATCATCATCATCATCATCATCATCATCAGCCTGGTTATGCCCACTGCAGGGCAAAGGCCTCTCCCATACTTCTCCAATTACCCCGGTCATGTACTAATTGTCGCCATGTTGTCCCTGCTAACTTCTTAATCTCATCCGCCCACCTAACTTTCTGCCGCCCTCTGCTACGCTTTCCTTCCCTTGGAATCCATTCCGTAACTCTTAATGACCATCGGTTATCTTCCCTCCTTATTACGTGTCCTGCCCATACCCATTTCTTTTTCTTGATTTCAACTAAGATATCATTAACTCGCGTTTGTTCTCTCAGCCAATCTGCTCTTTTCTTATCCCTTAACGTTACTCCTATCATTCTTCTTTCCATAGCTCGTTGCGTCGTCCTCAATTTAAGTCGAACCCTTTTCGTAAGCCTCCAGGTTTCTGCCCCGTACGTGAGTACTGGTAAGACACAGCTGTTATAAACTTTTCTCTTGAGGGATAATGGCAACCTGCTGTTCATGATCTGGGAATGCCTGCCAAACGCACCCCAGCCCATTCTTATTCTTCTGATTATTTCAGCCTCATGATCCGGATCCGCAGTCACTACCTGTCCTAAGTAGATGTATTCCCTTACCACTTCCAGTGCCTCACTACCTATTGTAAACTGCTGTTCCCTTCCGAGACTGTTAAACATTACTTTAGTTTTCTGCAGATTAATTTTTAGACCCACCCTTCGGCTTTGCCTCTCCAGGTCAGTGAGCATGCATTGCAGTTGGTTCCCTGAGTTACTAAGCAAGGCAATATCATCAGCGAATCGAAAGTTACTAAGGTATTCTCCATTAACTCTTATCCCCAATTCTTCCCAATCCAGGTCTCTTAATACCACCTGTAAACACGCTGTGAATAGCATCGGAGAGATCGTATCTCCCTGCCTGACGCCTTTCTTTATTGGGATTTTGTTGCTTTCTTTATGGAGGACTACGGTGGCTGTGGAGCCGCTATAGATATCTTTCAGTATTTTTACATACGGCTCGTCTACACCCTGATTCCGCAATGCCTCCATGACTGCTGAGGTTTCGACAGAATCAAACGCTTTCTCGTAATCAATGAAAGCTATATATAAAGGTTGGTTATATTCCGCACATTTTTCTATCACCTGATTGATAGTGTGAATATGGTCTATTGTTGAGTAGCCTATTCTTAAATATGGTCTATTGTTAAGCAATATGTATATTGGACCCATTACTGTAGCCTTCGGCTACAGGTCCAAAACAGTTCATTAAATACATTGTACGCTTTAGGCCAAACAAAAATTGAAACTGAAAATTGACTAGTGTTTGTCCTGCTACCTCTTTGTAAGATCTCGTGTTTTGAGCCGTTGAAACGTGTTATACACCTCGGTAAATTTTTAGCCTTGCCCTAGTACGGAAGACTTCGTCGTACGGTGCGTGATGGGGGTGGGGGTCTGTTTGGCACGCGCTGCAGTTTGCCAGTTACGGCAAGATTTACCGCGCGTTGACGCACCTGGCCGCCAGCACGGTTAAAACTGCGTGCGCATCTCAAATCTAGGCCAAATCTCAAGGACAGGACATAAAGCAGACGGCACAAACGAGGCACATGCGCTGTACGTCGTCTACTTTATGCAAGCAGCAGACGACGCAAGCAGACGACGTACGGCATGCGCTCGTGCGTGTCGTCTATTTTATGTCCTGTTCTAAAAGAGCGCTGCTTGTTTACTTATTCAAGTGAAACAGTATTTGTTGCTGGTACAGGCTGCAGCAAGCCATCGCTCTCAAACAATCTCCCATTTCGCAGGATAACAAATCTTGATGGTTAAAGACTCCTGTCTGAAGCGGTTTTTCAACTTACTTTCGTCGCGCGCATGGAGCAGCCCTCAAGAAGCAGTAAAATCCTTTTTGGTCAGTAAAATAAATCATTAGTAATGGTTAATATACTGCTGCCTGTACGGGCATGTAGGCCTGTAGTGTAGAGCCTTTGAGTTGGAGGCACATGCCCCCACTGGAGGTCTAAGAACTGGGAAGTTCAAAATAAAGCAATAAATGTAAAATGAACCATAACGAAAGTTTAGAACAGGTAGATAACAATACGTGTGTATGTATGTTGGAGAGAATGAATTTATAAACATTGTGGAATAAATTAAAAACAGAAGTAAGACAAATGGAACTAGAAAGGGCGCTGCCTATCTTGCTATCTTTTTTTATACGCTCATTTCCTGTTTTTCTCCCGCTCTTCGCACGTCTTTATCCGCGAAGATTATTACCGAGATTTCAAAAGCGGTGTCCCGAAATGGACGGAACAGAAGAGCGGATCATGAAAGGCGCCGGCGCAAGGGTGAAAACTTTGAGAGCCCCCGAAAGGGGGGGGGGGGGGGGTCTTATCATCCGTCGAATTTCCGGAGACGACATCGGCGAAGCGACAGGGTCCCGCATTACGCGCGAATGAAAGCATCCGCAGGCACGCGGATCGCGACGATGAAGATAACTTTTTTCTTTTCTATTCCGTACTTTTTTTTTCGTTCTTGCTATACCGTCTCGTCGTCTGCCAGCGTCATGCAAATCGCATATATTGCCGCTAAAGAAAGACGAAAATAAAAATGAAAGAGGAGTGATTCGTCTTCCGAACGCCTTTGACGGCCGCCTTTTCACCCGCTATATTTAGCACTTCTTTCGCGCCCGAGACGTGATATCTTTTCAGCTACATACATTCATTACTGCTTTCTTCTTCTTTATGCTGTATAGCTGGTTTAGTATTTACAGAACGCTCTTTTCTTCGCTGGTATATCATCTTTTGATTTAGAATAACGCATAAGTGTGATGCCTGTTGAGTTATATGTAATAAATAACCTCGCCTAACCGTTCTTTATATGTGAGCTCGTCCATCAGCTTGAAGCATTTTTGTCGTTGCTTGGGTGCTTCACGTGCGGTGAACTACTCATCTTATCTCCGCACCGGAGTGCAAATTTCCCATCGGCTCATGCGTAATGAACTTGGTGTCTGTATACGGCTTCGCTGATACGAACTCGACGCGAGTGGATCGAGTTAGAAGTCGGACCGAGAGAGGAAGACCCAACTGCATATATGCGTGTAAAGTCTATTGTGGCGAGCGAAAACCACTTTCTGATTATGAGGCACGCGTAGTGGGGGACTCCGGAAATTTTGACCACCTGGGGTTCTTTAACGTGCACCTAAACCTAAGTACATGGAGCGTGGCTAGCGAGTCGACAGAGCACCTGGTATGTGAGCCGGCCAGAACATATTCTAGCAGCATATAGCTTGAGCTGTCCCGCTGCGGTCGGTTACAAATTGCAGTAGCCCGATGACCAAATTCTTGGACACAATTTTTTTTTTCAAATCTTGCAGCCGTGATCTTTGCCGAATATCTTAGGATCTCCAGTACCGGGCCTTTAAGAGATGCCGCCGCTAGGGCGTCTGGTACCAGGACACGTGAGTATCACGTGTCCTGGTACCCATACCGAACGGATGAAGCGTAAATGTTGGTGGATAGATGAATAAAATTCTCGGAGGATGGTAGATGAATTTCGCGCTGATAGAGCAGAACAAGTGGATAAGGTGTGGGTTATGATAACGGTTGCATAAAAAAAAATAGAAGAGGGAAGTGTTCGTAGAGCTAGAATGATAGCCAAAAACTCTGCCTGAAATATTGGTGTAAAGTCGGCCAGTCGAAGAGAGACAGACCAATTTAATGATGGCGTAAAAATGCCCACCCCTGACTTCACTGACAGAAGCATGTGAGGCTATTACTGTACTTATATGGAGGTTCTCAAGGTGGTCATCTAACGAACCTTGTAGGGAATCTAATCTGACAGGAAGAAGGGAAGCGTTTATTGGGAAATATATAATCGAATTCAACTCTTACTTTCGCAGTAGGTAAATTTGGGAAAACCACATCACGGATTGATACTTGTAATGGTTCGAATAGCTTCTGCACAATACTTACCTAGGTACGATACAGTCGAGGCCATTGATTCTCAAAGAGTGCAGTCGGTTCTTGAATGAACACATAGGAGGAGCGTCTCTAGGGTGAAGCATGGATATTCAGTAATGTTTCGACTGTCAGTATCCGAAATCGAGTTTCGAGAGAAGGCAGGTGAGTTTCATTATAAAGAATATTGTTCGCTCTAAATTTTGGAAGGCCAAGACATAAACGTAATGATTCGCGTTCCAAAAGAACGAGAGGGCGCAATTTATAAGCAGGACCTCTAGAAACTAAAACGCAAGGAGGAGGAGGAAAAACTTTATTTGCTCTAATTGAAATTAGCGGTGACAGATGTGGTCAGCCGTCTTCACGGTCTTCTTTCCCACCTGCGCAGAGTCGACGCCCCTATTCCAGGGCACCACTAAAACGCAACAAAACAGTAAAGTGGGGCGGACATATACATGCAATAGATCGTCGGCAGAGGCTTCCTGCGCATTCCAAAACGACTGGGGCTGACTATTCATAATAAACCAACAGCACGTGCTCCTTTAGATGCGATGTATTATATGTGTGTCCGCCAATTAAGCTTTTCTGTGTAAATCATTCCCAGATATATTAATGATTGTTTCCGTGCAATTATCTCCTAATCCTACGTCAGTGTTACCCGGATAGGAAAAGTTAAGGAGCAAACAATGATTGCACTTTTGTTGACATTTAGCGACATTTGCAGTCATTTAAGCCACATTTAAATTTGATTCAAATAGGACTGCAATGTTTTATGGAGGACATATGTATACATTCGATACCCCAAAAAAATGCGATGTCATCAGCGTATGCTTATACCTGCACATCATGGTATGTCGGAATATTACTTAGTAGAATATTAAATAAAACGGGGGAGAGTACTGCGCCTTGAGGAACACCCATATCTTTTTTTTTTAGCGTCGAGAAGAAACACCATTCTGATAGCAATAAAATGTACTTCCGCTTAGCAAATCATGAGTCCATGCAAATATATAATGTGGAAGGTTCGCACTTTCAAGTCTGTTGATCAAGATGGTGAGATCAACACTGTCATACGCCTTCGCAATGTCTAATGTCACTAGAGCTGCGTACTGGTTGTTGCGGCGAGCGAGTTGAATTCGACTCTCCACGTTAACATAAGTATACCAAATTGAGCACCCAGGCCTGAATCCTATTTGAGAGTTACTCAATATTTGGTTGTCGCCTATCCACCTTTTGATATGACCATACAATACTCTCTCGATTAACTTTACAAGATGTGAAGTCAGAGATATATGTCTAATGTTATCTATTGTGTATCCATCGCCCTGCTTTTTTAAGTAGCGGAATTATTTGGCAACTTTCCAATATGGATGAGTCCATGCATTCTTAATGGAAAAATTTATAAATTTAAGCAAATCCTGGGGAGACAGTTCGAATATTATTTTTATGATTGTTATAGTTATGCCATCAGGACCTGGAGCTGAAGCTGGCAGCGGCTTTACCACTTCCATTATTTCCTATGATGTGTCTGCTGTGACAGCTTGTTCAGGTGCCAGCATATGATAGGGTAGAGGTAACGTAAATCGACTCTAAGCATTTTGCAATCTCCTCCAGTGACTGTACTGATTCCTTGGCAGTTAAACTAGCAGATTCTACATTTACTGGTGCTTAAACAATCTTTTTAGACCGTACAAACTTATATAGGGCTTCTTCGTTACTGTATTGCGATAGGTAACTGCAATGTCTGGCGTTATAATTTTCTTTCGCTTTGTCAGTTGTTTGCCTGAATGTAGCTGCAATACATTTATAGCCGTTCCAATTACGTGGACATTGGTTATACAGTAGCTTTCTCCACGCTGCTTTTATTCTTCTATATTCACATTCACAGTCAGTATTCTACCAGGGGGTATAAGTACCATCTTTAATGGACTGCAAACTGAACCTGGCTTTTTTATAACTGTAAGTTATAACGTGACACAAATCAAGTGCCTTTACTTCACCATTTAGTCCTCCCTGTTTATTTAAAACTGATCGCTATGAATCTTGAAATTAGCTATAATTAGCATAGGTGCGGGCATGCTTACTGACCAAATTATTGGGCACGTGATTTCAAGAATTACTGCCCGATAGTCGCTGTTTGTGGCAGAGGTGATAGCAGACCAAAACAAAATGACACAACCCAAACTGGACAAAGTTAGGTCCAGCACCAAACGCGATTTTCCGGATACAAAAGTTGGGGTTCTCGAGTTTACACAATTAAGGTAATTTGGCGAAGTCCAATATAACAGTCGTTTGCCACAAAAATTGGGTTGATAGCCCCATGATATGTAGGGATAATCGAAATCTCCAGCTATGATTATATCCTTTCTGCACGCTGCGACCACGGCATCAAGAGAACCTGTATTCATAACTCCTGTAGGAAAATAAACATTGGCTATCGAAAATGGGGAAAATCCAGGTAGAATTACGTCCAATGCTATAATCTCGCCTTCTGCATAAAATGACTGGTGACTAATCTTAGCTCTATGGAAAATTTTCGATGAGATTAAAAATGCTAAACCCCCTCTCTGAGAAGGGCGATCCAGACGAAAACTGCGGTAATTCTTTAAATGAGAACTATGTTCTGCGGAGAACTACGTTTCTTGCAGAATAATAAAATCAGGAGAAAGTTCTTCACAAAGGTATAACAAATCAGTGGCTACAGCAAAAATGGAATGACAGTTCAACTGCAGCACTTTTAAGGTCCCTTTGTTGACGATATACAGGCAGTATTAACTGCCGTCTGTAGAATGCTATCTTTTAGAAAATTACCCTTTGATAGGTTGTCATTTTGACTCTTTTTAGTTTTTAGTTTATGAAGGATAGTAGTTCTCGGGAAGTACGGAGAAGCACGACGTTTTACACTTCAAGCATCCAAATGCATGTTCTGAATGTGTTTTTTTTTTTTAATGACTCGCAACTGTTACCATCCTCGCGTTCGACATGAGATGGAGAAGGTTCGGTGTCATCAGCACTGCGAGGCAAGGCTTCTGCCGATAGGTCTTTGCTCATATTCTTGTGAGAAACTGCGACACTTGGTCGCGCATCAGCTGGCAAAAGTTGTGACATGTGAGTAGTGAAAACATGCCCACTGGTCTCTGAAAGGTTCGAAAAAAGGCTGTCAAGGGGTTTAGCCATAGCTTAATTTCTCCACAGTGGCAGCTACATATACAAGAGATGCATCTATAACGCTTGAGTGACGAGCAGCAGCTTCAGCGTACCCACATGACTTCTCTGATACAATAGACCGAGCTTCACGACGCGAACATCACTTCCGTTATATAACTTGTAGCATTTTAAGATCTTGGTCTCTCGCAGGACATTTCGAACAGTCCGCAGGGTGGCAACCTACGCACAAGCAGCATTACTCGCTCTGAGAGGGACACGTCTTTGCATCGTGGCATTCTCCACAAATGCGGCACCGAAGCTCTGACCTACATTCCTTAATGCTATGGCCATATCGCCAACACTGAACGCATTGCTGTGGGCGGGGAGAAAGTTCTTCATCATTGTATATTAAAGGCCGTGTCTTGATCTCTGACGGCCTAGTTGTGCCATCAAAAGTGACGATGACCGACTCTGTAGGCACTCTTGGATTATCAGAAACTCGTGAAGGAGGAGGAGGAGGAAATAAAGAGAGAAGGCGGGGATGTTAAGAAACTCTTGAACATCGGTAGACAGATATGGCACCTGCCGTGGAACATATTTGCAGCACCTCGGAAGCGTATACAGACTCGCGTCGACTCCCCGAACTAGCCCGAACTAGCTCCTTAATGCAAGCTAGATGAGTGAGTGAGTAGAAGGTTTACTGAAAATAAATAAAATACGACACGATGGTTGGTGCCCCTATTCAAGGGCCCCACTGGCACGAGCGGCTCGCTGGACTTGGTCCCGAAGAGCCAATTACCTCTCCCGACCCTCGTCCACAAGCCATGCCCCCCACTGCCTATTCCTCATTAGTAGATGTCGGTGTATTATGGGGCTGTCTATGTGCGGAGGCCTCCTGAAGCACTCCCATGTGGTATGTTTTAGTGCGGCTGTGTCTGTACACATTTGTCAGTGAACCTCGTGGGATGTATTCTGTGTAGGTGTTGTAGGTTAGGTTATGTATTCATCTGAATACGACGCCAGTCCCTTTCCTGTTGGCTGTTTAAATTGTAGTAAGGATGTCCAAAACGTCTCCGCTCCTGCCTCTGCTGTGTAGGAGGATGCCACGAGAATTCGGCGGAAGGTCGTCGCTGGGCCATGCCGTTGCTCGGACGTTGAATCCTCAAGCAGTACGGTCTGCCCTCGCGTTTCCTGCCAGTCTCTCGTGTTCCGGACACCATATGATAGTGTGGTGCCCTTCTAGTTGATTGCCTAAAATTTTGGTTATTGACTGAGGTGCCGTTCCATTTAGAAACAGGCGGCAAGCCGCTTGTGAGTCGGATAATATGATAGCCGAATTGGTCTGGCGCTCGGCGTCCTGAATGGCCAAGGCGATGGCTGCAGCCTCTGCCACGCACGCCGAGTGGCTTTGAGCAGGAATAAAAGGGCTGACCGGGTGATTCGCGAACATTGCTCACTTTAGAAGGTTGGAGACACAGGTCTGGTCCGGCGAACAACATACAGTGCCCCCTCTGCCAATTTGTCGGATATCGGCATATGCTCTGGAAGTGCGGGGTAGCTTTCCACAACTCTTCTTGAGTAGTCTCTGGATTATTCACGCTGATGAATCCCCCATTGGTCGGCATTAGGGCAACTGGAACGCTGTGAATGCCACTGTGCAAGAAAGCATCTATAGGGACATAATTAGGGGGAAGGGAAGCCGTCCATAGGAAAGACCGCTGGCCAGAAGAAAAAAAGAGACACTAGGAATTCACAATGAGATCAACCAGATTATAAAAGGAAAATACTAAGCAAAAAAAAAAATAAACTCCCCGATAATTGACCAATACACCGCAACAGGAGGCCTAGGGGGAGCGTCCGTAGAACACCAAACAGACCAAGAGCTACGAGGACTGCCTTGTTCGCTGCCGTCCTCGACTTTGCCTGCTTTTTTTTTTTCTCTTGGTACCCATTCTGTATAACTATAATAGACCATCCGCTATCTGCCCTACGCACTACAACAACTACGCACCTCGCGAATTATCCGTTATTATACTGCAGAAACTTCAAGATCGCTTGTTTTTTCGCACCCAGTGATCCAACGCTGCGTCGTTCTTTGCCTCAGCGTCTCGCTTTCGGTCGCATCATTCCGTAACATCGGGACACAACGGCGTTCGTGGTTTAGCAATAACAAAGAAAGACTCGCTGTTATGTGTGCTTACAGCTAGAGATTATGCGAGCTGCCTATATAATTATAGGGTAACGCCTGTAATAGTAAATACTCGCACCTTTCCCTTCGAAAGGTCTTTAACGTCTCATGAGCAACCACACTGCTCCCTGTTTCTGTAAATGACTGGATGGAATCTCAGTCAATGCCACACAAGACAAGTTCTTTCGTCAAGCGATTCACCATAGCCAGGGCACCCGTTGCCAATTCACCATCAAGAAGCGCCACATCCACAAAGACGACTCGGCCTAGAGTCTCATAAAGGGGTTTCCTTATTCTATGCCTACAAAGGCAATGGTGACACGCGGCACCGAAGAATGTCAGAAGGTACTCGCGTTTTCCTTTTTTTTTTATTAAATACGTAGATTTCTGCGTACAACGCCATAAGGAATAACAGAAGGGTGGAGGAATGAACCAATAAATAACTCGTAAAATTAACAAGAAAGCACAATCCTCACACTAAATATATAAAAAAAACCAGCCCAAATTAGCAAAAAATAGTAGAAGTAAGTAGGTAAGCGCATGGTGAAGAACTGCAAGCGCAAGAAATATTTCCCGCTGGAGTATGCTCGGCGGTTATGTCTATCACTGTTTGACGGTCCGGCCTGATGTCTAACATGACCTTCTTGATCTCCACCTAAATGTCAGCGTCATCAAAGCGTGCGCGATCCGCTTCATACGTAATAAGAAAAGTCACGTGTTTCAGGTCGTCGACCTCGTTCATGTATAGGCCGTTAAGCCGGCCAGGAGTCGCGCTACACTCCTTGTTTAACTGCGTCGACCTGCTCTAACCAACTGCTGTCTCCGTAAGTGCACACGGACTTTGCCCCTCGGTAGTGGTATTTCTTTGTCTCTCTCTCTATTTGCTGGGCTAGTTCGCGTGTCGGGGCCAAGACGAGACAGGATGGGCTTTGCCATCCCTCTCTTTGATGAGCGTGGCTGTCAGCTAGGTCCAAGGCAGCAGGTAAGATGTCACCAATAGTCTTGCGTGCAACCGTCTGTGCGACACTAGACAGGTCGTTACCTTGAAGCAGACTTCGCAAGGCTTGGTTGTGCGTCGGTGACGGTTCCTTGGAATTCTTCCTACACATTTCGTCAAAGATTTCTGGATGCATTGCAAGTGCCTCGTCGAATGATGCCACGGGGTTGGTTGTCACGCCTGTGCGTGGACGTTCCTGCGCTCCCGGATCTTTGACAACTGCGTCGTTGTTGGCTGACCTGAATTCAACCACCTCCTCGGCAGTCACGTGTGCAACTTCGGGATCCTCGGCGCCAAAAATGCTCCCGGGTTGCGGAAAATCTTCCCGGCGTATCCTTTCCTCTTCATCTCTCTTGGCAAGCAGCTTGGCCCAGTCAAGCGGAGGTCGTGGCTCCATCATGTCGGGATCTTCTTTTTGCGACAAAGGCGTGTCTGACAATGGAGTGTTGGCCCCGTGCTTGTGTCTCTATCTTCACACCTCTTGCGCAGCGGTGGCTGCAACTGGCTTACGAAGGAGGATCGTACTCTTGCTCTTCGCACACCCTTGGTCCTTTGGACGTCGTCGCCAGCCGTGTTACCACTGGCAGGCGTTGCTGACTGTAGATGTGGGCAGGCTATGACACAGACGTGGCTTGCTAGGTTCCGATCGGCACGTTCGAAAGTAGCACGTGCTGCGCCGAGCTCGCGCTGTGGGTAGAAAAAGATGAAGAGAGGAAGAAAAACATTCCACTTTGCGAATCGATTACATAAAAGACACAGAGGCGCGATAAATACATACTCTATTTGTTATTTCTATATGCTGTTTCCCTTTCGAAACCAGAATTAACTCCTGCGCAAGTATGTGCGTATAGCTATCACCATCGCCACATGCCCTCATGGAGCTTCCACGTGCCATCTTCTTTGTCTCGTACTCTCGCCTTCCGCTTTTTTATTCCGTGTCTTCATGACATAACACTATCAACAATCTGAGACTGTTTGGTTGCAATCTGAGACTCTTTGGTTGCTTTCCCGTTGACGAAATAAATAAAAACAAAGGAACAAAAACCAGAAATGATGTATACAGACCCAAGGCACATGTTGGAATCCATATAAAGCGAGATGTCGACATCGACGGACTCGAAGGAGGCAGATCTGCTAGCGACGCGAGATGCGATTATTGTATTTGTGGACACATAGCTATACGCTATCGACGATGACGTGTAAACCGACAAGGCTAACACTGTAGAAACAATTATTGACGAGGTCTTCGAAGTACCTGTGCGGCCTGGTAAATATGGCGACGATAATGCGCAGAGGGTGCAACCAGCTGCGTTCACACGTGATGCAGCTGATAATGCATTGCATACGTTTTTGCATATTTTTTGCTGCGATATCAATTATACGGTCGCTCGAACCGCATCCACGCTTCTTCCGTCGTCGTCGTGCCGTGCCGCACGACAACGACGGAAGAAGTGTGGATGCGGTTCGAGCGACCGTATAATGGCGCATGCGCAGCACGCGCAGGGATGGTTAGAACATAGAGTTTCCTACAATATATTAGAGAGAACCCTGGCGCTGCATTCGTTGAGCCAACATGGGTATGATGGGAAGTACATGGATTTGTCTGATCTCCATGTTTGTGGATTCAAACGTTTTTGTGGCTTTGTTTATTACGCTTTATACGCCTTCATTGTCGTAAATTTCAGAGCAATCTGTACTAGAGTGTATTAGACTGGGGGAGGGGGGGGGGTCCCACGGGACCTCCGCGCTGTGATATTTTTATTGCGATAGAAATTATATGGACACTCCAGCCGCATTTCTGCCGTTGGCGTCGGCGTCGACGTCGGCGCCGCCGTTGTCGCGAGGTTTCGTATGAGTCAGAGCGTGGGAGGATGAGCAGGCGCACGCGGTTCAATCTCGATTGCGCGAGCGAGGAACGCAGCCCGGATGCGTGCCCTCTCCTGTGGTGCATGAGGCAGTGCGACGAGGCGATGGGAAGAGGGGCGTTCTTCTCCGGCGGCTGCTACGGTGCATCGATGTACACCTCGCCCGCAGCTCCGTACAGAGTGAAGGCAACCACGGCGTTTACTAAGACGTTGGCCACGCGTATCGCAGACGCCGTAGTGGACACGTTTGGCGAACGCCGTAGGGACGCGTTGCCGACACTCGTGCGTATCGAAAGCGGTCTGCGACGTGGCTGAAGTGGGCGCCCGCGCGGACCTCATCTTCAAGGCAATCTGCGATGTTTGCAGGGTGCGCGTGTGTGTGTAGTGACTAGTGACTTTTGAAGGAGAGGAAGAGAGAAGGGCAGTGCCGTAACTGTCTCTCAGAGGAGGACACCTCAACAGCACTGTACAGGGAAAAGGGAGTGGAGAGAAAAAGATGAGGGAGAGAAGGAAAAGAAGGCAAAAAAAGAAATAACAAGAAGGTTGAAGAAGCAATGCGGGGTTACAGCCGCGCTCTCAGCTGCGTGTCACAACAAAAGTCAAGTAGGGCAGGAAGCACTTTCTTGACAATGGAAGGGTGGGCTGCCGGAAAGAGAAGTGCTCCCTCCGAGTCACAGGGCAGTCCCACACGACGGTATGATGCAAAGAGCGCAGTGCGCTCAACATCGAAGGCCGGGCAGCGGAGCAGAAGGTGCTAAAGCGTCTCCTACTCGCCGTAATCCAAGCACGCGGGGCTGCCTCTTCCGTGCAGTCTGTGCATTCTGGCGGCTGTGTTGTAGCAGCCGACGCGCAGCCAAAGGAGAAACGAGCGGTCCCAGCGGGAGAGACCCGCGCGGGGGAGGAGGCGAGGGGGCGTACCTGCAACATGTAGTGCCGGTAGCTCCGTATGCGTTGTGCTTTCGACGTTTCGTTCGCACTGAAGCGAGACATGCATGAAGATCAACTCGCTTGCTGCTGCCGCGATTCCTCACTCCAGAATTTTCACAGCGAGTTTCCGCGCTCATCGAGCGATGTGTGTTCATGTTTACCTGGGCGCACGTGACATCGTGCTGGTTAATTTAGTTAAAGCACGTTGACGGGCTAGTTGGTTTGAATCCTTGATGGGATGTGTAAGCGCGACTGAACAAGGGCGTTAAAGAAGCAGACACATAAAGACAGCGCTGTCTGTGTGTGCCTGTTTCTGTCTACGTCGTTGTTGAGTCAAGCTTACATATTCTATCATTGTTAATTTAGTTAGTAAGCGAATATTTACAAGTTTATACGGCCGATAAACCTACTATCCTTACTTCGTACAGCTATCTACTAATTTGCTGTCGCTATCGGTGCCTCAACTTTCGGGCCGAAGTGCGATTTCTTTTCTCTTCGTACGCATTCTGCATAACTATACTAGACCAGCGGTTATCCGCCCTACGCATTATACAAACTACGCATCTCGCGAATTATCCGTTAATATACTGCAGAAATTTCTAGTCCGCTTGCTTTTCCGCACTCAGTGATACAACGCTGCGTAGTTTTCTCTCAGCGTCTCGCTTTCGGCCGCTTCATTCCGTATCATAGGGACATAACAGCGTTCGTAGTTTAGCAACACCAAAGAAAGACACGCTGTTATGTGTGCTTACAGCTGGAGGTTATGCGAGCTGCCTATATAATTATAGGGCAACGCCTGTAAGAGTAACTACTCGCACCTCTCCCTTCAAAAGGTCTTCAAGGGCTCATGAGCAACCACACTGCTCCCTGTCTCTGTATATGGCTGGATGGAATCTCAATCAATGCCAGACAAGTTCATTCGTCAAGCGATTGACCATGGCCACGGCACCCGTCGCCATTTCATCATCATGAAGTGCCACATCCACAAAGACGGCTCCGACTAGATTCTCATGAGAGAGTTTTCTTATTCTATGCTGAGAAAGGCACTGGGGCCACATGGGGCCGAAGAAGGCCAGAAGGTACTCCCGTTTTCTTTTTTTGTATTTATTAAACATTTGCGTTTCTGCGTACAACGCCCTTAGGAATAACAGCGGGCGGAGGAGAGAGGCAATAAGTAACTCGTAAAGTGAACAACAAAGCACAATCTTCACACTATGGATGAAAGAAATAACAAGTGAAAATATCAAAAACTGTAAAAGTGAGCACGTAAGTGCAGGGAAGGCTCTTATGGCGAAGAAGCACAAGCGACAGAAAGATTTCCGGCTGGAGTGTGCACGGCGGTTACGTCTATCACGGCCTGATGGTCCGGCGTGATGTCTAACATGACCTTCTTGATCTTCACTTAAATGTCAGCGTCATCAAAGCGCGTGCGATCCGCTTCATCCGTAATAAGAAAAGTCACGTGCGTCAGGTCGACGACCTTGTTCATGGATAAGTCGTTAAGTCGGCCAGGAGTCGCGCTACACACCTTGTTTGTCTGCGTCGATCTGCTCTAGCTGACTGCAGTCTCCGTAAATGCACACGGACATTGCCCCTCGGTAGTAGTATTTCTTTGTTTCTCTCTCTATTTGCTGGGCTAGTTCGCGTGTCAGGGCCAAGACGAGACAGGATGGGCTTTACCATCCCTCTCTTTGATGAGCGTGGCTGTCAGCTAGGTCCAAGGCAGCAGGTATGATGTCATCAATAGTCTTGCCTGCATCCGTTTGTGCGACAGTAATCAGGTCATTACCTTGAAGCAGGATTGGCAAGGCTCGGTTGTGCATCGGAGACGGTTTCTTGAATTTCTTCCAACAAACTTCATCTAAGATTTCTGGATACTTTGCAAGTGCCTCGTCGAATGATGCCACGGGGTTGGTTGTCACGCCTGTGCGTGGACGTTCCTGCGCTCCCGGATGTTTGACAACTGCGTCGCTGTTGGCTGACCTGAATTCACCCACCTCCTCGGCAGTCACGTGTGCAACTTCGGTATCCTCGGCGCCAAAAATGCTCCCGGGTTGAGGAAAATCTTTCCGGCGTATCCTTTCCTCTTCATCTCTCTTGGCAAGCAGCTTGGCCCAGTCAAGCGGAGGTCGTGGCTCCATCATGTCTTGATCTTCTTTTTGCGACAAAGGCGTGTCGGACAATGGAGTGTCGGACCCGTACTTGGGTTTCTATCTTGCCACCTCTTGCGCAGCGGTGGCTGCAGCTCGCTTACGAAGGATGATCGCACTCTTGCTCTTCGCGCACGCTTGGTTCCTTGGGCGTTGTCGGCAGCCGTGTTACCACTGGCAAGCGTTGCTGACTGTAGACGTGGACAGGCTATGGCACAGACGTGGCTTGCTAGGTTCCGACCGACACGTTCGAAAGTCGCACGTGCTGCGATGAGCTCGCGCTGTGGGTAGAAAAAGATGAAGAGACGAAGAAAAATGTTCCACTTTGCGGATCGATTACATAAAGGAGACAGCCACGCGATATATATATATATATATATATTCTATTTGTTAATTGCATACGCTGTTTCCACTTCGAAACCCGAATCGACTCTTTCTAGTGTGTGCGTATAGCTATCACCATCGCCACATGCCTTCATGCAGCTTCAGCGCTGCGCCACGTCCTGTGTCCCCCCCGTACTCTCGCCTTCTACTTCTTTATTCCGTGACTTCGTGACAGAACACGATCAGCAATCGGGGAATATTTAGTTGCTTTCCCGTTGACTCAATAAATAGGAAAAGAAAGAAATAATAAATGCAGACCCAAGGCACGTGTTGGAATCTGTAACAAGCGAGAGGCCGACATCGACGGACTCGGAGGAGGCAGATCTGCTAGCGACGCGAGACGTGAATAGAGTATTTGTGGACACATATCCACGCTATCGACGATGGCGTGTAAACCTACAAGGCTAACACTGTAGAAACAATAATTGACGAGGTCGTCGAAGTACCTCTGCAGCCTGGTAAATATGGCGACGATAATGTACGGAGGGTCCAACCAGCTGCGTTCACACGTGATGCAGCTGACAAAGCATTGAATAGTTTTTGCATAATTTTTGCTGCGTTATCAATTATACGGTCGCTCGAACCGCATCCACGCTTCTTCCGTCGTCGTCGTGCTGTATCCCTATTGACCGCGCATGCGCAGCACGCGCGGGGATGGTTAGAACATAGAGTTTCCTACAACATACTAGAGGGAAGTCTGGCACTGCATTCATTGAGCCTCCATGGGAATGATGGGAAATGCATGGATTTGTCTGATCTTCGTGCTTGTGCATTCCGACTTCTTTTGTGGCTTTGTCTATTACGCTTTATATGCCTCCATTGACGTAAATTTCAAGGCAATCTGTACTAGAGGGTACTAGATTGAGGAGGGGGTGGGAGGGTTCCACGAGACCTCCGAGCTGAGGCATTCTTATTGCGACAGCAATTATATGGACACTCTAGCCGCATTTCTGCCGTCGGCGTCGCAGTCGCTGTCGCCGTCGCCGTGAGGTCTCGTATGAGTCGAAACGTGTGAGGGTGAGCCGGCGAACGCGGTTCAATCTCGCGTGCGCGAACAACGAACGCGGCCCGTATGCGTGCCCTGTTCTGTGGTGCGTGAGGCAGTGGAATGAGGCGAGGGAGGAGGGGCGTTCTTCTCCGGTGGCTGCTAGCAGAGTGCATTGATGTCCTCCTCACCCGCCGCTCCGTACAGAGTGAAGGCAACCGCGGCGTTTACTACGATGTTGACCAGGCGAATCGCGGACGCCGTTGTAGACTCCCTTGGCGGACGCCGCAGGGACGCGTTGCCGGCGTTCGTGCGTCTTGAAAGCGGTCTGCCACGTGGCTAAAGTGCGCGCCCGCGCGGGCCTCATCTTCAAAGCGATCTGCGATGTTTGCAGAGAGCGTGTAATGCCTGTAGCTTCGTATGCGCTGTACTATCGACGTTTCGTTCGCACTGAAGCGAGACATGCATGAAGGTTTATTCGCTTGCTGCTGCCGCGATTCCTCACTCCAGAATCTTCACAGCGAGTTTCCGCGCTCATCGAGCGAGATGTGTTCATGTTTACCTCTGCGCGCGTGAAACCGTGCTGGTTAGTTTAGTTAGAACACGTTGACAGGCTAGTTGGTTTGAATGTATGATAGAATGTGTAAGCGCGACTGAACAAAGACGTACAAAGAAGCAGGCAAATAAAGACAGCACTGTCTCTGTGTGTCTTGTTGGGGTCTCGGTGCTGACGCCCGTTATTGCCAATGGGTCGCAAGCCCCAAGGGTAGCGTTGGCCTGGCGGCCTGGGGCACTGGAAGCATCCGAAGGTCCCGGCAAAGCAAGAGAAGACTGGTAACAGAACAACTTGTTTATTCTAACATAGCAAAAGAGCGGCCGGTCAGGTCGACCGAAGTGGAGAGACGGGAGAGCACGTAACTCAACAGTACAAATCGGAGCCTCTCTCCTGGCGTCCGGGGGCAGCTGCTCTTATACTCTCGGCGTCGCGGGCCAGAAGGAAGGTCACAGGATGAGCCCACGCGACGGCGGAGCATGAGCCCACGACGGCGCGCACGGTCGAGCCGAGAGACATGGTGAGCCGAGTGTAGTGACGCATCGCCAACCCGCCGACGGACAGACCTGCTGGCTCCTCACTTGGGGAGCTCCGCTCCCCGGCTGCCGCGCTTTGACAAGCGTGGGCACACACACACACACGCACACACGAAGACACGTGGCACTGAAACACGCCTGGACACGCTTGGCGGGGAGGCGTTGCGGCGGCGTCGAACGGGCCAAAATGTCCGCCGCTTTGAACGAAGCCCCGGCGTCCGTTGCATCCGCGCCGGCATTACCGCGCGTTGTAGGCGAAACGTAACAGACCGCCCCGCCGGGGGAAGGAGATCCCGATGGTCAGGGGACTGCATCCGCTGTCCGGAGGGATGTCGCTCGATGATGCTCATAACCGAAGTCGGGCGTCCTTTGGCGTTTCTTGAGCGCAGCGCACAGAGAAGGCCTCGTTCTCACGTTCAGGTTCACACAGGACACTGCAAAGTGACTTCGGGAGAGTTGACATTTTTGTTCTCGTTTCCGGCAAGCGTTAGAACTACGCCGAAAGTCAACCGCTCAGTCAGCAAGCACGGCACAACCCTCACTAAGCCCTGCCAGGCTCTTTCCCCTTTTATACTGCTGCCTAGTTCCTTACAGTAGTTTAGCAGTACTCAGAACGCGTCCACAAATCGGAGAATTGCACTAGAAAGCACATCATCACTTTGAAACACTACACAAAAGCAATAAGTTAAAAAAAATCCTGCCTCAGGAAGAAAAACATCCGTAACAAGCAATTTTGAGGCTGATTCCCACGTTAGGGGCTTCGACTTAAGCCATCGGCGTTACCGTTGAGACTCCCCTTTTTGTAACGCACCTCAAAGGAATATTGTTGCAAAGCGAGGCTCCAGCGCAGGAGGCGGCCATTTTTGGGAGAGATGGTCTGCAGCCATTGGAGAGGGCAGTGATCCGTCTCAATGATAAACCTCGAGCCAGCTAGGTAACATGACAATTTCTGAACGGCCCACACGATACACGCACACTCTTTCTCGGTGGCGCTATACGCCTGCTCACGACTCGTCAGCTTACGACTAGCATACAGGACGGGGTGTTCTACTTCTCCATTTTCCCGTTGGCACAGTACAACGCCCATGCCTCGCTCACTAGCATCACACTGAACAACGAACCCTTTTGTGTAGTCGGGCGATCGTAGCACAGGCTGGCTTGTTAGGGCGCTCTTTAGGGCGCTAAAAGCTCTTTCCTTTGCCTCGTCCCAGACGACTGTTTGCGGCTCTGTCTTTCTTAGAGCATCCGTTAGGGGAGCCGCGATATCAGAGTACCTGGGGATGTACCTCTGATAGTAGCCGGCGACACCTAAGAACGACCGAATATCGGTCTTCGTGCGCGGTTGCGGGAAGTCTCGCACAGCGGCCACCTTTATTTCAGAGGGGCGGCGACGACCCCGACCAATCACGTGTCCGAGGTAGACAACCTCGGCCTGTGCTAACTGGCACTTGGGAGCCTTGACTGTCAAGCCCGCATCGCGCAGGCGGGTTAGCACTGCCCGCAAGTGCGCCATATGCTCAGGCCAGGATGCGGAGAATATCGCTACGTCGTCTAGATACGGTAAAGCGAATTCTTGCTGTCCCCGCAACACTTTATCCATGAGGCTTGAAAAGCAGTATGGCGCGTTCTTCAAACCAAAACTCAAAACTTTAGGACGGAATGTCCCCATTGGTGAAATGAATGCCGCATACCTACTAGCCTCTTCTGTAAGTGGAACCTGCCAATAACCCCTGACAAGATCTAGGGTGGAAATAAACTGAGCGCTACTCACTCTCTCAAGGCGCTCCTTGATGTTAGGGATCGGATAAATTTGATCCTTAGTGATGGAATTAAGCCTGCGGTAGTCGACGCAAGGACGAGGTTCCTTGCCCGGTACCTCAACTAAAATCAAAGGGGAGGTATAATCACTCTCACCCGCTTCAATAACACCGAGCTGTAGCATTTTCTTTACCTCAGCCTCCATAATATCGCTCTGGCGGGGTGACACCCGGTACGCCTTGGATCGTACTGGCTCTGGGGAAATAAGTTCTATGTCATGAGTAAGGACAGAAGTCCTACCAGGCCTCTCAGAGAACAGACCTTGAAACTCTTGTAAGAGCTGGTGTAGTTCGGTGTTCTGCTCAGGCGACAGCGATGCTTTACTTATTAAGTCACTAATGACTTGATCGGTGTCTTTCCTGTTCGTCACTGAGCCTAGTCCCGGAAGCTCGACCGGAAGCTCTTCGGGAACGTTTACCATCATGCACACCACTGCTTCCCGTTGCTTATAGGGTTTGAGCAGATTACAGTGGTAAACTTGCTGTGCTTTCCGCTTTCCTGGCAGACTCACCACGTAGTTAACGTCCGACAGTTTTTGAACAATCCGTGCTGGGCCCTCCCACTGCACGTCGAGTTTGTTCTTTAGCGATGTGCGCAATATCATGACCTCATCGCCCACCTCAAAACGACGGGCCCTGGCTGTCCGATCATAATAAACCTTGGCCCTCTGCTGGGCCTCTGCCATTGCTTCACCTGACAACTCCTGTGCCCTTCTTAAGCGTTCGAGGAGCTTAAGCACGTACTCTACCACGACTGGGTCGTCGCCCCTGCCTTCCCATGATTCTCGAAGCATGCGAAGCGGAGATCGCAGCGAGCGACCGTACACCAGTTCAGCTGGCGAAAACCCCGTAGCCGCATGCGGCGCGGTCCTTAATGCAAACATCACTCCAGGCAGACACAGCTCCCAGTCAGTTTGATGTTCAAAACACAATGCTCTCAACACGCGCTTCATGACGGAGTGGAGCTTCTCAACGGAATTCGACTGGGGGTGGTGCACTGAGCTGTGTAACAGCCTTACCCCGCACCTTTCGAGAAAGGCTGTCGTCAAAGCGCTAGTAAACACTGTACCCTGATCTGACTGGATTTCTGCAGGAAAACCAACTCGCGCAAATATGGACAGTAGTGCATTGACTATCTCAACTGAGCTGAGTTCTTTAAGCGGCACTGCTTCAGGGAACTTTGTCGCTGGGCAGATCACAGTCAAAATGTGTCGGTACCCCGTGGCTGTTACCGGCAGAGGTCCCACAGTATCAATAACGAGCCGTCTAAAAGGCTCCGTAATGATAGGTACCAACTTCAACGGCGCCCTCGTTTTGTCCCCTGGCTTGCCCACCCGCTGACAGGTGTCGCATGTCTTCACAAAGTGGTCTGCGTCCCGAAAACACCCTGGCCAATAGTACTCTTGCAAGAGACGGTCCTTAGTTTTCTTAACTCCTAGGTGTCCGGACCACGAACCCCCATGCGACAAGCGCAACAGATCCTGACGATAGCATTGAGGCACGATCAGCTGATCGAACTCCACTCCCCTGCGGTCTAGATACTTCCGGTACAGGACCCCACCTCTTTCCACAAAGCGAGCATTTTTCTTGGCGATACCTTCCTTGACAATGCAGCGTATGTTTTCTAGGCTGCCATCCTTCTTTTGCTCGGCTATCAAAGCCGACCGGCTGACTTTTAGCAACCTGTTAAGTCCGTCTGACGTAGGCGCGATGAGCAAATCTGGAGACAGCTCTTCTAACTTTCCCGTGTCGGGTTTTTCCTCTCCAGTATCTGGTGCCCTTAACGCTACAGGCTCAATTTTATTCAGTTCGGGTGTGCTCTGAATACCAGCTTGCTGCGCCTCTGACCCTTTCTCATCGTTCAACAACGTTGGCCCCGCAACTACCGCCTTTGCAGCGAGCTCCCGAACCTTCGATCTGGTTAAGGCCTGAACGCTAGCCTCACCAAACAAAAGCCCCTTCTCGCGCAGGAGGTGATCGGACCTGTTCGAAAATAGGTACGGGTACTGGGGGGGCAGCATAGATGACACTGCGGCCTCCGTCTCAAGTGCTCCGAAAGGTCCTTCAATAAGCACTTTTGCTACCGGCAGACACACGCTATGAGCTTCCACTGCTTGCTTGATCCATGCGCACTCGCCCGTGAACATATCGGGTTCTACGTAAGAGGGGTGAACTACATCCATTGTAGCTGCGGAATCGCGAAGCACTCGGCACTCTTTCCCGTTCACGAGGAGGTCTCGCATGTAAGGCTCGAGAAGCTTCATGTTCTCGTCAGTGCTGCATAAAGACAAAAACACGACTTTTGTTTTTGTTTCTGGACACTGCGCCGAAAAGTGACCCGGCTTCTGGCACGTATAACAAACGCGCGCTTGCCTCGTCTCGAACCGCTTTCTGCGTTCGGCTTCGGTTGCCGCCGTCTCCTTACGTTCGGTCGGACTGCTTTCACTCGCATCCGAACTACGTGTGTCCCCCTTTGCTCTCATGGGCGTGAACTTTGGCCTCTCAAACTTGGAGCCAAATTCACCCTTTTGACCGTCCTTAGCTCCACGAGCCCGACGCGTCACAAACTCCTCGGCTAGCTCAGCGGCTCGAGCCACCGTACTAACGTCTGGCCTATCCAAGACCCAGTACCGCACGTTCTCAGGTAACCGACTATAAAACTGTTCTAGCCCGAAACACTGCAGAACTTTCTCGTGGTCACCAAACGCTTTCTCTTCTTTGAGCCACTCCTGCATGTTTGACATAAGCCTGTACGCAAACTCTGTATATGACTCACTTCTGCCTTTCTCGTTTTCCCGAAACTTCCGACGGAACGCCTCCGCTGACAGCCGGTACTTTTTTAGCAGACTCGATTTCACTTTGTCGAAATCCTCTGCCTCCTCTCTCTCCAAGCGAGCGACTACGTCGGCCGCCTCGCCGGGTAGCAAAGTGAGCAAGCGCTGTGGCCACGTTTCCCGAGAGAACCCCTGCTTCTCGCACGTTCGCTCAAAGTTAACCAGGAACAAACCAATGTCCTCTCCAAGCTTAAACGGCCGCATCAGGTCAGTCATTTTGAACAATACTCGTTCTCCTGCACCGTGTGCCTGACTTCCATTACGAGCGCGTTCCATCTCTACCTCGAGACGCTTCATTTCCAAAGCGTGTTCGCGCTCTTCTTTTTCTTTCTGTTCTTTTCGTTCACGCTCATCTTTCTCTTTCTGTTCTTTAAGTTCACGCTCATCTTTCTCTTTCTGTTCTTTAAGTTCAAGCTCCCTCTCCTCAATGGTCTCAAGGCATTCCGACAGCTCGTCATCCTCAGCTTCTAACTCAAGAATAGCCCTTAGCAGTTCTGGTTTTCTGAGTTTGTCTGAGACATCCAGACCCAACTCTCTTGCAAGCTCCAGCAATTTCGGTTTGCGCAACGACTTCAAATCCATGGCTGCTCTGAATGCTGCTTTCTCTACTGCCTACTATTGTCTTGCCGCAAACTAACCCGGCAGCAACGACAACCACAATTACCAGCTCTGTTTCTGACACTAACAAAAGCCTGGCAAAACTCAGAAGAAGAAAGTCCCGCACTCACCAAACCTCGCAGCCAAGAATTCAGCGCAGTCGTTCCGCTGCAGGCAACCAGTCATCACACAGGGCTCGTTGCACTGCTCCCGGATGGTCGTTGTGCTGCTCAGCATACATTCAACCGCATCTCTTCGCTGCTGGCCTCCGTTGTCGCGATCTCACCGCTGGCAACCAGCTGTTGGGGTCTCGGTGCTGACGCCCGTTATTGCCAATGGGTCGCAAGCCCCAAGGGTAGCGTTGGCCTGGCGGCCTGGGGCACTGGAAGCATCCGAAGGTCCCGGCAAAGCAAGAGAAGACTGGTAACAGAACAACTTGTTTATTCTAACATAGCAAAAGAGCGGCCGGTCAGGTCGACCGAAGTGGAGAGACGGGAGAGCACGTAACTCAACAGTACAAATCGGAGCCTCTCTCCTGGCGTCCGGGGGCAGCTGCTCTTATACTCTCGGCGTCGCGGGCCAGAAGGAAGGTCACGGGATGAGCCCACGCGACGGCGGAGCATGAGCCCACGACGGCGCGCACGGTCGAGCCGAGAGACATGGTGAGCCGAGTGTAGTGACGCATCGCCAACCCGCCGACGGACAGACCTGCTGGCTCCTCACTTGGGGAGCTCCGCTCCCCGGCTGCCGCGCTTTGACAAGCGTGGGCACACACACACACACGCACACACGAAGACACGTGGCACTGAAACACGCCTGGACACGCTTGGCGGGGAGGCGTTGCGGCGGCGTCGAACGGGCCAAAATGTCCGCCGCTTTGAACGAAGCCCCGGCGTCCGTTGCATCCGCGCCGGCATTACCGCGCGTTGTAGGCGAAACGTAACAGTCTGTTTCTTTCGACGTCCTCGTTGAGTCACGTTTACATATACTATCATTGTTAATTTAGTTAGTAAGCGAATGTTTACACGTTTATACGGCCGATAAAGCTACTATCCTTACTTCGTACAGCTTATCTACTAATTTGCTATCGCAATCGGTGCCTCGCCTTTCGGGCGGAACTGCGAGCTTTTCTTTTTTGCTCTTGGTGCCCATTCTGTATAACTACATAATAGACCAGCGGTTATCCATCCTACGCATTACAACAACTATGCATCTCTCGAATTCTCCGTTACTATGCCGCGAAAACTTCTATATAATTTGCTTTTTCGCGCGCAATGATCCGACATGGCGTCGTTCTTTGTCTCAGCGTCTCGTTTTCTGCCGCTTCGTTCCATATCATCGGGACCCAACAGTGTTCGTGGTTTAGCAATACCAGAAGACAGACACGCTGTTATGTGTGCGCTTACAGCTAGAGATTATACGAGCTGCCTATATAATTATAGGGCAACGCCCCTAGTAGTAATTACTCGCAGCTTTCCGTTCAAAAAGTCCTCAAGGGCTGATTAGCAATCGCGGTGCTCGCTGTCTCTGTAGATGCCTGGATGGAATCTCAGTCAATGCCAGACAGGACAATTTTATTCGTGAAGCGCATAGAGTTTCATACAATAATTACATCAGAGGGAACTCTAGTGTCTACGAGAGCTGCTATGAGAGCGGTTGTACCAACATGGGAAGTATTGGAAGAACATGGATTTGCCTAAACTACGTCGTTTTGGCTTCAAACGGCTTTGTGTTTCGTAAGCTCTTCATTTTCAACAATGTACTGCGTAATAATCAAATAAACATAATTAAAATTGCCCGACGGCAGGATTCGAACGCAGGAACTCTAGCAGAAGCCTGATATTGAAATCATTAAGCCTCAGGCGCATGTATCGACAAGCGAATGAAACGGCCTCACGAATTTATCGCGGGCATGCCAGTGCCTTGAGACGCTTGGCGCGTTTCGATTTGGCCACCTGGAGGAGCTCAAGCGTTGCAATTAATAGCAATTGTACCCGTTCGCGACGCCGTCTGCACTTCGAAGAGTACAGATTGCACTGAAATTTAGACAATCGGATTTATATAGTTTAATATACAAAGCCACAAGAACGTCTGAATCCACAAGCACGAGGATCAAACAAATCCATGTACTTCCCATCATTCCCATAGTGCTACGACTGCAGCGCCAGAGTTCCCTCTAGTGATTATCGTATGAAACTCTATAGTCAAGGGATTCACCAAAGCCACGGCACCAGTCGCCAATTCATCATCGGGAAGCGCCACCTCCACAAAGACGATGCGGACTAGAGTCTCATGAAATAGTTTTCTTATTCTATGCCTAGAACCGCACAGGGGCCACATGGGATCGAAGAAGGTCAGAAGACACTACCGCTTTCTCTTAAAAATTATTTATTAAATATTTATATTTCTCCGTACAACGTCATTGGGAATACCAGCGGGCGGACGATGGAGGCAATAAATAACCCGTAAAATTAACAAGAAAGCACAATGGTCACACAATATATGAAATACAGACAAGCTGAAGTTATCAAAAATTGTAAAAGTAAGCAGGTAAGCGCAGGGAAAGCTCTTTGGCGAAGAAGTACAAGCGACAGAAAGATTTCCTGCTGGACTGTGCACGGTGGTTACGTCTATCACGGGCTAATGGTCCGGCGTGATGTCTAACATGACCTTCTTGATCTCCACCTAAATGTCAGCGTCATCAAAGCGCGTGCGATGCGCTTCATCCGTAATAAGACAAGTCACGTGCGTCAGGTCGACGACCTTGTTCATGGATAGGTCGTTAAGTCGGCCAGGAGTCGCGTTACACACGTTGTTTGACTGCGTCGATCTGTTCTCTCGCCAACTGCCGTCGCCGTAAATGCACACGGACTTTGCCCCTCGGTAGTAGTATTTCTTCGTTTCTCTCTCAATTTGCTGGGCTAGTTCGCGTGTCGGAGCCAAGACGAGACAGGCTGGGCTTTACCGTCCCTCTCGTTGAAGAATGGCTGTCAGCTAGGTCCAAGGCAGCAGGTAAGATGTCACCAACAGTCTTGCTTGCGACCGTCTGTGCGACACTAATCAGGTCGTTACCTTGAAGCAGGATTGGCAGGGCTCGGTTGTGCATCGCAAAGGGTTTCTTGAATTTCTTCCAACAAACTTCATCTAAGATTATACTTAGCAAGTGCCTCGTCGAATGATGCCACGGGGTTGGTCGTCACGCCTGTACTTGGACGTTCCTGCGCTCTCGGATGGTTGACAACTGCGTCGCTGTTGGCTGACCTGAATTCACCCACCTCGTCGGCAGTCACGTGTGCAACTTCGGGATCCTCGGCGCCAAAAGTGTTCCCGAGTTGCCGAAAATGTTCCCGGCGTATCCTTTCCTCTTCATCGCTCTTGGCAAGCAGCTTGGCCCAGTCAAGCGAAGGTCGCGGCTCCAGCATGTCGGGATCTTCGTTTTCCGAGAAAGGCGTGCCTGACAATGGAGTGTTGGCTCCGTACTTGGGTCTCTGTCTTCCCACCTCTTGCGCAGCGGAGGCTGCAGCTCCCTTACAAAGGAGGATCGCACTGTTGCTCTTCGCACACCCTTGGTCCTTTGGGTGTTGTCGGCAGCCGTGTTAGCACTGGCAGGCGTTCCTGACTGTAGACGTGGGCAGGCTATGACACCGACGTGGCTTGCTAGGTTCCGACCGACATGTTCGAAAGTAGCGCGGGCTGCGACGATCTTGCGCTGCGGGTAGGAAGATGAAGAGGCGAAGAAAAAGATTCCACTTTGCGGATCGATTACATAAAAGACACAGTTGCGCTTTAAATAAATAAATAAATAACGAAATAAATAAATAAATAGTATTTGTTAATTTTATATGAAGAAAATAGAAATAATATATACAGACCCAAGGCGCAGGTTGAAATCTATGTAAAGCGAGAGGTCGACATCGATGGACTCGGAGGAGGCAGATCTGCTAGCGACGCGAGGTCCGAATTGTGTATTTGTGGACACATAGCTACGCTGTCGAAGATGACGTGTAGACGTACAAGGCTAACACAGTTGAACCAATAATTGACGAGACCTCTGCGGCCTGGTAAATATGGCGACGATAATATAGAGACGGTGCAACCAGCTGCGTTCACACGTGATGCAGCTGATAATGGATTGAATGCTTTCTTGCGTATTTTTTGCTCCGATATCGATTAAAGGGCCGCTCGAACCGCATTCACGCTTCTTCCGTCGGCGTCGTGCTGTCCTGCTATCGACGGCGCGCGCGCAGCGCGCATGTGATAGAGTTTCCTACAATATACTAGAATGAGCTCCGGCGCTGCATTTGTTGAGCCAACACGGGAATGATGGGAAGTTCATGGATTTGTCTGATCTTCGTGTTTGTTGATTCAGACGTTCTTGTGGCTCTGTTTATTACGCTTTATATGCCTTGATTGTCGTAAATTTTGGAGCAATATGTAATAGAGTATACTGGATTGGGGAGGGGGTCCCATGAGACCTCCGTGCTGAGGTTTTTCTTTTTCATTGAAAATGAAAACGGCGCCGCGGTCGCCTTCTGAACGCCACGTCCGCAAGAGACGTTCATTTGAGGGATCGCCCGACGTTTCTGTGCAGGCGAGAGTAAGAGCGGGTGCGAGAGAGAATATCTGAGGGCTTTTGCTCTTTGAATATACGACTCTACCTATAGGTCTACGGAGGAGTTTTCTTAGCGCGCGTTGTATGCTTTGTACCTAGGCGTGCCGGCATTGCGGAGTGGGGTCGAGTTTGTTTACGCTCAGACGCTGGCTGCCGGCGGCTGTTTTCTTTGTTTACCCGGGAAAGTCGACGTTGTGCCTCGACGCCGTCTCGGCGGGCGCTGCATGGTGAAGGAGTGTGTCAAAGGGCGGAGCCATCTCTTACGAGACCTACCTATATAGCTATATAGGTGGGGCTAGAATCATGGCTACATTACTAGCTGCTGGGTCAAAAAGATGTATTGGTGGGTTCGGTGGCGCTACCGGGCCCACAACAAACTCGAGAAAGGATTCCATTTTGGCCGAATGCTGGTTGGTGTTTGCTTCTAACGTCGTCATCTTGCTTTGCATCTCAGTGATCCTATCACTTAGCTGTTTCATACCTTCACGGAGAGCGGTTAACATCTCGCGCGCCTCTGATTTAGCTTTACGTGACACGTGCTCCTGATCATAAGCTATTGCCCTCTTCCTTGGGGGTCGCGTCCCGTCGCTACTTTCGGCCATTGGGACTTCCTGGATTTCCGCCTTGACGGTAGCGGTGGGCTGCGGGTTCCTAGCACCCTTAATCTCCACTATCTCAGCCATTAGCCTATAGATGTCTGCTCTCATGGCTGCGTTCTCGCGCTCTAATTTCTTGATTTTTTCGAAACTATCACCACCCTTTGGCAGCGACCTCGACATCACCTCTGATGGTCCTCCACGGGCATGATATGCTCAAGTGGGGTTGTCTTCCTTGTGGACGACCTGATGCTGCTGCTGGTGTCCTCTGGTCCTGAATCGGCTTCTGGACTCGAAGCGAACTGTGGAAGCAGATCGTCCGCTGGAGCGACCACGGGAACGACTCAAGGATAAACCCCTGGAACATGGGCGACCCCTAGAGTGCGATCTGGAGCGGCGGCGATCTCCCTCGGTGGCTGGTTGCTGGGGGCGATGCTGGTCGAGCTCCGGGAACTGCCGCTCGTCACCGCGGTAATCCGCGGTAGGGCTTCTCTTAGACGACGTCGTTCTCTTAGACGACGTAGGACGACTTCTGGGATTTGAAAGCGTTGTCTGCATTCTTTCCCTGCCGTGAGATAGCTCTCGCCGCACAACTTGCATTTAGGCATGCACTGATGCTGCTCGTCTGGGTTCGAGGCTCCACATCCTCTGCATATGGCTTCGTTGGGCGTCGGACATACGTCGGCACGATGGCCGAGCCTTCCGCAGACGTAATAGATGTCGATCTGCTTACGATATAAAATACGTCTGACCAATGCATTGTCATACCTGACGTAGCTGGGTACCCGGCATCCGTCAAAGGAAATTATGACAGTGCCGGTGTCGTTGATCCTCTTGGCTGCCAGCGCCAGGGGGTTTCTTCATTAACAACACCTCTGCAACACTTCTGGCCCGTCACAAAGGGCAACGTATCGTATTACTCCTTTGCACGTAGCGTATGGTGCCTTGCGGTATGCCTGTGTCTCGTGCAGACGACCCGCTAGCAAAATATTCTTGGTTCTGACATACTTGACTGCGTTCTCCTCCTTGGGAGGGCTGACCACGACGATATTCCGTTGAAAGTTGGGGCAAATCGTGTCCGCTTCCCGCTTCGAATCCCCGATGCAAGCAGCGGTGTTGATTGCATCAACCACTACAGTCGGGCCTATCTTGGATATATTGAGGCCACTCGTCACTCTAATCACAATCTTGATGTCCTCCCTGGGAAGCGGCGGCATTCTTCCACGACGAATAATGCGGCCCTTGACACCAGCTCCGGTCCTGCCACGATCGTGCTCCCCGCGGGCGCTGCGCTAGGCCTAGTCTTAGTGTGAGCTCCATTGCTGGGGCTGTCTTTGGACGATTTGGTCAAATGGCGTCTCTGACCGGCCAACTGCCAGCCGAAATTTACTAGAAAATTGTCGGCGGGAAGTTCCTCCCCTTGCACGGTGTGTTCCATGGGAAGAGGCCTCGCCGAGCGGCCAAGAACAAAGTATGTTCTGTGCAGGGGGGCGATTTCGACGACTGTACGACTGGCCTTTTCCTGCATCGCTTTCCGCGCTGAAAGCTCGAAACGCACATCGAGTCGAATGGCGAGGCACATGGATATATAGCTCTAAAGCAGGCCACCAAAACAAATTTCGCGCCTTCGAAAACAAAAGACGTCACTTCTGTTTTTAAGGGATATGGCGTCACATAATTTTATCTTCCGCCGGAACTGTTCCCTCCTCATACATATGGTGCTCAGCCCAATGAACCACACGAGGCGTCCATTTGAGGGATCGCCGGTCGTTTGTGCGTGAGTAAGAGTGGGCGCGAGAGAGAAAATATGGGGGCTTTTGCTCCTTGCATATTAAGCCTAGGCACTACGGAGGAGTTTTCTTAGCGCGCGTTGTATTCGTTTGTGCCCAAACATGCCGGCATTGCGGAGTACGGTCGAGTTTGTTTACGCTCAGCCGCTGGCTGCCCGCGCGATGAGGCAGTGGGCGCGGACGCCCCTTGGTGATCGCTGTGTCTGAAGGGGCAATGTTCTTACGGGTGTTGTATAAGTCGCGGGTCGCTTTTTTCGTCGTGACGATAGATTGGATTTTTTACAAGCACTGCTCCAGGAGGGCACATGCAACCGGCAAACGGAGGCCTCAGGAGAGCACTTGAGGTTATAATATGACGCAGGCGGCGGCAGGATCTCCAGGTCACCCAAGGGGTAGCGGGGGGATCAAAGCTGGAAGCAAGGCGGTCCGTGGGTTGGGGCCGCGGAGGCCGAAGCGTGCCGGGGGTGTTCGCATAAAAAACTTGGCTGTCCGCGACAGCGGACAGACGATCTTAAGGCGCGCTCACAGTAGCGGGAGACTTCCCGCAGCGGCACAGCGTCAACGTCGACGCTGCGTCGCAGCTCCTCCGAATGACGCTCACACTGCGCGCGTTTTCTCACTGCGGTTGTCTTGGAATGCAGAGAGAGGAGGCGTTGAGGGAGGACCCTAACGAGCAGAGAGAGAAGGGGATAGTCACGTGACATCAGAGAAGACTGGAAAGCGCGCTCTTTTCCCGCGTCGTTGTCTTGATCGTCTGCTAGCTCTACTCCCGTCGCCCTTTTTGTCACGAGGACAGCAGCAACCCCGTTAACACCGCACAACAACTGCTTCAAATACTCCTATTTTACAAGAACAATAGTTGATTGGAATAAACTTCCAGATAAAGTCGTTACACAAAATTCTTTATCCCGTTTTCAGGCGCACCTGCATTCCTGAATCAACCGCACATACTTTATTTGCTCCTTTCTTCATGCATTTTGTCCTTTTGCCATTTTGAATTCAAGCGTCGGCATGATTGCTTGAACTGTATGTTTTTATGAATGTACTTGTATATTCCCACCCTGCTAAGACCTCGTAAAAGATCGCAGTATCTATAAACAAATACAATGGCTGGTTCGAACGATGAGCTGTTGGGTACGGTAAACGTACTTATACTTGCTTGTTCGCTGCTTCTGCACCGTCGCCTCAAGTCGCATGTTCATACTGGCAAAGCAACCGCCGAGTGACCCGCAGCACGCGCGCAGCCTCCGCCTCCGCCGACGGGGTCACTGAACTGGGATCGACGTCACGGTTCACGGTCGGCCCCCATTGGCTGTTCTCGTCAGCGGCGCGGGAAAAATAGCTACCCGACCCATCGCTCTGCGGGACGGCACAGCAGCCTGTCTGCGGGAGAAAAACCGGTTTGTGCGGGAAGCGGCGCGCGGAAAACGTTCTGCGTTGCGCGTTTTCCCGCCACTGTGAACGCGCCTTTATACACCCTCGGAACGCGCAGGCCTCGGTGAGCTCCAACCCACGGACCGGTTTGGGTTCTAGCTTTGGTGTCCCCGTTGCCGCTTTGGTGTCCTGGAGGCGCCGCCAATAATGCGAAATAATGACACGTTGTTACAATCAGTAAAAAACACGATTGAATAAATATAATTACGTCTAGCCGCCAACTTGTGACGCTAAGTTCAGAACTACCACGCCCCGCGAGTTTCTTCCAATATATGCAGCCCGAGCTCTACTGCTGTCGCTACTGCTCCCACACAAAGATCTGTGAGGTTATTTACAAGGTATATCGTGGTAAGGCGCGAGAAAGCTATGAGCCGCCACGACTGACTTAGCACAAGCGCTGCAGGTGCGAGACAGTCTGTCCGACACAGCGGTCGCCAAATCGGGCGTCAGTGCCCGCTGCTTCACCTATTTCCAAGAGTAAACAAACTCGACCCCACTCCGCAATGCCGGCACGCCCAGGGACAAACGCCTACAACACGCGCTAGGAAACCTCCTCGTTAGTGCCTAGGCAGAGTCATATATTCAAGGAGAAAAAGCCCCCAGATTTTCTCTCTCGCGCCCGCGCTTACTCGCACCTGCGCACAAACGGCTGGCGATCCCTGAAATGAACGTCCCGTATGAACCGCCGATGAACCGCCATGTTTTGAACGTGTGGTCTCCCATGGAAGCTTCGCTACCAGGTAGTTACTTTGGTCCTCTATGCCTTGGTTTTGTACACAGAATTGTAGTACATACGAGTGGAACGACACATCGGCATCGCGACCAAAAATGATATCGCTACCCCGCACGCTGCGGTTGGAGCCGATGACTACGGCAGGTACACGAGGTACCACTTTGAATAATCTACATAGTTTCTCAGGGTGTCTACGTAGAAATTTCGCAATGTTTTTATTTAAACATGAATATTTTACAAAAAAAAGTTTCTGTGACAATGCCATTGTACACCCAGCATAAGCCTTTTATTTAATTTACACTTGAAAGAAACACGCGCCGTCTATCGCTAATACAAAATAAAATAAAGGTCAGCCAGCCGCTATAGGCAACCGTTGTCGATCCATTTCGCTTTCATTTTTACGCGCAAGCCTACGTGCCCCGTCGGTGCAATCAGCGGAATTGTGTGTGTCACCGCGAGGGAAGCGCGCGCTGGAGGAGGAAGGCGCCCGGAGGTGGAGAAGAAAATCGCGCGCCGGGTAAAGCACAGAGGCGCGCGCTGGGCGCGTGGCAAAGGAATGGCGCCTAGAGGAAAGTCTACATGGCGCTGAGCGAAGCGGGAAGGAGAAATAGAGCGAAGCGTCGCGGAGAAGGAGAGTAGGTGGAGGCGCGCTGGGTTGATCTCTAGCAATTGCTACGGCTTCTCTGCCCGCTGTGGCCGTACTGGGCTCGTCTCCTGATCGAGAAGCCGAGTGAGAAGGACGGAGCTGCGACGCAAGCGGAGGCAGGCTGAGCGCGAGTCGACCAACCCAGAAGTCTTGGCCAAGCGCCGGGAACGAGCCGAGCAAGTCCGGCAAAAGGCGCGGGCTTGGCTTGCCCAGGAGACTCCACAAGAGAAAAAGGGAAAAATGAATAGTGGGAATAGCACACTACCAAACTGCTCGAAATAATAAAGGCTGCATTTCCTTACAGTGCCCTACTATCTTTCCTAATGGTAACCTACATATTATAAATATAAAAAAACTGATATAAAGCACACAAAATAAAAAACAAGCCTTGAAGAAACCGCCACATTTAAACACAATAAAATCATATTTAAGACATTCTACGCGCAATGCAGGAAAAAAGGAATAGCAGCCATGAACTTGCGCGTAACCCGCGTTCACGAAGTGAAACGTCACTGTAACTGTTTCTCTCTAACTCTCTCTCTCTCTCTTTTAAGGCAGCAATCTGTAATCCTTTAACGACGCATTTTACCGTCACCCCATCGGAGGCCAGGTAGGAGTTTGCACCCTGTGGTGGTGAAAGCTATATGGCTAGAGGACGCATTTGTGGCACGAAAAAAGTCTTACACCTTTAATAAAAATTTCAGGCACTTAAAGCCTCATTTTAGGCATAATAGGGGCCGCAACAGGCACTATAGGCCGTTCTAAAACCATGGCTTGTTTTCTGTATCGAATGTGTGTAGCCCATTTTCATGCTGAAAAGCTGACGCGTAGCGTTCACTTGCGAGGCCTCAAAGGCCGCAGCCAAGAAGTTTCGTTTCCCAGGAGCTGTATGTGTCGTGACGTCATGACAGAGAAGGCGGGTACATGCCGTCATGCTATGTTTTATTTAATGTTCCTGCACAGTGCCCATTGTGCCTATACGCACCAACTTTGCATTTACTAAGCATGCAAGCAGTTTCGTACTTTACGGTAGAGAGTGTTCGTAAACTTCAGGTAGCCAAACATTATTGCCATATAGCTCGGCCAGTTGCTTTTCCCCAGCAACATTGCGCATTTCACCGCTTGTCATTGCTCAGTAAGAACTGTCGTGCGTGCGTGCGCGTCCCTCTCACCCAGTGTTGTGTAGAAAACACGTTACAACCTGGTAGTGTTGAGTGCTCGGCAGGCACAAGTGGATCGACAGAGCTGTGAGATGAATGTGCGCTGTTAGCGAGCCACGTTGCGAAATAGTGAAACACACACACACACACACACACACACACACACACACACACACACACACACACACACACACACACACACACACACACACACACACACACACACACACACACACACGCACACACACACACACACACGCACACACACACACACACACACACACACACACACACGCACACACACACACACACACACACGCACGCACGCACGCACGCACGCACGTATATATATATATATATATGTATATATATATATACATATATATATATATATATATATGAAGACGCAATTAGGCTAAATAATGAAGAAGGTACCTACAAGGAGCTGCGCCTGCAGACTACACCCAGATGAATGCAACCATTTCACTGCGTTACTTCGATCCGGTCTCTCCTGCAGTACCCGCGCAAATGCGTCGTCAACGCTTTATTTGTGTCGACGTATGCACTCAGCTTGATGCGTCTACAGCCTGTCCTGTCGGCCCCTTAATGCCTTGCGCAACGTTATGTCTCACATCGAGAATTGCGATGGCTGATGAGTTTCAGAGCGAACAGAAGGTATCTGCCTGACGTGGAAAAGGTTTCGTCGTTATCTATAGAGAAAATGAACGAATGAACGAACGGTGGGACACACTGGAGTTATCCAGAGCTTTCTTTCTTTCTTTCTTTCTTTCTTTCTTTCTTTCTATTACGCGCCTTATCGAATGCCAGAGCTGCGATGGAGACTCGAGCCCACGACCTCATGCTTAGTCGAGATATCCACAAAGCTATCTCGGCAGAACAGATACCATACGACAGTCTGTGTTTCTGTACCAATGTAGTTGCATTTTTTTTTTCATTGTAAACGAAGAATGCCCTGCAAAGGTTCTTTACAAGGTAATTCTTGTTCGCCAAGTTTGGCGGTCTCTTTGTGATCGTTAAACTGAAGATATTCCTGCGTTTCCGTAAACAGGGAAGTCCAGCGAGAAACTAAAAAAAGAAAAGCTGGGAGCAAGGCTTCTGTGCATAGAACCTGTGCCTTTGCTCGGATTGCCGTTCACCCGTTGAGTGCATCCTTAGAGATCTGTCTCGTCGGCGCAATGCACACGAACGAAGCCAAACTGCAGATATGGAGTCAGGCGGTGCGCTTGACTAACTTATACCACCAACGTTTACTTTCACCTCGAGCGATTATTTATCCATGGTTGGGCTTACCACGCGATGGCTAGCATGCTTAATCAATTCCCTCCCTGTCTTCAAGGTCCCCGAGGAGTTTGCTTTCCTCTTGGGTCATTCTTGTTTGTTCCGAGCCTAAAGTAAAAATAGCGTGTGCGCGCTGATGTTCGGTAGGAAGGTAGTTTGTACATTTCATTGTTGTGTGATCCGATCGGAAAAGTAATACGAAAAAAACGCCACTAAAATGATTATGTAGTCTTGACATTGATCTCAGTATAAATTGTTTACTTGCACCATTTTTTTAGAAGGTCTGCTTATACACCATCGACACATTCTTATCCCTTCCTCAGCTTAGATGGAATATATGTCTTTATCCACCGCCTCTCTATTTAGTCATAGTGGTTTTGATGAAACTTCACGAATAGGTAGAATAAGATGGTTTTGCGGCCGTTGTTTTCCTATGATGACGAGGTAGACGCCTGTTATTATTAAAGCGGAAGGCTTATATGCATCTCATCAGTCAGTCGACCTTGAGCGAAAACGCGTCGACGACACGAGAGGTACAAAAAGACTACGAACCCTCGACCTTTGGTGGGAGTCGAACCCCTACCATTTGTGGGGGTCGGATCCACCACCTTTGGTGTTCATGAAGGGGACGTTAATTAAGGCATAGTGAATTCAATAGAGACAATTAGGCCATTCAAACCCCCGACCTTGGGTGAGACTCGAACCTCGACCTTGAAATTAAGAGGGGTGACTAAGCGAGGTGGACTAAGCGAATTGAGGGGGATGACTAGCTAAGCGAATTAAGAAGATGAGTAAACAAATTAAGGGAATAACTAAGCGAAGTAGATTAAGTGAATTAATAGGTTTGTGCACGTAATAAGGCACTTGCGCTTTCGCCTTCAAGGTGTCCAAGGGATAACATAAGTGAACCTGTGAATTTGATTTGTGAACACATGCGTAGAAACTGACAGAGGAAAAGAAGAGAATGAGAAGGCGGACAACTGGTCATCGTAAGGCGCGATAACGCCTGCTTACTCCAGAAGAGTACAGACTTGAGCTTATTGGTGCTTCAATACGGAAAGAAAACTGCGCACAAGCAAAAACAGAAACCAATGCGGAGACGACACATGTATCCCATACGCCAGGCAAATGCATTAGTGAAAGATTCAGACAGCGCAATAACACACACAAAAAAAGAAAGAGAGAAGAAGACAGATGATGATGGACTTCTTGCGTTACACTGTCATATCAGCCACTTTTCAATGAAGCAGGAATAATCGGCAGATATAAAAGCAAGTACGTGCGTGAACTAATGAAAGGCGAAATGATTCATAGATTAGGTGATCGGGGTGTCAGTTCAACGTCCATTTTGTGATCTAATAAAGAACTGCAATTTCTCAGATCAGTCTTCAGGCGCTGCGCGATAAACTGATAGACTGCAGATATCCGGTGTTGAGTATACGTATCATGATCACGTGTATATATATCGCACTTCCCAATAAAGTTGTTATTTCAACGCTGCAGTGTCGTTGTTGCCTTGGTCCCCATTGTGGTTTGTGCGCTATATGGCTGTTTTCTTTCCGTAGCCTGCTAACTCTTGAAGACGGAGTGGCATGATGGAAACGTAAATGTGGATTTTACGAGGAATGAAGCTAAACATTTCGACAGAATTGCCAGTCTGGTTGGGAAATTGATTAGGACTTGAGACTGACTCCAACCAAATAACTGAATTTTATTAGCTCGACGTTTCGGAGCCCGTTCGGCTCCTTCTTCAGGGGGTTGTTCTTCGGGGGGTGGCGGTGTGCCACTTTTAAAGCATCTTTTGTAAAGAAAGGAAGGGGGAGCACGGGAGGTGGGGAGACACGAGAACGGCGTCAGAACATTCAACCGTATTCGCAGCGCCGTCGCTGAACACTCTGAAGACGCCGATCACAAAATTGCTTTCCAGGAAACTGTAATCCTTCAAACAGAGACGAACTGGCGAAAGAGACTACTACTGGAGTCATGGCACATTCAGAATACGGGGAATAACATAAACCGCGTGAAGGACAACCTACCCTCGGTGTATGTCCATGGCCTTGGCGACATGACGAAAAGAAGAAAAGGACGCACAGCCAGCCAGCTTGTTTCACCACCACAAAAACGTCGGCGCGACCCTGTAACCTCCCCCCCCCCCCCCCCGCCTCCCATCAAGGGCACCCTCGCGAGCACTCTCCCCAGCACCGGTCATCCCAGCACCACCGAAGCCGTCAACAACGACCCCCCTTTCCTTTTGTTTCCCCCCACCTTTCCGTCTGTGAAGTGTCTCCCCACCTCCCGTGCTCCCCCTTCCTTTCTTTACAAAAGACGCTTTAAAAGCGGCACACTGCCACCCCCCAAAGAACAACCCCCTGAAGAAGGAGCCGAATGGGCTCCGAAACGTCGGGCCAATAAAATTCACTTATTTGGTTGGAGTCAGTCTCAAGTCCTATACGAGGAATGGAAGGAAAGAGTGCGGAATTGAAACAAAATGACAGATCTCAAGGACTAAAGTAAAACAATGACTATGCAGCACAAAACTGTGACTGAGTTCATACGCAAACGAGGCTTTATACAGCATGGGAATATAATACCCCTGTCAAACGGGCAAGTTAAGTGCACTTACGGGGAGTGCACTTCGGTACCTTGAGTCACACTTTAGGCAACGCGCTTCTTAACGGGAAAACAGAGTGCACTCGCAGTAAAAACAAAATGGTGACAGACTAAGAGCACGTTTTTAAAGATGTAAATTAACAAGAGAAAGCTGCTAAAAAGCGATTGTTTTAAGAAGAATTATATATAAAAACAAACTTCATCTATTTATCTCAACAAAAAACGAAGAAGTTTTTATTATAAGTGTGTTGCAAGTCAATGCTGGCCAAGACGAATGCCTAGCCAATCCAAAACAAAAAGGCGGTGTGCGGCAGTTGATCCTGCTCATAATCGTGCTAAAACAGCATATGAGCGAGTATATATGAGCAAAGACGGCAAGTTCGATATTTAGCTACACTGCAAAATGTCACGCACACGGTTCAAAGCACGACCGGCGTGGTCAGCACGCTTTCACACCAAAATAAACACGAACTGAATGAGCATGGCGGCACCGCAATGCCGCATCATTCTGGCGCCGTTAGTTGCGTACATGATAAATTCGTTTCTTTGTTGTGCTGTTTCGCTTCTCGCTAAACACAAATTATATTGTTAAAAGCTTCTCAATAACTGAAATGAACATTTGTGTCCTTTTTCTATGCATTACATTTTGCGTCGTTGAAAGCGTTGGTGGCGAGGCTAGGCACTCCTTCAAACCGTTGGCGGCGAGGCTACGCACTCGGCCAGCAAAGTGCGTTCCGTGAACGTACTCCGACTTGAGTGCACTCATATGAGAGTACACTCCGCTGCGACGTTAAGATTTGGGAAAGTGCACTTAAAAACCGAGTGCACTCGCCGTAAGTGCACTTAACTTGCCCGCTTGACAGGGGTATAACATTTTGTTGCGTATGTTGTGAGAATATTTTTCTTTGCCAAGAAACGAGACGAAGCCGGTGCCAGCTGTAGGCACCGATCTTTCCTGTTACCCTAAATAAATAAATAAATAAATAAATAAATAAATAAAAAGACAGTCAGATCATGTGGCTATGGCAAAATATAAAAAGGGAGAAAAGAAAAAGGACAACGTGGGCGTGCGCCCGGCTATCTTGTATGCACGTGGGAATGGGGACACCAAGAATGGAAAGGAAAGAGGGCTGACAGTTCACGCCCCCACGGAGTGAATACATGTAACTTGTGAAGAAGATACAGCTTTTCGGATACAAATCAGATGGGCAAGCTCTCCCTTCGACCCCTGTCTGCTTACAGCTTCTCGCGAAACAGCCATTACGAGTGGCGCGTAATGTCCGCACCACTGAGATTTCACTCATCGCGACCGAACGACTTACTCTGATCGCTTTTTCGTCTCAACGAAAGAAGTACCGTTCCCCTAAGAACTTTCACTGGCGCCCAGGCGAGACCTTAAAGGTACATTCTCGAACACTGTGTTGCCTTCAGCCTAGTATGGGTATGCAGACTTGAACCCATTGGTTGAGGGCTTTTTTTTTTTTTCCTCTCTCACAGCTTTGCTTGTATTGAATGCCAGAAAAATACACCTATTAATATGCCTACATATAGCCTTTCCCTAGATCAGAGTAAAGGGCGAATGTAATCTGCCTTCAGTGTGACGTCTCTTCATCTCTTCGCTTCGCGGTAAATAAGCTTTGCATCTCACCAAACCAAGTTTTCTCTAACCCTAAGTGGTAGCACATAATCGAATTGCTTTTTGAAGTAGCTGCTAATGACATGTGTATTAGATATTTTCATATCAATTTTAGCACGCATTCCTAATGAGACACATGGCGAATATCGGATGTGCCGTGTCTCTTAATAATGTCTACATAGCGAATTCCTGCCCCTGCGTGCAGTAAGTATACGCTGAGCTGTTTACTTCAGAGCTATAATCATTACGCCACGAAAGAGCAAAGAAAATTCAAAGCACATATTTTTTTTTATGTCCCGCTTGACGCTTACTTTCCTGGCGCGAACGTGAAAGAGAAGTCGACTGTTCATTTCTGCCGTGGCCTGTTCTTCCGTTCCAAGCCATTTCATCGAGTGAGAGTTTTCAATATCGCTGCGTAAACCATTTTATGAACTCCGTTTTCTTTTTTTCTCTCTTTCTTTTTATACGTGTGTGTGCGTCTCCTAATGGAACCATATTGCACGCGACTGCCAGCGACGCGTATGCGCCTCAATTTTCATCGCAGCTCACGGTATGGTTTTTGCGTCAATCGCTCGGGCACGCGTCGGTTGATTTTTCTCGGGCGGCACCGAACATTCGCGTGACCCGCGTTCTCGTTCCTCAACAGCGTGCTTGCATGCGCAGTGTAGTCATAATGCAGATCTATTCTGGCTACAGTTCGTGCAAATGAGGCGCGCCTGCAGCCCACGGCTTATAGCGTCTCGGTGCCAGAGGACGCAATATTGAACACTCCGCGGCTTCATACCGTCGAGTGAAATTTAATAACACCGTCGGCCTGGCAGCGGTGGGGCGATTCCGTTGGTTATGAGAAACTGCGCGACGTCTACGGTCAAGCCTTTCTTTTGTCACGAAATCGCCGGCCAAGAACGCAAGCCGGTGTACCCGACTTATATGGCGACGCTTTCTCGTTCGTATCCGCCGTGGTTGCTTAGAGGCTTCGCTGTAGCACTACTAAGCACGAGGTCGCGGGATCAAATCCTAGGGACGAAATGCAAAAACACCCGTGTACTTAGATTTAGCTGCACGTTAAAGAACCGCAGGCGGTCAAAATGAATTAACTAATTTATACTATCGATCCATTCAGGGATCCTAATCCGCAGTACTACGGCGTGATTCATAATAAGACATTGGTTTTCGCGCGTAAAAGCCTATGATTTATTTTATTTTAATGGATTTGCGGTACGGGCGCGGTGTTTGGTTGTGCGGGAAAGCGTGAAGATGACCTTGAGGTTCCAGGGACCGTGTGTTTGCTATAGCAAAATTTCGTTCTGTCGCGAATCTCTTTGCTGGAATTATTGGCAGGCGGAGTTACTTTATAGACTGTCCCGTCAGTATACCGCATGCGGCAACAGGTATCGCTGATACGTTCCTAAAATCCCCTGGTCTCGTGCTTTTGGCGCTCGTGTCCACTGATAAAATATTATGTATGTTCTGTCCCGTGTTAGATAAGGGAGATGTATATGTTTTAATTGTATTCGAACGTAAGACAAAAATAAGTATTCCATTTCCCTGGTCACTAAGGGACTATAGTCGTACGTGCGTGATTCCAGCTCTCAGAGACGGAGTCGCGGCGTAAGTAGGCTCCCTAGTGGTCAGAGCGTGGCTCCGCCTTTTCTGATTGGGTAAAAAACGCGAACATGCCGAAATTCGACAATATGGCGGTAAATGACAACGTCTTGAGTGGCACGCATTCCATTTCTTGCACACAGAGCCTTTGCTGTAAAGAAGTCATCGGGACAGCACATTAAGTTTTATAGATGGCCTTTCGTGCAAAACGGAGGGGATCTAAAATACCTATAGTAAAGTACAGAGCAGGACGTCCACTTCAGCAGCGCGGGAGCTCGTAAAGCCCGTACTGAAGCACAGCCTCGCTCGATACTGTAGTGAGGACATGACAGTCGAGAAATTCTACAGGCTACCGTGAGCAGCTATATACGTACATAGACTGTTCGTTATCATCACGCGGTACATTTATGACCAAGGAACTGCCGCCAAGGGGGGGCGGGGCGGCAGGTAGTAACCTCCACCGCACTTCCTGCCCTTACAGACCGATACAAATAAATGCAAAACATGACGGTGTATGTTGCACCGCACGCGGTCTCTTCCGGATTTTCCGCTTCGGACTTCGTACGTAGCTCAGTTCACGCTCGCTGCGGCTCTAATAATAATCCTGTAAAAAATCATACACTGCGGCCGGGACGCCGTAGAACTTTGAAGAAAACATTATCACGGATTAAGTGGTTTCGTTATAACGAAGTGTAACACATGTGCAGTGTGTAAGGTCGGAGTAGTCATGGTTTTCCATTATAAAACACACACATACACGCACACAAAGAAAAAGGGAAAATAAGCGCACATAATAGGCGCGTGACAAGTAAGGGCTAACAAAGTCCAGTCATGTATGCACCATTCCTTCCACATTTTGCTCGAACATAATTTGTACAACTGTAATTACCTCTAATGCAAGCGCGATGGCAGCTGCTGATTTATGTATTGGAAACTGTTCCCTTTCATGCCCGCTAAATCTAAAGGCTTGTTCCAGAGGGTCAGACGGAATTCTCTTGGGGAGTTTGTAAATACTTATGCACAAACATCTACAGATCTATGAATGACGTTCCACGATCAGGCTGACTGTGCTACCAAAGCTGCGCAGCGACACTTCGAGAGAAAATGTCCACATACCTGTCTCGAGAAAAAGAACGTGGCGACACCGGTATCCGCACGCGCCTGGCGTTTACAGCGGCCCCTCTAAAGAATTGCACGCCACCATTACGGACCTCTCTATAATATTCACCCATCCTTATGACTTTTATATGCCGCGAGGTCTCAATAGAAAAGTCATAACATGTCTACACCGCATCAGACTCAACGTGGCCTACACGAGCCACTTGAAGTGCACGATTCAACTGACGGACTCGCCAGTGTGCGCTGTCTGCAACGCGTCTGATGATGACCTGCGACACGTTCCGTGCGGTTGCTGCCGCTACTTGTCGGAGAGACAGCCTCTGAAGGCGGCACTACACCTGCGACGCGACTCAAGCTTGGAACTGCGGCACATTCTGGGTCCGTGGCAAAGCACCACCTGCGCGTTACGCGCCCTGAAAGCGCTGCGTATGTCCTTGCAGGCCACAAGTTTCAACAAAACCAGGTGAATATCTCCAGTGTGTTTGTAACGCTATGCGCTGTTACGTGATCCCTGTGTGTACCATAATTATCACCCAGCACCTGGAGTAGCATGCCAGGAGACCAGCCAGGCTAACATCTCCAGCATATCACTAAAGTTGGTACTCTATTGCTCTTAATGAATTGAAATAATTGAGTTTGTTCCAAACGCGCACGGCTCTGCGAGTTCGTCGCCTCGTTAGAATATTCTTAACATAATCAGATGTCAGCGTCGATTACATTCAATGAAAAGGCAAGCAAACGTCTAAATACTCGAAGGAAAGTACATGGAAACACAACACACGTTTGCTTCCACGTGGACGCCTGCGTCTGTAGCCTTCACTTTACTGCGCTGTTTTCGTGATCCACTCGCTGGAAGGAAGCGTGTAGAGACCGCAACCTCTTCTTGGTCGAACAGCCGTGCTCTCTCTCTCTATCTCTCTCTCTCTCTCTTCATCATTTTGTAATATTGCCAGCCGCGATTCGGCTTGATTTCTCCGGGGACCGCGAAGAAGGAGCTGTATATGTACCACATATTCAAAAGCTTTACGAGTAAAGCGAGGAAGCAGCAAATACAGAAGGGGAAAGAGCGATGCAGAGGCTCGTGGTTATGCATCGACTTCATTTGGCTAGCTTTAGATATTCCATTTCTTTCCGCAAAGAACGAGAATCAACCTTTTTGAAAAGCACTTTTCAGGCAAAGTTCTTTTCTTTTACTGAGCTGCGGTGGTTTGTCGTCCCTATGCTTTGCTTTCAGATGGGGCGGCTGCATGCGACGTGGAAAAGAAAGCGTACCGAACAGTGTGTGCGACTTTCAACGAATTGGTAGGAAACCAATAGAACGGCTGGCGATTTATTTTCAGCTTGAAAAAGAAAAGAAAAAAAAAACGATTCTTCTTTTTTGGTACTTTGCACACTCAGCACGTAATACGGGTGAGCCAATTTCTCGGAACATGTCAAGCTACGGTGAATAACGTATGCCACGTCGACCAAGAGATCTTCGACGCAAAGCGCTGTTTTTAGCGCACGTGAGAGGTAATGGTGTGTAGTCTAAATATATTTCTAAGTGTATGCTTCACGTTAATATTCTTTAACTGTGCATGGGTAAGTGTAGAATCTAGTATTTAAGGGGTATCATCATAAAGCCTCTTGATAATTTGTGTGTCGCTTTGCACTTTTGAAGACTCCGCTATTATTACTATCCGGGTTTTCACTGCATGTTCTTCTTCTTACCTTATTGAACGCAGCTGCTCATCCGTGCACCAATCTGCAATAGGCAAAACGCCAATAACGGGGGTACGCGCTGTTTCATATATGGGGTCGATAAGGGGCTCACTGGGAAACAGTACGAAATGGAAAACCTCGTTTGAGTGCAAAACCAACTGCCTTCCTTTTTTACACTGCACCGAAAATAAAACTCACCACAATGCGTATTCCCCAACAGTAGAACTACTGACAAGGAAGTGCCACGAGCAGGCCCTTCTAGCTCTTCGTGTACTGCCTCCGTTGACGTCTACGCTGCTCTGGCATTCCTCACAGCGTCAGGTTAGCAATACCCATAGCGTGGCGGTAGATGGCCTATGGTGTTTTTCGCTGCTAAGCAAATAAGCGGTCACGTTTCAATTCCAAGCCCGCGGCGACGGAAGTCCGATAAGAGCGGAATACAAAACCACTCGAGTTCCCTGCTCTAAGTGAACGATAAAAAACCAACTCAGGCAGTCAAAACTAATCCAGAACCTTATGTATACAGCGTCCCGCAAATCCCACTGTGTTTCTTTGAGAAATTGTTTTCATTTTTTACCTATCAATGGAAAGTCTCCAGGAACGATCGATTGGTGCTTCTAAGTAACACGCATAAATTCATCACCGTGTGAATGAAATATTGGTGTGGCGCTGACGATACTCCGATCAGCACGAGGTTATCGACAAACAAAGCTCGATCAAAGGAATCGGTAAAGTTCTTGGTGCTTTTGAGGCAGATGGGTCGCGGAGTCCTACAAGGAGCTGTTCTGGGTCTTACGTTTCTGTATCAGCATGCCGTATATTCCTAGTCATTTGTGCACGTAGCGTGTATCGTGAACCCTGATTTTAGTATGAGTTGAACTTTAAAAGTTATGCCGCTGTGCGTTCCGACAGCATATATAAACGTTTTCGTTGGAGTATCGTGCGACGAAAAACGGGAAATAAGAAACGACAGAATATCTGATAGAATATGTAACGACGTTATCGAGTCGACGAACATGGAAGCAATCTATTATCATCGATCTGAACATATAGAGTTTGAGCGAGTCATTTGATTTTGGCCTCCAAGTACACGTTGTTTCTGTTTGATATATCGCGTTTTTTTTCCTGAATCATTGCTTCTTTGATCAGGACACCTCGCTCACAGACATGCATATTTTACATGATAAGACAGGGGGTTCTAAGCAGTTACATTGATGCGACCTTCTTTTCATCTTCGATTACTTCTGCGCAAAGTGAGGCCTAGGAAAAGTATAAGTGAGACTCATTGAACATTCATGTATGCATAATTCACAGTTCCGGGTCGGACAAATCTTTGAATAGTCGGCACCGTCCTTTCGGAGCTCCGGCCTCAGCTCTTCATACTCTATCTCATCTCATCTCTGCACCCTCGCGATTCTTTTTTGTGGCATTGTATTCAAGACGTCCTTAATATATACAGGTCCGCACAAGAGTGTTATCGCTTGTGCCCAGCTCTTTCATTTTTTTTCACACGAGAACTTGAAAAAAAAAAAAAAAAACGCTTAGCAGGGAGTCTCACCTGACACTCTTGAAGCATAACCACAAAAAATAAGGGGGAGTCATGGGAAGACCTAAGTACGTATTGGTCATTGGTTGTCCATGTAGTCTCCGCGCGCAGCTGCGCTGAGTTCGTCGTCTGTTGCATGGATTTTTCGTTTTTTTTTTCTTCCTCTATACGTGCATGTGTGCTTCGCCTTTCATGACTTGTAACACATTAGGCAGAATAAACAAAACGCCGACCGAAATTGTGCATTCCATGTGTTCCCGGCGTCAGCGAAGCTTTGGCGTGTGTCCAGCGTACGTATAACGTGCAAGTTGCCCACGTTCCTCGCCACAAACTACGCCACGAGCTGATGAACGTCAAGGATAAGCTATCCCCGGCGTTGTTTATAGGGCATCCTGCGCAGACTGCGGCCACATTTACGTTAGCGAAAGCGGCAGTTTAGAGAGGCGCCTCAAGGAGCACATGAGCAGCGTCAAGAGAAAAAAGATCGCTACGAATGCACTCGCTAAACATGCAGGTGCCACTGAGCACGATATCAACTGGAGCTACAGGCTTCAGTTATCGCCAGGGAAAAGAAATGGTTACAAAGTCAATTATCTTGGAATCCCTGACTATACAAACAAACAAACAAACAAACAAACAAACAAACAAACAAACAAACAAACAAACAAACAAACAAACAAACAAACAAACAAACAAACGCTTGCTTAACTATATTGTGAACACGAACATAACGGGGTGCATATTCTTCAACGAGTAAGATAAAAGAATGAAATGAATTCACGAAGACCGCCGCATTTCAATTACAAAGCGCCCCAAAACCATATATTCTCATGTGGCACTGACTCTGTGGTGCCCTTCGTGAAACTGTTTTCCAGATGCTTGGCATGATAACATAGATAAGTTCTGCTATCAAAGAATTATCGTAGTATGCGCGCGAAAGAGCGCGGCATGACTAAATTTTCGAAATAGAATCCGTAGAATGGTAGCGTCTCCAGAAATGAAATGAAGTACGTAGCGCAATCACGCGCAATCTCAAACACTATACAGGCGTGATCTCCGCTACGTCTATTGTTGGCGCGCATATCGCATGCGATTACCGCGGTGATCGTTTCATGCAACCGGTACAGCTGCTGCGTGTGCGTTTTGTCATCTAACTTTACAATTTGATCACGAAACTTATATTTAGTATTTCACATTTCATACTCCCAGAGTAACAATCAGTGTAATAACACAATAATTACAATGACCTAGCGCGCGCGCAAGCTCTTTTGAACAAAGCGCAAGCAGAGGAGGACTGTAAAAGCTAACATTTATCGCTCGAGTTTAAACAAGTAAAAAAGAAACATTAGTTTAATATTCCGGTGAAAGTGGCGCAATAGATATTTGGTTGAACTTCTTTCTTTTTAGAAGCACTTAAACCATTGTGTTTGTTGGAAGTTGGAGTACTAGTAAGATTGGAAAGCTTCGAAGAGGTTGGCTATGAAGATGGCAGACGCCGGCGATTCGCGTGTGTTACCGGCGGGCTGGGAAGAGCGGATGAGTCGATCGACGGGCGAAGTGTATTATCTGAACACGCTCACCAAGGAGAGCCAGTGGGACTTTCCCGAACAACCTGCGCAAGCCGGATTCCTGGGACTGATCGGATACGAGCATGTGTGGTGTTCGCACTTACTCGTGAAGCACCATCAATCGCGCCGGCCTTTCTCTTGGCGCGAGCAAAAGGTCACCCGGACGCGGGACGAGGCGCTCGCGCTCATCAAACGCTTCCGCGAGCAGATAATATCCGGCAAGATGACGTTCGAAGAGCTGGCGAGCCAGTACAGCGACTGCAGCTCGGCCAAGAGGAAGGGCGACCTAGGTATGTTCGGCCGTGGCGCGACTCAGAAGGGCTTCGAGGAGGCAGCCTTCGCGTTGAAAGTGGGCGAGCTCTCCGAGCCCGTATTCACTGAGTCCGGCGTTCACCTCATCCTGCGGACCGCTTAGGACTTTTCCTGCCCTCGGCTGCACAGTGACTTTTGACAGGTCCAGGCCGACACAGCGTGTTGGGCCAATGGGTGGGCCGACCGAGTGCGTCTCTTGACAGGTCCTGCGCTGCAAGATGCCGAGGGTTAAGAACGACTCTCCGTTTGGGGCTGGCCCGAGTGCTTCACACACAGCAGGTGCCTTGCGAGAAGACATCGCCGTGTTCTCATACACGTGTAACTGCTGTTTCATGTATCGAATTCAAGGTTTGGTTGGTGTGTTCTCTCTTCGTGTTCTTCTTCTTTTCTTTTTTTGCGGTGCTGAGTGGTCTTATGTAACTGCTCGTTGAGTTATATGGTGTGCAATAAAGCAGCGGAGGGGTTCGTAACGTGGATCTGACATCAGTTTTATATTCACCGATGTAGAGAGCTGCTGTCGTCGCCTGTGGTGGTGGTTGCACTCAAGCTATGAGACTTGTGTTCTCGTGAACAATACCGTTATGTACCATGTAAACAGTACTTGTTGCAAAAACTCTATCGCGTATTGGACGCGCAGTTGTTTAAGATAGTAATTGTATAGAACTCTATGGTATCTATCAGTCACGCCACAGATGTTTATCTTGTAGGTTGTCAATGTTTTCTGCTATGATAGTTTCACTTTTCAGTGCCCTGTGGTCTGCCTAGATTCAGTCTTAGATGACACACTGGCGTCATTGTAGAGCGTCGTTTCCCGCTTTTCGTACAAGTTTCTGTTCAGCATTATTTAGTTTCGGCCGCGCATGGCAAACGCTCGTCCTCTAGTATTTTGCATGTCTAAAAAGAAATTGTAGGTCCCACGCACGGGGAGCTCTATTTTGGACATTCCCCCCTTTTCGAGGCGTTACGCAGGTCCGCAGGTGCGGCATGTACAAAACGGCGCTGTTGGCCCCGATTTGCTTTCGTAACGTGACGCAAATTTGGCGTTTCGTTAGTAAACTGTAATGGAGGCACTGAACTTAACGTTCTTGATAAAGCTAAACAGTTCTCCTCCCCGGTAACGATAAGGGAGCTAGCCGAAACGTGGGATTATTCCGCGGAAAACTTGTTGCTTCCGTCGTCGGCTGCTTACAAGCCGTCGTCTGCTTCATTAGCTATACTGGCGGACAACTTTCTGTAACTACAAAGGGAAAGCTACGGACGCGTGACTACGGTCGAGCAGCGTTTGAGGGTACTTTTGGTTGCTCGCAACAGACGCTGAATCGACGCAGCTTCCACGTACGACAGTTAGCGTTTGCCCAGACGCGAAAGGGAAAAGCTGCAAAATAGGTGAACTTTTACTCTCGGCGGTGTGTCTGTCGTATTTAACTGTTGCTAATAAGGTGTTTATGTTTTATCTACCCCAGCCTAAACTAATACCAGCGTCACACGAACACTTTTGATCGGGATCAAACCTGATCCGGATCGAAATTCTCGACTGCGTTTGGCTCCCTCGCGCAGCTTGCGCAAAGGAACCAATCGCGACCGACCAACTCGACCAGGATCGGGCTTGATCGCGATCAAAAGTGCGCCGTGTGACAGCCGTATTACGTGGATGAAAACGCGGGGCACTTTTCAGAAATGCTTTCACTTGTGCGCATTTTGCCTCCGTAGATTTCCCTTCATAGCCACAGAAAGTTGTCCGCTAGTATAGAATTCGTGTGCCTGGTAAATGGAATGGGTCATCGTATGTTGGCACCAACGCGCTTTTTTTCTATGAAACAACACACGTGATGTAAAGTGGTGATGAGCGCGCGTTCTATGCCGCGTTATCGCGATCTCGCGAAACGCAAGTGACTCAGCCCGACTCGTCTGGCTGTGAAGCCATGGTGAAGCGGTCGAGTATCGCTGATATATTGACCCTCTTCACGGAGCAGTCAGTTCTAGAGAAACGAGATTGCGCTTTCGACTGCGCGCCGCACGTCGCCTCAGCGACAGCGCACGAATACGAAACCATTACCGCTTCCACCTTGCTTCTGCGTGATAAGCTGTCGGAAACGCAACTGAGTTTTCGCTAACACACTTTGTTCCAATTATGCCCGGTTGAATCATGTGGTTTGAAGACGTGTGTTGGCTGAAAGAATAGTTAAGGAATGGAATGAATCTGTGTAGCCAAGTTCGTGGACCGTTGCTGCAACTGTCCGTGTACATGTTACCGGCACTTCGAGATGTGCGGACTTCTTCGAGGATGCAGAAATTTACTCATCCGCCAGTGTTGTACCGCTATCCTCCAAAAATAGTGCTTCAGCCCCGGAACGTCGGCAAGAGTGAGTACTGCTCGTTAAACAATTACAAAGGGAGCAGCGCCGCTTCCTGTCGCAGTCCGTTTCGCGCACAGTATCTACACACATCTGCCCCAACTGGCACGGTATCTTGCGCCCACTCTATCGCCAACTTGTAAATAAGTGAATGGGCGCAATATGGAATATATGCGCACCATGTGCGCACAATAAATGACGGACTACACCGACAGCGCACGAATGGTCGAAGCTAAATGTTTTGTGGCGGTCCATAAGAGTAAGCGAGTTAATAGCGATGACACATCTTTGCTAGAAGGTATTACAATGTAAAACACGGCTACGTTTCAAGCCTTGCGCTCAGCAGGAACAAATCTATCGCAACTGAGCACACCCGCGAGCGATTAGGCAGAAATAATCCGATAGTGACCGCACCAAGGAAATTTACTGAGTCAGAAATGTGACAAGTGGCTGCTTCAAAATATTTGCCAAATAACAAGCGAAGAGCAAAACGCACTTAACCTGATTCAGTTCATGAGCGGAAAGTTTGGATAGCTTGGAATACATATTTAGCCTCGCTTTTAAAACAAGTACCATATACGCTGCTCGCGCCGTTTGGACATATTTTAATCAGCTTCCAAAGCGCTTCTGCATGTTCTCTGAAGCTGTGGCCAAAGCTTCGTGTCGTCCACCCAGTCACCGTCTACTATATCTCCCGAAACAGAGGTTTGCTAAGCCGCACCGGCGGCATACGTAACCGTTGTAAACGATGAGGCAACGAAGGCAGTTGAGGCAAGCAACTGGCGCGTCACCACGTGATCAAACATGGCAGCGCCCACGGGATCACCACAAAAATGGTCAATGGCGTTGCGCGCGCCCATAGGTATTCTAGTACACTGTATATCCAGTTGTACGACGCAAGCACCGGCACTGCCATCTCTTGTTCACTTCGCTGCTTACTAGCACCGCGTGAGGGAACTTCAAGGCGCGGCTTTGCGTACATTTATTTTTATAAATAAAGAGTCACTGTTGTCATAACTTCTGATGATGCGAAAAGTATTTAATCTTTATTGCAATACAAATGCAGCAGTGAAATTGGAAAACGCCGCAGAAGGTATTAAGAGGGTCAACCAATATATCAAATAAATGGGATTAAAAAAGTTACCCGATGATTACGGTACTCTCTATGAGAAATTTGAGCGTAGCTCTGTGAGTCTTTTCATTTTGCGATATATTGAGGCAAACAGATTGAGAGACACGTAGCAGAGCCGGCGATTGTGGAAATTTTTTTCCGCAGGTCAAGCCGTCGGCTTTTGTATACATGAGTCGGCGAAGGTCCCAGCGTAATCGATGGTGCCGCTTGGCTTCCAGAAAGTACTACACAATTCGTGCAGCCCATGCAACCTGATTACAAAAGAATCGCAAACCATCATAATCGAAACAAGCGCGAACTATAGATCTATCCATAGATGTATCTATAAACTATAGATGTATCTGTAAACGTTGGGTATATGTGTCTGCGAGGATTGTGTTGGCTCGTGTTGTAAGAGGCTTTGTCTAGAACGTAGATATCGCTACACAAATAACGCGTTCTTAAAGTAAAATCTTCATAAAAGGTTTCCATTCACGCATATTACATCTTTACTCACCTACAATGCATGACCAAGCGAAGAAAAGCAAGAATAGACGATGAACTGTTTCAAAGCGAGCGCGAATCTTGTCGTCTGAACTCCAACTTTAGGCCCGCTGATACTTTTAACGTTTCATGTAATTGTACATGCAATAACAACTTCTCATAGTTAAACAAAACATGTTTTTGTGTACTAGTAAAGCTAAAACAGCTTTTCACGCGCTGTTGTAGTAGAATATTAATAATTGTGAAAGACAGAACGGTGCTTGCCTGGCTCTCCGAGAACGATGCCAATCCGAATTCACGATATACCGGCATTCCCATGCATACCACAGCGCAGCAGCGCAAGATTTCCCTCTAGGTAATATAGGGAAAAACTCTATGGGTTCACATAACACCAGTTTCTCGCGCACACGTCACTCTAGGGGCCGCTCTCTTTGGTCTCCGCCGTTGGCGGCTCGCGCCCCTTTCATACCCTGCTCCGCGTTCGCTCTTTCATCCTTCGCTGTGCTCGTTCGCTCGGTTACGCCGCCGACGCCGACAGTAACAGGCGCCTAAGAGCTGCGCTCTAAAATGATGGTCCAAAGCAAAAATGCAAGGACCACCCGAGAGTGATGCAAATGCTATGAACACGCCTTATGAACAAAATATTTTCATGACCCCACAAACCTCAACGAGCTGGCCCCCTCCAAGGCGCGAGGTCTCGCTTTCCGCGACCATGGAGAACTCCAACGCCGGCCCGCAGTGGTGGAAAACAGAGATCAACCGACCGCATACAATGAAATTGCGCAGTACTTTTATCTTGGCAGGAGAGACTTACCCTTCCACACAAGAAGTTAAATAGAGCGCAGGCATTGACCCTCAGATTATTGCAAACAGGCTCGTATCCCAGCCCCGCTTTATTCCACAAAATTTATCCCGACACTTATGCCACTAGTTCTTGCAGGCACTGCAATGACATCGCTAGCCTACACCATATGCTCTGGCGTTGCCCCTCGTTACGAGGCACAGAACAAATAAATGAGTACAAGTGGCTCTCCGCTATCAAGAGCCCCGATGCTGGGGCGCAACTATGGGCTGTCCAGAGTGCCCAGGATGCGGCGGTCGGGCATGGCCTGACTGTCCCAACGTGGGAGCGGCCCGCAGCGCACTGAGCCGCGTACCTCATGACCTTCATTAAACTTTTGCATCCATCCATCCATGTCCCAAAGAACGGAGAAAACGCGGCAATACACATGCCTCTTGGCCGCTATCGCCAATGACTGCTCATTAACATAATTCGCTCGTCGCACCACAAATTATGGCGGAATATCTCTGCAATGGCTTCCAAGCGCAACGTCACGCACCGTCAAATCGAAGTTTACGAAACGGCCTTTCCTGTGACGCTTCTCACGGCATATTCCTTCAGCCAATCAGCAAGTAGGCATGGCGGCTATCGTCGACCACGACCACATATTCGCTAAATTGTAGGGGTTTCTGCACGCCACCGCTCACTTTCCAAAGCGCCACACTTTCAATATAGCTGCCAAGCACCAGAAGAAAGTCTTAGTTGAGAAAATTTGCAGCTCCAAGTCACGTCTCGTCATCTTGACGAATACGCAAAATTGCATTTTGCAAAACTTCAGTTTGCCGGCACAAATTTCAAGGCACGTGACTTATCGACAGGCAATCCGAGAGTCAGCATGGCAGACAACTGCGGTCGTACAGCCGCCTTGCGTGTCAAGAATAGAGCCCTGGGTCTAACTTTATAGCGCAGCTCTTTGAGAGGGTTACGAGTAGCCCAGCGGGAGGGCGGAGACGGCAGATGCTGAGCGCCGCACGAAAGGAAGAGTTTCAGCTCAGCGATCCCTCGCTTGGTCGAGGGGGGCTTCGAGCGTAGCGCTTTGCTGTGCTACCTATCGAACAAGGTTGGAGTTACTGGGAAAATTTCCGCACGCTTGCTACAGGTTTTCGATCATGGTTATCCGCTTCAAATTGTCGCCAAAATGTCTCGTTGGTGACACTTCTCGTAGGATGCAGAGGTCCTCTTCAGTGCTGAAACACCTCCGAGGCTTTTTCGCCGGAAGGCAAGCCGGCGCCGCTTTCGTGCGGGTGGTCGCCATGTTTGTTTCGGAAAAACGCCGGTCCGCTGCGCATGCCCGGCTGGGGAGAGGATACCAGCGAGTGAGCGGACCGCTCTGTAAAAACCGTGAAGGTTATATACTAAAGCTTTTGGAATGGAGGTGGCTCATTGAAAGTGAAGCTGGTCGCCGCCATCTTGCTAGGGGCAAAAATACCGGGCCGCTGCGGTCAGTCATCGTAGCAGAACACGGAGTGTGCTGCTGCCTTGCTGTTGTAATGGCATTTAATGATTGTGGCATGCTTCTCTAGAACATTGCAACACCTCAGTAGGCCATGATGAAATTGCGCGTTGCTTTCGGCTGTACAAATCGGCTTAAGGATACGCAGGGAATAATATTTCACCTGTAAGTACACGTTCCTCTTTGTTTGCTTACGGCCACCTGTATGCTGTGCGTTTTCTTCAGTTGAGAGCCATTGAGAAAATACACGTGCAACCTTTGAGCAAAAGTATACGGAATAGGGATTGCACGATAAAATTCTTTTTCTGCTCTGTCTGTGAACTTGAATTTAAAGACTACAGTCCAAACTTGACATTTCGAATTTTCTAGTGTACTCATCAGTTTCCGTTTACGCGCGTTAACTACGAAGAAATTCCGTTTTTTTGACGACCCTGTGTACATGATGTATTACATTACACGTGTATCGATGTTAAATTTACGCCTTAAATACTCATGGGCGCCTCGCTGCGTATGGTTGGGCTAGAATTTCACTGCTAGCTTGTAACGCGATCGAGTTGCGCTCAAATACGCATATCGTCTGATTGTATACTGCGTACCGCAATATGTCTGCTTGTAATAGGACTTAAGCCTAAGGGTGCAGTTGTACAGAGCATTAGGTACTAGTGGGCACTAGTAAGCAGCTGTGGATGCGCTTTAAATTTCGAGTTTATTAATGCGTAAGCATTCTTTGGTGAGTATCCCAGCTCTATCACGCGACAAGTGTAATGCCTTTTATTTGCACAAAGATGGGTAATTTGCGAGGTTAAGACATTTAATCATTTTGATGGTGTAAATCTAGATCACTGTCCGTTTTATAAGCGATTACGAAAGATTTAAACCAATAAAAAGCTGATCAGAGAGAATACCCATAGGGATAATAGGGCTCCGTTGACAATATATGGGGAAGCTTATGGTAGCGCTGGGCCAAGTGAAATTGAGGGTTGACCAACTTTAAATTTGGGGGTGGGCCAGCTTCAGATTTCAAGTTGGTCCAGCCCCAAGTTTCGAGTTGACTAACCCCAAGTTTCATGTTGGCCCATACCCAAATTTCAGTTGACCGTAACGTAAAAACAGAATCTCGCGCGCCCTTTATTCTTAGGACAGTGAGCCTCCTCGCCAGCAAACACGATATCACAGCTCTCACTTACCGCTCACGTGTCCCTCCTACAGCGCACAGACAGCCAGCATCAGTGCGAATAAGCAGAGTTTCGTGAAACGCAGAGCATGCCAAAACACCAGCGGAAGTGCATCGCGCAGGAAGAAAATGAGATAGAAAGACAAACATATTGAGGAATAAAGAGAGAGAGAGAGAGAGAGAGAGAGAAAGAGAGAGAGAGAGAGAGAATGAGTATGTATAAGTGGAGGTGATCTGATCACGTTTCCTTCACTTGAGTCGCTTTGATTCAAAACTAAAATATTGCTATGCATTGATAGCTACACATGCCATGTACCTTTTACCGATCAGAGTGCCGTGTCCACTGTAAGAATCCTAACGCTGAGTAGGAAGACTTGACTGAAATATACTGTGCATGAACAACTAATAGAAAAAGTTTGTAGATCGTGAGCGCAGCGAAAAGAAAAAAGTTTTTTTTTTTCGCTGCCCAGGGCAAGCCGTCTTGACCTGACGACCGCATGCTGAGGAGTTCGCAAACGCAAATTCAGACTACATTTTGGAACATTGGAATTTGGGATTTCGCGTTTACATAGCAAGATATTCGCAAGCTTAGCTTGGCACGTTGTTTTTCACCTGATTGCAGATGCAATTTTGCGAATGCACACATACAGAATCTAAGTTACCACATCACCGAACGGTGCCGTGACCGAGCTACGACTGACGGCTGCTCCGTTCGAAGCAACGAAGCTCTACGTGCCGTCCTTGCAATCCCGTTTACGAAGGCTGCAGAAACACGCACATATCGCTATTCGTAATCACTGCTACACAAACGTACACGCACATATAGGCCCTTTCATATTTCTACCAACAGTTCAGGTATTGTATGGAAGCTACCGCCCGTACTTGAGACGTACCGTCTTCAATATAGCTCGAATGCGATCCGGCCACTCTAATGATGGTAAGCCGGTTCGCAGTGGTTCCCTATACGACATCGCTGGTTTGGCTCTCGCTTTGATTCCACTTCATGCGTGAGTGAACCGTAACTTGGGCACTAGAAGGCATTTGACGCTGTCGGAGTCTCGCGATGACCAATAACCAGCCTGATCAAGTTATCCACCGCCACAAGGACGAGGGGTGCCTGCCCTAACCAATTTACTTAGGAGCGGCACAGAATGACGTGCACAGAAGCCACCCTAGCGGGGCCCCGCAGTGCCATCTGAACACGAAAACATGGCTCCACGTTTCATCGATTTATGCTTTCGCGGTGATCTTGCGACGGCATGTCCGCAGCTGATACTTGCGCTCAGTGCGCCTCTGGACGTAATCGCACCCCATTCGATCATCCTGTTAGAGCATGGCGCTACCTTTATTTTTATCAGGCTGAGCTAGTGATGGTTCTTCAACCCAAACACGGCCGCCGAGTTCCATCAAGTGGCCGCTGCACAGTCGACAGCGACGTTGTGGGTGTGTGTAGAGCGTTCGAGCGGTAAGCTTTCGGCTTGGCGGGCAACGGTTAACGAGAACGCTTGCTCTGAGATATAGGTACTGGTATCTGAGCATCTGTCAACACTTTTTTTTTTCCGGCCACGGCGGCCGCATTTCGATGGGGGCGAAATGCGAAAACACCCGTGTACTTAGATTTAGGTGCACGTTAAAGAACCCCAGGTGGTCGAAATTTCCGGAGTCCTCCACTACGGCTTGCCTCATAATCAGAAAGTGGTTTTGGCACGTAAAACCCCATAATTAAAATTTTTTAACACTTTTTTTACACACACAGGCATACGCGCACGCACGCATGCACGCACGTGCTCCCACACGCACACACACACACGCACGCACATACACACCCACCCACACACACGCACGCACACAAACAAACAAACGCACGCACGCAAAACCTAATTAAAACCTTAATTTGTTTTTGTTGCAAGCAAAGAAGCAGCCACGCAATACCTTCTGCACTGAAGATGGCTGCCCATGACCGCTCAAAGCAAATGCTTGTATATAATAATATCATAGCAAGAAAAGAAATGCAGGACATTCAAAAGCAACAAAAAGACATGCGAGTACGTAAGTGTGCAAAGCTGAAAACACCCAAACAAAAAGGTCCTTCAGTAGAATGTCAGGAGGATGATGACAAGCATTACGTCGTCTCCCGCGGAAGTTATGCTACGAAGACGCTGCAAGGCGTAATATGGAGCTGCAGCCCATGCGAAACATCGCCAGAGCTGCGCGCTCGAGGGAAAATGCATTTCCGGCTCTCAACTGACCTCGCCGTAAGAACAGGACTCCCTCTGTTCGTCCGCTCGTTGGGCACGTACTGCCCTTCTGTGTGGCACATCTTGCAGATAGAAGTCTCTGGCTGTACCGTGGTTCGGGGGATGCATGTCAAGCTCGGATTTCTGCATCATCGTATTCCCTAAGCGTGTTGTTTTGATCATCGTTTTTCTCGTTGCCACCGCAAAAGTGGCTTTGCTGCAACAGAGGATGCTTCTTCCTCAGCTTTCCGACCATTCCGACCACCGGAAACGAATTATTTCGTCTCGTCTCATCTTACAACGAGTACAGTCCCGGGCAGCTTGTCTTTTTTTACCTCGATTTGTTGACTGGGCTCTGTTTCACAGCTACGCCGCACCACATTGGACCGTACAAAACATGCGCGAGGGCTAGAGTGCGCGTTCGATACGGAGACCCTTAGGTGATGTCCTGGACGATACAGAATTTCGCCATATGAATTGCGCGATGTTGACCTTTTGAGCCGATCAGAGACGACGGCGTTGGTGCACCGATAGCCCATCAAAGTTGACGTCACGGCGAATTCGAAAAATGTGGTGGAATTTGACCGTGATAGCATAGCACCTCTAGTACGACGTCATGACGCGGAGGCTGCGTTTAACGGGAGGCCCCTTGGGAAGCGTATATTAGCATGCTCACACCAGCTCTTTCTACACGAGAGCGAGAATATTGTAAACCGCTACGTCACAAAGGTTCAGTGGTGCTGCTTGCAACACTGCATGGGGGCTAATATAGTTATCATTATTACCAGTCATAATTTTCGCGGCAGGCGGGATTCACAAACGGCGACAAGCTCATAATTACATTTGCAGATCGTTTTGTTTGAAGTGTGTGACGAATAGAGAAGTGGAGAAAGAGCAGCCGTCTGCTGTTTTTGGGCCCGTATAATGGTCTCCTCGTTCACAAGCATGTAGCTTGTCAATAGTTAGGGAATAATAACATCATCGACGCCCTACCACGATGAGACCAATGCCGTAGTTGGAATCGGGAATAGTATTGAAAAGGGAGAAATATATCGCTGATAGGAATTTCATCCTTTAACGAGTCTGCTTGGAGCAAACAACACAAACACTACAGATCACCGAAATGTTGATTTAACGGAATGAACAAGTTTTCTTTTTATTTAGTTTTTACCTTTAGCATTCATTCGAGGAATTTCTCGATCGGCGAAGTGCGGGCACCACGGCTCCCAGATAACTTATTCTATTTTATGCATTAACTTGAATGAGCGAGGGTTTGATCGCAGATAGTTGGAAGTAAAGCTGTAGGCTTCGGTGCAAGCATGCGGACGGCGTTTTACGACGTGCAGCTAACGAGGATGAGCTGCTCAATTACGGCGTTTTAAATTAACGTCGCAATCACGGTTGAAGCGCTCTTCCAACTACACCTCGTCCAATGCAAGCCCTCAGGGGGGCCGTACGTGGAGCAATTGAGGCAGTTCCTCCCGAAGTCGCTATTGTTACTACTTGGATCGAATTGGGCGATAAATAGTGAAAGCCCCTGGGCACACCATATAAATTAACCTTTCAGCTCCTTCGTCGTCGTTCAGCTCAGCGAATCCGGAGGCTGCATTTCGGGCTTTGGCCGAGGGTCAGTGCGCTCTTAACTGCACCCATTCCTGCGAGACAAGGTGCGATAAGCCTCAATAACTCAACACATTAGCGAGGACTATAACGGCGCTCCTCAACGGACGCACAGTGGTCGGTAAATAGCGCACGCATTGGCGCCAGTATAGAGATCACTGCCGATGAAAACCGGGAAGCGGTAGCCAATTTTCCCTGCGAAGTCGTTGACTCGTAACGGCCGCCATCCTCTTCAGAATAATTTAGGTTGTCCGGGAAGTTTTTTAACGCTTCTTACATCGTCGCCTGGGTGATGTTGCAAGCTTAGACAAGAAGCTGGGGTAATTGTAACGATAAAAAAAATGATTCCTTTAAAATCATTCTTTCCCTTAAAGGAAAACCGTCGTTTTCAACGACGCACTTTCTGGAAAGACTGTTGTCGAATGTAGAACCCACCGGGGTATCCCAGTTGCCATGGCGTTACGCTGCTGAGCTGGAAGTCGAGGGTTCGATTCCAGCCGCGGCGGCCGCATTTTGATGGGGGTGGAATGCAAACACGCTCGTGTCCCGCTCATTGGGTGCACCTCAAGGAACCCCAGGGGGCCAAATTAATCCGAAGACCTCCCCACTACGGCATGCCTCATAGTCAGCTGATGGTTTTGAATATTACGTTCACAGAAGGAATAATGAAGAGAAGCCATTTTGTTGAATAGTCACTCGAAATACATTATCATAGATTTCGGACTCTGTTTCTACCTTTTGACTGCCCATGCTCGTTGATAAAATAGCAGACATAATTATACGACAAACTGAATTGTTGATTTTTGAGTCCGAATGGCGCATCACGTGTTGTGACGTAACAGATTTTCACAAGCCGCCAACCGTATGCGAATAACAGATTCACAAAGCCCAACTGACCGTGAGTCTAATAACAGAGGCGGCCTGTCGAAGCCACTTGGGATATTATTGGGAATAGTTGCCTGATAGGTTTCCTTCATATCAACCCGACTGCATCTTGTAGCTACAAAGAAAACCCAACATGGGTATCCCAGACAGAAAGCTTGGCCCCGCGTTCGATGCTTGGACCAGGTTGAATTTTTCTTCAGCTGCGGAAGCTTTCTGAGACACCCTTGTAGGGTTTTCCTTGGAAGGTTCTTGCTGAAGTTAGGTAGGTGACAACGTTGTGGGTGTCCGCAGAACTGATTTTCCATAGCGCTATGGAAATGGTAGGGTGCTTCTACACGTATATTTTTCCGTTCTTAAGTCCTCATTCTTTTCCCGCGTCAACGATGTATTATGCACTTTGCTGTGCACGCAGCTGTTTGAGCCCTGCATAAGGGTGGACATCTGGGATAGTTCATATAATAGGTATGGTATTGAAGCGCATGCCTTGTCTTGATCTTCGTCTGTACTTGGCGGCGCTGCAATACCGTGAACGTTTGATCATTACTGGAAGCTACTCATGCAAGTCGCAAGCAACTCCCAGCTAATTGCGTATGATGTGTGTATCTTTGTATCTTTTTACTTTGTTCTTAGTATACAGTAAAGTTATTTGCTTAAATTCTTTATCTTTTTTAAATCAATGCGAGAGGCATTTGTTAGCTTCAGCTTCATACGAAGGTCATATGAAATTAATAAGCAAAAACATTTCACAAAGGAATAGGCTGCGTTACTGGAAGCAAAACTTTATTATTTTACTTTGCAAACTGTCGCTAATTTTCCCGCGTATACGCGGGAAAATACGCGGGAAAGAAACGGAGGCTATAGCCTCCGTTTCTGTGCACACATTTTCCTCGTTGATCGGAAAGCTTGAAAATACGGCCCCCCGTAGAACAAGGTTCCAACCTTGAGAAGAGAGAGTTTCTACAGCTAGTCATGCACAAATCGCTTCTGGTGTCTTATGTCGTTGGCCTCGTGTTTGATACTTGAAGCTTTCTAACAGGTGGAAGTCCGAAAGAATTTATCGGGTCTACAGGTGACACGAGAGAACTATCTCCTCCGTTAAGCGAGAAATGGAAAGGCGGAAGTCGTCATGTTCCAAGATCAGTTTTCTTGCAGGCCGCTTGTCACTCATCGAGCGACGGAGCATGTGCAGTGATTAAGCGTATCAAGCAGCATTTATTTTTCGGTAACCTAAGCACTCAGTCACCACTTGAACTGCATTTTGCTCCATTCCAAGAAACCTCGCTGTTTTGTTCTGGACGGGCAACTTCTTTCGGTTGGGTCAGCATAAGGGGCCGCTTGCTAAATACCGCATGTAACGAAAGCTTGCAATACTATTATTGCTTGTATTTTTGCAACCGTACTTCGCACGTGCATTACTTTGATATCGGTGTGTAGATGAAAGAAACCATTACTCGATCATGCATGAGACGCGTACAGAAATGGCGCTGTTGTCCCGCCAGGCATGACGCAATCGCAGATAAATTAAGCCTCTCGTACGACGTTGAGAGAGGTACAGCTCTGCAGTACGTTTGTCAGTACGACCAAAAATGGCACAGTTTGAGAGAGCTGTGTGCAATTTATATTGCAAGCGTGCATTTTGTTGCAGAAGTGTGATGGCTGCTCCGCATGACACCTCTGTTCGACACGTAATCTCCAGAAACGACGTGAAGACACTCGGGCAGCAAGATAGTGGGACGCTAATTCGCGTCCACCACCTTTTACCACTGCGAGCCAACTACCAATAGGGAGCGAGCACGATTGCAAAATAAGACCGTAGGACTCCCACTAGTTGCATCATAAGTTAAACAGGTAAGCTTTGTAATGCGCCAGCAAAATACCACTTGCGTATTCGCTCACATCTTTTCTATACCCGAATGCCCATACACCCTCAGCAGTACGCGAAAGTCGCTTCACGCAGCCCTCTGCGGCTGCGTGAAACGAAAAAATTGTCGGCGAGAGATACATCAGGGTTTCCTGTTTTGTTTAACGTACTGGTGGTTAGATGATGCAACCTGTTGAAGCCGAGTGTTGTTCCATGATAGCAGAAAAATATATTGCGCGACGTACCACCAAACTCCCATTATTGCGTGCTCTCAGAGCTGCGTACAAAAAATATTTGATCATTACTTTCATTACGGTCCTCGTGCATGTTTGGCTAGCTTATCCACTTGTTTCTTAGACATCGTTCTGGCGTAACAGGCAGACCATTTAACAGCCATAGTTCTTGTTTCGTCGTAGGTAATAGAAAGCAACAGCACGCAAAACTGCGCGCATCCCGTGGTTTCGTTTTAATTTTGTCGTGATGTCGCACTACCCCATAAGTTCACCCGCGCGTTAAAGGCCAAAGCGGGTGGACAGTAGCCCAGTAAATGCATCACTAGTCGCACGCGCGAAGGATGACGCTACTGCAGTCAAGAACTCGCACCACCCAGGCTGCCACTTGAGAGGCCTTTAGACCGCACCACCCTGTTTCTATAGGTTTCTCCTCAAGTCACAGCACTAGAGAAATACTTCCCGTTTCCCGCACTGGTGCGTTATTGTTGTCGTCCACTTCGTCACGGAGTTTCGTAGTTTATCCTTCCTTTTCTCCTTTTACATTTCTGAGACAAAATAAATAGAAGAGAGAGAGAGAGAGAGAGAGAGAGAGAGAGAGAGAGAGAGAGAGAGAGAGAGAGAGAGAGAGAGAGAGAGAGGTAGCCTGTTGCGTATAAGTTCTCACAGATTGCGTGTAATTCTTTATTTAGTGCTCAAAATATGCGCTTCGCGATCTTTGTTAAATCTCCCTGAAACATATATATATAACTCGGATAATAATACAGCACAGACTGTCAGTATATGCATTAATAAGCAAACGAACAGGTACAATAATGGGTGATGCAACAGTGATTTTTTTAAAAATACAAAGAAGTAAAATATGGACATTTGTTAAAGTAGTTAAAATACGTTAGCAAAAGATTTTGTGTCTTCAGTTCGCATTGTACTGCTATACGGTACTGACTGACTGACTGGGTGGCCGAGGCGAATCGCAGATCGCATCAGATTACACGAACTTACGAAATCTGTCGCACGAGTATACGTTAATTTGCAAGAGTCATACGTTTCCCCGCAAGAGGACAGTCTAACGAACTCCCTACAGTGAAGCGAAAGCCATTGGACGCGTCAGCTAACCGGAAAAAAAAGAAGGTTTACTAGTTGTCTGACTTTTATCAACCTCAAACCCTTCCTCCTCCCTTCTCCGGAACAGGCAGCCATTTCTCACTACTGCTTGGCTGAGACGAGACCCTAGCCATAGAGTTTCCTACACTTACTATAGAGGGAATTCTTGCGGCGTTGCGATCGTTCAGCTACCATGGACATGATGGGTAATACATGAATTTATCTGACGTTCGTGCTTAGAGCTTCAGACGTCCTTATGGCTTCGTTTATTACGCTTTATCTAGGACTAAATTGGCCTAAATTTCAAAGCAATTTGTACTTCTTTTAATGCAGGAGTTGATAGAACTCTGCAAGTACGCATAATCATTGCTAATTGCAGTGGTTCAACTTGTCCATGCGTCCGTAGCGTAACGGTCTCAATATCGGGCTTCTGTGCTGGAATTCCGGTGATCGAATCCTGCCGTCAGACAATTCTAATAAATGTTTATTTAAATATTTATACCACTGTACTTTCTTAAAAATGATCACTTTGCAAAGGCACGTACGAAGCCATTCAAAGCCAGGAGGACGAACTTTAGGCAAATGCATGCACTACCCATCACTCCTACGCTGGTTGGACGCTTACCGGTCCTGCCTGCAGCTCTCGTAGGCACTATCGCCACAGTTCCCTCCAGTAATTGCATGAAATTCTATGACCCTATCCTTCACGTAATTGCACGGAATTGGTGAGACGCTGTCAACGTACTTCTTCATTTCCACTTTTTCTACGTTTTATATTCTCCTGTATTCCATATTTCGGATTTTTTAAATGTCAGACCGCATCGCATCGCACGCTGCCGTTTCCGAGGATTTTGTGAACCTTCTTTAGTTCACTTCTCCACTATTATGCCGCTTGCCTATACGGCCGTGGATTATTCTTTAAGCCGCTAGACATGACAGAATGTGTTCAACAAAGTACACGTTACCTATTTGCACGTTACGCTACATAGAAAATGTTCTTTGCCAGCGCTTCTTCAACGTTCCGTTCTTTCAAAGCGACTTGTCATCCCCGAACTGTTCAATTCCTTGATCCATTTTTTTTCCGTTGTCACTCCGACTTACACATTCTTCCTATTCTTTAAAATCTCGTAGTCAAGAGTCCTTTCTCGTTTCATGCGTATTTTTGTTTTAAAAGCGTTTAGATTTAGTTGATGTCGAACTCCGGGTTAGCGCACTCTATAACCGTTCTTGTACGATAACTTTAGTTGCTGGGTATCTGTCACGAACTACTTAGCAGAGCTCGACTTTCTTTGCGCTGTATTGCATGTCATCAGCAAGGAACAGGCCCAATCGATCTTCCGTTTCTTCAGGTCGGTGCCTGCCTCATCAATTTTCCCGGACGGACGCAAACATTGTTCGCCTTATCAGTGTTCAGCCACGACCCGCCAGGACGCGTACTGGTCTGTCGAAGCAAAATTGCTGCGAATGGTGCGTCTTTATCGCTCATTTCTCAGCCTGTTTTCCTCGCTTTGGTGACTTTGATTGACCGACTGACTGTGTTTAGCATCCCAAATATACAAACGGGTTATGAGACGGCGCTATAGCGAGGGCTCTGGAATAATTTCGCTACCCTGGGAATCTTTAGTGGGCACTGAAGGCTTACTTATTTATGTTGTTGCTTTTCAGATGCGCGGTACACGTGTGTTTTAAACGAAGCTTCCCATGCCTCTTCCTTCTCCATTAGGGATGCTGTCTGCTGTCTTGCACGATTATCCGGTTTAGGCTGCAGCGCCAACCGGTACGAACCTGAAACAGCGCAAGGCGACGTGGTCTGGGCTGGCAGGGGATCTATGTAAGCACGGACATGAACTCGAGCACAAACACGCCTTCGTCGTCGTTTCGTTGCGTTCTGGTGTACTTCGATCATTTGGCTGCACTTCCTGCACTAGTTCAGGCAGCGCAGCACTGTTGTACTCAATTTGACAGCGCAGCGGGCGCCGCCTGTGCTGCGCTCATCGATTCGACTCGATGCAATACCAGCTCAACGCGAGTTCGCGGTTTTCCTGCGCTCGCAATTTAGCAAGTGCGAGCATCACGGGAGATTTTAGTAGCAGACGACATGGCGCAGATCTATTTTATTCGCGGCGCACGGAGGTAGATATTTCTCGCTTTAATTGCAACTGTTACGGCAGTTGGCAGAAGGAGGCGAGGCACAAGTTTACCACCCTAATGCCCGTCAGGGCACTCAAGGACAGTGTGCTGGGACAGCTAGTGGGCAAGACATTTTGTTGTGAACTTGAACTGCGCTAGGCACGATACACCGAGTTAGAAGAAGACGAGCAAAGGACTAAAGTGCACCTGAAATCTTGGAAGCTTTCTTGATAGCAAGACATGACCCAGATAGGTGCGTCAGCGAACCGTCAGTGTATCTCTTCAAGAGCTTGATTTTTTGGTGTAGATAGGGGCTTGGCGAGGGAGTGTTCTATGGTTACGCGGTTATGATCTCGCTTGGGCATGCGCATTGTTCGAAGAGGGCGGCATTGTGTGATTTCAATAAACCAGTTGTCAGTCTGCGCTCGTCCCGTCTTCTTAAATTATGGGGTTTTACGTGCCAAAACCACTTTCTAATGATGAGGCACGCCGTAGTGGTGGACTCTGGAAATCTCGACCACCTGTGGTTTTTTAACGTGCACCTAAATCCAAGTACACGGGTGTTTTCGCATTTCGCCTCCATCGAAATGCAGCCGCCGTGGCCGGGATTCGATCCCGCGACCTCGTGCTCAGCAGCCCCACACCATAGCCACTGAGCAACCTCGGCGGGTGTCCCGTCTTCTTCTACCTCGGTGTCTCGTCCCTAGCGCAGTTAAGGTTCACGAAAAATTGTCAGGGCACGTTGGCAAATGCTTGTAACGAGCTAAATTGCTCTCGTTCGAGCGGTTTTCACTTGGGACGAATATTCTAAAAGAAAAAAAAAGAATTCACTGCTTCCATTCCATTGTTACCGTGTAGTATACCACGATAGCGATTATTTTGTAAACGAAAAGATTCTCTCATTTGCTACTAGTTCATTTGTCGGAAAGGCTTAATTGCCCGCAGTAGATGACTGTAGAGCTCATTCGTTGTGACACTTTGTCCTTTCTTTTTTCGCAGGGGCCACAAGACGCGTACGTGTCGCGCTCCACGTGTACGACGTCAACTCGTGGGGCAACGCGCACGGCACTCTCTGGAACTGGTTCAGAAAGTATACAGCCAAATAGGAGAGACTGTTCATTCCCATCGTTGTTATTTATTCGTCGCCATGCCGTGATCATCGTTTTGACATTGCCACTGGATGGTCGTCTTGTATTAGTAATTGTGCCGCCGTCGTCATTGTGCCATTGTCGTCACTTCTTCGCCTTCATATCGTAGTTGTTATTTCTTCTTTGTCGTACTGTTTTCATCCTGCTATCTTGTCATACTATTTTCATCATACCGTCGTTGTCATACCATCACCTTCCTCCGTATTCATTACCATTGATTGCATCGTCGTCGCACGTAGGAACTGCATGTCGGTGCGCCACAATTTTACGTTGACTGAGGTGTTTTCCGGTAAAGATGTGCCCAACTCGGTTGTTTGCCTTGTACTTGTAAATTGTAGTTAAAGAATGGATGCGTTCCTCGAAAACAACAGTGAACACTTCGCCTGAAAAGATTCTCACAGGGCATTGCATCCGACCCTCGGCCTTGTGCTAACCGGCAGAATTAACTTACCACTGAGTCGGTATACGGTGAGTTCTCCGGTTATTTGCATTACGTCAAAACTGTTACTGCGAAACGTGTTTGTGAAGTATACGAGTGTTCTCGTTTGTTTCATGCTCAGTGAATATTTGTGACCTTTGGGAATAACCTCGCCAATGCACTTGTGTAGATTTTTTTAATGCCCGTCACTTTTGCGACGCTACTTGTACATTGTGATGAGTAAAACGAGAACCAGGTGAAAGCGGGAGACAACGTTTCGATAAAGTGGACTTGTCTTTTTCAAGCCGACACAGTATATATAGCTATATATACTGTGTTATATACTGTGTGTGATATATACTATATATACTGTATATAGCTATATATACTGTGTTTACTTGGCACAGTAAATATATATATATATATATATATATATATATATATATATATATAGATATATAAAGGGAGAGGGAGTAGGGCGGGTGGGCGAAGCAACAACCCAGGGTGCGTTAGCGGGGAGGGTGTAGGATTGAAGAGAAAAGTGTGCTATTCAACGTCTGTGAAGAAATGTGAGGTAGCGCCGTGTGTCAGCAGGCCGTGTGATAGATACTAAGATACTAAGCAACCCAATGAAATATAACTAAGTGCTGTTGCCAATAGCTTGAAATATAGCATAGCGAATAGATTCTAAAGCTCCCTTTCAAACGTTTATGCCTATTGGTTGCATTCTTTTGAACTTATGGATGAGGTATGATTCTCTTTTCTCTCTTGCGCAGAACGGAAATTTGACTGTAGGACGTAGAGTTTAAGTTCATCAAAGTTACGACCTAGTTGGTTGAAATGCTTGGCGACGCCTTCGGGAAGCTTTTTAGCTGTGTCCGCGCGATGTCCGTTTAACTTGACATTCATTGATTGTCCCGTTTCACCGATATATTGTTTCTTATAACAGGAAAATTCAAGCATATAAACCACATCGGAACTACGCAAGTAAAGCTGGTTTTCACTTCGTGTGTATAACTATTTGCGGTGCTTTCAATTTAAATGTCACTTTGACGGTGCCTGCAGGTTTTGCACCTGGGACGACAACATGCTTTTATTACGGGGGAATGATGTTGGTTGAGTTTTGTGTGCACTAACATGTCTTTTAAAGTTTCTGTTGCGGCAATAGGTCACCCTTGGTACCACCGAGAACGCTTTTCTTAGACACTCGTTACTTGATAATATTTGGTGGCATTTTTGTAGGATGTTGTTTATGTTTGGGAAGCATTAGAATATTTTGTTATAAAGGCTGGTGGTTCCTCATATTCTGGTGTAGGCTGTTTCTTAGCTAATTCCGACTGCCTCTACAATCTTGACGCGACGTCATAAGCTCTGTCGAGAGGAATTTGTGGATAGTTTCTTTCTGCTAGCGTTGCTTTAAAGTCATTTAGGCGGTGGATATAATCGTTATACTCGCTGCAAATTTTTCTTATTCGTTTCGCTTGTCCGACAGAAATTTCTTGCTGGCAGTGTCGCAGGTGATGACTCTTGTAATATAAATGTTGCTGGCTGTCCGTAGGCTTCCGGTAAAGTTTCGTTCTCAGTTTTCCATTTCCTGTGTAGACGGTCGTGTCGAGGAAGTTGATTTGACTATGAGAGCGGTGAGCAGTAAATTTATTACCCGGGTGAAAACAGTTGAAATGGCTAATTAAGCCAATTAACGCGCTTGTGCCGTGTTCCCATGTTATAAATATGCCTTCAATGTAACGCAGATAGGTGTGGAGTTTTAAAGGGTGTGATTTTATCAGGTTTGCTCCAAGCTGTCCCATGAAAACATTGGAATACGTGGGAGCGAATGGTGTTCCCATGGTAGTGCCGAAACTTTTTACTTAGTGAATAGAATAGAATCGAAATAGTTGAGCGTAAGAAGTAACCTAAGGAGCGACAGGTAAACTTCAAGAGTGGGCGCTTGGGGATTGACTGCGTGGGATTTCGATACGGCTTCAATTCGTTCACTCATGTGTGTGTTTGTGTGAAGGGCAGGAACATCTAAAATAACTAGAATAGCGCGGTCGGAAAGGATTTGGTTAGCGTTAATGCCATCGATAATTCGAAGGAAGTGGGGCGTGTCTTGAAAAAAAGATGGGAGGGTGGTGAGGATGCTTGACAGGCGGCGATCTAAAAATGTAGCTAGTGACTCGGTAGGTATGTTGTTATTAGACACTGTAGGCCGGCCTTTAATTTCTGCGGTAAATATTTCTTCTACGAGAACTTTGTGTATTTTAAGAAGGTAAAAGCGGCCTGCTTCTTTGTTCTTGGATATCATGAAGCGATATTCAGATTGCGTGATTAGTTCCAATGACAGCAGCTCCGCTATTGTGCTTTGAACAAGATTGCTGTATAGTTACAAGTTGCGTTAGAGTTGAGTTTTCTGTAACGTGTGTGGTTGCTCAGCTGTTTGGAGGCCTCACTTTTGTACTTTTCGATAGGCCAGATTACGATACTGCCGCCTTTGTCTGCTGCTTCTATTACAATATAATTTCTTTCCGCGAGTTCTTTAATTGCTGCTGAGAATGGGAAAAATTTTTGTGTTTGGGGCGATGCCGCATTGACGCTAGAATTTCCTTTGAGACTAGCTTTATGTATAAACCTAGGTGTGGGCCCTGTTCGGGTTCCAGTGTCCACGTGCTGGGTGGTCTAAGAGAGTCTCTATACTGTCTTCCTACGTCTACCCCATCGAACAAGAATTCTTTGATGCGCATGCGTCTTCAAAACATCTTGTACATTGTGTTACATGACTGAGAAGAGGAGTATTCAGCGTGTCCTGCAGGCACCAACATTTTAAAAGCATATTTAATAAAAGTAACTATACGTACAAGCATCAGTAGATGGCATCACCGCAGGTGGGAACTGATGATCCCTTGCAGAGAAAGAAAAGGAGGCTGTCAGCAATTCGTGGATAATTACATGCACCGCAGCCTCGTGTCTATAGCCGGTCATGCTACGAGTTGCTTGCCTCTTGTAGCGAGGAGCGGAAAGTGCCCAGTTTGCCTTTCTGCTGTCCATATAAGGCTGGTGTATGCTGCGCAGTGGCAAAATTATCTTGATTGTAAAATGTATTGCCTGGGATATAATTCACAAGTAATATATATAAAGCAGAGGTAGTTACACTATCGAAAGTAGGAAGGGTATCTACATCTGATGGACGCGGTACACAAAGTAGCCATACGTTCGGTAGTAGCCTTACACACGTACGCATGTATGACACGCATCTTTAGTTGGCGCTGGAAACGCGTGATTATGAACCTCCGCACACGCGTAGTCCACTGATTACGAGACTGCAAAATGCGGTTACTCACACACCACACAGGAACTCTGATGACTGCTACTGCCTTCTTGCAGAATTAACGGCAGTGTCTCATAACGTGACCTGTAGCGTCCCACTACGTCGGCACGGAGACACTGAAACAGACCCCGTGCTTCTAAGCACGTCCGAAGGCCTCCCCACACGACTGCTCGCGTGGCATGTCTCTGCCAGTGCAGTTTGAGAATTGAGAAGTTTCTTTCTTCTTTTCTGCGCTTGAGATGGCGGAACCGCATGAAATGAGCAACGTGGTAGGAGGTAAATGCAATTAAAGTACATTTATCGTTTGATTTGATTAGTGGTGATGTAATTTGGAACTTACTTCGATCGCACGCCAGGGGCCGCGCAACGGCAGTGGGCTTTTACGGCGCGCTTTAATTCAATATTGCCTCTTTCGTGTAGTCTGAGTGGTTCTTGGCATCCTGTCAGCTTCTAGTTATGGGACGTCGGCTGGGTGCACTTAACGGGGTTTAATCTAATCTGAAAGAGCAAGAAAGGGTAAGTGGGAGTCGTGATACTTTTAGTATACAGTATGTCGGTTTAGGATAACAAGAATGGTGAGCGCAGCTAAGAATAAAAAAATCTAACAATATTCCCAGCGGCAGACCGACAGTAACAAGTGTCAAAAACTAAAGAAAGAAAACTTTTAAGAGTACTGCGTGTGACACTTTAACCGAAGGTTTTAAAAAAAAAGAGAAAAAGGAAAAAAGTTCCTTCTTTTTCTTTGTCCCTTGGGTTCGCGCTGAATTTTTGTAACCATAAAGAAAAAGATAAAGATAAAGATAAAGTTCAGAGCGTTGTCAGTGGATTGCCTGTATAGGCTCTGCTCGGGGGAAAGCTGATAAAACCTTGATCGTGGAGACATTGAAGATAGGAGTTCGATGTTTGATTGTCTATTATTACATTAGGGAAAAAAATTCAGCTTCTCTAGTCTGACATCTTGGCGAAACAGGACCATTCGCTCCGTAAACCTGATGACATTTGAAGATGGGGATATTGGCCGGTAGGACTTGAGATGTCTTGCAGGGGGGCGCTTGGGCTTTGAAATACGGACGATTTCCATTCGGCAGGTGCTCCATACTTCATTATAGTCGTCCAATATACAGTCATGAAAACTCTTACTTATCAATGTTCCAATGTTCTACAATGTTTGTACGTCACACCGTCTTTCACCTGGGGCTGTGGGGCGTTTGGAGAGGCTGAAAGCGTGTCACAGCTCCTCAGGAGTGAAATGTGCCTCGTACATATGGCAGGTAGGACCGCAGGAAGCAGTTATGGTACTCGGACATGTCAAAGAAGGAACGTCGCCATTTGTGGCATCACTGGACATAGGAGAGACAAGAAAGTCTGCAAATGCCTCTGCTAGAACTTTAGGTGACTGGCCGGTCGCTATGCGCAATGCAGTCACGAGAGAGCACTCTCTCGTCCTGTCTGGTGTGTCTGTGTTACTTGCCGTGGTTAGTTTCCCTCAGCGCAGTTAAACATGAATGAACAACAACTAGCCCGGTTTATCGCATTCAGAGTATACAGTTAAACTTCAGCACAATCCCCTCCCAACTGTGATGCCCCGAAGAAGCTTTCGCCTCGAAATCTTTAAAAGGACACATGCCTTGAAGGCTCTCAGAAGAACTCGCTTCATTGGTTTCACTGTATTATATGAAGGCTCTTTGTTCTGCTTGGCACTGGTGGTCAACGCGTGGTTCTGGTTTGAAAGAAACGTCCGTACAATTTATGCTCGCAACTGCCGTGACGACGCGATGATTTACGATGCTTCGCTCCGCATTTACAAAAGCAGTCGCACTGAGACGCAATTTAAATTGTAAGAAGATATGGAACGATCGTCGGTGATGATTTATAGCTACAGGGACTGTCATAGTAATCATCCTCCCTGCGAGCGAAAAATGACTCTTTCGCTGTCATAAACATCGGTGTGGAGGATATCACGTGGCAACGAGCAGAGGAAGCTGTTTGAGGATGCCGTTGGCGCTTATAATTTCGTTCGTTTTCCGATTATGAATGATCGAATGAGACACATGATGCTGTTGACTGAACGACTTTACATTCGCACTCCTTCTATTTGTGTTTTAAATATTGCGATCTGGTAATCACCGGAAAGGCAGGTGTGCTAGTACAGACTCAGGTAGAAAAAAACAAAAGGACAGCACAAACACAGTTTATCAATTGGGAGGTCGTACAGTGGCGAAAATGAAGACATAACGCCTATCTGCGCACGCTCAAGGCAAGACCGCGTCACTTCGTCAATCACAGAAAAATTTTCATGCACGTTTTTAAGCGTTCCACATAATTTCTTCCAGTTCGCACATGAGTACATAAAGTGTTAAGAGTAAGAAGAAACAAGTCGTGAGTATCGCCTACATTCAATCTCTGTCACATACACTTACAGAATGCAGGGAGGAAATACGGGGTAAACGTTGTGTTTGCCGCTGACAAAGTGAAGAAAAATATGCGCCGCCCTGTAAAGAAAGACCAGTTGAACTGCAAGAAAATACCTAATACCTGACAGATGTTATGTAATACAGACAAACAAGATTGCGGAAGGCCGTAGGGACGTGGATAATAGGTACCTTTAAGCGAGGGTCACTCCTATGTAAGGTAGACGGGGTGTTGCAATATCAGAAATTAGTGGAGCATAAACGTTCGTTTGCCAATGGCACATCACCTGGCCTTTCGTCACTCTGCCGTAATTCCAATATACTCCTAAATTTGTAGGCAGTGTAATTCTGTGCAAACACAAGAAAGAAGTGCGCCTTATGGTCGAGGCATGGCCTATAACTAATAGTGGTTGGTACGTAATCCAAGCGTAGATTATGCAGGGTATGGTAAAAATTCCAATCAGAAAGTCACGCAAACCGAAGAAATGTCTGAAAGTTCTGTCCGAAGAATCATGAGAGAGAAGCTGAACAAGTACAACAGCGCCCATCAAAGAGACCAGAGTCATAAGATTCAAGGACCAGCTGAGACACTTCGACAGCACGGCACACCAACGCAGCATTCTCTTCACAGATGAGGTAGTGTTCAATGTCAAGAATTTTTGTAAACCACCAAACGATAGGATATTGCCAAGGATCCTCAAAAGGAAGCCAGCGTCAGTGGAAGGTTTACTTCAAGAGTTTTTCACCCTTAATCAGTGATGGTTTTGGGGTAATCACGTCTGCTAGGAACATGCCGCTGATTTTCTGGCAACAGGGAGCCAAAGGGAACAGCGCAAATTATCTGGTAGATGTCCTGAAGACAGTGGTATACTGCCTTGAGCCAAACCGCACTTGGGAAACCGTCCGTGCACGTATCAGCACGATTCCGCCCCGGCTCGCAAGATGAAGGCGGTGCAAAAATGGTGCTCAAAAAGCTTGCCTGACTTCATTTCCATTTCAGAACGGCGCCCAAACAGCCCGGTCCGAACCCGATCGACTGTTTAGTCTGGCCTGTGTCAGAAAGCGCCGTCTGCTCCACACCTCACCGCAGTTTGGCTACTCTTCGTCGGGCATTATAACAAGCATGGAGTGCATTAGACGTAGATTACATCCGCGCCGCCATCGATGTCTTTCTGAAGCGATTCAAGGCTTGCAATCACGGAAAATGTGAACTTTTCGAAGAATAGATTTGGATTTGTGTATGTAGAGCAAAACACATTAATTTAACATAAAAGTGATTTTGTTACAGTGCATCAGAACCGTAATTATGGGTTGTTATGTCAATGCGAAAGCTTTTGCCGCACCCTGTATATTGCACAAAGAGGTATTGTCATGCCTGCCTTTCGCAAGTGCACGCACATGCCCGCACGTGCTTGACGCGTTGGCGCTGCTTTCCTTTTGGCATGCGTATAGATGAGTTTTGTGTCCTCCTTCGCTTGCGCTACTGTGCGACCTTTTGTTTGGTAGTCGGCATTTTCGGCCGCACTTTTCCTTCCGCAGTGAGTGCTACTCTTTCCTCATTAGAATGAGCAAGAGCCCCAGTGCGCGCGCGCGCGCGCGCACGCACGCACGCACGCCCGCACGCACACACACACACACACACACACACACACACACACACACACACACACACACGCACACACACACACACACACACACACACACACACACACACACACACACACACACACACACACACACACGCACACGCACACACACACACACAAACACACACACACACACATATGAAACAAAACATCGACACTCATCCCTTTATGTTAAATCTTCTCAGACTGAAATATTAAAAATGCGAAATGATTACAGAAGATTGGCCCAAACAAGAGGCTGCGTTTCTACCAGAAAGCTCGCCTTTGTGCGTAGCGTTCGCCGCCAGCGTTTCCTGGTAAAAATTACGGCTACATAAGCTGCAGTTGCCGGGAAGCGTGAGGGGCAGTCAGGGATCTTTCAAAGCTATTGCCTTCCACTCTTAAAGGTGTGGAGCTTAAGCGACTGCCAGATTTTTAAAGTATGCAAGATACTAAGCTTCTCAAGTGGTTTCACGTTGTCATGCGGTGCTTTGGGGCTGGGAAAATCGCTGGATGTGCTGGATGTGCCGCATGATGAGTCACCACAGCTCAGCGCGTGGGGAAGGGGGGGGGGGGGGAGGAGGGAGGTATTCGGTTCGAGTGCTCAAATTTGTGCACGATTGGTTTAGGAAGGTCACTGACGGTCTAATTTTAAGGAGTACATAACCGTAGTGCGCTGGCTGCCCGCTGCTGGGTGACGTAAGCAGAACGTCGCCTGGAGGGGCACGGCTTAACGCTCGCTACATCCTCCAAGTTTCGGTTTCGCGCGCCCTGATAGCCGAAATTCGTCGGGGCACAGCTCCGCGGGTAATCGCATTTTTCCAGATCCAAATGTTTATATGGCTTGCACAGAGAGCTTGCTTCAACTTCCCAAATTACGGTGCACCTGCTAAAACTAAAAGCTTAAGAGTTAATTATTGTGCATTTACTAATTAGCCACTCATTACCACGAATAACCCTTCACATCATAGTGAATCATAGTGAATCACCCTTCACATCATGCCGCCACCGTTGACGGCACGTTCCCGCAGGAAGCATCCTATTATTTCATAACGGCTATCTTTAATTATTACTTAAAGTCTTCGTAGAAACACCCGATATGTGTGTCTTGCTAACCAGAATTTCTGGACCAGGATTGACGATCTAAAGTGAAAGGCAGGTGAATAGGTCAGTGGAGAAACCTTAAATAGGCGGGAAGAAAGCTCGGGGGGCCCGTAGACTGCAGGTATAGGGGAACTGGCGCTCTAACCTGGAAAACCTTTCCTTAAAACCCAGTAGCACTGGTATTGCCGACTTGCTCAGGCCTTCCGCTTCATGCTACAATCGCGGTGAGAACAAAAGGTGTACAGTACGGGGCGCGAAAGTCAAAGTTCTGGCTACCACATCTATTTTCTTTCGTTTCTTTTTGTCCCACTGAGACGGGCCGTCCACATGATGACGCATCAGCTACGCCGCTTATTATGCAATTTCACTCTCTATCGTGTCGTGACACGATATATAGTGAAAAACGAGACAGACAGAAAGAAAGAAAGAAATAAAGAGAGAAAGAAAGAAAGAACGAAAGAAAGAAAGAAAGAAAGAAAGAAAGGAAGAAAGAAAGAAAGAAAGAAAGAAAGGAACTTGGCATCTTGAGATGTTTACGTCGTGAGGCAGTGCGGCCGTTCCATTTCGGCTACTGCATCGCCAGTGCCCAGGAGGAGCACTGGGGAAACCCCAGGGAAGCCACACTCGTCTAATCATTAGGCGGCGGCACGTGACCACGCTCGGGCTCGGTACACGTCCCCGCCGCAGGTGCTGCCCGGTTATTACGCGGGCTTAAGCTGTCGGCTCAACGGCCATGCGTTGCCTTCGTGGCCACCTGCGAATGGAGGGCTTGCAGGGCTTCAGCGCCTTGCCGCTCCTAACAAATTTTCGCTTCACTTCCTTGTCACGTCTACCTAGATTTCGCGTCGACGGCTCTTGCGCTCGCGGTGTTGATGTCGCTTCTAGGGAGGAGCAGGGAGGGAGGGGACATTTTATATTTGTTTCCTTTTACCCTTATACCCAACTGTTTTTCGTTTGGAAGTCTTGAGGATGTGGTTGCACGAATGAAAACAAACTGTACGTTACCGCGTTTTATTTTTCGCAATGTTTAAGCCACTGACTAGGAAAAAAGTTGGTTGGTTTTTTTGTGTCCGCTTATATGACACATCTTCTTCAATATTACTGCAGAAGAGTTTCTTGTACTTTAGGTGTACGCTGAAACATACGAGAGAGAGAGAGAGAGAGAGAGAGAGAGAGAGAGAGAGCAACATATAGCGAGACCACCTAGTCACACAGCACACAGCGAACATGGAAATAAAGTGGCCCATTCCCGTTTATCTTTTCTCCTTCGCATCACAGTTTATGGATTAGCACATCGTAATTCTTGCTATTCTCAAAGAAATTATCATCATCCTAGTCAGTCAGTTCTAGGTACAAATGCGTACTCCTGATATCTCCAATTACCTCGGGCCGGGGAACAGCCTATGCGGCGCCAGCAACTTTCCTAACCGCATCACTCCATATGATCTCTTTCTCTCATCCATTGTGTTTCCCCTCACTCGTCACTAATGCTGTTACTATCACACGCCACCGGTAATCCGCTCGATGCCCAGTACGCTACTTGCCCTGGTTCTTGTTCTGACCAAAAATAGTGCGTAACAGCATTCAACCCCTACACCTGTATAAATTGCCGTCACTTTTCATCACTGATTGCATGCTCAGTCTTTAGCTTTTATTTTTCAATACTTCCGTGTTACCTTTCCTTCGGTTATTGAGCTGAAACTTTTTTACGAACGATCGCACCCAGGTATTGGGAGCTGGCTGCTGGCTTATACTGGCTGTTGTCGTGTACGGTGTGATACGAAGCGCTGAGGCTCTGCTGTGTGCCGGCTGGTGTGTTGCACGACATGCCACAAAGGGCCAGTGCTCTAAGTATCATTATTCGCCATGTAGGGGAAGGCAGAGAGGTTAACCAAGACTGAGCCCCGTTGATTACCCTGTAATAGGGGAAGGGAAAAGAGGAAGGGAATAATTAAGAGAAGAAGAGAAAGTCCGCTGTGGATATCTCCGACGTATTAACAGTCCTCTTCTCTATATCACAGACGGCCACTTAGTCCGGACAACAGATGGTCACTCAATCAGGTATCCTTCACACACCGCAGCAACGCTTTTGTGGCTTTTTGTAGATGCCACATGCGAGGCCATGGTCCCATGATCTTGTTGAAGGTGGATAGTTTCCTGTCCATCTGATTTAGAGCTGTGTAGAGGTCATGTCTTTCATTGTCAAAGGATGGGCAGTAGCGCAGGAGGTGTTCTGTAGTCTGCTCGACACCACAGGCATACCACTCGGTGCCATCGGCCATTCCAATAAATAATGAATAAGCATTGGTGAATGCAACGCCTAGGCGTAAGCGGCACAGCATTGTTTCCTCACTTCACGAAAGCCCAGGTAACAGCCGCAGTTGCACAGATGGGTCGAGAGTACGCAAACGATGGTGCATGAATTCAGGTGTGTGCCACTTCTACAACGTCGTACGGTGCGCTAGCTTGCTTAAGTGTTGGGCTGCGTCATCCCTAAATAAAGGTATTAAACAAGCTTTGTTCCTTGTTGGTAAGACATCGTGAGGCTTATAGCGCGTGAAAGCTTCAAGCTTCGACGATCAGATCCTCCGTCTTCGATTGGCAGATTACCCTCACATGTACTTATTAGCGTTGCTGAGGGTCTGCTCAAGTCGAAGCTATCAAAGAATTCCTCCAGCCTGCCTTGTGTAGATAAGAGGAGCGTTGCTGTCTTCCCATATATCCACGGCCTATCGCACCGTTTAAAGAAATTAAGTCAACGTGCGAATGTTATGGTTGTGTTTTCAGCTTCTAAAAAATTGCAATGTCTGTGCAGACTAACCAGACCAGGCCTGTCTGACAAGTGCACGTGCAAAAAGGAACACCAGGAACCGTTTGTTGAATGTGCGGGAGCAGTTGTTTACAACCTTCCTTTAAAGTGCGGGGAAAATTACGTGGGGAAAAGCGGAAGCTGCCTCAACGAGCGTTTAAAGGAACACCGGTATAATGTAGCAGAAAAAGCGGAGTGGGTTCCTTGACGCTCGCTGCAGGCATTGCAAGTGCGCTGTTGCCGGGGTAGATGATGGTGACTACTCGACGTGCGCTCCAGCATACGGAGACTGCTCCATTGTGGGAAGAGCCCGAGGAAGATTAACTCGCGAAATTATCAAAGCAGAAATGATTGATAGGCTTGGGGATAACTGTATGTCAAAACCGTCAATTGCCCCTTCCCACAAAGAGTTAGCTTACCTGCACAATGACGTGTAAGGAATTTTTGCAAACAGCGCATGTGTGATGCTGTGCGCGAAAAAGTTGTATATATACATGGGTCCCTTGCTCGAAATAAAGATGGTTGCAAGTTAGCGCCTGTGTGTGTCACGTCTTCCTTTCCTCCTTGTCTTTTCACGTGCTATAAGCCTCATTTGTTCCTTCGTGGTACGTCGTCGACTTCGTTGCCGGAGATACCGCAATGGCCCGGCAGCCACTGAAACACGACGCCGTGTCCTTTCGCGATCGCATGATGGTGCGTTTCCCGTATCTCTGACCCGAGTGGTTCACAGGACCTGCGAGAAAGATTCGACAAAAGACATTGTAGGGCCGCCCGCCATGTAGTAGTGGCAGTAGGCTGCTGGTCTATGTCCAACAGAGTGTCTCAGAATGCGAGTGGAGCAACGTAGAGTGGTATCAATGAGCACCACGAGGTACGCGGTGAACAATTCGCCCAGAAACGTGAACGGCTAAGCTGCGTGGTGTGCATGGAGGAAGGAAAAAGATAGGAGGGAGCATTACGTCACGCAGCCAGCCTTGTCAAGCGAACGCTCCGTGAAGCCAGAGTGGTGGCCCAACACGTCAGCTCTCGCGTCGAGACCACGGAGTAAATTCGAGATTTGCCGCGACATTTGGTTACCGGTAGCTTTTATTCGGTGCGCACTCGGCCGGCAGCTGCTAGCTGCTTCGATGGAGGCCTCCACGGCTGCTCAGCTCCTCTGCCTGTATCTCTGGTCACGTTTTTCTCTGAATACTTGTTCCGCTCCGGTCGTTTCCTGCAAGGCATGTGTTCCGCACTTTGGGCGAGTTGTGGGAGGCTCACAATCCAACGTCAGCGCATTTAGGCTACAGGTATACTTCGGCCGAAGTAACCAGACCGTAGTGGGCGATAATAAGCCATATGTATTCGTCACATTTTTGACCGAGGCCTTGTCCATATATATATTTTGCCCTGTTGTGCGAGATTTATTGATTTGCATTGTCGCTGGATCAGTGGCATCTTACGCATGAGCATTTGCGTGCATGCGATCGATCGGCAGATCGTGGTGGGCTTATTGCCTGAGATGACGCTGACTCCCGCAAGAAACGGTGAGTTGCATTTGCTACGTACTACGTGCTATGCTGTTCTCTCTTGAAACGCGGTGCGTTGTCAATTTATCTGCTCCCAAGAAAAGCAGCAGCAACTGTAAACAGCGCTTGCTCCAGCTTTTGGAGTTTGAGACCCATATACGGCCGGGTCATGCGGTCTCCGCTATGCTCCCAAGCACTTGCCCTGCTTTGAACACTGCGTACTGCGAACACGAACAAGCGGTAGGTCATCGAACACATACGATTTTATTGAAACAAATATGGGGTTCCACGTGCGAAAACCACGGTCTCATTATGAGGCACGCCGTAGTGGAGGACTCCGGGATAATTTCGGCGACCCGGAGTTCTATAACGGGCACCTAAATCGATGTACACGGGTGCCTGCACATTTTGTCCCCGTCGAAATGCGGCCGTCATGGTCGGGATTCGATCTCGCGATCTCGTGCTTAGGAACCCAACACCACAGCCACTATGCAACCACGGTGGGTTAAACATAGCATGTATAGGCGAACGAAAGAGAAAGGTGCACTCCAACTCATAAACTGGAGTTTCCTTTATCTCTCAGACGAGATAAAGATGAGATATCTCTCACACCAGTTTACAAAACAGTTTTTAGCCTCCCTTTATAAGTGAAGGATATGCGTGCCTATAGCTTCTGAAATGACAGCAGACATTACTGTGCAATTTACTGCAACACTAACCGCAGCGCACACTTACCGCAAGAACATTCAGCAGTGTAGCAACGCCGTGCACCTTTCGGAGAGGCCTTCAACATTTGCCTTCAACTTCCGACACGCTTGACAGGCATTCTCTCTGATGCGGCTCGCCGAACGGACTTGCATAGCACAACACCGCGATTCGATGCCACAATCCAGAAACTTGAGCGCGGCATTCAGCATAAGTGCCATGGTGGCAGATATGTTTTTGTTTATTTGAACAGTTTCAGATTGTTTGGAATGTGTACAGAAAAAAAAATCAACGTGTGAGTACTAAAGACTACCGTGCACTCTGACGTTCTTACCACTTGTCGGGCCGCCACATCGGCTTCAATCGCGTTATGGCATGCTCCCTCATATTATTTCCTTCCTCCATGGTGGTGTGAATACGCAGTGATGACACCGCAGCATAACGGAACCGTGTCGTTTACGGGTGCAAAAAAATGCTAGAAAACACTGTGTATACGACGACATTAATTCGGTTATTATAGTGTGTGCCATGCAGTGGCATGGCATGGCAAGAACTTTATTTTAGTCCAGAGAAACTAGGGTCCGAGGGCACAAGCCCCCAGACTAAGTCGGTGGCTCCGCCCACGTAGGCACCGGTAGGCCAAAGGCTTTCCCGATGTCGTGAGCTCTCCGGACGGCCAGGAGTTGATCTTGGAGGACTTCGCTGGATATGCGCCGACTCCAGTCCTCCTCACTGTTGAGATCCGAAGCCCTTTGGTTGGGGCACAGCCAGAACATATGATCAAATAGACATGGAGTGTGTCCACAACTTTTACATTCCGCGGGATAATCCTGGTCAATTTTGTTAAGCAGAAAAGGTGTGGGATAAGATTTAGTTTGAATCATTCTTAATGTGACTGCCTGAGCTCGGTTGAGCTTCTGATGGGGGGGAGGAAAAGACCTCCTGCCGTCCCTATAGTGTGAGGTGATCTCGTGAAAAGTAGTAAGTGGATCTTTGTAGGAGCCGCAGTCATCCTGGAGCAGTCATCCTGGAGAGTGCCATGCAGTCTGCATGGTTTTTATCGGACGTATCTCGCGGTATTTCAGAGATACAAGTTTACGTTGAGAGAGGCGTTTCCTGGTGAGAACGTGTCCAACTGCAATGTGTTGTGTGTATACCTGCAAATAGTCGCGAAAAAAAAAAAAAGAACAGCGCAACTCGCAAACAAGCAAGAAAGCTTTGCCTCGAGCAGATTCCCACAGCGCTCGGGACCCGCATAATTTCGTGCCAGGCTTAAAATTGTGGAGAAGAAGACGGAGAAACGAGGGGAAAGAAGTGCGTGAGCAGATGAAAGAGAAGAAGAAAGCGCGCGAGGGAAATAGGTCTTCGAATTCGGCAAGCCGACCAAGATCACTCGTCGCCTCGGTTGTACGCATAGCGCCGACCACCGATGGATCCTGAGCATCCTTCACACACGGCCGAGACCACGGTGCGGAGGAAGATGGCGAGGGGCAGGAAGATAAAAGCGCCCAAAACGCCCAAAGGCGCCGAGGAACATAGCGCGACTGCCGCGGCAATCGCCCCAAGAGATTCGCCCCGGGTCGGCGAGGTTTCCGAGCACGGCAGGGACGAGGACGCTCGTCACCGAAGAAAAGACGTGCAAGATGACGCGACGTCTCTTGGGCGTTCCCAGCACGTCCTCGATGACTGCGCCGGCGGCACCGACGTGCCGAGGCGAGCCGTCAAGGCGACCGCGTCCTCGTGTCCGGCAACCTCCGTCGGGCCGGGGACTGGAGAAACGGGATCGCGCACGGAGCACGCAGCGCCGGACGCACCGCACAACCGCAACCCCGGCGCTACGACACTGGATGGGCCTTCCAGGTTACATATGACAAGTACGAGTATGTTACTGCTAACGTCGCGAAATCAAGCGGACAGATTAACTTCCATGGATTAACCTCGAATACGGGCTTCTACCTCCAAGGAAAAGAAAAAGCAAGAAAAGGAAGAAAATGAGGTTCCGAATAGTTACAGGAGAAGCTCTTCGCAAATCTCGTAGCAGTTGCCGGAACTTGATCATAATGAATTTAGCGCAGTATTATCTCTCATTAGTATGCATCTCAGCAAGGGTCCGTGTCGGCCACTATAATTGTATCAGAAGTGTTTCTTTCCGGTCTCTCACCTTGCTCACGTGAAGTATGTGTGCTGATGCATTACGATTCCCTTTGTTACTGATATTGATAGGTATGTTTAAGTATCTATAAGCACTGCGCAACTAGCGATGCTCTCCATGTGCATCACTCAGCCGTATCGCGTGCACCACCAGTCAGGCGTAGCTGGTTAGGGTTCATACTGTAATTGTGGTTGTCGCGTAAGTGATATCATTGTACTTGTTGGTCCTAGAAAAATGTGCCCAATTGATCAGGCTTTCGGTATGAATGACATGATAAACATGATAATGATAAACATGTATACTGACGGTCTTAAAGAAAGCCTTTTTCGGCGTATGAACTTTCTCTGAAATACTGCATACTATGTAGTTTTTTAGAAGCAAGCTGATATCTCGTGTTTTAAGCCCGCGTTACCTTTCCTTTTATTTTTTGAACATTCATATCATTTTTCGTTTAGAAAAGTTACTATTGCAACAGCACTTGATCCACTAACTCAAGAGCCGAACTCGGAAGATATATTTGCAGTGGAGTTTTTGGAACCTCGCTGGGTTTCTCTTGACCTTCGCAGCTTCGCAGAGAGAGAGAGTGAAAGCAGAGTATGAAAACAGCATCGTGCGGCATAGCGACGCGGCGAGGGTGGGTGGAGCCTAGCGGAGGAGGAGCGGCGCGGCGGCGACACAGGTGGTGTGACGCCGTTGCTCTCCTATAAAAGCCTGCGGGCTCGCTTTGGCGGATTTCAAAAGCTACCAGGTACACGGCGTCGGAGCTAGCATGCATCTGACCTAAGGCACGGTGGTTGCCGACGCGTTGCATCAGTGCAGCGTCTGGCACACTACACCGACGCATATGGCTTCTCGGCAAATCGCTTCTGTTGTGGCGGGCGCCTCAAATGACGCACCGTCCCAACCGATACCCCCCACAGAGGAAGACGGCATGAATTTTTCTGAAGCCTTAACTTCCTCCAGCTCCGCTGGTCTCTGGTGTTTGCGATAGCAGAGCCACGCATAATTTTTTTTTCATAAGTGCATTTGTCATTGGCAGACTGCGCTAGCTAATATGTCCGAAATCACAAGTGACTGGCGCGTAAGAACAGTTTCAGCGTAAGAGATTTGTTTGTGAATAGGGTCCCAGATCCGCGAAGATTCGCAAGATCGAGGTAGTTTCATGGGAAGGTGGACGAAGTTTCTTTCTAAAAAACTCGTGTTTTTTTTTGCTTTTCTTTTATGAAAAGTCATGCTATACTTACGGTGCGAAAAATATTTTCTCTCACTTGGAATTCCCTCCATCTTTAGAATTTCTTCAGAACTGTGGTCGAATGCACGAAGGCTTTCTTTCGTAAGGGATACCATTGGCCAGTCACCATCGGTAACGACGTGTCTAAAGCCAGGATTGGCTAAAATTTTCTCTTACGAGCTATTCTAGCGTAGGAGCTTTTGTGAATATGGGGCCTGATTTGCTTAACCGATGTTCCTGCGCTTGTAGTTGAGTATATCGGCTTCACGATGCCATATATGCCGGCATTTTTGTTTGGCACTGATGGTAGAACGACACCTCTGTCCCGGGTTCGATGCCCGCACCTGGTCGAATTTTCCTTCAGTGGCAAGGAGTTTTGTCTGGGAAACTCGTATAGGTTTTCTGTGAATATTTGTGGTGGAAGGGGGGGGGGGGGATACCTGCAGGTACATGACAATTTTTTTTTCAGATTGCACCATTTCTGCTTTACACGTCGTCAGTTTTGCAGGGAAATAATTCTTCGCGCAACATAAGTAAGCAATATTACGAATGAAACGAAACGAACATATAGACGGACAGCACGAGAAACGACACGACACCGCCTTGGAACTTACGAATCTACCGGCGAGTATTCTTTCAGCAAACCACCGCAACGGCTTCCACTAGTCATGGTCGTCTCGCAGCCAACCCGTCTTCACTTATAGCTCAGCGCGCGCTCCTTTTATTGCGATAGCAATTGTATGGACACTACAGTCGCATTTTCACCGTAGCAGATAACATCGCCGTGATTTTTTATATAATGTCCAAAGGCGATAACATCGTCGCCGAGTGCCGTATGCTGTATGCCGTATGCCGTATGTGCCAGTGAAAGCGTACGAGGGAGAGCCGACGATAGCGGCTAAATCTCGCGAGCGTGAGGGAGGAAAGCCCGGAGAAGCTCGCAACTCACCGGGAGGAGGGGAGGAAGGGGGGCGTTCTACTCAGCCGACTGCTGCTTAGGGCGCGGTAGCGCGGGCTCTTTTGTGAAAGGGATCTGCGCTTGGGACGAGTGCGCGCCAACTACTGACAGCTTCGTGCGCTCTGTGCTTTCCACTCTTAAAGCTCAACCCCATGAGCGCGATCTTGTGCGCGACAGCGACGAGCGACGGCTTCGGGCGACGGATCGGGCCGTCACGTGAACAGATCGCTCGGTCTCGTCGCGCGATCGCTCGGTTCTGCAAATCTAGAATTAGTCGCTCGTCGCCCGGAAGTGCTATGAGCGACTAGCCAATAGCGCGAAGCCGGAACTGGTTGTACATAACTCAAGCACTTCTGATTGTCGCACGGAACGAGCAAACGATTGAATCTTTATACGTGCAAGGATAAGAACCTACTGCAAGACTTTCAAAAATATTTTCTGCTGCTTTTACAGTAAAACACATCAACTTAAGTTTATAAAGCACGCGTCACGCTAGTTTCGGCCCCTATATTGCTGCCCTCATACCGGCAACACTGAGGAGACGTCGCTCGAAGTCATCGCTCGCGTATCGCTCGCATGGGGTACGACTTGTAGGCGACGAACGAACGCGACAGCCATCTCCATCGCGTCGCTTGTCGCTGTCGCGTGCAAGATCGCTTGCATGGGGTTTATACTTTAGTTCGCGTCGAAGCGAGGGGGCAGCATGAACGTCAATTCGATCGCTCCTACTGCCGCGCTTCCTCAGTCCAGCATTTTAACGCGATACGGCTCTCTGTCGCAGAAAATCTGGCGTCGGACGTCGTATCGGCAAAAAGATTTTCGAATCACCCATACACAGGCCCTCCATGTGGGGCAAGGAAGCTACTGAACTAATAGAATTTTCATGGTAAAATAAGCAGAAAAATCGTAAAGTGCGACTCACACACGACCTGCAGACATGACAGCGTCGGACTGTAATCTGAATATGCGAGAAAACAGAATTCTGTAACACGAAAACTCAAAAGAAATCGCTTTTGCAGCGTTGCTATCATTCATAGACGGGCCACGGCATCCGCCATTTGCGCGTGCGATGCGTGAGTATCTTGGAGGCCACGGCGCGGCGCGCCGGATTCCTGGCAACACCTCCAGGTGGCGCTCGCTTCCGCCGCATCGCGGTCCATGCAAGAAGCTGCGTTTCTACTAGAAAGCCCGCTTTCGTGCGTAGCCGCTCGCGGACAACGTTTTCCAGTAAACATTACGGTTACATAAGCTCCACTTGCCGGGAAGCGTGAGAAGCAGTCAGGGATCTTTGAATGATATCGCGTTCCACTCTTAAAGGCGAAGCATAGGCGTCCTTCATAATTTTGACAACGAGTTTCCACGGTAATCGAGTCAGATGTGTCCATCTTTGTTTGCTTGCGCGCGACATCATGCAATTTAGTTGGTAAGTTCATGTTTACAAGTTTATGCGGCAAGATAAAACTGCTATCTTTACTTCGTATAGTTGTCTACTAGCTTGCTATCGGAATTGATGCCGTAACTTTCGGGCGAAACTGCGACTTTCTATATTGTCATGAATACTCAAGCGCCATCTGGTAAGATTTCACGAAAACAGCACACTGAAAAAGAAAGAAAAAGAAACCCGGGTGCGTTCTATGTCGGCAATTCCTTTGCAAGATTCAAAGCGAATACAAATGCGTTAGCGGAAGAAAACCGTACAGCGAGTGATCCCCGATCTTTCCACTTTTTCGCAGGCCTGACCTTGAGCAGGGCAGCGGCGTGTTCGTCGCGAAGCAGCACGGGCGACGTGCCTCGCGCGAGCCGAGGCGCGAACCGAGTGTCGCCCATTATGCCCAGCACCGAGCTGAGCGTGGCCAGGTCGGCGACGGGCCCAGACAGCGGCCACAGGCAGGCGCCGCAGAGCCACTTCCAGCCCATACCCGTGCGTGAGCGTGGTGGTATAGTCTCGCGGCTTTCCCCGAATGCACTGTACGGCCGAGTGATGCTCGGCTGTGAAGCACGTCTCCCTGCTTGTAGGGGAAACATAAAAGAAGCTCAAGCCGACCAAAACCGAGTCCAAAGACATAGTATCGGGCCCTGGCACGTCTCCTTCCACAGAATTCGTTTGTGAACTCGCGCCCATGACAAGCCTCATAGCTTAGGTTGGGCAGACCTTTGCACGCCCTTGACAAATGCTTGTTGCATGGCATTTAGCCGCGGTGCAATTTATTTTATTTATTTATTTTCGATACCCTCAATCGCCGAGGCATTGCAGAGGTGAGGGGGTGACAACATATAAACAAAGAAAAAAACAGAATGAAACGTGCAGCGTTATACATTATTAGCGACAAATTGTAAAAGTGAAATGAAATATAACAGAATGGTACAAAAACAAATATAACTGAACTGAACAGAAATAAAACACAGCATATTATAATATTCTAGTGACAAAGTATGAGCGTAAGATAAATTTGGGAAAGGGAGAAAAGAAAACAGGACAAAGAAAAAGAACCTTGAGAAAGCAAAAAAAAAAAAATTGCAGACATCGCGACACATGTAAAAAGAAAAAGAAAGGAGTGGGCAGGAGAGATACACGAGATGATTAAGCAAGGCTACCACAGTGCAGGTGCGCAGATAAAGAATGGGAGAAAAGAGAATGATCAGAAATGGAAACAATGTCGTCAGGTAGGTAGGTGGTTCCAATCGTTTGATGTGTGCGGTATGAAGGAAAAATACAATGTTTGTGTTGCAAAAAATGCCTTTAACTTTGTGTTTATGGTTAATCCGTGATGAGCGATAAGTGGATGGCGTGATAAGCTCGGTACGTAGTGATGAATGATGGAAGACCTTATGAAAGAGGCAAAGGCGGAAATACTTACGACGCTGTGATAGAGTTTTTTTTTTTGCTGTTATACTTGACGTACGATAGTGATTAGAAAAAAATGAATTGTGCGGCGTTATTATTAAATAATTCTGGAGACCTAATTAAATTTGCGTGATGAAGGTTCCAGATTGCAGCGACGTATTCTAACTTCGAGTGCACCGGAGTTTTGTATGGAAGCATTTTGAGCGGAGGTGTAGCTTTATTAAAGTTACGTCGTAAGTATGCTAATGTGCAGTTAGCACTGTTATTGATCGTATTAATATGACTATTCCATCTTGTATTGTAGGTAGTAGCAACCCCCAAGTACCGGTAAGATGATACATGGTCGAGTTCGATGTCATCTAGTTTGTACGTTGAGGAGCTATCGTACTGCCGAGAAACACTCATTAGTTTGCATTTGTTAGGATTTAAATTCATGAGTCAGTTATCGCACCAACTTGCAATGTTATTTAAGTCTGTCTGCAAGATATTTTTATCGCCATCGTTACGTATTTCTCTATAATGTACACAGTCGTCGGCAAACAAATGCACAGAAGAAACGCAGTTAGGCAAATCGTTAATATATATGAAAAACGAAAGTGGGCCTAAAACCGAACACTGGGGTACTCCCGATGTTACATTTATTTCAGACGAGTTATGACCATTAATTGCGACGTACCGGAGGCGGTTTGTTATAAAGCATTCGAGCCAAGACAGTATGTAAGTCGAGATTGAGTGAGTAGAATTTAAACATTAGTAAGGCGTGATTAACTTTTTCAAAGGCCTTGGCAAAGGCCTTGGTCCCCCCCCCCCCCCCCCCCCAAAAAAAAAAGAAAGACGCAGTCCATTTTGGTTTGTTTGGGGCTATGAATTATGGGGCTATGAGAGGGCGCGCGCCGTAGTGGAGTGCCCTGGATTAATTTTGATTACCGGGGTGTTCGTTAACGTACACGCATGGAAATGTGATCGCGTGACCTGTAATTGAACACACACACACATTATCTATCTATCTATCTATCTATCTATCTATCTATCTATCTATCTATCTATCTATCTATCTATCTATCTATCTATCTATCTATCTATCTATCTATCTATCTATCTATCTATCTATCTATCTATCTATCTATCTATCTATCTATCTATCTATCTATCTATCTATTCATTCATTCATTCATTCATTCATTCATTCATTCATTCATTCATTCATTGTAGTGATGATGTACAACTACAGTGGAGCAACGCAAGTCACGAAACTGTTTATTAAGCGAAACTGTGTCCCTCAAAAATAGTGACACTCGCCACAATGATAGTGGTTAGCGCAATCATCGATCGTTTTATTCCGGTCTGCGGGTCAAGCGCGCCGATTCGTCTCGTCGAGCATTATTCGTGGAAGGTTCCAGCATAATCACTGCATGGTGCCGGCTTGCCTTCCAGGAAGCACTACACAATTCGTGTCGTGCATGCATTCTGACTACACGAGTTTCGGTCACGAAACGGATCAAACCAGCGATAACGTTCGAGAAACTTCCGTTACAGAAGGGAGTGTCCTATGTTAGAGATTGGCTCGCGAAAAACGTTAAACGAAATCATAAACATACGCGTGCCAATATATATATATATATATGAGCACCTTGCTCAAATTATGCATATGATTTGAGCAAGGAAGCCTCGAGATAGTGTATATAAGTATATATACATATATATATTACCACGAGGCTTCCAACATTTGTTTAGCTTCTACACTCCTAATGCTAACGTATTATTAAATATATAAAGCAATGCTCGACGAATAGGTGCAGTGATTATTGACTTAATAAAGGGAAAAACCAGACATCCACCCGTTGGTAGCAATTGCTACAAAGGAAACCCATACGGGTTCCTCGAAAGAAAAGCCTCAGAGTTGAAGAAAAATTCATCCTTGTCCGGGACTATTGTCCTGGTTCGTCCTGGTCCGGGATTATTGACTTGTGTCAGTAATTTTGGTAGTGTACGGTAAAGCAAAGAATAAGATCCCTGGAGCAAGTTTTGTTACACTGTTCAATGTGGCGCTTAATGATTCGTATAGCCAAGCGCCATTGCTACAGCTTCAAGCGAATGTTGAAAAACCACGTGCCCACTGAGCCAAGCACAGCACAAAGCACGCGTACCACGGCCACGCTTGAAGCCATAACTCGTGCACGCTCGTTTCAGGTAAATCCACGGCCGACGCTGCAACCGTTCGCTATGGTCATCATCGGCGCGCACATAACAACCTCCATCGGAGCGACCCTGCTCATGGCGGTGCTCTTCGCCAAGAGGTCCGGTCCCGCCGGAGACGTGTGCCAGTCGCACGAGTGCCGCGAGTACGCGAAGCTGCTGCTGTCTTCCGTCGACACCACGGTCAGTCCCTGCCACAACTTCACGCGCTTCGTGTGCGGTCGCTGGGAACGCAACAGCGAGCTGAGTGTGCGCGAGACTCTGTACGTGCGAGCTGTGGACCGCATGAGGCGGCACCTGTTCGACATCGACGTGCCTTCCTCGGGACAGAACAGCGTCCAGAGGGCCGCCGCTGTGTATCGCAGCTGCCTGAACGTGCTGCGGGGCCATGCGGACGAAGTCGTTTCTGTCAAGAGGGCTCTGACCGAGGCTGGCATCGCATGGCCCAGGCATTCGGATCCCACCGATGTAGACCTGGTGCACACGCTCCTGTACGCCTCGCTGAGGCTCGGCTGGGACGTCATCCTGCGCCTAACGCCTCGCTTGTCCGAAGAGCGCGCGACGCTGCTGGTGAACCCCGGCAGGGCTTTCCGGCACCTTGTACAGCGGCGACCGAGCGAGGGCGCTGCCTTCGACACCTACTTCGACACACTAAGAAAAGCTTTTGGAAACGGCGACCACGGCGAGGCTAACGTTGCGGAAACTCTGCTCGTCGAGGACATCATTCGCCGCAACCTGACGACGACCTACTCGCTTCGGACGCCGCGCCAAGTGCTGTCCGAAGCGACGTACTTCCCGCTCGCAGGACATCGCTGGAAGTCCGCCCTCAGCAACCTGACGTTGAATGTGCGCAACTTGGAATTCGTGACGACGGCGCACGACTACGTGGTCGAATTCTTCAGCGTCTGGGAGTCTATGGGTGAAACGCAGGCGCACTATTTGACCTCTTGGGCCGTGGTACAGGTGGCTGCCCTGTACGCCAGCCGCGAGCTGATCATCAACTTCCACAGCGGCAGCGCGAAACGGGCGCTGGCATACCACGGCGCGTTTTGCGTCGGCGCCGCGTACGCCTTTTCTCGCCGAGCCGTGTTTCTCCGTTACCAGGAAGAGGTGATGCGAGGCAGCACCCGCGCGGATGCGGAGCGCGTGGCCAATCACGTGGTCGAGGCGCTCTCCCGCCGCCTCGTTTCGTGGCCGCTCTACCGTGAGGGCATCCAGTTCGTCGCCGACTGGTCGGCGCTGTCGCGGGACTTACTCGCCTTCGACGTCGAAGACCGAACGCCCGGAATCGTCGGCTACGACATGACGACAGACTCGTTCGTCGAAAATTGGCGAAAGTCGACGCTGCTTCCGGAGAACGCGAGCGACTCGACGGTCATCGACGCCATTGACTCGGTCGCGCTGCTGGCACTTTTCTACGAGACGCGCACCTTCCAGCTCTTGCCCGTGGCTCTGTCGTTTCCCATCTTCGACGTCAGCCTCGTGACTGCGGCAAATTTCGGCGGACTTGGCGGCCAGGTCGCTTCGGCATTGGGACAGCTCCTGGTTGAGGCGTACAGCACAGACGACGTCGGTTTTGGCACCGTTGGTCGTTTCCGGAATATGATGGCGTGCGTGGCGGCGGAATCCAGCCAGCTGCACGCCAAGGCCACCGCAGCCATGGCTGTCACGGCGGCCGCGCTCTTCGACGCCTACGTGGACGACGATCCTCTGCCCGTGCTTCTACCAGGCCTGGAGCGCTTCACCGAAGCCCAGCTCCTGTTTGTGTCGCTCTGCTTCGCGCTTTGTGAGAACGGTCGCATCGGCTCGGGCATTTGCGACGCGGCACTTCGCAACGTCATGGCATTCGCCGATGCCTTCCGGTGTGCCCCGGACGCGCCCATGAACCCGCCGGAACGCTGCGAAGTGCCCTGACCGTGGCCTTAACTCAACCTGACCGTGCACGCAGCAGCAAGTGTCTCACTCCATAGTGTCTCACCTTTGCTTTTACCGATCGCCGTACCCTGCACTGCGCGGTTTTTATTTGTTTGCATATTGTAACTGACTCCGAAGTGTTATTTCCTCGTTTATCGAGTTGCCTGCAGAGACAACGTCATTAGTGAGGGTGCCTATCTCGTAAGTGCTTTTTTTTTTATGAACTGCACATTACGCTGACCAGGCTTTCTCAGATCAACTTAAGCGCCAATTGTGTCGTTGAATTCGTATGCTCCGAGTACGTGGGTAACAAAAGCTTACGTCGCAATGGAGTCCTACACATTTATTCGAAGAGTGCCTGCTCGTGCCCACACACGGCCGTTTATCAACTCGTACTGTATCCCGTACGTTTATCAATTCGTACTGTAGGATGACCTAGGTTGAGCGGTTTCTTCAGAAGCATCAACCGTTGAAGGAGGCTGTGGCATGCTGCGTAGTTGATGGGGAACTGGTACGCCCAAATGTTGGAAGAAAGCGGTCTTGAGGCGTTCGTACACGTGGAAATCTGCCGCTTGAGAAGCAGCTATCGCCAGACCTTCGACAACACGCCACCGGCGTACAGCTGTGCCTCTACCTGCGCGCATCGCACGATATATGACTGTGGGAACGGTGGGACCACAGTTGCAAACGCCAAGGGTTGTCTATCTTCGACAGGCGCCGCTCTTGTTCCTGCTGGTCCATGGCTGCAGGCGGGGCTTGAGTCGCTGGCGGGGCCGAGCAGGTCCTTGTTCGCGCTCTAATTATCACGTCCTGGTCACCATTTATGTGTCTGCTGAGGTGCGATGAGCGGCCGCATTTATTCAGAAAGCTAGCTTGGCCATGGAAGCGGGCGCATTGAACCCAGCTGAAGAATCTGCGAATATCGCGACCGTCTAGAAGGACACCGAGCGCGTTCTACAACGTGTGCAGGGCAGACTGTCTTCATAGCCCACTTCATAGCTTCACTAACGGTGGCGCTACAGGTCCATAACGACTTTTCAACATGGTGACCTTACACTACGAGCTGTACGGCATTATGCGAAACACAGAGCGTTGTTCTCCGCGCTCAAAGTAGCTAGTAATCGTGGCTGACGCATTAGGGCTCTGAGAAAAGGACTCACTAAAAGCGTATTGTTGCGGGAATGTAAAGTTTTTGTCGTACACGTTTTTGTGCGAACTTCGTTAGCTTTAGTGATCATCGCACATATTTCGTACCCGTGAGCAAGCCTATATACAAGATGGCTGCACTGTTATTGTGAGAAAACTGCCAGGCAACCGGACGGCTTATTGCTAAATGATACGAGCTTGCTGTTCACCATATACGTGGCATTCAACCACTCCGGTAGCGAAGCTGTTCTTCAGGAAGACACGCTGAGAGAATGGCAGTTAATCCCGGCGTGTGTGTGCTGCCATGCAAGTAATTTCTCGGTTTCTCGGTGAATCGTTCAAGAACAAAGAAGCAATCCTGCGTATGTGAGCTTGACTCGAAGAGCTTGGCTTTTCAATATGCTACCATAGCATAATTTAACAAAATACACTAACACCGAAATTAATTGCTGCGCCGTGCAATGTGGCTACGCACCGCGTGACGGCGTTGCAAATCATTGTCTAAGTAGTTTTATCAGCAACTGCTTTATTTATAGCGCATCCGAAAAGAGAGAGAGAGAGAGAGAAAACATCTTTATTCAAAAGTCCTTGCTGGGTTCGGAAGAAAAAGAAAATATCGGAGAGCGGTGTCCTCCACGCCACTAAACAGGACGTGGAGAACGCTGGTCTTCAACAGTTGAAGACCAGCGTCCTCCCTGCCCTGTTCTCTTTTATTCTCCGACTTTTTTATTTCTTTCGAAGCATTGGAAATGCATCAGTTATCAGAAATCCAACTAGTGTAGCTTTCTGCCATTAGTTCTGTGGAATGCCATATGGAATAGCAGGCGTTATATTTCACGCTGCCATGGCTGCTCTCACCGAAGTGGCATAGACAGCGGAATAACAACGCAAGTTCGTCCTTCTTTAACATTTTGGCTGACTTAAAAATATATAGAAAGGCATGGCGTTTATAGTTTCTGTAATTAAACCGGAATACAGTGTCGCGTGTGTCGTAGTCGATATTTTGCAGCGAAGCTGTATATGGCTAGGGTTCCGTGCATTTTCGTTCTCCGTGAAGAAAAACTGTCGTCATCAATGGCTCATGCTCCCGTAAGTATTCATGCTCCCGTAAGCAAGCAAAAAATGCAATGACTTATAGTCCCGTAAGGTTCATGGCTACTATTGCGACTCGCGCTCGTAGACGAGAGACGGAATTTTGTAGCCGACGAGGAGGAAACGAAAAGCTTTATACAGTATGTAGAACATAGCAGGTAATATCACGTAATAGCATAAAGTCGCGGAGCCGAGAGATAGAGATAGCAAAGAGAGGAAAGGCAGGGAGGTCAACCAGACGAGCGTCCGGTTTGCTACCCTACACTGGGGGAAGGAAAAGGGGGAACAGAAAGAGGAAAGCGGGATAGAGGGAACACTGTCTGTGCACGCAGCAAAGTGCTTGGAAATCAGTCAAGTCAGAGCAAGTGCTCCATCGATACGTTCATAGCTGGTGATGCACGTTGAAGGTACCAGTGAAGACCAAGGATCCGGTGGGCGTCCGCAGTACGTTGCAGTGCGTGACAGTATATTTCTAAGCTAAACCCCAGCCGTTCTGACTTCAGTGCGAATATAAAGATGCGGGTGAGCCATGATGCTTACTCAAGAGTTGCAAGTACTGAATTGAGAGCATCTAGCACTTGCATTGCACTTCGCGCTGACGGAGTGTGCAGGTTATTTAAGAGTATTCGAAGGGTATTCATCAGAGACCGGAGCATCATAACGACTTGCCGGTCTTCTTCAGGCAATTTCTCAGGAACTCGCGCTGTTGGCTCTACAGCCGTGCACAGCTGTATCACTTGGCGTGGCTCCGGCTCCGGTTGCGGCATCAGCTGCAGCATCGCCTCCGGTTGTAGCACCGGCTGCGGTATCGCCTCCGGCTGTGGCATCTCCTCCGGCTGTGGCATCGGCCGTACCACCGACTGTGGCATCGGCTGCGACATCAGCTGTGGCTTCGGTTGTGACTTCCGCTGTTGTTCTGGCTTTGGCTGTTGCTTTAGTAGTGAGGACCAAGTTGTATTGTTCTCCGCCATGGCCTTGTCCGATTTAGATGGAATTGCCCCAGGCCTACGGGGCAGAGGAGGAGTTGATGTCGGATGGGGCGTACTCTTCATAGAGGTATCAGCGTTCCTTGAAGTCTGGATGCGTCGGGAGCGTCGCTTTCTAACGGCCGCAACAGCTTCCCGACGAGACGAATGGTCTCTCGCCATCTGCTTCAAGATCGCCTTTTCCTTCTTAATTTTCGGGCAGTCCTTCGAGGAAGCATCATGGGACCCAAGGCAATTGGTGCATTTGAGAACCGTGGCTGCACAAGAGTCTGCAGCGTGGGGCTCGCTGCAGCGTGAGCAAACTCTCGTGTTCTCGCACACGGCACTCACGTGTCCCAGCCTCATACAATTGCGGCATTGCAGTGGCCTTGGAACGAATGGTCGCACAGGGTGTCTAAAGTGGCCCACCTTGACGTGCGAAGGGAGAGTCTCGCCCTTGAATATAATTTTCACACAGCGGGATGTGCCGAGGCGATATACATGTGTTATGGCGACGCCATCAACGGCAGGCTTCACTAGGATCGGCAAGTCGGCGCTAGAGATGGAGACGTCCACGTCGTAGATGACACCAGTAGTTGAACCACTGTTCTGGGGGATGTACGAGCGGAGCTTAACGCCACCTAGTTCTGTAACTGTAGTCAAATTTCTCAGCGCAGTCTCATGTGTGACGTCGATAGCCAACACATTTTTTCGTGTGTTGACTCTAACGTCTGCTATCTGATTTGGCGCCACCGCTTCAAGTTGCACCGATACGGACTGTCTGTTGAGTCGCCTCAGGTTGTCGGTAGCGGAGCCGAAGAGTGCAGCAGACCGACGGGGTGGCTGGTGGCAACTCTCTCCCTCCTCACAATGGACCGGTTCTCCCTTAAATCCCTTCGGCGACCCCTCGTCGGAAGGAACCGGTTTGGGCGAGATCTCATCGGCAGGAACCAGGCGGGGCAGGGTGATGACCTCGCCCACGTCGAATTCCTGATTCGTCGCGGAGAAGTGGGAGTTCTTGTGGCTTCGTGGTAGCCACGTGGTGCCTGTAGTATGGCAGCTCCCGTCGCCTGGTGGTCGCCACGTGGTGCTCGTAGTATGGCACAACACTACTCACTTTGCGTGAATTAGCTGCGATGACACTACCCCTGGGGCGCTATTACATAAAGCTATTCCAAACGTTTCTGTTCCAGTTCTGCAACCAGCCCTCCGCGATTGGTCAAAAACTTTTCCGGACCACTCCCACCTCGCCTGTCTGTCACGCGACGTCATGAAAACCGTGACAGCTTCCCATATGATATGACGTGTACACACTAATTATATGCATGATTGCACCAAACCAAAGAAAGTTATTTCTCATTCGACGCCTTTTCGCCATTAGCGCTCGGTTGTTGGTCAAAAGCTTTCGGGCTGCACTCACTTCACCTGCCTGTCACGCGACGTCACAAAACCGCGAAAACTCGCCGCGTCATAGTGACGTGTACGCGTTAAAGATGCATTAATATGCCGCGCAAAACTGAATTTTCTTCCTGAATAGCCGCAGGTTGCCCCGTTCCGAAAGGAATAAAAGATGGCTGCCGCCGATCGCTCAGGCACTGGCTACTCTCACCTGCCGGAGAGCATGGGTTCATTTGCGTATAATAAATCTTTCTGCGTGGCCGTGTAACGTTTTCGAGCGCTTTCGGCCCATTTACGACCTCGTGCCAGCTATTCCTTGCTAAGGATTCGTTTTAGCGGCATTCTTTACCTCCCGTTGCACGCCGCCGCGATTTTCGACCAGCCACCGCCACCTAAGTAAGGGAAAGCGGACCAATCGCAGGCGCCGGCACCACCCTCTTCATCCGGTTTTCTATTTTCAGTGCGCTGGCTCGGCCCCATCGAAACCCTCTCCACTTGAGCGTGCTCCTCGCCTCCTGGCAGCCAATTACAAAAGAAAATCCACTCAATGTAGGTAATGTTATTAGTTTTGAAAGCAAAGAAAAGTGACGTACTATAAATTAAGAGAGCGTTTGATTAGGCTGTTGAGGCAACGCTGCGGGCCACCGGCCGATGCTTGCGTCGGTGGTTACGCGAATTTGGCCTCAGGAGATTGGAATAAAAACATATTGGAATAGTTTTACGTTATAGGGCCCTGTTGTCGTTGTCGCTGATTTCAATGTGGATGTGTCGGTACCGAAAAGGGAGCACTTTACGCTTTCCGTGTTGCAGACATATCCCTTTCGATGCCACACCGATCAGGCCCAACCGACCACCCAGCGGCGTACGTGCATCGATTTGACATTACCAAAGAATGTGATTGTAGTAGCGAGTGAAATAATGACCACTGATCAAGAAAATAGATGAACGTGCTTACCTTTCGTCACGATGACCACCCATCTAGACAATAAATGAGTTCGTACCTTTGTTCAAAATTATGTGTCACCTCCGTGTCGTGTGCTAAACAGCTTCGCTAGTCAACCAATTCCACAGAGTGGAATGACTCGTGATTTTTCTCTTCCTCTTGTTACCACGCGCGTCCTTCTTGCGGTTATATATGTCCGCAGTGGGTATGAGCTATTGTTGGGACAAAAACCAAAATAAAACAAGGTTGCTGTGTCTGTTCCCAAAGTGGTCTGCTAGTTTAATCCTACCTGGCCCATTGTACGTGGTTATTGTAATATTGTCATTTGCTGCAGTGGCCTTGCGCTTTTGTTGTGGTGGTGCGTTTTGGCTAAGACTTACTAGATAGCTCCGACCTGAGCTTCAATAAATTAGAATGCCTGATTTATCTTCTAAACTATCGATTACTTTTTACTGTGAAATCTAGCTGTCATAAACATAGCGATGTCTGCATTTACTTATTTCCTTCTTCGTTGTTTTGGACTAAATTTGATTCAAAGTTTATTTTCTCCGAACTTGGTAGATAGTACCATATAGGATCATCGGGCCATGACGGTCGTATACATTTTAAACGGCTGCTTGATATTTGCTGACTGCTACAAAGGGATCTTTTTGGTTTGAAGTGGTTTGCTTGAAGGAGTTCCTCTGATATTGCATGTAAAACAGGTCCGTCATCGGCCACAGGTGGCGCCTTCGTCGTCCTTAAGTAGCACAAGGTGGTTCGACCTTGCGGTGCTGACGCTATGCAAATTAACCTGGTCTGACTGATTGCGAGGACGCCCTCTGTTTATTTCGATTTCTGCGCTGCAGAGTCAGCGGCACTCAGCCTGCAGTGTGTTGCAACTAAAGTCAATTTAAGCGGAAGTGAAATGGCGTCGATTTCTTTCTTTTCAGCCTTGAAGCTCCGCTCAAACATGCATTTGTCCCAGCGCCCTGAATATCGGTATTGCGAATACTTGTTCCCCATCCCAGCGCCGCTAAACGGCAGAAACTTGAGCTAATCACCTTACGATAAGCCAACCAGGTCGCTTTCACGCGAACATGTCGAGTGTGGGGGGATAATTGTTACACTTGCAATTTGTCACTATTATATGAAGCTGATAGACAATGAGGCCAAGGGAAGCATAGGGGAAATTTACCATTTTCACTATTGAAACGTACAAGTAATTACAAATGAGGAATAAGTTAAAGGCTTTCGTCTGTGAAAAGGGGGGAAATGTAAGTGAAAGAAAACACGTACAGCTTTTGCCACCGGTGTAGGAGCCGAACCCACAGCATTGACATGACTCATGCAGTGCTGTACTAATTGAGCTACGGCAACCGCTGTGCCCCAGTCGCCTTTGTAGGGTACTTAAATACGCGTATTTACAACATTGCCATATAAGTTCCAGTTAGCACCACTGGTGGCAATAACGGAGGATGAGGGACGCTCGGTAACCAAACAGCAGGCGCCAATGCAATCCTCCTCATTATTCCGGTAACATCTCAGTTCTTTTATCGGCAGTCATGTCGTTCGGCTTTTCCAGCAACATGTCCGTACATGGCGGCGACGGTCCGCCAGGGATCACATATAGAGATTATGTACATGTTCCATAATAAATAATGAAATAGCTTTTTCTTTACACATTTGTACTGCGACTACGACGCTGACTGTACTTGTAAAGCTAAACTATCTTCGCATAGCCCTGTCAGACGCCGGCTTCCTTGGGCGTGGCGTACGATTAAAATTTTATCGTTGTCCACGTAGCGCCAAACAAAGCGAGTTTCAGGACGTTACGCAGCTGCAGCAGGCCGGGTTTCTTAATGCAGTTGTGCAAGCGGGAAACGTGCGCGCGCCATTTATGCTCGGAAGCATGTGAATTCGTTAGCCTGGTATAAGCCTGGCTCACGACGCACCCCTCGTCAAGCTAGGGGTTGATCCTGAACACCGGAAGATGCTCTGCCCACGTGTGTCGCATGGCCGCTAGTTAAGTTGCCGAGTCTGACGACGGCATACTGGGAGGTTGCATTTACCGTGTTCATTAACCATGTGGCGTGTGGGTGTAAAGCAGCGAATATCTGCGCATACAAGAGAGCGGAACACGAGGATAATCTTTCAACCTGTCCGGTGTTTCGAGTAAAGTGAAGGAAGTGTAATGGAATATGCACGTCTCAACGACAATGGGTTCATATAGGCCCGATTAATTTTTTTCTGTGCTTGTTCTACGGCATCTACTGTATTTTGGTGGTTCGGATAGATCCTCACCTCTCCATTTTACACCCCACCCATACACCACCATACACCCCACCCACCCACCCACTTTACAACCCATACGGGTTGCCCTTTTCTCCCTTACTGCTCTAATGAACTGCACTAAAACTCTCATTGTGAGTAACTTGTAAAAAAAAAAGCACATGTAACTGGTAAAAAAGAATAAATATCTTGTGCTTTTTTCAGTCCTTGAAACAAAGTGTTTGCCTAAGGCTCAGTGTTACACGGTAAACGCGGGTCACTCGTAGCAAAGATATTTGTCTAAGCAAATATCAAAGAAAACAACGGAGTAAACGCTTGCGCTTGTTGGTACTATATTGCTAAATCCAAGAGCGTGAAGAAACAAACAGAACAAAGACAGAGGTCAAGACCGCAGCGCTAAACTTCTAACTGTTTCATTGGGAAGATGCATTGGGTAATATACACAGGAAGAATGTCACGTACGTACGAATGGGTAAAGGTGGCGCCTCTTTCCGATAAAATAGTTGGCCAGAACTCTGTGGTGTTCAGCTCCATTTCTTTGCGCGTTTTTTCGTCCTGGTAGGTTTTTTCAGTCACGCAATAATTGTCACCACGGCGACCTTCAGATTTCTGCTGCAAAATGAAAGAGTAACGTCTTTTAGCATGTATTGTTTCAGCGCATTTCATATATATATATATATATATATATATATATATATATATATATATATATATATATATATATATATATATATATAGTATCATTGACAGATACGCGGTATCTGTCAATGGCAACGTTCAAAACGCATGCAAAGTGAAACGAACACGCACAGACGTACGAATGCACAAAATAGACTAACAGTATCACGAAGATCGTGCTTGCTTCATCCGCCTAAGCGCCTATCGCGATCCTTGTTTGCCTTAACTCGGCATTTCACGTTGTTTGACAACGTACGTTTTTTTCTCGAACGCCACTATTCCTCAAGTGTTATATTGCTGGCAAAATTCTCGGGCACCGCTTAGTGTTTGTGAAACAGAGTGAAAAGGCAAAGTGAAGAATCTCGTCGTCACTACTGCTTAACATTTCTTTTCTTTTTATTTCGTTGACTTCGTTACCCTAATGGAAAGTTGCTGTAGCTGCGTTTTATACTTTGGCGTCCTCGCGCTTTTATATGTCCGACCTAAACCTCGCTATCGAGGCTCCTCTGGAATCGTCACTGGGTGGCACCCTCGAATCCTGCCACGGATGCTGTCGTCCCCACTTACTCGCCCTCAGGGCTCTCTCTGCAGCATCGTCCCCTGCCTCCTCTTTCTCACCTCATAGCTTACTTCCACCACGCAGCGTGATCGCGGAGGCTTTTTCAAATGGCGTTTCCGTTTAGCTGGAAGGGATCTTAACATTTGAGGTACGTGTTTCTTCAATACTTTTTTTTCTGTAGCCGTTGGCCCATTTTCTTTTCCGTTTCGCTCCCCATATTCCATCCCGTTTATTGGAATCGCTCTGACGGTGGTTTCGCTCGATGCGCTCCTCTGACTTCCACTTACCGATACGTGCCCGCGGGCGGAACTTCCTCTTTTCTCGCTTTTCATCGTCTTCGAGTGCCCTGAGCGGCCAATCAATTGCTCCTTATATAAGAGGCGCACTTAAAGAAACGAAAAGTCGTCGTATTTACCAAGAAGTAGCAAAATTTTTGTCACAGTACGAGTGTACGCAACTTCAGCCTCTATAACGGTTGAGCTACAAGAAGCTTCCGCCATTCCACCAGTGCCGTTCTCAACACTTTGTGACTCTTACTCAACTTGGAATTGTTAGTTGCTTTAGTATTTTCTGCTTTTAATATCTACGCTTTTTGAATTAGCACACACACACACACACACACACACACACACACACACACACACACACACATATATATATATATATATATATATATATATATATATATATATATATATATATATATATATATATATATAATATAGGCGAGGCGACCAACCAGGTTGGCTCGCCTATATAGCCTAGGCGAGCCAACCAGACGCATTTCGGCTTAACATCCCTGCCTACTTCCTTTCTTTCCTCCTACTCATTGCAAATGAGGCGCATGTGGTCATCGTCCATGAGCACCCGACAATGAGATGCCCACGTGTAAGCTTCGGTTTATGCATGAATCATGTTTGCGCGCATTTATTAAAAGTTATTCGTTATAATGACTTGTAGCAACTTAAGCAAAAAAAGAAAAAGACTGCAATTAGTGCAAATAGCCTGCTTGCCTGAAGTGCGGAGATTATATCTGAACTTTGTATACGCGACGTGTGAGCAGAACTCCCGCCATCTGTGTGCCCGGAATTACTCTCTAAACAGCGGATATTGCGCAACTGAGTCTAATGCTCCTTTTGCAATTCATAAGGGAGTTTCTCTGCGTTGCAGGACTATGGCGACACCGTATCACGGTTGAAATGAAGGCGTTACTACAGCTGCACAGGCTGGTGCCTGTCTCTGGCGCATGGTTCCCAGTACGAGAGTTCCGCTATACATTTTTTTTGTGTAATAGGCCATGGAAAAACTGTGATTGTTCCTAATGTTTGTAAAAATGACTTCGACGCCATTAGTTTGGCAAACTCCCTCGCGGAAAAGATAGCTTTGCAATGAGGAAAAATATGCATTCAGTCTGCCGTTTCGTTATCACTTCTCATTGCCGTCTAATTCTTTCGGTCTTTTCTTTTTAATATTTACTCCCTCATGAACTAACAGCTTACACCCATGCTCCACTAGGAAACATATTCATCGTTTCCTGAATTAAACCGTCTTTTTCTCGGTTTTTCTCACGCATGGCGGCCTTATTTTATCTCAGCAGCCCGATAAGATTACAAAACGGGCAACGATGTACAGCTGTTTACAGTTACGTAAAGGTCGTATACATAAAGATACGTATGTCGGTCGCATGTATCTGGGTTGACGTCTACAAAGGCAGGCAGGTGCAGGTGTGAAAGATGTTCCCTGGGACTTGACGGACTCAACCGATTACAAGGCAGCAGCATTCGTCATCTGCATTAACCTGCAGCTGGCATATATGCATGAGCGCATTTGAAACATTTTTAAGGAACACTACAGCAGTTCCTTATGAAGTCCTACGAATGTAATCTTATTTCAGTATTTTAGAGAATGTCTTTTTTTATAATGTGAGGTATATTATATTTAACGAGTTGCAGCACTGCAACTTGGTAGCACTAGACTATTAAATGCAGTGTTAAAGAAACATGAAGATCCCGCGCACTGTGAAAACCGGTGTAGGCAAAAACTTATATGAGCAGGCAAGGCGAAAATTTATGGATTACTACAAGAGGCGTGCTGCAGCTTTCAGTGACGAAAGCGTCCGTCGGCCACCATGGTGGACCTTGCAGGGAAAGTGGAATTTTTTATTCAGCCATAAAAACGCCTTCAATGAGTAGACACGGCAGGCGGCGCGTGACCTTGCAGAAACGCGCGGCACCACAGTACACCATTAGAGATGTACATTAAATTTATGTAGGTTATATAGAAATTTATAAGTTCGATGAAAGATGCTCGCATTCATCTTCAAAGTGTTCACCTACCCTGGCGGACTAAGCGCGATTTCTTCGGGCATCACCGTTTTTAAAGCCATCGCTTTAAAGGAATCCCTGAAAAGGATAAGCGAACTGTGCTAATCTTTCACTGAACTCCGCAGGAGCACTTGTATTCCGTCAGATAACTGTGTCATCATACCTGTCACTTCATCAATTACACATTATCTCGTTATAGTTGCCTCTTTAGAAAATTTTCCTCGTTAAAAGTTGTTCACCCATGACAACAGTCTCATGACAGTTCAGGTGCGGCGTACTAATTACGCGAAGATAAATTATCGCTTCGAACTGATCCGGCGCTGCTTAAGGTCTACGGGGGAGCATCGTTAGCTCAAAAGCTTGCGGGACAAACGTGTCCAGCGCACTGGGTCGTTAATTTTTTTTCAGATAATGATGCCTCAGTTCGACTAATGACGTAGTTATTAGTGACACAGGCTATCAGAATTGGTTCACCTTGTTTGTACCCTCTAGAAAACAACTGAAGCTCTCTTCAGTGTGTTTGATGACTTCTACACACGGCTTAGTGGCGCCCATTGGCTGTTTGACCGTTAAGTCCTGGGAAGTTATCCCACAGAACCAACATGTTATAGTGAGGGCTAGTTAACTTACTGGAAAGCGACGTGCACGGCTGTGAATTCAGACATTTCTTCTTTGCCGGCTGAGCGAATTCTCACGTTACGCCTCTTTTTATTTGTTGGTCTCCGAGTTCTGAGTTTTTTGCATGAGCTTTGCCTAAAGTGAAGCAGAAGAATTCAGAGCCACGGGCGACATCAGCTTTGCTGGCCGTAGTCATACAACGCGTCTCGAAGGCATCAGTCATTTATGCACCTTTATCTTTTGGTTGAAATGATACGCAACGTTTCTTGAGGTTCCCATATTCAAAGAGGGTACTAGCGCAAACTAGAGGCGTGGATGAAGGCAGATAGACGCTGTTAGTGCCTGCCTGCCTTTCTTCTAGTTCCTCATTTGTTTGCGCTGTTACCTTATTCTTTAAGAATAAACTCCCGCAATGTAGGCTCAGTTTGCAGCAATCATACGTTTGAGATGTCAGATTTATTCGAAGCGTTTAATGGTTCGCTATCCTCTCCTGTCCCCCGCGCCTCTTGAATGAATTATACTGGTGGACCCGGTGGAGGCTGTGCAACCATGCACAGCGTTCTCAAATTATATAGGGTGTTTCAGCGAACACTTTCAAAAATCTTTAAAGGTTGCCTGTGGCAGATATCGCAATTCTAGTTCATGAGCTGGTCTACTCGAAGCGGCGGAGAACACTTGCACAAAAATTGAGGTGCAAAATCAACTAATTAATAAAAATTCACTAATTAAGATCTAGCTAATTACATTATGGTCCATATTGCACTATACAAATTCAAACCGTGGAGTTCGCAAGACGGATCCACTTGGAACATACTTTTAAGATGACACCAGTTTCGAGATATTAATTCCCGAACATTGCGGAGAAATGCATTGGCGTTCCAGTTAATTTGTTAACCAAGTGTCGTTTCATGCACTGAAGCATACAAGTAACTGGAATGCCAATGAATTTCTCCGCAAAGTTCGGGAATTTCTATCTCGAAATTGATGTCGTCCGAGAATTCGTTCCGAGCGGATCTGCCTTGCGAAGTCCACTGCTATAATTTGTAAATTTGCAATATGGGGCATAAGATAATTAGCTAAACACTTATTTAGTGAATTGTTGTTAATTAGTTGATTTTGCATTTCTTTTTTTGCAAGTAGTGTCTGCCTCTTCGAGTAGACCAGCTCATAAATTTGAATTGAGCTATTTGCCACAAGAAACCTTTAAAAATTTTGAAAGTGTTCGCTGAAACACCCTGCTTATAAGATCATATGTTGACTGAAAGCGAAAACGACACCCAGTGGCACAACTTACGACACATGGTGTGAAGTGGGTGAGCAAGGCCGGCCAAACGCACTACTTTTATTCTCTTTCGTTGCCTCTCCTACGCTCTCTATACGCGCGGAAACAGCGTGGCGAAACGACTAACGCTGACGCAATGCCGTCATCACGATGAAGGACTTACGAAAGTAAGATGACGAAGCTGGAATGAGGACGATGCAATGAGCACGACGGCATCATGACCGCGGCTGAATAACTAGAGGTCCAGCTAATAAACAACTTGGGACACTGGGTCGTCATGAAGAGCGTGACGACAACGGCATAACGAGAGTTAGATGACGAGGCTGCGAAGACGAAGACGAAGTTACCACGGCGGCATCAGAACGACAGTAGGACGACGAATGCATGACGAGTGTATGACGAGGTTGGCGTGACGACAACGGCATCACGAGAGTGTGATGACGAAGCTGGAATGATGACGATAAACAGACCACGATGGCACCACGCCATCAGCGCATACCTGTAGTGGCGGAATTTATTAGACAACTTAAGCTATTAGGGCGGCCTAACAGACGTTGCGATGACTGTATGACGCGAGTTGGACGACACCAGGTAAACTTCTATGACGCAACGACCACGATGGCACTACGACCATGAGCGCATACATAGTGGCCCGACGAGCTAGCAGACAACTTGGGCCACTCAGACAGACAGACGGACGTACGGACAGACGGACGGGCGGACAGACGGACGGATTCAAAACACCCGAAGTAAGTAAAGAATGCTAAGAATGCTAATCGAATAAAAAATGATGAATAATTCGCTTGTCGTGACCTGTTTTTTCAACGGCAACCAAGTCGCTAGGATATCGCAGAAAAGGAGGTGAAAGACAGATTACCTACCATATCGCATGCATTAGGCTACCATGACTCCCGTTACATTTTCTGTATCGGACAGCCAAGAACGTCGTGCGCACCTTGTGGCATTAACTGTTCACTGACATTTGGTTCCGTAAACAGGCAATGTTCGTACTCCTGTACAGATCTGAACCATTCCTTCAGGTACTCACTGAAATAAAAGATTGAGCGCATATTCTACACGTTCCTCTATCGTCGGCGTTTAGACGTAAGCGTACCTTACATGGCCTCACTTATTGTGTCGTATCAAAAGAACGCCTCCTTACTTTAGTTTCTGTAAAAGCCCCCCGCTTCAGCGGAGTGTATTATCGTGCAATGCTTTCAGTATTACTAACAGTGGGTTCACCGGCACGACCATTTGAACATTCTTTGACAGACGTTCCCTATCAGTAAGCACCGTGCTTGGACCGTGGTCATGCACTGCAAATTAGTTGTGTGCCGTGAGCGCCAATCGCGACTGTTTGGTGGGTACTAACCTCATGGATTTCTTATGACAAGCAATGCGGGATTTGTCTGCTCTGCACGGAGCTGTTCATGTTTACAAGCCGTTGTTCAATGCTTTGGACTCTTTTTTGACGGTTTACGTTATTTTTTCGTATGTATGGTGCCTAAACAGCAGGTCTTACGTACATCGTTCTTATTTCGTATTACATGTAAAACTACCGCCGTGATCTTCCCATGAATGTTGCCTATATAGTGGCTCCACCATTAAGAAAAGAAAACAAAGACGAACATCTTATCATGAGAACGTGACAAGCACTACTTATCTCCTGAGCGCAGCTTTATCGCGCAAAGCGGAAGCTGCCACCGTGAAAAAAGCCGCCTCGCCCGCTATTATTTGTTGCGGTTGCTTTGATACCGTCCACAAGTTCACTGTGCTGATTACCATGAGACAACCGGTAAAAGGGGGATACTTTGCTACAGTTTCGATTAGCCAGTAAGTAACGGTCCCGCCAGAGGCTTAATTATGAAACTTTGCCTTCGCTACCGCGAAAGAAAGCTCAGGGAGAAGAAACTTCGAGTATTTCACACGGAAGCTTATCTTAATTAGATCTCCATTATGGTCCTGGGCACCGCCACGAATAAGACAGTGCGGGGCTGAAAGAGAAAGGGAACAGAAGGGGAGCTTCGTCAGTGTAGAAAAGGCTCTGTTGTTGCGTCTTTGTCCCCTCCTTTCCTTTTTGTTCAGCTAAGCCACAAAGCGCTTGATGTTGGTTAACCATACTCTTTTATGCGCTGATTTGCATGTCTTTTCGTGACATTCGCCAGTGCGAGGGCTTACGCGAAGTACGAAACGGGTGTGTCGGCTGCATGATGGAACAAATCGTCCGTTAGTTCTGTCCGAGAAAGAACAAGAATTTGGCCGATTTGGGGTTTCATATAATCGTGGGGAACAAGTGGAACACCGCAGAATAAAAGCTGCGCACGGACACCAATTCACTACTTAATGTGGATTGAGCAGATGCGAACCGCAACAACAAATATTGGGCAGACATGAAAACGCCAACTGCTGGATTTGAACCTGTAAACGTCCGTTCATCTTATGAGCGAGTGTAGTGTAATTAGCGTTCATTCGAATCGCTCAGCCGCGTCCCAACGAAGTATACCGGCAGTCTGGTAGGCTTATAACTATATCTTGTTTTTGATATTGAATTGTGTTATGAAGATAGCGATGTTGAAAAAAAATTGCGTTGGTCTCTTCTATGCACGCTGTGGAAGTGATATGAAAGCGGATTCCTTTCAAGTTTGCAAAACCACGGGAATACTGTAGTCGACGCCGTAATATCTTCGCATATCGTTGTTACCTGATTAAGTATGGCCCCAAGTTTGTATGCTTTGCACAGCGGCCTCAAATACATTAACATTACCACGTCCTCACACACACAAAAAGCTTTACATGAAGTGCACATAACATATGCATCAGTGCATGTAAAAATTTTCTGTCATGATGAATTGAAACGTGAACGGCGGTGCCTTTCAGTGCTTGTTGCTCTGTCTAATAGCACACGTGACAAACTGCTGCACATGCGCAGGCATGATGCGGGACTTCGCGTGCTGCTGAAGCCGGTGTGGGCCCCATTTCGCTCTCACCGGCTTGATCAAACCCACAAGATTAGCATGCCACATTTCTTCAGCCACTGCAGGCTCACAATAATTTGTTCCCAGAAACACAAGGGGCTGGCATCACTTGCCTGCCTCCATAACACATAACTGACCCAAATGCTTCTAAATATGCGCTATCAAGTCTGTTGTAAAAATACTGTACGATTAAATATTTTTTGTGTACTTTTTCACTTGAAATGTGTAACCTATTCCTCATTATGCTTTTTTTTTTCAATGCTTTCTCTGTTCTCTTTTGCTATGTATGCCCCTCCCCATTGTAATGTACTTATACCCTGAGGGCACTGCAAGTAAATAAATAAATAAATAAATAAATTAAAAAAAATAAGGGGGTTTTACGTGCCAAAACCACTTTCTGGTTTTGAGGCACGCCATTGTGGAGGTCTCCGGAAATTTCGACCACCTGAGGTTTTTTAACGTGCACCTAAACCTAAGTACATGGGTAATTTCGCATTTCGACCCCATCGAAATGCGGCCGCCGTGGCCGGGATATAAATAAATAAATAAATAAATAAATAAATAAATATCTTCACCTGGAAATGCTTGCGGCGAACGTTATGCATAATGGCGAGCTTTCTGGTTCTTTCTTTTCCTATCCCCCGCCCGCCCGCCCGGCCGGCGCCTCCGCTGCCGGGGATGGTAGAAACGTGGCGCGCCGCAGAAAGCACGCCGCGAGCGCCGCTCTCTGATTGGTAGACACGTTTCGCTCACTCACAGCGACGGCGTGATCACAGCGCGAAGGGACGCTTAAAGCTATCGCTTTATTGAATAAATACATCCAGCGTCGCTCATTTTATAAGAATTTCGATACTGTGCCAGTGGAGCACTGCAAACCTGTGCCTTTTTACAAGCTCGTCGGTGGACGCGCTGTTTTGTGTGAGAGGCAGGAAAAAAAAAAAAAAATCTGCCTTTTCGCGTTCGTCGAGGAGCATTGTAGAAACGTAGAGGCTTGAAGCGTTTCACCGGCATGACATCGAAATCGTTATTTCGATGCCATGTATTAGTGAAGGATTAGTTCTGAGCAGGGCGCGAAGCCCTGAAGCCCGTAGTTTGATTATGCAGAAGTTTCTCGCGTACGCCGTTGGACGGCACGTCATCTACCGACAGCCAGTTTGGTTTATCTTGGGCAACCTCCACTGCTGCTATGGCTATAGCACCGCTTTTATCCGAATACTTGTGTGCCGTCATTACAAATATAGAACAAAAATTATCAATTAGAAAAGCACCACAAGAGCACCACCACCCTATTTCGCAAAGCCACGCTGCTTTTGGTGCCCGTTTTGAACAGGTTGCTGTAAAAGTCAATACAATTAACGTTTTGTTGCTAGTTACACACGTTCTGGCACCATAGCGTCGTTACATAGTTGGCAGCTGTATAATAAAGCAAAAAGAAAAGAAAAGAAAAGAAAAGAAAAGAAAAGAAAAAGAAAGGCGATATGTTTTGTATTTTGTGCAGGCACTACTTTTAAATCACTCAAACAATCAAGCTGATGCTAGCTGTAGCTTCTATAGCACTAAATGAATTTGATGAAAAAGGATGCACGCACTGCTGTGGCAATGCACAGCAAAACGTCTTAAAGACAGCAGATTTACGGTACGAGAATGTTCATCAGGTAAAACATTGGCCTGCTGTTAATTACTTTCTATTGCCACAACAGAAGTCTCTCGTTGTTGTGTTAGCCTGTGTCTCACGTACGCTCGGTCACACACAGCTAATGGAGAATGCGCGTTTAGAGTTACTTTCCTAACATTTAGGCGGACGAGTGGTGCTGGCACGAAAAGGAAACTGCACGATGTCTGTGAAACGCATGCTGAAGCGCAAACACGATCACTACCCTCGTACTGGCGATGCTGTACCGATTGAATGCAACCGCCTAATACGAAGGTTCGCCGAATTAACGTTACGAGCAAATAAGTTGCCGAAGGGCACTCGGCCTCTTCTATTTAATGGGATAGTTGTGTCGCGCATCCTCAATTCCTTGTCGTACTTTCTTTTTCTCGACATATTCTTAATAATTTGTGGGCGCGCATGTTCCAGCTCTAGCGTGGTCGTGTGGGGGCGAAAGTGACGTTTAGCCTCTATCACCCTCTCACTAGTTGTCGCCCTCAGGAGGGTGTGTATCTGCCAACAGCGGTTTAAATGCCGCTGCCTCTGCATGAGATTTCCAAAAGTGCTTTGCGTCTTCGTGATTCAAAAGACAGATGAAAATGTTCGCGGTTTTGAGGGGGCGCAGTGTAAGACGTATTAAAGTGCTAAATGGTGAAGTAGACACACGTAGATGTTGAAAGACATACATACATACATACATACATACATACATACATACATACAAACATACATACATACAAACATACATACATACATACGGACGGACGGACGGACGGACGGACGGACAGAGAGAAATCAGAATAAGGATCAGTTTATTCTCCGTCGTTAGCGAAGTAGGAATTGCAATGGATTAGGACTTTCAGACTGACTCCAACCAAATGACTGAATTTTATTAGCCCGACGTTTTGGAGCCCATTCGGTTCCTTCTTCAGGGGCTGTTCTTCGGGGGGTGGCGGTGTGCAGTCCTAATCAATTTCCCAACAAGACAGGCAATTCTGTCAGAATGTTTAGCTTCATTGCAATGGATGTATGTGCTGGAAGAGGTGTAGTAGTTCGTGACTATTATTTGACCTACTGTACAGCATGATAAGAATGGAGGTGTTAATGGCGCGAATGCACCTGGAGTGTCTGCATAGTTGCTATCGCAAATTCACAGTAATCATCAAAAATAGTTGGAATGTCATCAGGCACGTTATGATGATGCTACAGGGCTCCGGAGCACAACCGCACGCGCACCGCTCGCGTGCCAACAGCAAATAGCTCTTTGAGGCTATTGGCGAGTGCGTCACATGGCGTAGTACGTGCGCGCGGACCAGTTGAAATTTGGCCACAGATGTTGGAATGAAGCGGGCACATAATAGTGACCCTGACCCCTCGCCTTCCCGTCGTACCTCGATACACGTATGTCTCTCCTCACCAATGGCGTCGCTAGAAATCTTTTTCGGTGTGTAGAGGATGCGGTGAGGGTAGGACGAACGTGACCGGGGATGGGGAATGCGAGAGGAGGATGGGGAAGGTTTAGAAGAAAAGGGCAAGCCTCATAGTAATTCGGAAATTTCGGAAGGATGGAGGGGGCGGTGGCACGCACTGACCTCCACTGGATACCAGCGGGGCCACGTGTCCGGTGTGCCGCTCCCTGGCTACGCCACTGGTCCTCACCATTCTTCTCGCGTAAAACATCGCCTTCGTGCTCACGACATCAGTGCGTGATCTCATGCTCAAAAGCAGAAAGCCCCGGCTAATCGGCCACTGTGGCAAATTTAGAGACGTCATCACCTTCACGAAGCGCACCAAGAAGGAAATACATTTTTACCGCGGAGACTGTTACATGCACAATGAAAGAGATCCGAAAAAAAAATAAGGCACCTTAATCAGAGGCTGCCTACATTGCACGCTGGGATAAGGGAAGATAGGTAGAAAAGCTGAGACAAAATGAAACTCGCAAAAAGAATCTTGCCACCATGAATTAGGCCAAGCAGGGGACCCTCAGGAAAACGCTAACGACGACCGTCGGTACAAGGGAGCCGGAAATGGCGCGCCGTGAAGTAAGACACGGAAGCGCATTCGGCTGAAGGCCAAGCACCGCAGAAAGCGCAGGAGCAATGAGGCTAAATGCGAACTGTCAGGCTCGCTCCGGGAATGCCTCTCCGCGGTGGCCGCATCCCCGGGCGTTGCTGCTCTTGAGACTCGCCTGGCGCCGGCGATAGTCCCGAGGGAGGCACTCGGCGACCAGCCCGCGGCCTGGCGTCGTCGCGTGCCTAATGGGACGGCGCTGTAGGATGCGTCCCGCGGAACACGGTAGCGACACCGCGCACGCGGAATTGGACCGACGCGTTCACGTGCCCTCTCGAGGCCCCCGTGAGACACGTACGGAGAGCTTCAATAATGTAACGCAGAGCAAGCGCTTGCGTAAACAGGAAACAAACGTTCCACCGTCGAAGAGATGCCGGCGTAGCCAGCAGACCCCTGTCTCTTTCATTGCAGCGACTTTTTCTCAAAACTACTGATCACCCTTTTAGACGGGTGCCAGGTCGAGTTTACCTCGTCGCATGTAACCGACTAAGTCCTTTTATTTCTTTCTTTCGCTTTTTTTCGCTGTAGGTCATGTTTCTGTGCAGAGGGTGTTCTGATCGGAAGCACGAGAGATGCAAATGAATCAGGGAAAACGGTGGATTACCTCCTGGCTCTGGCATCGTGCAGCACTCTGCTTAAAGCCGCCATTTCGGTAGGACGGACGGACGGACGGACGGACGGACGGACGAGTAGCTGGATAGATGTTACGAGCATCCCCTTTGAAACGGGGTGGTTACTGATGCCACCGAACTTTTGATTTTCACTCTCTTGTCGGCGTTTATTATTGGTCTTTAAGACTGATACTACTTATGCTTATCTATATAATTGTTTTAGTTACTTATTTGGTTAACCATACTTGATTGTCACGATGCTCGGGGCAAAAAGTCACATTATATAGTCACCTGACTAGGCGTCTAACATCATATTAGCATTGATTCCACAAAAAATGTTCTCGTACAAGACTGATATTAACATACAGGTGATATATGTACAAGTGCAGAAAATAACAGTTGGATTTTACCTATTACAGTGGACATTTACAAACAACCATAACAGAATATACAGCCAGAATTCAAGTACAACTATACAATATAGAACCAGTATACAACTACAATCAATATACAACTATAAGAGTAACCAGTAATTCAAGGATATTATTTCAAATACAATGTCAAACCGAGTCATGGAAATATACCTTCGATTGCTTGCTGGAGAGTTTTAATGAAGGAGAACGTGTAATTAAAGACAGCTATTGCGGGTGGGTATTTAAGAGATTCTGAATTTGCCAATTTAATAACCGCAGTCCATAATTAGTTCTTGTTGTTGGCTTGGTAAATATCAAACGCCTGAAATCGTGTTTAGGGGAAGCGTCAGTGTATGTGGATAGGAATAATTGATAATCAACTGTGTAGTGAGTAAAAATAACTTCAGAATGACAATGACTGTACGTAGCAGGAATACTAGGAATATGGTCCACGATGAAATATGAGGAAACACATTCGTGATAGGGTAAGTTGTGAATTAAACGAACTGCTCTTTTTTCCATGAGGTAGAGATTATCTAAATTGTTTTGAGACGTAACTCCCTAAACGGGGATACAGTATTGAAAACGAGAATAAATTAAAGAAAAATAAAGCTGGCTTTCGAGGTCTATACGGTGTCTGTTTAACACATCTGTCGTTTTCGAAACACCGTGTATAACGAACTGTAGTTGCTGTGTCCATCGCAGATTTTTGTGAAACTGAACTCCTAAAAAGTTGTATTGTGTTACGCGCTCTAGCACGTTATATCGGAATGTAATTAGGTTAACAAATCCTGGAACCTGAAATAGGTTAAATAGTAATGTATTTTGAGTCGGTGTGTTCGTGTTCCCTGACTTCACGGAACCGATTCTCCAGTCGTTCTTCTTGCTGTCCTTCACCGCAAATTTATTAACTTTCATGTCTATTATTCTTAAAGCGTAAGACCTCGAGCCTTTAGGTTTAGGCGCCTGTGTGACTCGGCCTCAGTTGTCAACTGTGCTCATCGAAAACTTATGAGGACATGAAATAAAAAAAAATAATAAAACTAGACGTTTAAATGCGAAATTGCCGAGCAGACATTGAAAGATGGTGGCCCACGATGCATGGTTCCTCGTTTGCTTTCGATACATTTTTAGCATGCCATGACAGCCTTTCTCGGATATGATAACCACCGCTTTTCTTTCCTTTTATTTTTCTTGTTTTCTGCGCTTCCAATATTAGCACACGAATTGGACGTGGCTATGGAGAGGATGGCTCGTTTGAAGATAAATACGCCATTCTACGTATTACGCCTTACGTATTCTACGCCATTCTCGCGTTAAGACGAACAGCTGCGAAGGCCGATAACGCGTAGATTTACCAGCTGATACTGACGGTGAAACCGTGCATATATCGCAACGGCAGTGTTGAGATTTTCCGCGCTGCTCCGGGCCGATCGCTAGTGTTCCGCGCATGCCCCTCCCTATCTTCCACCGCAATCTAAAGTTATTCTTGATTATAATTCATCAAACGTTCACGCCAGCTTTGATCCCTGACATAGAAGGGCAATTGCCGCTTGGATCTGACAAGACTAGAAACCCTGCCCATAAACTGAATGCATAGTAGGCCCTTTCACAGAATTGTTCCGCGCAAGCAAAACGTGCGAGCCCGCGAAAATTTACGCATTATCGTTCGCATAGAAAGGGACATAAATGGTACAGAAAGAGGAGGCAATAATGAATGAAAAAAAACATGATTATACAACAAGGTGGCAACAAAGCTCTCCAAAACAAAACTGATCCCCTTCTACCCACATTTTCTCAAAATTTTCATCACTAGAGCAAGCTTAACGAACGCCGGGTATGATTTGGCAAAAACAAGGCGTTTCTCTTTGAGATTTTTTTTTTGCTCCTTATGTCTTATCATTTTTATATGTAGCGCCTTTTTTTGGCCCTGCAGATAATTCACCGACGGAAGTGTTCGCCTTCGTTTCACTTACTCGTTTAAATGTTCGGTTTGCTTTTGCGTATCTGCGTTTTTGTGTGCCACATTGTTTCAGTTTGCTAATGATCTGCGATCTCTGTAATCCAGTTATTTTTTTAAATTATAGTCGTGAGAAGCGGGAGAGTCAGCGCCGGTTCGAAGCTTTCGCAATTCTCGACATTACAAGAGCTGTGCAAACAGCCCGACCAACTTTGCGATGTCTCTTACGTGGACTCTATTGCGCCTGTGTGCCCGCGAAAGGCTATAGCTTAGATTAGCGCCGTGAAACAGAAAAATAAGCGCGTCGTCTTTTGTATGTGGGCTTTCTGAATCTCGGAACTTAAAACTTGCTTTTATTCGCACTTTGCCGAGAAGCAGATGAAAAGACCCCCTCCGGCTTCTACCAATCTTTTATTAATTGCGTTTGAAGAGATTCTGGCGGCGCCTGTATCAGACGACTGCACCTCCTTTTTCTCATGCAAATTGTGCACAAAGACGCCGCAGTCTCTATAAGCAGATATATTGCTCCCTCCTGCCTATTACGTATGTGAAGGAATAAAAAGAGAAAGAAGGAAAGAAAGAAAGAAAGAAAGGAAGAAAGAAAGGAAAAATGAAAGGAATGAAATAAAGAAAAAGAACGCAAACGAGGGAGCTTTAGTATTCAGCTCGTTCCACTGTTCGTTGTCAATGGGACTTAATGCGTAATGCTGCTCTTTCGCAACCAGTACACGTGGTGAAAAAATTGGGGTGTTGCACACGTCATCCGCTAAATTGCGATTTGTGTTAAAATGAAACGAAAGAAAAATCTGCACGGAAATAAAACTTACAAAAAGGTTAGATTCTTAGCGATTAAGTCGGCGCGTGTACAAAGGGCTCTTCCGAAGGGGCAGTCTCCGCTTCTCACCGTGGGTCACTCTTAATTTGCCTGGCGACGTGAACTATTCGGCGGTGCTTCTAGAAACCAGCGTGCTCCTACAACGACAAAGCAAGGTCAGTGTCAAAAATAAAGGTACATGGTGCGCATGTCTTTAGTCATTAATGAGAAAATATTAACTCTTCTTTAACGTCACCTCTCTAGTATCTTCTGTTAGCAAAATCATCGCATTTCTTCTTTTTCTGCTGACGAATGAATAAAAAAAAAGGATAAAATCATTATGAAGTAAGGGTCCGAGTTTCACAGTTTCTAGCAGACGATGACGAGGTGCCCCGTGCAGACGGCCTCATCAGGCGCCCGCTGCGCGGACTCATTACTGATAGCTATTAAAGTTTGGCCAACAAACACGAAACGACGTAACGGTTTGGTTTCAACATGCTTAGCTCTCGCTAACGGTCGCGCCTGTAATGAAGTTCTCGCTTGTCCCTGGCGCTTTAGGTTCACGGGTTGTTTTCGTCATAATGGTTTGGCATCCACACACATCTTTCCCATTAGTGACAATGTTTAAACTTTTGTACTTTTATATCCCTAACGAATATTTTCAGAATGAGGGGAAGAGGCAGAGGCATCACTGCAACACATTTATTTGGGTGAGGGATGGAGGAAGAAAAAGAAAGATTGGTGAAGTTAGCCATACGTGACTTTAAGGTGCCATGTGCAGTGGAAATGTTGAAGGCAGGGTTAAATTGAAAGATAAAAAAAGAAGTTAATCAATTGATCATATTTTATTCACATGTCGACGTGTCTACTTCCTGGAGATGTGGGCGTTGGTAATTCCCCTGCGTCAAACTTGAACTGCCCACGGATATTTGTGCTCTGTCACATTTCACAGCATCTACAGGGGGTCACACTCGCACAAATGTGGCCTTGTCGTCATCATAATCGAGCAAGTATACGAAATGTCGTCGTCGTCTAAACCGGCATCTCGAAAAGTGCAGTGCAAATTAACAACAAAAAATGGAACAAAATACGACCTTAGTTGGAGCAGAACATGCTAGTGGATGGAGTAAGTTACGCGAATAGTGCTAATTCATTATTACTCAAGTTCGTAAAGCAACAACCGGGCCTAATCGCACTTTATGCGTGCATTGGGTTGCGCGAGTGTTCCGAAAGAAACGAAGTCATTGACTGGCATTCACGGCCATTCACTGCAAAAATTTTAGGAGCGGCTTTGTGGGGGACGCGCGCACACGTGATCACCCGGTCCCGAATAAAGCGGAAGGTAGATGCAAGTCGATAATGAACTTGTGCAAGTGAGCGTCAGTGTGTCGCGACTGTCCCTAAAAAAATTTTACACGAGTGCATGTCTTGCAAACACCGCGTACTTGTTCATAAACTGCAATGACGCTTCAAATAGCGGCAGCATCCAAATTGATGGGGCACAACCTGTGAGCGTGGGAAGCTCATCTGCATGGTAGAGGATTCAACTACCCGTGACGAAAGTTGCTGAGCGCTTGTGTGTAAACATAACAGTGCATTTCACAGTGTGTATTATTCGCGTTCGTGTAGGCTAAGGTTTTGCAATGAAGCACATCGTGCTAACATTTTTTCGAGGTATGAGCGCTGTTTCTTTTTAGTCAAGCAAGCAATAAAAATGTGCTCGGGAGGGTGTTGTAGTAGAAATCCACCGTGTGAAATCACGGCCAACGTATCAGTACAACGGTGGTTTGAGTGAAATTGCGTAACCTTTAGGATCTTCGTAATTTTCAACGAGATTTGCAAACCTTCTGACAACGTGAAGAAAGCGTCGTTCACTCACAGCGAATGAACATGTTTTGCTGACGCTTGTAAAGGAAATTAACTACTTTCGTTCCTAGGTGCATTTTTAGTTTATTCTCAGATGACTCCTCCATAAGAGCTTCCAAATACCCACGGAAAGTATTGTGTGTTGCCAGTTTACGCACTACTGCGCTAAATTTTCTAAATTGTGAGTCGCAGTGCGCGTCAAGTTTGCGAATACTCTACAATTAAGTCCAAAGCAAATCAACAGCCTGTACAATAAAGGTGGACGTGCTAAGCGAATTATCTATTAATTATATGTATAGCGGTCTTCAAGAAAAGACGGAAAGCGCGTATTGGATCTTTGAACATAGATGCGCATTCAGAACCTTACAGGGACGAAGCGAATTGCCGTGAAGTAGTGTAATAAAGTTCCATCTCGAGTTCCTAATAGAGCCGAACGACTGAGTTTACTAATTCTAGTTGCCTTACGTTAGGGCTTCATTTTGTTTTTCGTGGTACGCAGTAAAGCATGACGATGAAGTTGACAAGAATAACAAAGTCTGGAAATAAGAGAAGTAGAGGAGAAAGCCACACGGAAAATAAAGACCGACGTACAAGTGTGGATAAGCCGGTTCGCCAAGCGGAGAAATAAAGAAAGGAAAGAAACAAACATGGAGAGAGGGAGAGAAACCAAGAACGTTGAGAAGTTCCAGGAGTGTGCCGATAGAGTGTCTGGCAAAAAGAAACCTGTGGATGAATACAAACAGGCAATTTTCGTTAGGAAGCTGGAAGAAATAAACCTCGAGTAGCCTTTGACGTTTAAACGTCCTTGATGCTGCTGTGTTTTGTATTGTACGTGCGTTGCTTGTGACTTCCCTCACCAGAACGACTTTGGTATCGTTTGCGATTTTGTACTGGGTTTCTAGGAGTCGAATTTCCCCACGCAACGAGGAAAATTAATTCTTGATTGTCACTCTCAAACATGGAATACACCAACGCACACTTTTGCAGTTTTTGTACTTTTCTTATGGTAGTAGGCTGCACGGAGCTATAACTTTGGCAGCGCCATTTGCAAATATATGTGTGAATCACGGTAAATGAGGTGATGGAAGACTTGCGGTCTACGCTTGGTTGCGTCTCAGTGCTGTTTATCTTATACTTGAATTTTGCTAGTCGCGAGAAATTAACCAATTGCAAGCGGCAATAATTCTCTTGCCAACAGCTAAACAGATTACTTAGCACAAAGTTAATATCTCTATTGCGGATAGCTAACGAAGCTACGCTTACACATGTGCCCGCTCGCTAACTGAGCCGCCAGTGGTCGTTTCAATAAAAACTACAGTTGGGAGTAGCGCATCGCCCTGTGTGTTAGTGTTATTTTTGTGTCTCAGTCTCTAGTAGTTTTGGTGCTAAATAAACGAGTCCTAGGGAGCGACAACCGGGCAAAACTGAGAATCTGCTGTCATCGAGACAACGTCCCCAAAGTGCAATAACTCAATGTTCTTTACGAACACGCGTAGATAGCAGTTTCCTGAAGGCTATGATGGGCCCTTGCGGAAAATAACAGGGGTAGTCTCGTGCGTACGCGACTTACTGCCTACCTTTCGCGCTCCGTATATTTCTCGAACTTTTCCCGACACGTTTTATGCGTCACGAAGGAGCGTTCTCAAGAAACCATTGTGCTCACGCGGGTCGCCTGCAGGAGGTCTCTGTTCTCGAGGAGTGTTGACTGTAATAAAGCGTTCGCGCGTTTGTTTTATTGCTCAATAAAGTCAGTAGGCGTCGCACAGTACCCTATTACTTTAACGAGGACTACTTTCCGCGTAACAACGTTCGCCAATAAGCTTAGCTTCCAACACCATCGTAAATGCGAGCAAGGCCTGTTAACTCGTGCTTACAACGCTGCCCCTGACAGCGAAGTATAGCTAACACAACTACGTAGTACATATACGCTCGGCGTGAAAGGCGCCGTACACGGTCCGCGAACATGCCTGTCACTGGCCTTTTTTTGTTTACTTTCTTTTTCGGTGTCTAGAAAATAAGGTTAGTTCCTCTGCCGTGGAGACACTTTTGTTGCTGCTGCGTGATTTCGGTGAAGGAGCGCAACAGATCGCCCAGCGCTGAGCCTAATCGAGTTACATAGTTCTCCGGGCTACCGGCTTTTAAGTATGTGCGGGATAATCGAGCGGTGTTAAGCTGGATACTAACTCAGTTGATAAGGCTGCCCAGAAAAGCGATCACGAGTGGCACGCGAAGCGAATCCTTATCAAGGGGTAATAAATAGGCGGGGCCTTGTGTGCATTGTGTAACCACTTTCATTGCGCTGCTGAAAGATCGAGAGAGAGAGAGAGAGAGAGAGAGGGGAAAGGCAGGAAGGTTAACCAGGTTGCACCCTGTTTGCTACCCTACACTGAGGGAGGGGAAAGCGGGAAACAAAAGGAAGGGAGATGAAGAAGGGGCAACAAATGATGCGCGCGCACTCTTAACAGCGTTCACCGCGCATTGAAATGTGGTCGCTGGGCCCATCATCATCATCATCATCATCATCATCATCATCATCATTATCAGCCTAGTTACGCCCACTGCAGGGCAAAGGCCTCTCCCATACTTCTCCAACTACCCCAGTCATGTACTAATTGTGGCCATGTTGTCCCTGCAAACGTCTTAATGTCATCCGCCCACCTAACTTTCTGCCGCCCCCTACTACGCTTCCCTTCCCTTGGGATCCAGTCCGTAACCCTTAATGACCATCGGTTATCTTCCCTCCTCATTACATGTCCGGCCCATGCCCATTTCTTTTTCTTGATTTCAACTAAGATGTCATTTACCCGCGTTTGTTCCCTCACCCAATCTGCTCTTTTCTTATCCCTTAACGTTACACCTATCATTCTTCTTTCCATAGCTCGTTGCGTCGTCCTCAATTTCAGCAGAACCCTTTTCGTAAGCCTCCAGGTTTCTGCCCCGTAGGTGAGTACTGGTAAGACACAGCTGTCATACACTTTCCTCTTGAGGGATAGTGGCAACCTGCTGTTCATGATTTGAGAATGCCTGCCAAACGCACCCCAGCCCATTCTTATTCTTCTGGTTATTTCAGTCTCATGATCCGGATCCGTGGTCACTACCTGCCCTAAGTAGATGTATTCCCTTACCACTTCCAGTGCCTCGCCACTTATCGTAAACTGCTGTTCTCTTCCGAGACTGTTAAACATTACTTTAGTTTTCTGTAGATTAATTTTCAGACCCACCCTTCTGCTTTGCCTCTCCAGGTCAGTGAGCATGCATTGCAATTGGTCTCCTGAGTTACTAAGCAAGGCAATATCATCAGCGAATCCCACGTTGCTAAGGTATTCTCCATCAACTTTTATCCCCAATTCTTCCCACTCCAGGTCTCTGAATACCTCCTGTAAACATGCTGTGAATAGCATTGGAGATATCGTATCTCCCTGTCTAACGCCTTTCTTTATTGGGATTTTGTTGCTTTCTTTGTGGAGGATTACGGTGGCTGTGGAACCGCTATAGATAGCTTCCAGCATCTTTACATATGGCTCATCTACACCCTGATTCCGTAGTGCCTTCATGACCGCTGAGGTTTCGACTGAATCAAATGCTTTTTCGTAATCAATGACGGCTATATATAAAGGTTGGTTATATTCCGCACATTTCTCTATCACCTGATTGATAGTGTGAATATGGTCTATTGTTGAGTAGCCTTTACGGAATCCTGCCTGGTCCTTTGGTTGACAGAAGTCTAAGGTATTCCTGATTCTATTTGCGATTACCTTAGTAAATACTTTGTAGGCAACGGACAGTAAGCTGATCGGTCTATAATTTTTCAAGTCTTTGGCGTCCCCTTTCTTATGGATTAGGATTATGTTAGCGTTCTTCCAAGATTCCGGTACGTTCGAGGTCATGAGGCATTGTGTATATAGGGCGGCCAACCTTTCTAGGACAGTGTTCGCACCATCCTTCAACAAATCTGCTGTTACCTGATCCTCCCCAGCTGCCTTCCCCGTAACGATAGTAACGATATTGCCGGCTTTGTCTCTTAACGCACACATCTGATTCTTGCCTATTCCTAGTTTCTTCTTTACTGCTTTTAGGCTTCCTCCGTTCCTGAGAGCCTGTTCAATTCTATCCATATTATAGTTCCTTATGTCCGCTGTCTTACGCTTGTTGATTAACTTAGAAAGTTCTGCCAGTTCTATTCTAGCTGTAGGGTTAGAGGCTTTCATACATTGGCGTTTCTTGATCAGGTCTTTCGTCTCCTGCGATAGCTTACTGGTTTCCTGTTTAACGGCGTTACCACCGACTTCTATAGCGCACTCCTTAATGATGCCCATAATATTGTCGTTCATTGCTTCAACACTATGGTCCTCTTCCTGGGTTAAAGCCGAATACCTGTTCTGTAGCTTGATCCGGAATTCCTCTAGTTTCCCTCTTACCACTAACTCATTGATTGGTTTCTTATGTACCAGTTTCTTCCGTTCCCTCCTCAAGTCAAGGCTAATTCGAGTTCTTACCATCCTATGGTCACTGCAGCGCACCTTGCCGAGCACGTCTACATCTTGTATGATGCCAGGGTTCGCGCAGAGTATAAAGTCGATTTCATTTCTAGTCTCACCATTCGGGCTCCTCCACGTCCACTTTCGGCTAACCCGCTTGCGGAAAAAGGTATTCATTATCCGCATATTATTCTGTTCTGCAAACTCTACTAATAACTCTCCTCGCGCACTGCTTCGCATAGCATCGATTCCCACAGGGCGTGGGATCTGCCGGCCTTTTTCATGTTGCTCTAAAATTTTCTTATTGACACTGTTATTCTAATTATAATATTTGAGAAGTTGAATAATTAGTTAAGACTAATGATGTAATTAGACGGCATTAAAGATAATAATATAAGTTTCTCTATTTGACGGCAAACAACATTACCTTGGCTTTGTCCGACTACGTGGCATATGAATATTTTTACATCTTGGTACACGATAGGCGGGCACCCTGCATGTATGTAGGCGACAGGATTGTGGCTGCTTAAAAACCACGTATAACAGCGTAAGCTGCTAAGTAAGCAGCAATAAGCAGCAATAAGCAGCAGTAAGCAGCAGTAAGCAGCAATGAAGATTGCTGAAGAACTCTATATCTTATAAATAAAAAACGATAGCACAATTTTGTAGACTGCACCTACTAATAGTTCCTAAGCTGGCAAATTTTAACCAATTCGCATAACCTGTAATGTTAATATTTGTCCGCTTTAGATGCTCTAACGCATGCAGTTTACAGAGCTGCGATATTTGTTTTTGTACAGAGCTACGAACAGCTAAACTTGTTCTATTTTTCTGAAACTTACCACTTTTCGGCAATTTAGCAAAAAAATTGAGTGCCTGATTAAAAAAAAACTCTGCTTTCTAACGTCATTAAACTTTTAATTCCTCTCTCAAATACAAGGAATTGAACTCAAATTGGTCTCATAAAAGCATTCCTGCATTTTATAGGCATTTGAATAGGCACCATCGGAATTGGCCCCGAGCCTCTCAATATCTTCAGAAAAAAAAATTAATACGACTCTGTACAATCACTTCGCAGAAAGCCCGTGGTTTCAGTTGGTCTGATAACAGCTGATAAGGTGAGACACGTGCGCCAGCGTGACTAGGGACGGTCGCTTAATTTTTTTTATTCGATTAGCGATAGCGATTAACCATTCATCGCTTTGAATGCACGGTTTTTCACCGATTCATATATTAATCGAAATTTTCGGCGGGCACTTTAAAAAAGTTGAAACACAGTAATCTACTTTTGTAGGAACCTATTTTAATGTTTGAGAGGTGGAACCAAGTTAGAAATACAAGTGTACGAAATTTGATAAAGAATAATCTTTGATTTGTTAAAGAATAAGTAGAGTTGGCAATATGGTGGGGCCAGAAATTGCAATATCCAAAGGGGAAAGGAAAATTGCTGGTTTAGGATTTTACCCACATGTGTCTTCCTACAGAGCGAAGTAATGTCAATTGGCTGGGATGTTTGGGTGAAACCGGCGCCTTCTTTGAATGTACACCCAACCAGCATGCGAGGATAGACGCTCGGAAACTATAGATTTGGTGGAGTCGACGTGTACTCCATCGCTATTTCAAATACGTGCTCCTAACCGGCACGAATGATGTTCCACGTCTTTAGTGGACTGGGTGTGACACGACGATTAACGACTGGGTTTCTACAGTATGCCATGAATTGCGCGAAAATTTCAAGCCTCCGGCTTCAGGCGGCATGGTGGCATGTGGGGAAAGAGAGGGGAAGCGTTCGGTTCGGCATCACTCGGGACTCGCAAAAACAGTCGATCTACTCTATTCTATTCTATCCTATTCTATTCTAGTGAGATTTCAAAATTTTCGCGCCAGTCCTGTCAAGCTCTAGAAACGATGAATCGAACATGTCTAATCAATTAAGTCGAATAAATTAAAGGTGGACGTCGGTTACGATTATTCGCTTTGCGGGATATGTATAATCGAATAATCGATGAATCCTTCATAGATATTAGCAACCCTAAGCGTGACGTGTGACATAACTCAAAAGGCAAAACAAAAAAAGTTCGAAATAGGGCGAATTGCACGAAGTAAGGGAGCAAAGAGACGCTGTGGGACATATAATATCCTCGCACTTAAAGTGCACCTTTGGGCTTGGCGTTCCTAAATATTGATTTCAATACTGCGCTCTAAGCTTTCAATATTTCGGCGGCCTTCGACCTCAGCTATTTGTGATATGTTGTCCCCGGCCAGTTTCGCAAAAACTCATCGGTATGTAAAACAGCCCGTGCAGCAGTTCTACGCGCTCTAAGGCACAGGCGTACTCGCCCTTCCCCCTCTTCCCCCCCTTCCCACACACACACGAATTCAAACACGCCACCAGTTACACAATCAAACGAGTGATTTATCCCGTGTTTATTTGGAGCGGCTCATTACGAGACCTCGTAATCAAAACGCACCCCCTGTCTCTCTTAGCGCAAAAGTTTCAAACTTACTCCAACTGTGCTTTCTCCTACGGCTCGGAAGAATCGCATAACAAAGACCTGGAATACGGGCTTGGGGGTGGTCTGCGCGAGGGCGAGATTTCGCGTTGTCGGCCTCATTAGTCCAAATTCATGGAGGGCGCATTGTTTCGAGCGCGCAGCCGTGGAGTCCAGTGCTGACGCGTTTTCCAACACAATAGGGACGCCGCACTGCGTCCTTTGTACAAATGCTGAAGCGTGAGGCCACTTGACGCATCCCAACAACGGCTATACTGCGTCATTAGCCACATACGGCGCGCTGTCTTATTTGACGCGGAGCGCTTGTTTACTCGTTGGCCTAGAGCTTTCTCGCGTAGTAAACCGAGAATATCAAGCGGCCATGGCGAGAGCCGCTGTGTTCTTTTACTCGGCCAATTAGATGCGCATAGTTGCATAATGAAACTGCTGAGTGAAATTCGGAGCTGGCTTCTCCGCACAGCCATCCGTACACAGTGCTTCGTACAGCATTGAAATGGTGGGTGTAACATAGTACACGGACTCTTTAACATTCGCTCCTTTGGCTTCACGCGACCTTCTGCCTTGTTGTTTTTACCAAGTATCATTATCGAACTATAGCTCAAAGGTAATAATTGGCCTGATTTACCCTTCAAATGTATATCTCAGTTTCACATTTCAAATAAAAATAAACTTTGTACCTTATTTGATATGTGTTGATTCATGGTGAGTGGCGCTTCCAAAATGTCGTTCGGATGTAGCAACATGAATTCAGAAATCCCGAGATGCATTTGTGCAGTTTAAAAACGTAACAGAATGAATATGTTGTCAACGTTAAACGCTCTATTTATATAAGGAAGCGTTGCGCGACTATAGCGCACAACAAAGCTGCAGAGCCCCCCCCCCCAAATAAATAAATAAATAAATAAAAACAAATAAGAACGAGAAAGAAACCTGCAATGTGTTTGTGTTTGCAATGAGTTTTCAGCGAAGTCATGAGAAGTTGTAGCAAAATCCGCATATACAACCCGTTATTGACGTGATAGTTGAAGTACTGCGGCGCCAAATTTGCTTTGAGTAATTTTCGTGGGACACTTTAGGATTCGGAATGGGTAGATCCTACATTCTCCTAAAGTATGTTCCCCCTATTTGCCTATAGAGGCTAGTTTGACGGCACCACCTGCGCCATTTTTTTGCGCGTGCGGTGCAAACGGGCTATCTTGGACAATCGAGTTGCGCCATACTGTCTAAGTCGCCATCCTAGCTCCATGAGGCTGCTAAAGCGGTTCATGAGATTGTGTGTTCTGGACGGCAAATGAAACACATGTCCTTGTCCTCACACAAGTTTTGATGGCCGTACTCCTGTATTAAGTTATCTGCATTAGTGTTACTCTTCCCGCTCTGTCAATTGCGTCTTTTTCATTTACTTGCAGAATTACTTGTCTGTCATCAATTTAGCTGTATTCTATCTTTGAGCATGTTGGACATTTCAGAACGTTTCTATTTAGTCGTTTCATATTTTAGCGTTGCATAACTTGCAATGTACTACAATGTGTAATGTTGTCAGTAGTTCATCGTTTCTGTACCGATGTCGATTGCCCAGTCACGCTCACAAACATCTTTGCTTAAGCGGGTTCGTTATTCAAATCTTTACGTATCATAAAGATAAACAGGTATTGTATTCTGTCGTATCTCGTCAGCTATGATTTGCTCGAAATGCCAACTTGTAGAAAATGGCAATATGGGGTTTTAGAATGAGTGTGATTTTCTAGCCTCTGTCAAATCTTGCCATATTATGTCATATTCGCAATTTTATTAGTTCTGTCAGATTAACAGAGCAACTCCACCATCAAGGGTGTCATTATAACGATTTTGTCGCAAGATGCCGGGACTTTTATTGTCCTTTAGCGTCATTTTTTTTTCTATTTAGCTAGCAGCGCTATCCTTTCGCGACTCAATATTTAAATTGGCGACATTCTAGTTACCTTGAACTTCGGAAAGTCACTTCAAAAGGGACTTTATAGAACGCATCTTATTATAAAAAAGAAGCTACAACTAAGCGGCCTATAAACAGCTGCACGGTACAGTTTACACGTTTGCCATCACAGCATTAACATGACAAAACGGGGGCTACAGATAATAGTTCTTTCGCGTGCGCCATGAAGACGAGAAAACTTTCAGACATGAACCGAACGAAGTGCGTTTTTATGCCGGACAAGTCGGGTCACCTGTGTTCTGTCGAACCGCGCTGTATTTGCCACCTTAGTTAAGGTAAACGCAGAGTTAGAGCTGGCATCGTCTACTGAGTCAACACTGTATTAGTACGTATTATGTATTTATTATGTACCTAGTATGTATTGGTATGTTAGCAACGTATTATTATTGGTCCAGCTGGTCTTCAGCATGGATTGGCCTAAACCCTTATCGTAGCTGCAAGATTAAAAGCTTTATTGCAATACATGTTTCACAGAAAGCGCCCAGGGTCTCCCTTATTCACGTTGCATTATTTACTCACACGTAGTACAACAAGCAGGTAATGGAGCGTTTTCGTATGCTTGAAACCGACGCAGTGAATATACGGAGGTTCGCGTAATTTCTCAAACTTCAGTGACCAGTAAGCGGCAACTTTTCGTTTTAGAGTACTAAGTGTTGCTATTTTCTTTAGTAGAGGCGCACGTAAACGACGTTGGCCTGACATATATGTGACGCTGGCCGCTCTTTTTCGCTCAGTCAAACGATTCTTAACAAGCGCAATTGTGCAAGAGTAATACAAAGAATAAAATATGAACAAAATTCGTAACACCGACTTTAGTGTTAACACACACTACCGGTTCACTTGGCTTTGTTGACCTTCTATCACCATTCTATCTATCTTCTATCTTATCTTCTATCTATGACCTGCTATCTTATTGACCTTCTATCGCCACAGCGGCGCGTCACGCAGCGACTGTATCGGCGACGCCAATAAACAAACCGTAAAGCCGGTCGATTCGGCAGCGGATTCGAGCCTATACGTCCGACGACGTGCCGTGCATTTACGACGTGTATATGCCCCGGGAAATTACCTCGGGACCTTCAATGGCCAGTTTTTCACCCCGTACTTTTCCGGCACCTTTGCTTATCTGTGCTTCACTGCAGTTTGTAGCGCGAATGCTTATTAGCCAAAGTGCTGCTCGATCCATCTCGCTGATGAGCCGTCTCGGTTGAGTGGACGAGGGAACGGCGAGGACGTCACGTTTCCTCAAAAAAGGAAAGAAAGAAAGAACAGAAAAAGACCACAGAGCGCGCATATGTGGGCGCATCGGGTTCAATTACAGAACCGGAGACGACGTGGATGCGCGGCTGACGGAGTGGATTTCGTTAGCAACCAGCCAGGAGGTTACAGAGATATAGCTCCTTTCTTTTTCTGTTTGAGTAACCGAACCCGATCAGCTTGATTCCGTGGCTTGCTTAGCCGTATAGAGCCGGCATTACTTTAACACCACGGTGGTTCGGTGGCTGTCGCATTGTGCCGCTGAGCACGACGTCGCGGGTTCGATACCAAGCTGTGGCGGCTGTGTTATAACATGCGCAAAAATTCTTGTAAACTGAAATTTTGACCGCAGGTCAGTAGAGAGCCAGGGGTCAAAACCGATCCGGAGCCTCCAACCAATAGCTCTTGTATTGTCAACCGACATTGGGATACTTTAGGCTGCGGGCTCTTGCGTCTGCGACGCACAAAGCCAAAAAAGCGTGGCTGTGTTTTTTGAGATGCTGGTGAATCTAAAAAAAAAAACACACGCACACACACACACACACAGCCGCGCTTTACGACTCACGACGAACTGAACGACAGTCACGTCAGCGTCTGAGCGCGTGCTTGCTGTTAACAATGTTTCCTCTTCTACCCATGTTTTAGTACCCTTTCCCCCTTCCCCAGTACACAGTGGCGAACCAGTGCTGCGAATAACTTTTTCAACAACAAGAAAAGAAAAACTACACCATCGCCACACGTTACCTTCGCCATGGCCCTATAATTGAGCCTACAAACCAACTTGTCGGTGTAGTTATTAACCTACACAATTAAAAATATCAAAAATGTTAATAATGAATAACTGGCTGTCGAAGCGAATCACTGTAATCGTTAAACATTAAAAAGAAAGAAACAACGCTTTCTAATGAATGAACCTTCTTGCAACTGACGCCTCATGCACATTCAACAAGCCTTCTTTTATGGCTAAAATTTGCGCATTTCAGAACTTGCCATGGGTTTTGCTTCCACCCTCATGGAACCTAAAATCTGAAACTCTCCTTGAGAATTGCAGCGGCAGAAATGCGCAAGAGTAATTTTTCAGTATGCTAACAACAACAACAACAACAACAACAACAACAACAACAACAACAACAACGAAAGGAAGGCCCAAGAAGGGATCAGGTGTTTATTTTAAAAGTTTCTCGTCTTGGGGTGTGAAGGTGACTGTCTTGCATGAACACTCCACGAAAGTGATATTACATGTAAACTAATTCTAAAAACTCAAGCGAAGCTTTACGTTCTGTAAGTTTCCTTTCGTTAGTGTATAGCATGTTGCTCTTTCTTATTTTATCAACGCTCACATCGGCGTTTCCAGCTTTTTACAGCGACAGCCAAATTATAAAGCCGCTGTTCAGGTTTTCAGCTCAATCTTATCCTGCGGTGCTTGTTTTGACATCGTTCATGCTGGAGGGTTATCTCTCAGTTGAAGCGTAAGAGGTGCGGCAAATGTAATACTACGGGTCGGACCAGAGTTATGTGTTGACTCCTGCTTTCTCAGCTGACAAGAAGGCAGCGTTTTCCACAGTTGCACAATTCGCTATGGATTAGGCAACAAGTGAGGAATTCGCTTCACAAATGCGTACAGCTTCGTTCTGGTTTACATAATGATAGCAACAGTTACTGAACTTCATAAAAAAAGCTGTCCGGAGGGCGGCGCTTTTCTAAAAATCGATGGCAGCTGCCTCATGGACGAACTGTTGGTGGCAAATTCGGAAGTCATGTACTTCAACTTACATCTCAAGAGGAAGTTTTTACCTCAGAAGCTTCTACCTCCATACATGTGAACGAAGATATAAGTTTTCACAGGATCCATTGCACAAAATTTGATGAACTTTTTGCATTTAAAATATGATGATAACAGATACATGGCGTAGGGAGCAGATTGTTTATTAAGGTCATGCATTTTTTTTACTGAAAATTGGTGAACTTGCAAAGAAAGAAAATTGAAGCATCAAGTTTACAACATTTTAACTCAGTATCACGATTTTATACGCTGAACCTAAGAGACATCTAAAGACGACAGAATACGTTTACTACCCATTGCTCCAAAATATACTACTATTTTGTGAGTGAGACTCCTGCAAAGCCCTCGTAAGCATTGTAATAACCTTAGGTAAGTTTAAACTGATACTTCAAATATGTCCGCTTGAGATGCTCTAGCAGACGCAGTTTAAAAAACTACGACATCTTTAAAAAAATTGAATTCTCGTGTTTTACGTGCTAAAAGCATGATATGATTACGAGGCCCGTCGTAGTGGGGGACTTTTGACCACTTGGGGTTCTTTACCGTGCAACCAATGCATGGTACACGACCATTTTCGCATTTCGCCCACGTCGAAGTGTGGCTGCCGTGACCAGTATTTGAACCCGCGTCCTCAGTATTAGCAGCGCAATGCTAAAAGCCACTATGCCGCCACTGTGGGTATGATATCTGTTTTTAGTGCAGAGTTAGTGCAGAGCAGAGTTAGTACAGTATTAAGATTTGTCCTCAATGTTCTAACTGACTGATATTATTCATTTTTTTCTAAAACTTACCAGGCCATCAATCAAAATATTTTGCTTCCTGCTGTCAGTAGAACTGAGCTTTATCTCGTAAATGCAACTGAGTTCTTTGGATTGGTCCAGTGGTTGTCAAATGGCAGAATTTCTGCGTTTTACACGTGCTAGCTTGAGTAGATAAATGGTAGTTGACCCAAAGCTAAGGATCTCTCTTAACGCACGTGTTTGTGCAGAACTTGCAATCCGCGGCGCACAAACGTAAACATCTTTCAACAGTCGCAACACTTGTGGGTCCACTTGACAAGCTTCACTCATGGTTGGACAAGGTTATACAGGAAATTAATATTTCCCTATTCTCCTGCAAATTCTTGACTTCTTCAACCAGAAACATGAAGTGTCCTACATGTGGGTTGAACATCGTACTCTTAAGTTTCATCGGGTTGGATTGCTCCAGGATTAGCACGTTCTCTGACCTGCTTAGTCTTTTCTTCTGAGGCCATAAAAATGCCAGGGGAGGGAGAAATACCATAAACTTTGCCAAAAATTGGCGGGCGCCCGTACAGCCTTACCAAACAGCGAAAAAATAAAGTTACTGTGGTTAAATGCCTTACAGTCGGCAACAGTGCAGAAAATGTGACCCAGCCTGGATGACTTCCCTGCTTTTATTTTGTCACTTCTTTATCTGCTCAGGACATTACGCCCCATAATTTTAACCAGTGTATCGTTTAGTTAATATCCACATAGTTAACAGAGTTAAGCGGCCTATACATAAAGTGGGGCTATGAGTCGCCATAGTGGAAGGTTCCTCGAAGAGTTTCGTCCCATAGCTTTCTTCGACGTGCAGGATGTTTGCACTGCGCCTCGATTGGGATAGCTCTTCTTTTTGTACATTTATGCGAACGTTAATGCAACCGAGTTTTGACGGTAGCCCGGGACTATGCGCAGCGCATACAGATAACAAAGGTGAGTGAAATAGAGCCACGAACACCAGATAAAGATATCGAATTAGGAGCACAGTGAAGCAGACGTGCAGTGAAGCAGACGCCTGACGTGCATGTTCGTCTGTTTCACTATAGGTAGGATGAAGGTGCTAAGGTAAGGTACGTACTATCACGGACGCTGGACTAATTTAGTTCACTCAAGTTTATTTAACGTGCACCTCAATCTAAAAGCACGGCCGTTCTTACATTCCGCCGGCATCAGTATGTGGCCGCCGTAGCCAGGGCTCGACCCCGCGACCTAGTGCCCTGCAGAGGAATGCTATAGCCGGCCACTATAAGCCACAGCGGTGGGTGCGAACAGAAGATGCGAAAACAAGCTGTGGGTCAGTTCCAAGTAAACAGCTCGCAGCACTTAGTAGACGTTTCACCTTTTTTTGGGCAGAGCCTGGAAATGCTTTTCTGGACATTGTCAAATTCCGCCGTACTGTGGAATTCACCATCTTGTAAGCTCTAATTAGCCCACGGGGCTGATACGTCCCCACCCATTGACTCAAAATGCCGTCATTGCAGAACTTGAAAGTATGGCGGAATTGGATGTTGTTCAGCATAGCATCCCGAATCGACAGCCGGCATGTACAGGCGCTCCCAGAATAATTCGGAACGCAGCACACACGGCCGCTCGCCGGCGGAGCGCGCCCGTGGAAAAAGTAGTATCATGGTCTGCGCGTGCGCGGTCTCCCTAGCGAGCAAGGTCGGCTCCCTAGTGCATCTAGTTTGTGTTGCGTTGCTCCAAAACAGTAGCCCTAGGTGCCCCTTAACGTTTTGTCAAGGGGGGCTGGGCCGGTGGTGTCTGTGACAAGTTGTATCTGCGCATGCACTCGCGTTGGATTACAAGCGCTCGTGTCTGCATGTTCGGGGGCTTAGGCGCCTTTTTTCTTTTTCATTTTTCGTGTGGGCTGTATTTATCATTAGCTCAAAATATTTATGGTAGGTGACTGTGACTAGCGCTGGCAAAGGGCGGCGTTTTCGTCTGACGAAACCGTCATGATATCGGCGGCTCGATTGATAAAGGGATACGAACATATTTAAACAATGACAGTTACGCGAATTCCGCCTTATTCCAATCGAGGCAACATGCCGAAAAGAGTGCCGATGAATGTGCGGAGACATATAATTAAGCTCAGTTGGCAAGGTATACCTCAACGTGAGATATGCCGCCTCACAGGAAAGTCTATAAGTGCGGTCAACCGAATAATCCAAGCATACAGGGATGAAGATGGACGATTCAAAGATGCAGCATGACCGGGACGACACCGATGGACGTCGGAAGAGTCCGACCTTCTCATTGTTGCTGCAGCCGTTGCTGATCCTTTTCAGAGCGCCCACCAGATCAAGACAGCCCTCAGCCTGCAAGCCAGTGAGGAAACAATTAGAAGGCGCATGCGAGAGGCTGGTCTTCGTGGATTTGTCGCGGAACAAAAGCCACACCTTACGGAGCGCCAAAAACGCCGGCGCCTTGAGTTTGGCAGGGCATATGAACGCTGGACGACTGAAGAATGGAAGGAAGTCATATTCTCAGATGAATGGACATTTTCATCTAGATGGGATCAAGAGCGCCGCGTATGGAGACCATATAACTGGAGGTATTTTCATTTTCTTTCTGATCTTTTCCGCACAACTTCTTCGGACGCGTGAACGGTATTTCATCTGAAAAGACCATTATCTATTCCCTTCTTTTCGTGTAGATACGAGCCTGGGTATGTTTCCGAGGTCTACAGCAGCGGCCCCTGTACTGTCAACGTTTGGGGAGCAATTAGCAAAGAGGGCCTCGGTCCGCTAATCCGACTGTCCCCATCGTTCACAGCTGAAGCTTACTGCGAAATTCTGGACTACCACCTATTGCCATACGCTGTGGACGGGCCATTTAAAGATGGCTGCTACTTGTTCCAACAAGACCTGAGCCCGGTGCACACCGCCAGAGCTGTGGAAAAACTTCAAGAACGTGGTGTTCGCGTTCTTGACTGGCCTCCGAAAGGTGCAGACTTCAATGTTATGGAGAACGTGTAGGGCATGATGAAGGAAAGTTTATCCAAGCTGAATCTGGGAGGGGCCAGTGCCGACGAGCTCTGGCTCGCCGTAACGCGCGAGTGGAAGCGCCTGGTTGAGAGAAGGGACTTCGTAGATGCGCTCTACGAGTTAATTCCACGCCGCGTACACGTTGCGCTTCGCGTGGACGGCGCATTCGCGAGATATAGATAGCGGAACATGCCAACCGCTTAAGACGAAACAGTTACGTTTCGATTCCTTTTGTTTACTGTGTAAAAAATAAACCCAGTGTTCTTCCTGTTGTTTAGATTTACTGTGTTCTCCTTACTATTTTTTTTTGCATGCAGCTCACACAGCCTACCCTTTATTATTTTTCTTTCTTTATTGATTTATTTAAGACAATGAACAGATTGTCTTAAAGGACACGGCTAAAGGCAAACATTTGCCTGACTAGGCAGTGCCACCCGTATCATTGTATATTTCCTCTGAGCAAAAGAAAATGAGCATGAAAATGAGTATCTTCGCCAACAAACGCCGACACGCGATCAATACGTAGGGATACTCGCTACCAATGGTCCAGATTCCGTGATTGATTGGCGCAAAATATATGCGAACCACGTAACGGGGTGCGCCAATAAATGACTAGAGTCGTGAAGAGTTCATTAGAGTGCCCTTTGCATGAAATGACTTCCTGTGCGTGAAATTGGCCTTCATGAACGTGCCGCGTTATTTCATTTTGTAAACTCTTTTATTGCCGCTATCGCAGACACACCCGTTAAGAGGGGTCATGTAATAGTGGAAATTGTCCTCGTATTACAAAGCTAGTAGTAACATGGATAGGGAGATATTTTACTAAGAGCTAATGCTGCGCAGGACAGGCTCACATGGCGGAAAAATAAGGCAGCGATGCCGTTGTAGCCAAGCCGCCTCACTAGCACGTAATAACGCAAAGCATTGCTATATCCCAGACGGGATGGAGACCATGGCGAGAATACGCTGCAAGGAATCCACAAGCCTTTATTTATAGATTACGGTGCATTCATGCTGTGCTACAGACATTCATTGGCCCAGCCCCCATTGCACAATGCTAAAGGGCACCTAGCGCTACCTTCTTGGAGCAAGGCAACGCCAATCTAGATGCACTAGGGAGCGAAACTTGCTCGCTAGGGAGACCGCGCATGCGCAAATCTTGTCTGTATTTATCCGCCGGCGCGCTCCGCCAACGAGCAGCTGCGTGTCCGGCGTTCCGAATTATTCTGGGAGCACCTGTACATCAGTTCTAATCCCAGTAGCGGTGACAAAGTTTTTCTTTTTCCTCACCTCATGTCAAGAGCGAAGCTGTAGATAATGAAGTTGCCTGATGACAACTACGACATCACGGAAAGGACAGAATGACGCAGCAAACGCAGTTTCGAGCTTCTCAACGTCCATGAAAAATACGATCGTACATTTTTATGGATTTGCTATTCATACCGATAAGTAGCTAAGTAGGTTAGAATCGATGTAGCCGTCAGAGCGCCTTCGCGGAAAACGAACTCGGATTTTTATCCCAAGCCCAAGAGCTGGTATTAATTACCAAGAGTTGGTACTAAGGTGTAGTAAACGTGTAATAATAAAGGTTGCGACTTTTGCGTTTCGCCTTTTCGGCTTCACTTTGTATCAGCCATCCTTCGTGGCCGCCTTTTGCGTCGGCTTTGCTATACTGCGTTGATCAGTCAGCACAGGCGCAGAACAGGCTTGTCTTAATTGCGAATGTAGCATCGTCTAAAAGCGCCGTGGTATGCACTGGAAAACCAACACCTGCAAACGGGACCCCCAAGATGCATATGTCCTAACGGCATATTTTTAACGGCTCCAACAGTTGAACGTGCCTCGAATGTAACGTGAAAAATCATTCGCACGAGAAGTTAAAGTCCTGCGAATACTGCACGGTAAAAGTGTAACTTTCTTGTGACCAAGTGCCTATATTTGTTTTAGTGTACTTCTCGAAGGGGGTGTTTTACAAGTTCGAAACTTCTGAAGATGGAAGGCGCCGTACGTTGCCTGTTTTATAAAGTCAGAACTTCTGAAGATGGATGGCGCCGCACATGGCCGGTACATGGCATAGCTCAACGAAGGTGTTCAACTACGGCCACCCATAGCTCAAAGACGCAAAACGCAATATTAGAACAGAAGGTTATCATGCGACCTGGAAAAACATCAAGAACTCATCTCAGAAATCAATTCGTAATGATGCTGTCGAATTACAGAGGGAGAAAGAAAAGCAATAAGAAGAATGATAGGGCGGTAAATGAGAGGTGCGTGGTTCCCTACCCTCACCAGGGGTGCGATAAACGGGTTCACAATGAGAAAAAAAAAGAAAGCTAATGGTCTCACTCGTGTTGGAGGTTCTCTAACTCATATACGAGAGCATCCGGGAGTACGTGTGTGCAGGACAGCGGGGACGAGGATACAAGATGAACGTAGCGAAGCATCCGGATGCGACCGAGACCAGCAGGCCAAACGGACAATTAGTCATGTCTCTCGTTTCCCTGACCCCATTTCAGCACAACCCTTGGTAAGACGATATAACTGAGGGACACTGGAGGCCAACAGTATGTAGTTCGTTGTGGTGCATTTCCACAGAACTTCCCACAAATAATTACCTGAGGGAAATGTCGCGCTACGATCGTACGGCTATTAAGCGAGTGATGAATGGTAGGTGGACTGCCGACAAGTTTTTGTGTCGTTATTTATTACGATTTATTGTCTAGATTTCCCAGCAATCATTCTTTTCTAAGCACAGCTAGGCAATAAGCCTCTGCGCACATGCCTATGCATTGCGAATTGTTGCGCTCGTAACGAAACATTTCGATGAAAATGGTCACTTTTCTGTTTGAACAAATTTGAAGCCAGAACGACAATGTTAAGCCGAATGCTCATTTGACAAATGATTTTAATAGGGGCTCCGTTTCCACGGTTCCTTTGAGTACTGGTAATTTTTGTAGGAAACTGTATGGTACATTAGGTTTCTGTGTTGCTAAACTGTTCCCGTTATGAAAAGCGCTGTGTGCTCGAAAAGAGTGGACGCAAAGCGCACACTTGAAAACCGAAGCCTGACCATGTTGTACCACAACCTTCACAATTTGGCTGCGCTTGCTCTAGACGCTGTTCGTTCGAAGTGGACCTACCGTATAAGTATGACTGAGAAATTAGGAGTGGTTGTTAAAAGTTGCTGATGTTGCACTGTGCGCAGCAACAGCGCGACCAAGGCAACGCAACGCTACTTTTACGTTAGGCAAAGGTTTATGCATGGCTTATGCAAATTCGCGATTTACGAAACAGATTGCCAGGAGCCGAAGTGGGTCGACCACGTTGGGAATCTCTCAATGTTATGACTTCACGAGCGCTAATAGCTTCTACTAGCACCATCCAGTGAGGGGGAAGCTGTATGTTTAGCTGCGGTATTAATCGTCCTTATTCTGCATATTTCCGCTCTACGTGTATGCGCTGCTTGCCTTTTACGTGAGGAGCCGTGAGCAATGAATCAATTTTTTCCCAATGCCCTACCAGACCTTATATAAGACAACATAGTCATTATGTTTTGTTTCCCACGAGTCTAAACTCGCGCGCCATGGATGTGCGATGCCTCCAACGCCACAGGCGATGCGCCTCATCACGCCAGCATTGTGGGACGCCCGGTAGCTGCCACGGCGCTGTTCCTCCTGCGCAGCAGCAGTTGCTTTGAGTGCTGTGTCTCGACAACATTGTTTGAATATAACAGCGTCCGAGCAGCTCAATCGCTACGCGAAACCTTGCTATTGCCGGGAATGATTCGCACCTTAGGCGAAACTGCGAAATTTTTAGTTGAGACCTGAAACTTCCAAGTATAGGTTCTGTAGGTGACGCGGTGGCATTGGCTTGATAGAGCTCCCCCCCCCCATATGTAAAAATAAAATAAATGTGTAAATAAATACGAAACAAAGATACCGGTGGCTTGTCGGCTTTGCGAAGAAAGAACTATTTTGTCCTGTACACAATTTAAGAGCGCATTGCTTTAGATCTGTTGAATTATAAGGATCCCGCCTCTTGCCAGATGGTGCACGTGGTTTATTTCTCTGCATTTCTGTGGAGAAAGTGGCGTATAATTGTTATTATTCGCAGAAAATAGCCTCGGTAGGTTAGGTGTCTTCTTTCAGGACAACATTCATTTGGGCTAGATGGTGCATACTTGAATTAGGAACGAACAGCGCCAACTAAGACGATCACGAGAGGGATCGCTTGCCCTGTGTCGTTCTCCCTCTCGTGGTGGTCTTAGTTGGCGCTGTTCCTTCTTCCTAATTCTAGGTGTCTTTTATTGGCAGAGTTATTCGCTTTCAGGCCTGTTACCGGCTTTCTTTGCGAGGGAAACGCAATACTATCCATGTGCTTTCCTTTTTTTTAATCACTAGCTATAGTCTTATATATAGCTTTCATTGATTACGAGAAAGCGTTTGATTCAGTCGAAACCTCAGCAGTCATGGAGGCATTACGGAATCAGGGTGTAGACGAGCCGTATGTAAATATACTGAAATATATCTATAGCGGCTCCCCAGCCACCGTAGTCCTCCATAAAGAAAGCAACAAAATCCCAATAAAGAAAGGAGTCAGGCAGGGAGATACGATCTCTCCAATGTTATTCACAGCGTGTTTACAGGAGGTATTCAGAGACCTGGATTGGGAATAATTGGGGATAAGAGCTAATGGAGAATACCATAGTAACTTGCGATTCGCTGATGATTCGCTGGTGCCTTGCTTAGTAACTCAGGGGACCAATTGCAATGCATGCTCACTGATCTGGAGAGGCAAAGCAGAAGGGTGGGTCTAAAGATTAATCTGCAGAAAACCAAAGTAATATTTAACAGTCTCGGTAGAGAGCAGCAGTTTACGATAGGTAACGAGGCACTAGAAGTTGTAAGGAAATACATCTACTTAGGGCAGGTAGTGACCGCGGATCCGGATCATGAGACTGAAATAATCAGAAGAGTAAGAATGGGCTTGGGTGCGTTTGGCAGGCATTCTGAGATCATGAACAGCAGGTTGCCATTATCACTCAAGAGAAAAGTGTATAACAGCTGTGTCTTACCAGTACTCACGTACGGGGTAGAAACTTGGAGGCTTACGAAAAGGGTTCTACTTAAATTGAGGACGACGCAACGAGCTATGGAAAGAAGAATGATGGGTGTAACGTTAAGGGATAAGAAAAGAGCAGATTGGGTGAGGGAACAAACGCGAGTTAATGACATCTTAGTTGAAATCAAGAAAAAGAAAGGGGCATGGGCAGGACATGTAATGAGGAGGGAAGATAACCGATGGTCATTACCGGTTACGGACTGGATTCCAAGGGAAGGGAAGCGAGGCAGGGGGTTGCAGAAAGTTAGGTGGGCGGATGAGATTAAGAAGTTTGCAGGGACGACATGGCCACAATTGGTACATGACCGGGTTTGTTGGAGATGTGTGGGAGAGGCCTTTGCCCTGCAGTGGGCGTAACCAGGCTGATGATGATGATGATGAAACAAACGAAAAATACTGGCAGTACTTGAGTTTAGTGGCAAGTCATTTCGCCATTCCCAACAACGACAGCTGCCATTCGAGATGGTAGTGAGGCACACAGTGCTGGCACAAGTCCTAAGTCGACACGAAGGCACTCCCACTGCTGTGGAACTTCTTCCCATAAGATGTTTGCAGTCGTGGCGTAAATCGATTTCTTCGATATGGCAGCTTTCATACGGCCCCATAGATTTTCTATTATATTCAGGTCGGCGCCTTTCGGACACCACTCTAGCACGGGGATCTGCTTCTCTGAGAGATATTGTTTCACAATCCTGCCCGTGTGAACTGGTGCCTGGTCGTGCTGGAACAGAAAATTTCGGTCAGGAAACAAGTTTTCAGTGTAAGGCAACAACACATCGTCCAGACTACGACAATACTTCGCCGACGTCAAAGTGCGGTGAATACGTTGCAATGGGCCCATGCCATATATAAAGCCCCATACATTCACGCTTGTTCTTCCACTGGACAACACACTTCGCACGTTTTCAGCATCGTATCTGTAACACAATGTATTGTGCAAATTTACGTGGTAGATGACGAACAAACGTGGAAGTAAATCAGCCTTAAGGGCTGCCTGAGAGTCGACAAACATGCACCCTCTGGTCCTGTCGTGTGGAAAAGGTGGACTCATCAGAAAAGATGACGCGACTCCAGTCCTCGCTTGTCCATGGAGCAAGCTGCAAAGCCAACTACAGCCTTGCGTTCTTGTTCGCCGCTGTCAGTAATGGTTTGCGTGCTGCCATGCAACTGCGAAACCCTGCACCCTTCAGTCGACGGCGAACTGTGGAATCTGAAGCATCGAGGTCTAAGGCTTCACTAATTGCTCTAGCGGGAAGGAAAGGATCCTGGACCACGGCTGCGACGATTAACGCATCTTCATCCTCCGTCGTAGATCTTGGTTGTGGCGCCCGGGGGGGCGTCGGGGATGCGTCCTTCATGCTTAAAAGCCTGAATTATTCTATTCACGGGCTTCAATGACCTGTTAACCTGCTCCGACTTGACGTTGGGTATACCCCTTATACGCAAGATGCACAATTTCATGCCTCTGCTCCTCGGAAACCCCAGCCATGACAGTAGGCCGTCACCCGTGGGACGTTCAGAAACAGCGTCTCTGTTTATATATTTGCTCATAGTATGCTGGGTGATGGCGTGATCTTTATCATAAAACGTGCGGCAGTCGGCGCGCAACATAGCAGACGACGAAGGCGCTTTCCGATGAGGTGATGCGAGCGGTGGTAAAATATTGAAGCCGCAAATGCACTGCGCATGTGCAGAACTTCGCGTTCGCATTGGTAGGTATCGCTGAACCGTGCGGCACGGGCTCCCGTGTTTACGCTAAGCGTGCTCACGACTGTACCTTCAACAGAAAAAAAAGATTTTACACTGTGATCATGAGAGCGGTGGTTTGGACGTACGCACACACGCACTCAGCGCTCGTGTTCTACAAAATGCCTGAATGTTTTTTTCAGCTTGCAGTTCTATGTTTTGTTCTATTCTACGTGCGTCCTTTCAATTCTTGCAGCCGTCGTCTGTTTGCTTGCATCCTTAAAAAAAGAAACCACGTTATGACGGGTCATTTGGGCAGGACTCCAATTTTCTAGTCGCCATGCTGCGCACGCGTTTCGACTTGGCGCGAGGTTTGTCGAAGCTTGCCGAAGCTTGCCGCACCGAATAGCCTGACCCGAGTAATCACTCGCTTTCGGATGCAAGTGTGGGCACAGATGTTGCTGCATGCACACTTATCCCTTGTTTACGCATGCGCAATCAAGGGTCTGGCCCGCTTGATGGCACCGCTATAAGGCGCTAAGAAACTATTCCGGTACGTTTAGCATGCTACGAAGCACTTTCTGGGCTGGTGTGCTCCGCGGTTTTTGTGAAGTTTATAGAAAAAGGGTAGCTGGAGCTAAAGACGTCAATATTTTCTGCACATATATCTGAAAGATACGTACAACTGCACAAATTTATTCACTCTACATGCAACGGCAAGCTCTAAAGGCCGATGGACGTCCCAGCACCTTTACAAGACTTCATTCGACTTCGTTCTGTGTTCCGATCAGCCTACGTCTCAACGTTCTTCGATTGCCTGGATGCGCCGCTGAACAAAGCTACCTTCTATGGCTCCGCACTGCCTCAGCCACCTGCCGATTCCCGGGGATTCGTTTCTCTCTCGTATATACGGGTTGTTGGCTTCCTGCTTGGTGAGTGTCTTTTTCTTTTAGTGTACGCGATCCCGCCTGAGAACAACGGCATCTTCGCCGCCGTTCCTGCGATGCCAGACTCGGTGCGGCCGCCCGTGCTCGTTCAAGCGGTGATAAGACAGCAACCCTTCCGTGTCACTTTGTCTCGGTGCCCAGCCTTTCCTATAGCTCCGGTACAAATGTCACGTTTTTTCGGTCGACAGTACAGGGAGACGTTTGCGTATCTGTGTGTTTGTATGTGTGTAGAAATTGTATAGGAACGGCCGTGGTCTTGGGCTATACCCGGCCATTGCATTTGTCTAGGCGGAAAGAAGCTGTCTCCTCACCCTTCGATGCTTCTGCCCGTGTAATGCAAATGGCACAAGTGACCCGTTTTGCTCTACTAATGATCCTTATCTGGAGCAGCGAAAATCACCATTTGCGATTCTGTCTGGGACACTGATGGGATGATGCTGAGTGCTTCTACACAATATTAAACCAACGTTTTTAGTGAAGCTTCCGGTATTTTCACGCCAGTCGGCCTAGCGTTCCAAACTTGTACTGGTTAACGCGTGCGCGATACGACACCACTCTGGTTTGCTTTGGTTCTTGTTTTGTTTACATTTGCGCTTTCTTTGTCTTCTTTTGCTAACTTAGGACGCCTTGGGATAGCAGGCTTTAATGTAGCATACATTGACATTTGTCTACAGCTATTAAATGAATAGACCACGCCGAAAGACTTTTCTGTGCATCTGCATCGCTCTTCCGGCACGTGACTACAGAGATAACAACTTAATGAAGTTGGCCTGGTTTATATGAACCCATCAAAAAGGGTGATTACAGTGATAATCTTTGTACCTATGGTCAATGTTGTTGAAATAAAACTACATCATAACCCACAAAACCATTTCTCACACAGCTTCGCCAAAAGCAGAAGCCGCGGACAAAGGCGATAGTGTTATGCAATGCTACTTACGAAGCGTAGGTCATGTGGTAAGTAAGCGCCGTCGCGAATGTTTAAGCTATTGGTTTCGACAACAGCGCTCGCTTAGTCGAGGTATGGTCACGTCGAAGATATTCGCGGGTGTAGCCTTAATGCGCCGGGTGCAATACGAACACTAGGTGGACCGCTGGGCTACTTACACTATCTGGAAATTAGCGCCGCCATGTTTCTGGTGGCCAACGCAAAATCAAATTTATTTTGTAAATTGGCTCTTTCTTCGGAATCTAGGAATAATTTAAGTCAAATCACAGAATTGTGTGCCCGCAAAAGAAAAAAGGTCTCCTCCTATATTTTTCTTTTTGGCATACTTTTTTGCACTTAGTCACTTCATCCGCTGCACCAACGGGTGGCGCTATTGCTGTTATCGCTTCGGCTGCCATTCTGTTAGTCTGCTCCTGGTGCTCCCTGCTCACCTGCAGTCTCTGCTCACCTTTGCAGTCTACTGTGCACTACATGATTTGGTTTCTGTGTCGGCCAGTGTACCGGCAAAGTAAGGAACACATAAGAAAGGCAACAAGGCCTTCTGCGCGGCTCTATGGCGGGCCAACACGAGGAAGCACAGCAGGGCCACTTCCGCGCTTCCAAAAAAATTAAGGCTAAGCACGCTTTTTATGCAGTCGTTATGTAGTCAATAACCGCTCACCTTATCGAAATGGCTATAAGACGTAAGTAATGGTCTTGCGTACGGGGTACATTTGTGTGTGGTGTATAAATGAATTGGAGTGTATAAATATATAAATGCAATAAATGCGATGTCGGTGTACGACAAGGGCTCCACGACGGTAGGCTTTTGAATGGCAGTTGGTAGGCACTCAGCGACTTGCTCCTTGATGACCCATGATAGAGTGTATAAGCGCGACTAAACGAGGACGTAGAAAGAAACAAATACACAGAGACAGCACCAACTAGCCCGCCAACGTGTTTTATCCTTGATGACGGTCTGCAACTTCGGGGCCAATGGGGCGTACGGTGGCACGTTCGTGAAGGGAACCAGAGAAAGCTGCTGAGCAACTTGATCGGGCACGAACTATATTATCTGGTGCACTAGAGACGATTCGTCAATACTTAGCGTTAGACCTGAGGCAGAGTTTAATTGTGAGGGCGGATGTCCTGTTACAACTTGCTTTCTTCGATGTTCGCCGTAACTCTGGCACAGCGCATTGATGACAGGCACTGTTGCCGGATTTCGGGCGACCAACATCGGGAAGGCATCGACCTCAGGATATGCCTGATCTTGTTGGCCTCCGGCGTCGTTGAGTCGACTCGGTTGCACATATTAACTACGTCTTCGATGTAGCTGGTGAAATGTTCACGTGGTAGCTGTACGCTTCTGGCTAGGCTTATTCGGCCTGAAGTTTACGGACAGCCGGATGGTAAAAGACTGCCGGGAAGTTAGCCTTGAACACCGACCATGTCCGGATGTGCGATTTATGGTTTTTATACCATAAATGTACAAAATTGCCTAGGGCCTCTAAAACAGGCTGGCAGCACGGAATAAAAAAAAATTGCTCAAGTAGAAAATTACGGGAAGCTTTGCCGTATTGCAACAGTGGTTGTGCGCGCTGACTATTTTGTACGAGGCGAGCCAATCCTGGACGGTATGATCTCCGGTAGCTGTGAAAATCGCAGCACCCCGCCCGCTGACGCATGGTCACAGGTGTCTGAGCTGGATCCACCGCTATGAGCCGAGCTGGCTAAAGTTTCGGCTTCGAAGTTCCAGCGTCGATGGTGTCGTACACCGCAGCCTGGAACAACTGTAAAGCTGTTTATTTACAGGGCATGCGTTCTCGTCGTGAAGGTTATTGCCCTGCGAGCAGCCAGAAGGGGGGGGGGGGGGGCGGCCCGTACATAAAATGCAGCTGACGCTCCTGGCTAACTGGCATTTGTTCTTTAGATTTAAATTGCTAGTGATGCGCCAAGCTGACCGGTGGTTCTCTTGCGTTACAAATTGCCAAACAGTTTACCAAAATGAATGATGCGACAGACACCTAGACAGCTTATGGCAGCAAGACTTTCCCCGAGGTTAAGAGCGTCTATGGAACAGCATACATCCGGTTGAAGTTTTTTTTTTTTTGCCATTGAGGAACGGCACCTAATCAGTGGCACACACCTAGTGACCCAAGTCGGCGTCAAACAGCTTAACTGAAAAGGGGCACATATCTAACGACACATACTCAGTGGCATCTACCCAATAGCATATGCCCACTTACACATATCCAGTGATACAAATTGCCGTCAAAGGGGTTCATGCAAGAACGGCACATACCCATATATTTTTGACCCAAGTTGGCGTGAAAAGAAATTGGTTAGATCCGGGCACAGATAGGCACCGGAATGCGCTTGACGTTTCCTAGGAATGCTAACTGCGTAAACATCCAGTAAGCAATTACGACAAAATGTTAGCAGGAGATTGTTAAGAGAGGGAATGACGCACGCCCGATGTCGTCGCGGCTCTCAAACGAAACGTCTTAGAGTGATTCAATGACCACTAGGCACTGGCACCAACTTCAGTCGCCAACTACCTACTTTCAGGAAGTAAACGGCACAAGAATTCGTGCCTACAGACAGCCATCGCTGACTCTGAACTTGGGCTTACGCCGAGCTTTCAGTTGGGTATTTCTTGTTGCCCGCGCCTCCGATGCAATCATCGGAGCTTACTTGCTGACAAATCATCGACTCCTGGCCGATATCAAGCGTCGACGGCTACTCGACAGCGCGACTCATATCTTAGTCGCAGGCGTAGCCTCTGCTCATGTGCCCCTTCATTGCACAACTGACCAATGTATACGACGGTCATTTCGCCGCACTGCTTCAAGAATCTCCGAGCTTCACTCTGCCACCTTATTGGACTCAACCTGTTCAACACGATGTGCACCACCATATCGTAACAAGTGGCTCCCCGTACATTTACGTTCATGTCGCTTGGCGTCTGAAAACCGAAAGATCGTGCGAACAGAGTTCGAGCACATGCTCGAGATCGACAATGTATGACCTTCTTCAAGTGACTGGGCGTCTCCACTACACGTGGTTCTCAAGAAAACGGGTGACTGGCTACATTGCGGCGATTACCGTGCACTAAACAGAATAACGGTTCCCGACAGGTATTTTCTCCCAAACATCCAGGGCTTCCCGGCGCGAATATATTCTCGGAGATTGATCTGGTGCGTGCCAACTATCAGCTACCCGTCGCCGAAGACGATATACCGAAGGCCACCTTAACCACCCCGGTTCGGCTCTTCTAATTGGTTCGGATGCATTTTGACCTTCGCAGCGCCGGCCAGACTTTCCTTAGGCTTGTAAACTCGGTCACTCGAGGGCTCCCTTTCGTGTTTGCTTACGTGGACGACCCGCTCGTTGCAAGTTCCTCCTGTGAAGAGCACATGGATCATGTAGGAATGATATTTTCGCGCGTTGCAGGCCATAGGGTCGTGATCAACCCGATGAAGAGTCAACTTGGAGAACAGCAACCTGAGTTCTTCGGACATCTGGTTGACCTCTCTGGTGTTAGGCCGCTACCAGATAAGGTTCGTGCCATGGAGGGTGTTCCTCCGCCGGCATCAGTGACAAGTTTACATCAATTCTTCGACTTCATAAAATTTTATCGCCGCTTCAGACGGAAATGTGCTAAACTAATCGCTCCCTTCGACGCTATGCTGCCAAGAACAAAGAATCCATCTTGCAATGGGCCGAAGTCTACCGAGGCATTCACTCAAGTAAAGATTGCGCTCGCCAAGACCGCACTGCGCGTACACTCTAAAGCCTGACACGCCAGCCTCCATCATGACCGACGCGGCCAGCAAAGTTGTAGGTGCTCTTCTACAGCAATGCAGCAAAGGAGCATTTAAGATTTTTCGGCTTTTTGTCTTTGGGCTGGAGCTCTTGGCTGTCTACGTCGTCGTAAAGAATTTTCGCCCCTTCGTTGACAGACGACATTTTGTGATTCTGACTAACCACACCCTTTGTCTATTCAGTCCAGCCGTCGGCGTCAACCTACACTCCGAGAGAAATACGTCAGCTTTCTTTCATCTCGGAATTCACAACCGATTTCCGGCATGTCAAGGGCACAGAAAACATTTCCACCAATGTACTGATTCGCGTGGACGCTGTTAGCAAATGTCGCCTCTACACCATATCACTTGGACGCAGAACTTCTAGCTCGCTAGAAACGTGACGATATGGAAGTCGACTCCCTCAGTCCATTGCCCACATCGCTGCATCATATGAGGACATCGTTTTTCCAAGCGGTTCTACCATCGTTTGCGACGCCTCTACCAGCTCACCCCAGCCATTCGTGCCTATTCACCTACGTCGTCGCTGTTTCGAAGCTGTCACAACTTCTCTCATCCCGACATTGGGCCAACGAAGTAACTCCTTTCTAGCCTCAACTTAACGCTAAAGTCCGGGACTGGATGCTTTCCTGTCTGCCATGCCGACAATCAAAGGTCCGCCCTCATCGCGTCCCTCCATCAAAGACCTTTCCATGGGACCCCGGTTCGACAAGGTTCATCTGGATATTGGCGGTCCCCTTCCTCCATGTCAAGGCCATTGCTATTTCCTTACCTGCATGGACAGGTACACACGATGGCCGGAAGCTGCGCCGATTCCGGACATCTCGGCTCCTACCATGGCGGCAGCTTTCTTGTCCACTTGGGTTTCGCGCTTCAGTTACACATCTCGCATAATAATTGAATTAGCAAAGGCAAGGCGCAGAAGAACAGGACTCAATAAGAACACACACGACAGGACCGGCGCCGCTCCTGTCGTGTGTGTTCTTATTGAGTCCTGTTCTTCTGCGCCTTGCCTTTACTAATTCAAGCATAAACCAACTAGCCCAAGCAAGAGTTTTACTCGTATAATAAAAGACCGAGGTTGGCAATATGAGGAGCGCCTCTTCAATGAACTGCTTCACATTCTCGGTACCACGAGACTGCGTACGACAATCTACCACCCACAATCCGACGGCCGCCTTGAGCGTTTTCACCGTCACCTGAAGACTGCACTCGCAGCTCGAGACTCGCCTTCAGAATGGGTTCAGCACGTTCCCCTAACCCTTAGTGGCATACGCACGAGATTGATAGCTGACTTGGGCTGCTCAAGTGCCGAGCTTGGTTTTGGCGCCTCCTTTCTTCGTCTTCCCTGCTATTTCTCCGATGATACAGTTGCTCTGACCTCAGCCACGGAATATGTTACGCGTTTGCGTACTATGTTCCAATCCGTGCGGCCAGTTCTCACCAGAGCACCTGCAGTTCGAGGACGCTATGTTTCCCCGAACCTTCGGGCGGCGACACATGTTTTTGTGTGAAAATCTGCCCATCGTAAGCCTTTTCAACCGCACTGCCTGCACCCTTTCCCTGTGCTCGAACGCCGCAGCAACACATTTGTCATTTCTATTGATGGTCGACCGGACTCCACCGCGCTTGAACGCCTCAAGCCAGCCCATATTGACTACACGTCGTTACAACCAGCTTGCTCCAGCTACGACCCCATCAACTCGACGACTACCCTGTACAAGCCGCGCACGCCACAGCACATCCACTTGTTGCACTGCGAGGTGCCCCGTGGCCTCCTGCGACGTATCTCGCTCGCGCTATCTCGTCCGCACCAACCCGCCGTGGTTACTTAGTGGCTATGTGGTTGGGCTGCCGAGCTCGGCGTCGTGGGATTCAATCTGGCCACGGCGGCCACATTTCGATGCGAGTGAAATGCGAAAACACCCGTGTTCTTAGATTTAGGTGCACATTAAAGAGCCCCAGGTGGTCAAACTTTCCGGAGTCCCTCATTACGGCGTGCCTCGTAATCAGAAAGTGGTTTTGCCACGTAAAACCCCATAATTTAATTTTTTTGAGTCCGCACCAAATAGTGGCTGTATTTCCGCTTAAGAGAAGATCCACAAGTTCACTTATTTCTTCACTCTTAGCTACAAATCACGGGAGCCTAAAGCAGCATTTTTCTCAGTGCCGGCAAGAGTAGCAACTGACACCACTGATACCTTGGATATACGGATATCTAAGGTATAATACCGCGCTCCTGTGGCTGCGCTGTATAAAGTATCCAGTCAAGGCGAGCGAAATTGGCATGGAGTCCATGGTGTCGCCACTCACCGACACCCAAGGCGTTCTCCAAGGTGTTGCTTAGACGTTTCGAAAACCAGCTCACTGCCACTGCGGTACCCGTCTTTGGTTGGCAACAACGTTATTTATAGTCCTGCAGAGCTTTCGCCGACGGGGCCATAGATCTCCCACGTGGGGACGTCGAGGTGTTGCCTCGCCGCTGCCTCGCGGGCCCGCTGTACGGCCCAGAGTTGGTCCCGTCTTACTTAGAGCATTTAAAAACAAACAAACAAACAAACAAACAAACAAACAGGCAAATAAACAGGTAAATAAACAATCAATTAAATAAAGAAAGGTGCTGATTCTGTGGACAATTTTTCGAACTTCATCTTCACAGGCCGTCTGCACTCTGTACAGAAAGAAAGGAGTTTTTAATTGCGACGCTATTTTAACGACGAACAACTTAGAGGTGCGTCTTCGAAAGGCTTGTTTAGAGAAGTGCAGCTTTAATTAATCCCGAGTCCCTCGCAGTTCGAGCCTGACGACACTAAAGGCCTCGTCTGCTGTCGGCTTGGCGCACTTTGGAGGAGTGCTCATCTCAAGAAACTTAAGTTGGTGTCGGTTCGCAGAGCTCGAATTAGGATATCTTCACTGCTTTCACCGAGTCTTTTTTGCGATTTTCCGTTTACTTTGTATATGTAGACTGCAGAAGAACGTAATGAACGTAATGGAGGCTTCATGTAGAGAGAGAGATAGGTAGAGAGAGAGAGAGAGAGAAATGAGAGGAGCAAGAGAGATTAACTGGAATATAAACATTCAGTATACTACTCTGCAGTATGGAAAGAGTAAGTGAAGACCGAAGGATAGAGAGCAAAAAAAAAAAAAAAAGTAGGACAGATTCAACTATGGCTGACATCTACGTAAAGCGAAGCATTGTTGGTGCGATTGGCTCAGGCAGCATGTGTTTGTGTGTGCGTGTTTCCGAGGTGTACATATCAATATTGAAGTACGCCATGTTATACGTAGAAATGCTTTTGTTTGCAGCGACATATAGACAGATTGGATACTATATACACATATTTACATGCATTGCATCATGATTATACATCATTTACTTAAATTTTCAGTGTGTCCATAACGTCATGTTGCACTCGTGGCGTTTCTGATGCGTAGGATTCTTCCATAGTGCGACTCAGGATCCAAACACGTCAAGCGTGCCAACGCGCTGGCTTTTCCGCGAGAAATGCTGTTCATCGCCGATTGTCGAAGTGTGTGTCCGTGGCGTAATGGTTCCGAACAGGCTTGTGGGCTAGACATCCTGTGTTCGAATCTTGCCGTCGGACAATTTTATTAGTGTTTACTTAATCATTTGCAAGACCGTGTACTTTGTTGAAAATAATGAGTTTACAAAGTCACAAAGTCGTTTGAAGCCAAAATGATGAAGTTTAGGCAAATCTATCTACGAAACATCATTCTCATACTGGCGGAATTGTCCTGCTTGCAGCTCCCCGTAGACACTAGCGTTACAGTTCCGTCTGGTGATTACTGTGTGAAACTCGACGCTTGAAACGGTAAAATGGTAAGCTACTACTTCGCTGCACCGTTCCTAGATGGTGTCATCCCGTCAAACACGTTTGGCGTTAGAGGCCAGATACGTGCGAAAAGGCTTCTGGAACTAGGCAAGAAAGCTTTGAAAAAAAAAAAAGCACGCGCGCCCACACGCAGGTGCGCATTCACAAGTGCGCACGAACACGAGATGAACACGGGAGTTTCATGTTGATCGAACTAGGTTGCCTGAACGGTGCATTCTGGGAACAGTAGCCATGAGGACAACGAAAATTTTCAAAGGAATCTGAGGGCTGCTGAGCAAGAGTGTAGATAATAAAATATTAGGCTTAACGTAATCTGAGAGGCAAAAAGACTAGTAACCCTGCAGTGTAAACAAGAGTAGACGAGTTGAGGGTGAAAGGAAGTAAAACAAGAGGTGAAAGGCAGAGAGGTTAACCAGATTAACTGTCCGGTTGGCTGTTCTGCACAACGGGATCGGGTAAGGGCAGAAAATATAAGAAAGCAAGACAAGATTAAAAAAGGAATAAAAAAGGAAAGCATCAGTCCGCGCATTCTACAGTTTTTCAATGAGTCCCGTTTCTTTAAAAAACACACTAGCGCTTTTAAATCAGTTTGTGCCGAGATCGGCCGGGACCAGGGTCCAAGAATTCTGCCTTCCGTAAGGGGACGGTTGTCAATCCTGTTGAGTGCGGTGCTTAGGACTTTTCTTTGTGCATTGAAACGACGACAATCACACAGAAGGAGGGCTATCGTCTCTTTGGACCCACAAATTTCGAAATCTGGTCTAGTGGCCGATGAGGTAAGAGTACGCATTAGTAAAAGCTACTCGAAGTCATAGGCGGCAGATGAGAGTTACCTCCCGTCGTGGTAAGCCATGTGGAAGGCGGAGCTTCCGATCAGGATCCAGGGAACACAGACAGACAGACAGACACACAGACAGACAGACAGACAGACAGACAGACAGACAGACAGACAGACAGACAGACAGACAGACAGACAGACAGACAGACAGACAGACAGACAGACAGACAGACAGACAGACAGACAGACAGACAGACAGACAGACAGACAGACAGACAGACAGACAGACAGACAGACAGGACAGGACAGGACAGGACAGGACAGGACAGGACAGGACAGACAGACAGACAGACAGACAGACAGACAGACAGACGGACGGACGGACGGACGGACGGACGGACGGACAGGCAGCGAACTTTATTGAATCCTGAGGAGCTACTTTTGGGACCTCCTAACGGGAGGCCATTGTAGCCGCTGGCCGCGCCCACGTAAAGGACAGAACGCCGTGACGCTCCGCTCTTTCCTGGGCCCTCTGGATAGCCTGGGCTTGCTTTCGGAGTACCGTGCTTCTGATGGCCTCCTCCCATTCGGCTTCGCTGGAAAGGAAGTCGTTAGGCAACGCGGGACATCGCCAGAGCATGTGAGCCATTGAGCAAAAGGTTTCAGTGCAGTCGGGACAACTAGGGTTCACATCCGAGTACATCCTACTGAGGAATCCCCGCGACGGGAAAGATCCCGTCTGCAGCATTCTAAGTGTAGCTGACTGACCTCTACTGAGCTTCGGGTGAGGCAGAGGATAAATTCTTCGACCAAGTTGGTAATGTTTGGTAATTTCATTGAATGTGAGGAGTGGATCGTTCTGCTGAGTCCCTTCCTGCCCCTCCGGAGCCTCCAGACCGTCGCGGCGCGTAAGTTCTCGCGCACGGTCGTGGGCAAGCTCGTTGAGGTTTGGGAAGCCCTCGAGAACGTTCGTCCCCATGTGTGCGGGGAACCACGTGATATAATGAAAACCGGGGCAAGTCCTTTTCTCTAAAATAGAGGCCGCTTGTCGTGCGAGGTTACCCGACTCAAAAGCTCTGATTGCGTCTCTCGAGTCAGTGTAAATGTAGGAACGCTCTGGGTCACACAAGGCCAGCGCAGCCGCAATTTGCTCTGCTATACTCGCGGTGGCCGCTCTGACCGAGGCCGAGGAGCGAAGCCCCCCCCGCCCGTCTATAACCGAGAACGCGAACACTCTCCTGTTCCCGTACTGCGCCGCATCGACAAAGACCGCGGAGTCTGTCATCTCTAACTTTCTTCAATATGGCTCGAGCACGGGCTTTACGTCTACCCTCGTTATGCTGCGGATGTACGTTCCGCGGGAAGGGCCTCACTAGGTAGGTCGCCCTCGTTTCTCGTGTCAATGTTATACGCCGGTCCTCCATTATCCTAGGAGCCATACCAACCTCGTCGAGAATTCGCCTGCCAGCTTGGGTCGACGATAGCCTAACCACCTGGGCAGTGACCTGTGCCTCTATAATCTCGTCTATGCTATTGTGCATACCGAGTTGATCTAGCCTGTCGGAGCTCGTGGCAATAGGCAAGCCTAGCACTTTCTTGATGCTCTTGCGCATGAGTGTATTTAATTTGGTCTTTTCCGTTTTTGTCCACACTAGAGCTGACGCCACATAGTTAATATGGCTCATGAGGAACGCGTTGCACATCCGAAGGAGGTTGTCTTCACCTAACCCCTTCTTTCGGTTGGACACCCTAGCAATTAGCCGCAACATATTCTCCGTTTTGGCTGTAACGTGGGTAATTGTTCTGGCATTACAGCCCCTCGCGTCTATGAGCAGGCCTAGTATCTTAACTGAGTCGACTCTAGGAATTTTCTGCCCATTATTCGCGTATAATGCCACGGGTAGAGTGGTTGAGGGGTGTCAGACCCCGAACCCCTTGCCTTGCGGGTCTGTAAAGCAACACCTCCGATTTACTAGTAGACAGCTTGAGACCCGTGTCCGCGAGGTAAGCCTCCGTCTCGTCCAAGGCCGCTTGTAGAGCTTGCTCCATTTCAGCTAGGGAGCCCCCTGGGCACCAGATCGTGATGTCATCTGCGTAAAGTGCGTGACCTATGCCCTGGAGGCCGCCCAGCCTATCTGATAGACCCTTCATGACTATATTGAAGAGCAGTGGCGAGATGACTGATCCCTGAGGCGTACCCCGAGCTCCCAATCCGTATACGCTCGACCGAATCGGCCCCACCTGAATAGTAGCAGTTCTATTCATGAGAAAGGACCTTACAAAGGCCTGGAATTTGACTCCTAGGCCTATCCCGGCCGTGGCTTGCAGAATGTATCTATGAAACACTGTGTCGAACGCCTTAGTGAGATCCAGGGCGAGAATCCCTCTCACGTCCCGGGTGCCGCTATCAAAGATTTGCTTCCTTAGCATTAGCATAACCTCCTGCGTCGAGAGGCCGGGCCGGAAACCAACCATATTATGTGGGAAGAGGTTTCTGCGCTCTATGTACCCGGAAACCCTGTTCAAGATCGCGTGCTCCGCTACCTTGCCTATACACGAGGTTAGTGATATTGGCCTCATGTTGTCCAAATGAAGGGGTTTTCCTGGTTTAGGGATGAGTGTCACTATAGCCGACCGCCATCCGTCAGGCACCTGTCCTGTCTCCCATACTCTGTTTACCTCCTTAGTTAGTAGTTCCACTGCTTTATCGTCCAGGTTTCGTAATAGCCTGTTAGAAATTTTATCCGGACCCGGAGCCGATCTGCTGTTTAAATTGTAGATCACCGCCCTGATCTCCGATTCTGTGAAAGGCGCGTCCAGTTCCTCTACCGTCGCGCACTCGATCTGCGGATAATCCTCTTCCTGCGTCGGCCCTATAGGAAGGTATCTATCCGCGATCGCATTCAAAAGTGACTCTTCAGTACCTCCCTCCTGTTTGTGCCGGTGTATGACTTTACTAAGTGTTTGCCTTTGATTATGCTTTGTCTGTGCGTCGCTCAGGAGGTGTTTGAGGAGGTTCCATTTCCCTCCTGAGCGCATGGACCCGTCTACTGTCGCACAGACCTCGTCCCATTGTAGCCTATTGAGCTCCGCGCAATATCTCTCGATCTCTCTATTAAGCTCCGCAACCTTTTTCCTCAGCCTACGATTTAACCTTTGTGTTTTCCACCTCATCAGAATTGACGATTTCGCCGCCAACAGATGCGCTAGGTGTGGATCCATTCTTAGGACCTCCGCTTCTGTTTCTACTACCTTAGTAGCCCTCTCGACGTCCTCCGTTAGAGATTTGATAGCCTCTTCAAACGAGGAAAATGTGCTCGTTCGCTCCTTCCTAAGTTTCCTGAACTCCTCCCAGTCCGTGACTCGAAATACTCTCGCCGGTCGGGCGACCACCGTTAATGTTACCGCTACTATGAAGTGGTCACTGCCCAGGTTCTCCTGCTTATTGGCCCACGTTACGTTACCTACGTTCCTTACACAGGCCAAATCAGGCGTTGTGTCTCGCGCAACTGACGTGCCCAGCCTAGTGGGGAACCTTGGGTCCGTGATTACCGAAAACGCAAGATCATCAAGGATCCTCGCCAGGTTCTCTCCTTTTACAGTCCGTCTGACATAGCCCCATGCATTATGAGGGGCGTTAAAGTCCCCAGCAACTATCAGAGGAGAGTGTTTGGCTATCGACGTCGCCTTCCTAAGCAGGGAGTTAAACGTCTGTCTCTGGTCTGACGGCGGGCTATAGACATTAAGCACAAAGACGCTCTGCTTGAGACGCCCGTGCGGTATAACCTCCACGAAAAGGGCCTCCATCTTACCCCGTCCAGATTGGATTGGATGTTCAATAAAGGCTAGATTTTTTTGATCATCGTAGCTAGTCCTCTGCCTCCCTCGTTCCTGACCGACACAGTGTTGAAGCCAGAGAGGGTAGGGTCGTCACATAGTGTCTCCTGTAATAACAAAATCTGCGGTTTTTCCACCTCATTCGCCAAAAGTTGCCGTAACGGAGCCTTGCGCCTTTGAAAACTAGCGCAGTTCCACTGCCATATTACCAGCTCTTTATGATCGCCCGCCATGATGCTACAACATACCTTGCTCCACCGCCGGAGCAACCTCGGAGTGATTCACTGCCTTGCTTTGCGCTCGGACCTTGGATTTGGCCTTAATCGCCGCCTTTTTTTCTAGTACAGTCACTCTTTGGATCAAAAGCTTTACGCTTTCCTGATTTTCTCTACTTATCCTAAGTAGTTCTTCCAACATCTTTCTTTGCTGGACCTCTCCCTCAGACGTTTCCGAGTCGCTCTCGTCGTTAGGAAGGGGGGCCTTACGCTTTGCTTTAGTGAGTCCTACGCGGGGTATATGTTCGACTACCTGCGGCGTCTGGTCGCTCGCCTCTATTTCAATGGACTTTGGGTTTGCCTTGGCGGCTTTGAGTCGGCGTACCTCCTCTCTAAGCTCCTTAACTTCCTTAAGTAATGCGTCAACGTGCGACCTACTACCATGCTCTGGCGAAGCCGACCGCGTTACCTCCGTGGGTCTCTGTGGCTCCTTCTTCTTCTTCCCTTTGACACGGTCCGCCCAGGTAGGCTCCTCCTGGATCCGCACGCTGGACACCGAGCGTCCTCTTGATCTGGAGCGCTGCCTGATTGCCCCGCGCTTCTGCGCAGCTGGCGTGCGAGAGCGACTTCTTTGGGTGCTGCGCTCCTGCACAGCTGGCGTACGCGAGCGGCTCCTGCCGCCAGCCGTAATGACGTCGGTTCCCAGCTTCAGCTGCTCGGCGCGTCGACGCCGCTGCCGCCGTCTTCTTCTGACGATGTATGGAACTTGAAATTTGTCCCTACACTCTTTGGCCGCTGTGGGGTGCGGGCCACCACACAACGTGCATTGCGGATCGCACTGGTGATCTTCCGCCGGCGATCGTTTGCCGCAGGTGCGACACCACTTGATTCCCGGGTTGGGACACACGTCAACCCGGTGTCCCAGTCCTCCGCAACCATAGCAGACTTCCGTGTGGCGTCGGTAGAGCGTGCAGCGAAACATGCTCGCGCCGCATGCCACGTAGTTGGGCACCCTCATTGCCTCGAAAAGTACCACCACCGCTGTAGTGTTCTTGATCCGCCTGGCCTCCAAAGCGCCCGGATTCCGATTATTTACAATTCTCGCTCTGAGTTGAGCCTCACTGACTTCCACGTCGACTCCTCTTATGACTCCTCTACACGTATTCTCGGGTGGGGCCAGGTACGCCGCCACCCCAAACGTGCCTTCACCGAGCCTGATTTGCTGCACTCGGGCGTACGCGTCCGCGTTTTTCTCGTGAGGAGTACACACGACAAAAATGTTCTGAACTCCGTTGGGACACATCGTGTCCTCTTCGATTGCGGCTGGAGCCAAGGATGCCGCCATGGCCAAGGCTTGCTCAAAGCGTATTTTACTGACCTTGTTGACATTCAGGCCGTCGCGTGGTCTGACAATGATGCGAAAAGTGTCCCTCGGCAGTCGAGGCAGCCTCGAAGCAGCGGTGACGCGTCGTATCGCGTCGCGTGGTGCGGCGGTGCGGCCGCCGTCCCTCCGTCTGCTACTTGTAATTCCACCGTCTTGACCCGAAGAATATTGTTCCCTGCGCCTGCCGGGTCGGCGGCCATACGCCACCTTCCATCCCGCGTCGCATGCCTCTTCCTGAGTAATCTCTTCTCCTTCCACAACGTCCATCCTGGATTCAAAGTCCCACATGAGCGGGAGTAGGCCTAAGCCTACCCTCGCCGTGTTCCAAACACTCGCAGAACGGCAAAATGTCCTCCCACCGACGAAAATCCGGTATCGGCAGGGTCCTCTTGACGTGCCACGTCGATTAAGGCATAACTCGCCCGGTTCCGCAGGGAGACCCACTCGAGAACATTGATGAAAGCTGGAGCCGATGTCAAAGCGTTCGCACTAGTCGACTTCTTCTTCTTCTCTCTCCAGGGAACACAGGCGCTGGTTTTAAAGTCTGCCAAATTCCACTGAGCCAACGTAAGCTCGCGAGCGAGCTCATGGAGCTTTCTCGCTGCGTCTGTTCTTGACAGTGGGATAGCAACGCAATCGGCACTGGTATGTAAAGATCGAGCGGCTGCGTCTGCTTGTCCGTTTCCAAGGATGCCACGATGACTTCGCTAACATTGAAATACGATGTCATGTTCTGTCTCGACTGCCCGATGGTAAATTTCTCGTGTGCCCGCGACAAGTCATTCATGGGGTCCACGGCGTAATGTAGAGAGCAAACTCGGGTGGGTGGCTTTGGAATCGCAGAAGATGGACCACTTCTGTGGCGTTTCTAGATCGATCAATTGAATTGCTGCGCGCAGAGCTGCAAATTCGACAGCCGTCGTTCATATCAAGTGCGATGTCTTGAATTTTATCCCTGCAGATTTTGCTGGGACAAATACTGCAGCTGCTGAACTGGAGTGCATGACCGGCCCATCGGTGTAAACACGTAAGCGGTCACTGTGGACATCATGTAATAGCAATAATGCTGTTTGCTTCAGTACCGCTGACGGCATTTGTGACTTCTTCTTGATGCCTGGAATGTTAAGGCATACTCGAGATGAATGCAGAAACCACTATTGCAGCGAAGTTCATGCTGCTAGTACGTAATCCGATGGTGGCGATGCTCCCGGAGTAGTCACGAGACGGCTGAAACTCGTATGCGGCCTAGTTGTTGACAGGTGAGCAAGAAGGTGAAATTATGTGCTTGCCACATGTAGAATGTGCACTCTTAGAGCGTCGACTGCAATGTATGTCGTTATAGGGCGGCCACGCGCTATGGCGATTGTGGTTGCTATGGATGCGCGCTTAAGGAGGACGAGGCACGTCCGTAGAATTTGGGGTTGTGTGCTCTGGAGAGCATGATGGTTCGTTTTAGTGGTGCTGTTCGTTTTACATGGGCAGGCTGTATCATAGGAAGCCCATAAATGATGAACGGCACAGCTGCAGCATCGATTACACAGAGGCGCCCCAAGACTTTCCGGTGACAAATTTGAATACATTGGCTATTGCAGTCAACCTCTTTTTCATATGTGAAATATGTGGCGCTCAAGACAAATCACGGTCGATGATGACTCCAAGAAAACGGTGCTTTGTTTCGTAAGCAACTACTTGTCCATTTACGCGTATAACATATGAAGTTATTGTTTTGCGTGTAAATGCGAATAATTGGCGCTTTTCTGGGGAGAGTTCTAGGCCTTTCGTGTGCAGGTAAGAAGACGTTCGTGTGGCCACCTTCTGCAGCTTTACTCGTATCTGTGGACGTGTCACGCCTGACGCCCAGATGCAAATATCATCTGCATTGATGGGTAACTGGACCGTCGTTGGCATTGATCCAACGACGCCCAACAGTGCTATGTTGAAGACCGTGGGCTTAAGACACCGCGTTGCGGCACACGTTGGCTGGTTAGATGGGGGGATGTCATTCCATCCTCTGTAATCACGAAGAAGGATCTATCCTCCAAATAGCTGTGAATCCAACGCGGTGCATGGCTGCCAATGCCGACATCAGTTAAAGCATTGAGGACTGCTTGGTGTGCTATATTATCATATGCGCCTTTGACATCAAGGAACATGGCCACCGTTAATCGTTTCATGCTCTTTTGATGTTGAATAGATGTTACCAAATCAAGCACGTTAACGATGCACGATCGACCGCGCCTGAAGCCCACCGTTGCATTCGGATATACCTCATTACGCTCTAAGTACCATTCAAGTCACGTCAACACCATTCTTTTCATTAGTTTCCCAGCGCAAGTGGCAAGAACGATGGGACGGTTCGATGCCAAGTTTAATGGAGATTTAGAACTCTTAGGTAACGCTACTAGGGGGCTGACCTTCCACTCACAATAAATCAATCCTTCGCGCGAGAATTCGTTGTATCTCTTCAAAAGTACACTGCGGGCTTTTTGGCCAAGGTTTCCAAATGCGTTGTCTGCGATTTCGCCGGGCCCAGGCGATGATAACTTCCTACAAGTCGCCAGCGCGGCTTCTAGCTCCTCTATAGAGAGCGCGATATCCACAAGGGAGTCCTGAGATGCCGCAACATCGCGTGATGTTGATGCAGGTAGTGACGGCAAGCCAGCATTTCTTGCTCAGAAATCCTCTGTAACGTCGATTTCACGTCATCCTTGATGCAGGGTAAGAGACTTAAAAGGGCGGTGCTCTTGCGGGGACGACTGTAGGCCACGCAGAGTTCTCCATATATGGGGCAGAGGCTTAAGTAGATCCAAAGATTCGCAAAAGAATTTCCACTTTTTAGATTGCAACGTATCGATGCGGCGCTGGATTTTCTTTTGAATCCGGCTCGCCTACCTCAGGTCGTGAATACATTTGGTGCACTTGTATCTTCTTTCTACTCGTCGGCATTTCCAATTCACCTTCGTGGAGCTGGTCAGGTAATGCAATTCACAGAGGAGGTGGTGTCTAATGTATGTTCTGCGAGTTTTGATCGGCGCAGTTTTGCAGGACGCCTTTGACGAATGGTATATATACCATACCTTTACTACTGCATAGTTCTGGCTTAAACTAAGGGATACTCTGAATGAAAGGGCTTGGTTTCCTAATTTAATACTTTCCGGACAGACGAAAGAGCTTTTATTTTTTCTTGAAGCCATAAAAATTTCGGAATTTCTGGCTTCGGAGTGCCACTGCTTTTGGAATGCCTCGCTGGAGCGCATTCACTTTTAATTTTTTTTTTCACTGCTTCCAGTTCCCCTTTGTGACCATGTTCTTTTTTCATTGCGTTGCTTTCCATTAGTTTCTTTTTTTTCCATTCATACTTCCTGTGCAACAACGTCGCTGCCGTAGCACGTTTCTCTCTTTCTTTTTTGGTTATGCTTAGATGTTTGATACAGAGGTGCTCCATATATTTAGTCACTTTTCACAAGCCTTGGAGCAGTACCGAAGGGTTTTTGCATTCGAACGTAGGAAAAAAAATGCGGTTAAGCAAGATTAAGGGAGTTACAACAGCGAAGTTGTTGACCATCATAATGGTATTGAAGCATATTTTCCGGCAACCGGAATAGCCAAAGGCTGTTGGTCTCACTGATTACCGCGACGTTGTAATGTAGTAGGTTAATGTAATATTGAATGTACTATAGGTCAGTTAGCGCCGACGCTGACTCACTTAAATTACACGAGTTGCTCAATATCAAGAACCAACACTATCTACGCGCATACTGTCAAATATTCGTATCTGAGGAAACGAAACAACCCATGCGATTACGATTTCAACACACAATGTCGACTTCACTGACGTGGCACCTTGGGGCGGATTCAACAACACCTTGCTGCTTATACGCCACCACCTGCAACGCTCACGGCCGAAGGTATGTGCAGCCGAGGAATATTTTCTACCTCGGTTATTTTGGCTTTTGAGTCACATATTTCAAACGCACGGGAAATTCCCGGCGAGAAGCCATACGTTCGTATGAACAAAAAAATTTGCTTAGTCTGAGCACGAAAGCTTGTCACTTTAGTTAATTCGACCACCACCAGTGCCTCCTCATGCACGTAGCGGATACTAAAAGATTGGAAACTCAAGAAATCCAGGAGACTGCGCTGCTGCCTCCCCTGGAAACGACGGTGACTGCAACAACCTGACCTGGAGCGATCGTTCGTGAGGACTTGCCCTGGCCGATTTCTTTAGGGAGATTTTCTCAGTGTCGACGATAGTACAGAGGTCTGCAGGCCACTGAAAGACGACGACATGTATAGTTATTGTAATATAATATTGTAATAGAGTTATAGCATAGCTACAGTTCCCGAGTGTATACACCGCAAGTGCATACACAGCTCGTCAAGCTCTACATAAGTAAAGGAAAAATAAGGTTAAAGGAAGGACAACAGCTAGAACGCACTCTACCTAGCGTAAACGTTGCGACCGCTTGCAAAGTCAGAGGAAAACCAACGGAGAAAGAGAAAGGATGTTGGCTCTAGCCCATTTGGAGTATCCGGCTGGACTAACTCGCATCCTCGTACAGCGCAGTTGGTGGGGCCGGTGCCGGAGCAAGCACGCCGGCGCTACTGTGAATATTCTTGGGCCACCCGGAAGCGTTGACAGACAGGGCATGTGCAAGCGCCTGAAGGCGCGCCGGCCTCACCCTTAGATCATTGCGCAAGCTCGGATGCTCACGCCTATTGTGCATTCATGACAGCGTGATGTTTGCTGTCAACGTCGAACGCACCAAAGTGCGCTCTTTGACAGAGAGAGAGAGAGAGAGAGAGAAAGAGAGGAAGAAAACGTTTATTTCAGGGCGAGAACGACGAAACGAAGGAGACTTCGTGGAAATGTGCGACTCATTGGGTTCCCTGCAAGAATTACTAACGGAAACTACTCTGGATCGTCCAGCTGCCACGTTATTAATGGGTAGGACATGAGTTTGTGTAATCTTCGTGCTTGCAGCTCGAGACGTTCTTGTGGGGCTATTTATTACACCTTATCTTCCGAAATTTCTTAGTAATCATAATTATATAACTAGATGAAGGCAATAAGTTCCTGCGTAGGCACATAATTGTTGCGAATTTTTGCATTTATAACACAATATTTTGTTGACAATGATAATTTTTCAGTGCCACAAATGCAGTTTGAAACCTGAAGGAGGACATCTAGGCAAATCGAAGCGCTACTAGTAATTTCCACGATGGCTGATACTTGCATCTACTGTAGACACTAGTGTCAGAGTTCTACAGCTATTTTTGTAGAAAACACTGGGGTGGGGGAGGGGTTGCGAGTTAGTTTAAGCCTAAGTTCAAATTTTTATTGCGATATTGGACATTTTATTGCGATTGCATGGACACTCTAGGAGCATTTCTGGCGTCGCCGTCGCCGTCGCCGTGATGTTCTGTATAAAGTGCAAGGGTGATAAAATCGTCTCCTCGCGCCGTATGCTATATGTGCGAATGAAAGCATGCAAGGGTGAGCCGGCGAACGCGGTTCAATCTCGCGTGTGCGAGCGAGGAACCCAGGCCAGAAATGCGCCATCTCCTGCCGGACACGAGGCACGGGGGCGAGGCGAGGGAGGGGAGAGGGGGTTTGTCCGTCTCCGGCGGCTGCTACTGGCGGTGGGGCCGTGTGGGCGCCATATATTGAGAGCAATCTGCGACGTTTGCAGAGTCTGCGTAGTGCCGGTAGCTTCGTATACGCTGTGCTATCACCGTTTCGTTCACGTTGGAGCGACAGGTGCACGAAGGTCAATTTGATCGCTACTGCTGCCGCGATTCCTCACTCCGGTATTTTGACAGTGAGTTTCAGCGCTCATCGAGCGAGATGTGCTCATGTTTAGCTGTGCTCGTGTGACACCGTGCTTGTTAATTTATTTCAAACACATTGGCGGGCTAGTTGGTTTGAATCCATGATGGAATGTGTAAGCGCGACTGAGCGAGGATGCAGAATGAAATAGACACAGATACAGTGCTGTCTCTGTGTGTCTGTTTGTTTCTACGCCCTCGTTCAGTCGCACTTACACATTATATCATTGTTAATTTAGTTAGTAAGGGAATGTTTACAACTCTATACGGCCGATAAAACTACTATCCTTACTTCCTGAAGCTATCTACTAATTTGTTGTCGCAATCGGTGCTTCGCCTTTCGGGCGAAATTGCGAATTTTTCATTGATTTTGACTTGTTCGCGATATATCATTGGAAGGCACTGAGGAACCGACAAGGACAGGTAAATAGACAGAAAGCAGGCGCGAATTTCCAGTTTATGTTTGTTGATTAGCCACCAGAAAGCAGCTTATATTTTTCTTCTGTTGTCAATGGTACTGTCTTTTCTATGCTGTATAATAGTTCAAGGGAAAGACAGATTAACCGACGCATGCGAACAACTTGTCGGTGTTGTTGAGAGAAATTAGTAGCTAGTAGAGGAATTCGCTGTCCGGCCCCAAGAGCGGAGCAGCTACTGAGGAAGGAAATCGGGCATTGGCTAGTCGTATACGAAATTTGAAATTTGGGAAAACATGTATTGTAAGATAGCTCACACCGTCCTACGCCCAATGTCTTAGACGGGAAGCATCTAAGGACCACCAGATCAGCCCTACTCATCGTAGATATAGTTACACTGAACACATTCATATATTATTGATCGGCGTCCTAATGCACCGTAACGTTAAATGTCATTGCATTTTTATTGACAGTCATCACGCATGACTTTTGCAGTATTAAAAAAAAAGTGAATTGCGCAGCAATTAGTACAGCCTGTGGTGCTTTCACGAAGCTTTCACAGAGAAAAGAAGCAGCCGTCCGTGCGAATACTGTTTAGAACTAAGTCGTTATAGGGTAAAGTGGGGTCGAACTGGTAATGTGTCTGACGCTGTGTGTTGTATTCTTCTGCTGTATTTTCCTTATCGGGAATAAAGGAATTTGCTTTAAAATACATTAAAAAAAATAACCAAGAAAGGAGGCGTATTTATGCGTGTACACGAACACATGTTTGCCACAAAGAGTGAAAAGAAAGACGAAACAGCGACAGGAACCAACATGAATTTCTGTACATTGACATGCCCCAAATATTTTGAATCTTCTACGCATTCGCGAGTACTCAAGGCAGTAGGCATATGATGGCTACCACGGTGTTTCAATATGTAAAGCGCCACGCACCTAACGCGGAAGATCTGGTTTCGACTCCCACTTGCCGTAAGTTATTTTTTCGCACACTTTGATTTCTCCATACGTTGCTGTTTCTACATTTCGAATAAAGATAACAATTACTTTCCCCTATGCTTTTTATGGCTTCGTTTTCGATTACTGCGTGTGGTCGAGATTAAAGAAATATCGGTCCCCTCCCACCCATTTATTCTTATTCGTAAAATGTTGAGCACGTGTCCGTACTAATATTGCAGTGCCTCACAGTGACAATTTTCTCGAATGTCAGAGAGGCAACGTCAAAAATAGGGTTTGTTCTCTCTGCATGATTCAAAGCAAAACAGCCCTTGTCCTTGACTGCTCTTGGGATTTGTCCTCGCTCAGTCAATCGCTCGGTTATGCTATACTGTTGAAGAGGGTTGGGGCCATCATCTAGCAATAGCTTGAACATGACGAAATCTCGGGCGAAATAAGGGATGAGCGTTGAATGCGAGAGGACGAAGCTTGCGCTCAGTGGAAGTGCGCTCGAATCGGGAGCACTGCTCAGAATTGCTGAGAGCCTGCCAGAGGGACCGGAATTATTAGCAGTACGCTAGGGACCACCCCTATGTGAGTCGTAATTAAGCCCGCATTTCCACCGGAGCCTTCCGACGTGGCGCCCTCTGCTTTTGTTTTACTAAATTTTCCAGCGGAGAACAGATTTTGCCAAATATGCTCACATGTAGCGGATAGAGTATTGAGGAGAACTTGCGCAAGAAATTCGTATCCCTGCTCGGCTTGATTAAAATAAATGGCTGTCGAAGTGTGTGTTGTCTGCAGATGTTGAAGTGCCGGCGCAGCAGAGCGACAAATTGTATATTATAGCTCGGCGACGTGCTCTGCTATAAAGAGTGAAATTCAATTTCGTGAATGGAGTTGCTCTTTATGTACGTAGAAATTGTTATTTAAAACACTGTTGAGTTGTGTGCGTGACTGTGAACCTTGATCCACCGATTATTACATGGCCGCTTTGTTTGTAGATGGACAACAGACGTAAAAGATCGGAGGTGTAGTTAGAGAATGTTAGTCATCCATTTGATTAACGAAATTGGCGAAGTTTAAAGGCTTGCTGAGGGCGCAGCGCTGGTATCTTGAAAGGTTTGAACAGCGTAGGTCGGACCTAGGACGTACTTGTTAGCATACTCTGAAGTCTAAACTTCATGAATGCTTTCATGATATCTTGACGAAGAAAAGGATAAAACAATCTGTTAATTGCGTCTGAATTTCTTATGTTCGCATATTATTGTAACGTGATGGTTTGTAGGACATTGTTGTACAACGAAGGGTCAGAATATTTGGATAGCGCAAGAATATTGCTCTGACCAGCTATATTTCACCCATCAAGTGACAGAGCGTTAACCATGTTGTTTTTGTTATTTCTTCTTTGATCAAATTCACGTTAAGCCACAGAAAGAGACCTGTCGAGCTACGGAATTGTAGCAATTATATTATTGATTTCTATGCCACCAACACATTTGCTTCTGAAAATAGTGGATAGACACCTCTCTTCCTTCTTTCTATCTTTCCAGCCATTTCTTCTTTTTTCCCAGCTGAGGACGATGCATATCATCAACCACTAAGCACATCTTGTTTTTTCGCTGCTTCTTTCTTCTCCAAAGAAAATTGTAGTACAACAGAACAAGGTAATTGCGCTCCGTTCGCCAGAGACTCCCGGCATTGTTGTATACCTCTCGGCAAGGATTGTACTCTTTCATATTAATGCTCAACCAGAAAACACAAAACAAATAAGGAAGAAGAAAGTGCCAAAGCCAGAAGCTGTATATCTGTCAACTTCACAACGATAATTTTAAAAGCTATAACAGATTAAACTCTCTTGACTAAACTGTGCACAAAAGCTGGTGCAGTTCGTAAGGCATGTGGTTTTTCTACTGAGATGGCACACACGGGAAAACCGACGCGAAAATAGGAAACGATCACGCACCTTTCGTATTTTCGTATCAGTCTTCCAGCATCTCCCATCTCAGCAGGGTAATAACGCACCTTAACGACTAGCCATACTAACTAAACCCCGTCCAAGCACTCCTACTGTATGTTAAATTGATTGGAATCACGAAGTTCGAATTAATATATAAACATATTTCGGTTCTGTCTTAAGCCGGAATAATCCGTTCACTCTCCTTACAAGAAAAATCCGAGATTGGGAATTAATGGGATTCAATAACCATCTGATGGCACCCGCCGGCGCGCGGTAGTTATTCGCACTGCGCAGAAGAGAATATAAAGTACCGTGCACTCTAAAAACTAGGAGAGAAAATTACGAACTTGGTTAAAACATGTTGGCGGGCTAGTTGGTTAGGATCCATGGTAGAGTGAACGAGGACGTGGAAAGAAACAGATACACAGAGACAGTCTCTGCGTATCTGTTTCTTTCTACGTCCTCGTTCACTCGCGCTTATACACTCTACCAGGAGAGACGAGCCTTACAACAGAGGCAGCATGCTATCCAGGGAAGTGCTTCGGCGAAAACACTAAGGAAGAGCGCGATCTGCTTTCACGTTCCGTCATGAAATTTGTGTGCAGGGCGCTCGCGAATGGCGAATGTAAGCGTAAGAAAGTGTCCTCTTTTTCTTTTTTAATGTGTCTAAGACGTAAGTGCGTAATAACACACAGGTGAAGTATGCGTAATTCGCTTCCAGCTAACAAGACGCTGTCTAGCTTGCTTCTCAGGTGAGGCGGTCGCTTACTGCGTAAGCGGGCGCTTAGCGGAGACGATATTGTTACTGTACGGCAAAGATTGCCATCGAGGTCGAGCGTATGGCCCACTATGCACAAAACTGCCATTTGCGGAGAACACCGCTTAAATTGAACGGGACGCCTTGGGAATGTAAATATTCAGTTGGCCACGAGATAGTCAAAGTAAGAGGACAGGATACCCCAGCTGGGAGTTCCGAAAGCGACAAGGCCGATAGTGGGAGACAGTTTCCTACCTTGACAGAGGAAAAACGTTGCAGCCAATTCCGTGGGGGCAGGAAGAGAAATAGCTCACGGATTTCGCTAATGGGCGTTTCAGACCACAACAAATTGCAGCCTTTCTGTGCCTCAGACGTCGCGAAAAGAAACTTGAAAGGGCGCTTTCTCGGGCCATTGAAAGCGCTAGATTAACGCCGAGCTTCCCTGTTGTCAATTGCACATGGCTTGAAAGTGCGGCTAAGGTTGTGCTCTTTCAGAAGTGTGAGACACCAGGCGTCGAGGGAGACGTTCGGCACGAAAATTGATGGTCGCTAATACGGTATGGGAGCTTATACTTTTGGCTGATTATAATCGCTTGCTAGGGCTTCGCTTATTCGATGAAATTTACGTCGCTTGATATGTTATTGAGAAGTCTCTTTGAAGAGACTAGGGAGAAGGGCAATGCGTCATATAGTACCTTGACGACGTCGTATGCTACAAGCTCCCTCAAAGTTTGCTGAAAAGCTCGCAGACATCCTAGAAACGCTAGTCGTGTTAAAACGGAAGTTTCTGCACCGGAGAGTGGTGGGTGCTGAGTGTGCGTCTCTCTATGCTTGAGTGGGACATTTCACAGCGATGTCTGTCGCGACACTTTTTGCAACCTTGGTTGCACCGGTTGAGGCTGTCGTCGTCATCTTTACAGTTATCACGTTTCTTTGGCAAAAGTTTGTCAGCCTTCACAACTCCTTACCAAGTGCTTCATTCTGTTTCTGCGGCATGTCAGCTGTCATGTCGTCTCGTTATGACCGTTATTACCATCGTCATCGCGCCATACAAGTTACATGCTTTATTTAGCAGCGGTGCTTTATTACTTTTTCTTGCTGCATACTACGTCACGTATCAATAGTCTGCGCACTTGCTGTCTAATGCTGAGCAACGCTACGCGAAGGTAAACTTCATAACAGCAATTATTACGAGCCTGATTTCTGAAAAAAAGAAAGAAAGAAAAAGGTTGAATACGATTTATTATTTCGAGGGTACGGAAAAAGTTGTAAAAAAATGTTGTTGCCGGCTTTACTTCAGCAATTGATTTTCACGGGACCTTAAGAGAGGAAAATGAAAAATAAATAACTAACTAACTAAATAAAATATAATAAATAAATAAATAAATAAATAAGATGAAATTGCTGTTAAATAACTGAATTAGATTGGAAAGTTGGGCGAGTTTGTATAAATTCATAAGGGTAACAGCGCGAACAAGACGACGACGGAGTGTAAGGACAGCGCTCCTCCTGTCTCCTTTCACTCCGTCGTCGTCTTGTTCGCGCTGCTACCATTATAAATAACTGAACACCGTGCTGAATACATATTATTTTTATTATTTTTTAATATTTGTTGTCAGACCATTGAAAAAAAGAAACTAGAATTTTTTCAAGTTCAAAGGAGCAGCCTGGCATCCTACAGATTAAGTTATTTTAGCATTTAGGAAAGATTAAGAAACGGAGAAAAGAAGAGAATGGCAGAGCTCTTGAATCGGTGTTTCGCTAATAATCTTCGCTTGCTGACAAGTGCTTATTCCGCGGAAGCGCGCTAAGTCCAATGTTGAACTAAAAATTGTATTTGAATAAACGACCCTTTCTCGTGGTGTGTATCACTCGAAGGGCAATCCCGAGAGAACTTAATTCTGCGAAATGTCGTTCGACGAAAAATTCTGGTAGCAATAAACAGCCGCCAAAGTTTACATATGTACGCTGTAAAAGCAAAATATAAGAACCGTATGTGCGTCATAGGACGGATTCCTGCTGAGGATTCAGAAGTGCTTGACGCCTGTTTCTCGGGTTGATGGTGATACGGGAACATCTGCAGCTCCTCCTGCGCGACTTGAAATCCGAAGCAGCCTAGCACGCGGAGAAAAGTACGTGGTTAACGAAACCAAAGCAACCACGCAGGAATGTCCGGAAGGCAAGTGGCTCTTTCTTTACGAAGAGAGTGGGCGATCTCCACTATAGGGGAAGCACACACACGCACGCACACACAGTTGTGGCTGAGGAAATCAGGCTGGCCCCGGTAGTAAAATGAAGAAAGAGAGTAGGACGTATGTTGAATAAGCACACTATACTTGAGTGACGTTACGGCTGGTGGACTAGCCTTTGTCAAAGTCAAAGACTTGGATAAACCGAGTGACTTTGACAAACGCTGGTTCACCAGCCAAAGCCGAAACGTCAGTCAAACATATTGTGTTTCTTCGTACGTCGTACTCTCTTTCTTCATTATATATATATATATATATATATATATATATATATATATATATATATTTTGCTAAGAGATTCATTAGCAACGGGCGCAAAATGTAACCGAAATGAAAGTAGATGAGAAAACACCTTGCCAAGAGGTGGGAACGATCTCACGTCTTCGCATTACGCGTGCGATGCTCTGCCAATTAAGCTACCGCGGCGCCGTTTTCTCATCTATTTGTTGGGTATTTATGTTTTACTACTAGAACTAACCATGAAACTGTTAGCCAGCGCCACCACACACAAGTCTTGGCGACGGATGCGGAACATTCTTTCTGCCGCAGGCGCCACGAGTACGTGATCTTTCTGGGTTAAGGCAACTGGTCAGTAAGGCCGCAGACGCTACCTAAATGCATCAGTGTTGCCGGATTCGAGACCCCCGTTGTGTAATGAACGACAAGAATGAGGCTTGATTCTATTCGCACACGATTGTTTCTGTTTGCCATGTGGAGATTTTTAAAAGTTTAGGCAATGCAGATATCTTTCTCACAAAATTGCGGAAAATAACACAAATTTTGCTTAAATTCATACCAATTTTCATCAAGTTGATCAACTTTTCATTGAAAGCTGACACTCCTTAACTTTACGCAATAACAAATAACGCGGTATCACGGTACTTTATCAAACCCTTCTAGCACCACTTTCCGACTTCTTCCGCGATTGAAAAAGAAAAGGAAGGGCAGAGAGTAGGCAGATCTCTAACTTCTGCATTTTCGCTTTCATGCAGAGTATCCCCCTCCTTTATGTTTCTTTTTTTATGTTTCTTCGTTCCTGGCAGGAAGATTTTGACTCTAGAGACAGCGCTTCTGACGAACTGTCGAAGTAGTAAGAGATAAAACAATTCGAGAATGTGGCACGCGTGCGACTGAAGGATGCAGCTTGGAAACAGACACAAGCGGCAAAAGAATCGTGCAGGGCTCTTCGGCTGGCTTGTAACGCTCGGCACACAGCACTCGTCCCAGAAAGTAAGGGAAAGCGGGGGCACGTTAAAACAACGTCGGCACTTTCCAAGAAGAACAAGCTACAAGGGCGAGTTGCAAAAAAAAAAAAGAAAGAAAAGAGAGAGAGAGCTGTTAGGACGTTTTGTACGCCGCCAGCAGCGCCACGAAGCTGCTCGTCTAGGACGGCTGGCTTCGCCCTATCGAGAGCCGCACCTGGGAACGTGAAACTTTCGAAATATTACTCCCTGCATACGTGACGAACAAAGCGTTCGTCACCCAGCCTTTTTCACGCCTAGAGGGCTTTGGCTGTTTCTTCTGTTTCACATATTCATACGTCGGTTCCATTTATTTTCTAATTTTGACGCTCCTTCGCCTGCTTTTCAGCACTTGTGTATTACTCCACGGATCAAGGTGTTAGCCATACTTGCTCTTGAATTTTTCTCACAGGCTCCAATATCGGTCACGTGGATTTTTTTTTTCGTGATGCGACCTACATTACTTTCTGCACCTTTCTTTTTGTCATTTCTTTGCGTCTTCGCGCTTGCTGTGAGATAGGCGGACGGAAATAGTTTTGTCTGCCACCTGCGAGTGTTCCAGATTTTTGCTGTATCTGCAGAATTCTACTTTGTAACAAGAAGCATTTTAGGACGAGGATGTTTATCCTTGGTGGACGTTTTACTTTTATGGTTATTATGTTGGCCTCTTGCGAGAACAGCAAGCTCACCGGTTCCTTAGTCCATTCGACTTTCCGCATTCTGAGTTTCTAATCTATCGCTCCATCTATTGCTTCCTTTGGGGCTCCAATCAATTTCGTGCCGCTCGACACCAAACTTGAAGGTTGAAGTGAGTCGTACGTACGTCTACAGGCATGAATGATTTTGCTTGCTAAAGCGAAATCCTTCATGTGTGGTCTACCTGTGTGTTCATGTTAAAGAAAGATCATTTTTGGCCATCCTGCGCGCTAAAAAGACTGTCTTTTTTGCGCATGTAAATCTTTATTGTTTCATTTACCCTCTAGAAGTTTTCCATGTTTGGCTCCAGTATAATATGTTTTCACACGCCACTGTTCCATACTTATGGAGATTGCCCTTTTGAAGCCATGTCTTATCATTTCGGCATCTCGTCTCTTCCCATAGCTAGATACCTTTTATACCGATCCTATTTAAAGGCATTTAAGTTCTGAAACATCTTAGTGAAACACAAACACACACAATAAGAACGAATTTTGACAACACCAACATTTTTTGACGCATAAGAAGAAGAAGAATAAAAAGAAGTTCATTGACTTGAAAGGTCAGAGAGGTCGACCGGAAAGTGGACTATCTGGCCTACTATTTTGCGCAAGGGAAGGGGGAGAGGAGAAGAAAGAGGGTGACAACGGGGGATGATGATGGGAGAAGCTTCTTCGTTCATCTTTGGCCCTTATTTTTGTATCATCGTTAGTACTATAGTATATCCATGTCCGGGTCCTAAACAAAGCAAAAAAAATCGATGTTCTGTCTCTCTTTTTTTGTAGTAAAAAATATTTTCTGTAGAAACGCTCTAGCAATGTTAAATCATTTGAATATGCCCACCAGTGCTCTTGTGTTTGAATTGGAATTTTTTTCTACAGACACAGGTGGGCATTCTTGCTGCAACTTCTGCCATGATAGAGTGTATGAGCGCGACTGAACGATGACGTAGAAAGAAACAGATACACAGAGACAGCGTCCTCGTTCAGTCGCGCTCATATACTCTATCATGGATTCGAACCAACTAGCCCGCCAACATGTTTTAACCAACTTCTGCCACTTGTCGGTGGAACTCGTAGTCTAATATTATATTACGCACAGGCGAGTGTAGGACATTTATCATGTCGACACAAATCCAGCTTCGATGGTGCCGTAGATTATATTAGGAGCGTCATTGCTAACGCACTAGGAACTTACCAGCCAGTATAGCGACCGGTATAGTGAGCAACGTGGCAACGAAGAAGATTAAACGCAAAGTCAGATAGGCTGAGACAATCTCGTGGGTGGCGGAAATGGAAAAGAAACCGGCTAGGAGTGACTATCTATGAGGTAAAAGTAAATCGAGAGAGAAACATTTCTGATAACTTCAAGCTAAGCGTATCACTTTTCGAAGCGAGATCAGGTTGCCTTAGAACACTTAGTTAAACAGCGAAGTACACCAAGGAAGTAGAAGCATAAGCATGCCGCGGTAAAGCTAAGAGAAAAGGAGGGAACATGTTCCATTATAATGTGAAGTATTTACGGGGTTGTCGGCTTAGGGCTCCGCTGGCCTCCTTGAAGCCTTGGGGTTCAGGGATAGCAGGGGGAACATAACCATGCCCGCAGTAGAGGTTAGTAAGAGGCGGTTGGAGGTTTGGTGGCAGAGAAGTCGCGAAACAAAAACGAAGTTCTAAATAATGGCTGAGAAACTTTGATGCTAGGCATTTATTGTCTGTACAAAAAGACGAGTAAGATATTCGACAAAATGAAAATAAAGAATTGTGCTTGGCGGCGCAAACCAGCGCACCGTGTGAAAGAGGACGCTCATAGCCTCCTCTATCTATCCAGCGTTTCACGAATGCCCCCCAAGACCTGGGCACCTGTCATGACAGCACAAAGAAATTCTGTCTTCCCTGAACGCAATTTTCCTTGGCATGGGGGTCACGTGTGTGTGTGTGTGTGTGCGTGTGCGTGTGTGTGTGTGTGTGCGTGTGCGTGTGCGTGTGCGTGTGCGAGTGCGTGTGCGTGTGCGTGTGCGTGCGTGTGCGTGCGTGTGCGTGCGTGTGCGTGCGTGTGCGTGTGCGTGCGTGTGCGTGCGTGTGCGTGTGTGTGCGTGTGTGTGTGTGTGTGTAGAGGCTCTCCATTACCGGAGGGATGAGCCATTGTTGATGATGACAGCTTTTGTTGACAAAACAAAAATGTACGAAAACCTACAGTCATAAACAGCTTCGCTGTAAAAAGAAATTATTCTGTTTAACACACTTGCGACCGCGGGGAGGGGGGGACAGACACGTACAAGGTACTGAAAAAAGAAGGTATCGAAGGTAAATCGCTGAATGTTTGGCAATACACACAATGCGTTGGCGGGCTAGTTGCTGCGAATCAATAATTACTTTGTTTTGCGTTAAACAAAGTATTTATGGTTTGGCAATAAATTTACTCAGGAGAGCACTGAATACCCAAATTCGAATCAAATGACAAAATGCCGAGAAAGTATTCTATTGCATTTTGCAGCGAAGCTGTTAAGGGCTAGTTACGCCAGTATCGTGTCCGCGTGTAGAAAAAAAATATCATCAGCAGCAATGGCTACAGCGTCTTGTTCTTCCACAGCTGGCTCGTTGGCGACCCACGGTGCTACCGCGCGAACGCGCTCGCGCCACTGGTCCCGCGTTCATCATCGGTATCAATCAATCAATCAATCAATCAATCAATCAATCAATCAATCAATCAATCAATCAATCAATCAATCAATCAATCAATCAATCAATCAATCAATCAATCAATCAATCAATCAATCAATCAATCAATCAATCAATCAATCAATCAATGAGTTTAAAAACACAAAGACGCAACTAATACAGAAATATTTTAATGAACCGTCGTGATTTACCCAGTGATGCTTCAGCTTCGCTGGTTAACAATCTGTACGGCGTGCTTGGGCTGATAATTCTTTAAAATAATTCTACGACATTGAACTTTGCGCAAGCAAAAACAAAATCCAATTCCATTGAAGCTATTTATTTTGTGAAAGAAAGCAAGGAGCAGAATTACGAAAACTTTTCTTCATCACCAGAAAGAGCTGCTTTTCGATATTTGTGTTAGACAGCGTTTTCTTTTTCAAGACATCGCCGTCGACGGTGTAAACCCGCTCCACGGATGCACTCGACGGCGCAGAAATGTTGTGCTTCAGACAAACAAAAAGCACTGAGAGAGAATATTGACGTACTTCAATATCTGAGTAAGATCTAGGTCGCCACTGCCCCACTCGAACGTAAGTGCGTAGTTCTTCCACAGGTGCACTCTCACTGTTTACCGCCGGCTTGTTGTGGAAGGAAAGGCCGTCTTGTGCCGAACTTGTTGCTTCATTTCATTTCGTGCAGAGTAAATTGGCTTGCGCCGAAGTCTGCGAGGCTGCTGTATGTACGTTTGTATACTGTGCACTTCAAGAAAAATTTTTTTTTTGAATTAAGCTAAGTCAGCTGCACAGCAAAACTCGCTACTTCGCCCGACGTTGTCATGACAACACAGTCGCACACACAGCCATAATGAAAATGAAAGGTGGCACGTAATGATGTTACGACAGAGCGAAATAGAAGGGAAGACGGAAAGGCATGTCGTTATGATGGCTTGTGAAAGGCCAGTACATTTCGAGAGTAATTCATACTTAAAAGGACAACGCGTTTCTGCTCCTTGAACCAGTGCACTCCAATTAAAGAAAAATGAGAACTATTTAAAAAGAAAGTACGAAATGCCACCAAATAGTGTTCCAATTATCGCCTAAACACTGCTTTCGAAAAACGCTAGTTTTTGAAATGCCATAAGTTCTCAAAGTACAGTACCTTGAATAGAGTATTTCCTATTCATACAAGTGTGGCGGCGGAGGAACCATAGAACCACGTGGGTTATTGTGCCTGGCGTTGTCTTCAAAAGATGCACGCAAGTAGACCATCTGAAGCTGTCCTGAGTGAGTAATTTATTGTAATGACATTGGAAAATGTTTGCAGCTTTTGTGCAGCTCGCTTCTCCGGAAACAATAGATTGTTCAATGAGCAAAGTATGATAACATGAGGTGACATAAAAAAATGGTCCCGCAACAAAGCACGTTTCCTTAACATGCTTAATCAACAGTCAATATGAAAAAGAAAAGCAGCACATGAATCAATTGATAACCCACCTAGAAGCTGTTGTAAACGACTAAGCAACTGCATGCCGCATTGTTCACCGCAGCCTCTAATGTGAGAACCTGCAGAGGTAGTGGAAAGTGTAATTAAAGCGCCTGAGATGCATGTGATGTACGCTAAGTCACTCAGGCCCCGGCCCGTGGTTGTAACTTATCTTAACCCAATTCCTCGGCTTTTCGCTTATCTGCATTCTCATCGACAGGATGTCCTAGCCTAGGGTTGTGAGGGACGTTAAGTCCTTTTGTTTAAAGTAACTAGCACCATAAATGCTCGTGCCGGTGGCGAGTGTCGACGTTGCACCTCGTAATCCAGCGAAGGAACACAGCGAAGGAAAGCGAACGCGCAGCGCTGCATGAGGTGAGCGACTGAGATAGCGAAAAGTACCCGAGGAGGAAAGCGGAGGAGGAGGGTGTGGCGAAAACATGAGAAGACAAGCGTATATAGTGCCGCGCAAGACGGACTTTGCCAACATTGTGGTGACGTTGGTTACTATATGGCGATAGCGTAGCGCGCGTCGTCTGTTTGGAAATAAAGCGCTGCATGAGTGGAGGTCCGTCTGCGGCGGCGATTGTGAATCACGCCCACGCGTCACCCACGTGCCGCCTCTCGCGATTTCCTGATTAGCGAAGCAGTCGTGCCACACATCACTCCGTTTTCAACGTGCCGCATGAGACATTGTCCGCGCCAGCCAATCTATCGCGATATGGAAACACAGGTACAGCTGCGCTTAAATTTCGCATTATGGAGTGTCGTAATCGTTGGCGAACGTTTTTTCTTCCCGCGAGGCTGACCTCAGCCTAACCTCTTGCGTTCAGCTGTTTGCTCCGCGCACTCCTCTCTACGAATGGCGAAGTCAAAGGCCTTTTACAGGACTTTAGTTTACACGTATAATATGCAGCACCTGCTACTGACGCAACATCTTTGAACCTGCTGAGCACTCCAGGAGACGTAAGTGACCTTTAGTCAATAAAGGCTAGTTAAATACCAAATATAGCCCTAGGACACAAGTATGATTTCGCATGGAGAAAATACAGAACACCAAAATACCTTTATTTCCATTTTATTTTCACGTTCTTTGTTTATTATTTGAGTGTTACGGCTTCCTTTCAGACCCATGACTAGTAGAAAAGGGCTACAGTAAGTGCTATCTCGACATACTATGTCATGAGGGCCGGCAAGCTCCCTAGTGTAAATTTCAGACTCGCCCTGCGCTTCCGCGGTCTTTCCAAGCGCCATTCTCCGCGCCCACGAACGTGTTTGCCTTCGTCACGCAGTGTTTACTCCAATTTATGACTAAACCACCCACACGCAGCTTAAAACACTTGCCGAAAAGGTCAATGGTAAGACAGCCGCATAAACTCCAAGCTTAGCTTTCCCGCGCGTAAGCTTGAGCTTTCGGAACAATGGGCGTGCTGTCAGCTGTTGTCATGCCTCGTGTCTTCGTACTGACATTCTCGTCCGAGACAGCGTCCAGCGTTAGCAAAGCGAGAACTCGTGCACGTAAAGTGGCTGTCACGCCCGTCAACAGGTAAGTTACCGCAGAAGTGGACTCCGTCAAGAGTAATCTTCCCGCCAGTAAATATTTACGCTCACTTCGTCGTCGGTGCCTTTCGTGATTCACGTCTTCCTTCACTGAAGCGGGAGTTTTTTCTTAACTTTTTCTGCCAAGAACCCTCGAGAAGAAGTTTTAAGAATTACGGCGTCTATGCATATGGGAAGAGAATAAATCCAGCTACTCAGGTACTGCACCGTCACAGTTGAGTTGAGTTGAGTTGAGTGGTTGTAGGCTACTGGTGGGATTAGCCTTGCAGTAGCTGCCGGCAATTGCTCCACCGTAGCGACACTTAAAATACATAAATCATATAAATCAGACACAGACCTCACAACTACACTACACATAGTCACACCTAAGGTCACCATGTGGAGGCCAAATCCGTGTCCTGCAGGTACTTTAAAAGAAGGCGAGAAACCTCCTTCCTATCTAACCGGTTCCCGCGCGGGAAAACAATGTCCTGTATAGAACTGTGGGGAATTCCTGTCCTCTTGAGGGACCCGAATAACACGCTCCTTTCCGCGTCATACAGAGTACAGCACATAAGGTAATGTTCTATGTCACCGCACACACCACACGTTGAACATAATGGTGACAACGCCAGGCCAGTCTTACACATCCACGCAGGGGTACGAGCAGAGCCCGTGCGAATGCGGAGCAGTAAAGTGGCTTGGTTTCTTTTGAGACCCTTAGTCACACATGGCTTGTGAGGTGAGCTCCACAAAGAGTGGAAGTGGCACGACACCGCTTCTCTGAAGAGTCTCTTGTCCTCTTGAGGCACTTTTCTCAAAGGATTCCCAGACAGCGCTCTATGGGCAAGGCTGTCCGCCATCTCGTTGCCTATGATACCTATGTGCGAGGGCACCCATTGGAATCGTATGGAGAAGCCTTTGATAAGGAGAGTGTGCACCGAGCGTAGGGAGCTTAGACATAAAGCATCAGTAGGGAACCCATACTCTAACCTTTGAAGGGCGGATTTCGAATCTGTAAGAATGACTACGGGTTGAGGCGTACAAAGCCGTAGCTTTTTTAGGGCTGCCTCAATGGCAACGCTTTCGGCCGTTGTGGAGGACACGACTGTAGTGAAGCGAACCGACCAATCATACTTTAAAGCGGGAATATGAAAAGCAGCTGCACTAGATCCTCTGACCTTGTCCACAGAGCCATCAGTAAAAATTTGAAGATGACGTGCATATTCAGTTTCAAGATGTTCCAGTACGAGCGAACGTGTTGCCGCCAAAGGAGAACTCCGCTTAGCACGAACGTGAGGAATTGTCAACGAACAATCGAGGCTCGCGAAAGACCAAGGTGGATTCAACCTCTTAGTTCGACCTCTAGCGTCAAGACCCAGGTAACCAATAGTATTAAGGGCCAAGTACGCTCGGGACTCGGATCTCTTTCGAAGGCTCTGTAGAAGGGCTGCACGATGCACTAGTGACGAGTCGAATAATGTACCAGCTCCCTTTAATTTCCCCCTCACTATCACAGCTGGAACGACTTGAGGTTTTGCACAGAAAGGGCCTAAGGAGGGCTCTTGGCGTTCCGCAGTCTGCTCCTAATAATGCAGTACTTTATGAGTCTCTATCGAGACCTCTTAGCCTAGTCGCTTCACAAAGGCTATTGATGCAAATTGCACCGTCACACGCCTCGAGCGCTGCAGGGAGATTGTATCGCCGCTATGCTTTTCGGCTGGTGGAGTTTCTACGATGTTCGAGAGAGATGCGCACTTTGCGGATTTCTCAGTTCGCCGGTTTTTCAAGTCTTGCTAAGGACTGGTTGCTCGGCAAGTTGAACCATGTGTCGCTGCGCAATACTTGTCTACGGCGCGAAGCCGACAGGCGCACACAGGAATGCACTCCGCGTGTGTGTATGTATCCCGTTGCCAGTGTGTTTCCAGTTTCGAGCTGCACAGAAATACAACGTAAGGCGAGTTTTCTCGTTTACCGAGGAACTTCACTTTGGATAGTTTAGGCTTAGTGGCTCCGTCCGCATACAGCGTGTGCTGGTATAAATCTGTCAGCCACACTGCAGGCGTTTTGTGACTTGCGCTTAAGCTTGCTTCTGCGAGGGAAGGAGTTTCTAGGGCATTTGTTTGTTTTGTGTTTATTAAACGGAGCGAACGAAGCCCCATCTTCCGGCTCCTGGCTAGCCTGCCTCCTCCGAGCAGAGCGATGCCGTTTGAGGTGCAATCGGTTCCGCCGCCAATGTATATGTCTCCCACGAGCCATGCTCTCGGCTTCTAGCCATTTTCACTGGTTTTTCTCATTTCCCGGATCGACCATTCGACGCGCTTTACTCGCCCCTGAAAGGTATTTTGATGCTGTTCGTCTCCTACAAAGAGTGTCTTGTATTTCTGCGGAAGTAAGTCGTCCATCTTTCTTTTCGCTTTCACAGAAAGCTGGCGCCTGTAGTTATAGGCCTTCTACCTCTCACCCGAACCGCTTCACTTCCATCAAGGCAGACGGACAGAGGTCAGCGAATGTATCGCTCTGCAAGCTCGGTTTGTTCAGCGCTTGTTCGCTCATCACTGTGTAACTCTGTAAATAAGCAATGAAAAAGCAATGAAAAATTATTTTGTAAATTGCATCTAATAGTACGTCTAAAGCGGCCAAAATTGACATATCATACATGGATCTTAAGTACAGCACTAATATGTTAGTAGGACTTTTGCGAAATCCCTGTAATCATTGAACCTATTCATGTAAGATAAAAATTAGGGCATCAAATTTGTCCGCTTGGAATGTTCTAACGGTTTGAGTTAGCAAAACTTCGATATCTGCTTTTGGTGTGGACAGGCAAATTTGTAAACTTCGAGCTTCCGTTGTTCTAGCTTACAATTTAAAAAAATATTTGCATAAACATTCTCGTCCTAAATGAAAACACACTTCATTATAATTGGCCCAGAGATTCTCTCAGCGAAGAATTGTTGTGTTTTACATATATTTTGAATGTACGGCATTGGAGTTGGGCCCGAACTAAAGCTTCCTAACATGTAAACGCTAATATGTCATGTGCTTCTTTTTGATCATTCATCTTTCTGGATATATCTGTTTTTAATGCGTAATCTATAGTAATGTATAATGTTCGGACTCTTGCTATAGCCATATATTTGGCTGCAGTATATGTAAATAAATAAATAAATAAATAAATAAATAAATAAATAAATAAGTAAGCTCAAGGGAGGAATATTGCCAACCGTTCGACAATTATGATTGGCCGAGATACAGTCATCAGGTTCCCTAGTCCAGTCGTCTAGGGATGACGACTGTATTACAAGCGGAGACCTTTGGTGCAATGAGAAGTGTGCTGACGTGTCCTGATGTTACGTCAGATGTTTATTATATGACCCTACATAGAATGGGCTTCCGTATCTAAAGCCGGTGGAAATAATGTAAAATGAACCCTTTTTCCTTCATTCCGACTGCTGGACGTACTCGTCAATGGGCTTGGTGGATTCGTGGCCCAAACGTCACCTCCAGTCGAAACAGTGCCAATCAATTTAGCTAAGTATGTATCACAATCTGATGTGATGATTTTACCTTAATCTCTTTTTTTAAGATTTCGATCGCAGACCAGCAATGCTTGAAGTTCGCTTCCCTCCTTCCTTATCACTAATGCCTTGGCGTCTCGACATCCCCGTTTTACATGACGTGCACTCGAGCTCTTGTTTGTCAAGAGTGTTGCACGCCTCTGTTTCTAGATCTGACCCAGGGTCATGGAACGCGCTCAAGGAGCAGTGTCGTCTGCATCGTTCAGTTGAAGGACGTACACTCAGATGACGTATGTCAGAAGAACTAGCAGATACTGCCACGAAGCGTCGTATTGCCCTTCGGGTCAATCGACTGACTCGGCTGATGCGGTCATGGCGGCGTGAGCTACGGAGGCGCTTCCAACGCCTCATCGCGGCGTCGTCTTTGTCAGCTGCTGCTTGGCGATGCAGACGTAATCCGTGTACACACCCTGAAGTTCTGCGCTTTGCAAGAAACTCGCTTTTTAGACAGCCGAAAACATTCGGTTCTGCGGCCCCAAGAGCCCTTTCTGTTACGTCGCCTCTCGCGCGTGATTATTAGCTAGCGCATTTTTAACATCCTGTGCTTACGACTATGCGAATGGATCGTGATACTCAATGATATCGTACGATTCTTAGTGAACTCCCTCTGGTTCAACCTAAGGTCGCTGACTGTCTTTGTACACGACCGTCAGCTGATGAGCTGAAGGCGGCATTATGTTCCATGAAACGTGACTCGGCCCCAGATACGGGCGGTTTACCCGCTGATGTTTATCTAACCTTCTGGTAAGATATTGGTTCCAGTTTCGTGATTGTTATCAGCCGATGCTTTGAGAACTTTGAATTCCCGGCTAGTTCTCGCGATGGTGGCATACTGCTGATACTTAAGTGCGATGCTACATCGGTTCTTCCGGAAGAATGGAGGCCAGTCCTGCTTATCAACGTTGACTACAACACCAGACAATTTTAGCAGAGCGTTTGCTTGCGCACCGGTGGCTGTATAGAATACATTGAGTTCGCTTATTTAACAAGCGCGTCTCCCAGAGACACCACTGACGTGCTCTCAGCTTGGCGGTAAAACGATTACGAAAGCAACTACATGCTCCCTGACGCACCGCTAAATCAGGTTCGTAGCGAAAGGCAGTCAGCGTCCCACGTTCCGCTGCCGCTATGAGTGCTGTGCGCACGCGCTCAGTGTTCCCGGTAGCGTTTTGCTGAGCGGCTGCGAGCCAATTGTTGTGATAGGCCGATCTGAGCGGAGTGGACTGTAAACGCTCTGCTAAAACTCTCTACCTTCACAGCTGTTGTCACTCGACGCTTGGAAAGCCTGATGCCTTCGTTAACAGGACACGATCAGGCATGCTCGGTCCCTCGCAGAGAGATAGTGTCTCTGGTTCGTTACGCACGACATAATGACGTACACGCTGACCAGGTCAGCAGGTAGTCTCTTGGTTTCACTAGATCAAGAAAATCCATTAGATTGCTTTGAACAAAGCTACATATTCAGTGTACTGACGTCGTTTGGCTTTTCAAATGCCTACTCAAATATCCGAAATGCATTGTTTCTTGATGGTGGTGAAACTGCACCACATCCCGTTACTCGTCGTGTTCGTCAAGGGTGTCCTCTGTCCCTGGAACTCTTTCTGCTGAGCCTTGAGCCATTTCTGCTCTCGGCACTGAGAGGCCCTTACGCGCGCCGTCTCCCACTGCCTGGTAGCATTGTTGTGAAGGTGACAGCCTTCGCCGATGACATCACATTGTATCGGAGGAATGAAGATAGCTTTTCCTGTAGCCTTCGAACTTTCACTGAGTACCGAAATATTTCAGGTGCTGCGCTAAATTTTTCAATATGGTCGTTATTTTACATTTGCTCCTCACAGACACGCCTGCCTCCTTTTTCGTCTTAATTCAAAATAGCGAATATATTCGTAATTTAGCCCTTGATTAAACCTTTGATCGTATATCACACTCTGTGTGGCTCTCAATTCTTGAAGATTTATGGGGAAATAGGATGTTTAAGGGTACGATTTACCCCTATTAGAAAGAAGGCACTCAACACAGTCTATACTTTCGCTGCCGTGTGTGGCAACATTTGTAAGGTTGTACAGCCACAATTAGGGGTTACTAGATCATTGCAGTCCCTCCCTGGTTCCTTCTTCTGGTCGGGCAGTACAGAACCGGTCTGTCGCGCAGCACTTTGGCAACCACGCTTTCGCGGTGGGTTCGCGTTCCTATCCGTGTCTGTCAGCTGCCGGCTGCTTGCTCTGCGATTTCCGCTCCGCCTGTCAAAGCGTGATCAGTGTCCCGCACGTAAACTCGCCTGTTATTTCCTTCGCACCAAAATTCCTTACATGCTACCGGGCGCACACTTAAATCGCGGACCACAAGTGTTAAACGCACCTGTATTTTACTGTACAGCCGTGGCATTTTATCGCCACGTACAACAGGTATTTCCTGATGTAGACGTTACCGAAAACCGTGTTGCGGATACAATGTCAGAAGAGTTTGGGTACTGATCATTCATATTAAACTGCTCCAGAAGAACACACGGACAGGGAAGAGCACAGGACCAGCGCACAGGTCAGATCTGGTCCTGTGCTCTTACTTGTCCGTGTGTGTTTTAGGCGCTGTTTAAAATGAATGCAATGTCAGCCTTACTGATTCTTCTGGTTCCCCCAGCGCGCCGCGCACGTTCCAATAATGTGTCATACGGTGCGATAATGGCGTCTTTTCTGCCTGCCACCTTCGTGAAATTATGTGGCACCTAGGGTAGCAAATCCTCCCAACGCGTGACAGTCTAGAGTGGTGGGGCATGGTCCCATCTTCGCTATGTGCCAATTGTGCCCTTCAAGAATCTAACACGCGTGTGCTACTGCAATGCGTCGTTGCTAGTGTATTTTGGAGGGCCGTGCATGCTGGTTTCCGTGACCTTGAAGTTAACCGCTTTATTCCACCTGGTCACTGCTCACATGGCCGTGTCGCGCGACTTTTAATTGCTGTGGGTGTATTTTGTCTATGGCGCAAGCGGTGCGAGGCAGCTGCCGCGGTTCATCGTCGCCGCGCTCTGTTTCCATTCCTCAAGAGGCTGCACTCTGAGCTACTGTCGTTTCTGTCAGAGGAGTTGTTCTTCCTTGTGGACGACGAGGGCCTTTGACAGCAGTCATGCTGTTTCCTGTCGGTGGCTGATGGACTAGTACGGCTTAATTTTCGACCAGCCTGGTTCCAGTGGCCAGGCCATCAAAAGTATTCATTGACTGTGCGTAGTAGGTAGGTGTCCCTGACTTCTGTGTGTGCGCGCTCTCGTATGCATGATCATTTTTGTATATATACATCTGAAAGCGTCACTACAAAATTGTGTAAAGCGCATCTGTGACATCATCATTGTGCATAACGATTGTGTAAACTGGATGTATTCAACGTCCTTTTATACAGTGTGACAATTAGTTTATGTGTATCTGTGTGTTTCCAGTGACTGGCATACTTCCTTGAATAGGTGCCGCGTACACAATGCTTCGTACTTTGTATATGTTATCGCCCTGGTGAGAGTGTGCTGTCATTGTGACTCAGTGTTAGTATCGTCTTTTACTGAAGCCATTGTAGCGCAAGGGAACACGGACAAAGAAGAGAACAGGTCACCTTGGGCGCTTCTTGTCCGTGTTCCTTTGCGCTACAATAGCTTCAGCTCATATTAACCAACTGGCCCAAGAAGCTTTATTGTGTCGTCTTTTATTGAAATAATCTTTTTCTAAACACAACTGCTTATCTTTAAGCTCAGGCCCACCGGTAGCGGTCCTCGAACTCGACGGCGCCAGGCCTAACTTTCGCTTAACAGGATCAACTTCATGTGCACGGCTTGAGAGAACTGAAGCTTGTGCATTAAAATTTTGAAGCCGAATTTCGACTCACTATAGAGCGTGAATAATTATATATACAAGGGTGTCGACACCACGTACCCGAGCACACGAGGGTTGGACCGTCGCGCGTGTAGCCGCGCGCCGAGTCTGGGGAAAGGGGGATCCTGGGGATTGAGCCGATGCTGGTTGTTTGGACCGTTAAGACCGCCCGGCGGAGGCAACACACCTCTTCGGCCTCGGCTTCACATAGACGGCACCTCCAGACTGACCCACCTGGAGGAAATCGGCAGTCGCCTTCCCCTGTCCTCATCTTCAATCTTCGTCTTTCTCTCTAGCCTTTTCATCTTTCCTGTCTTCTTTTCACTTCTTACTTCCGAATTTCCTGGCGGCAAGGGTTAACCATGTATAGTATATCCAGTCTTGGTTATATGCATTAGGTTATAGTGGCGGTGCATATCTGGCGTGTGCAGGTTGCTCAGAACCTGCAGCGTCCCCTTGTTGGGCTCGGTGGTGGGTGGTTACCACCGCCGCCGATTCTTGAAACCATGTCATGGCAGAAGCTTTCCCGCGACTTCCAGATCGGCCTCTGAAAAGAGGCCCACCGATGCACCTTTTCAATTTGCCCTCCGAACCGACCTAGACAACTTTCCACGTTACCACATCTTGCATAGTGAAGGAACACTAAGTATGCGTAATCTATCCCCTTTCTTGGTGGCGAAATGCCTCATAGAACAAATTGGAAGAGACTACAAAGCCTCTAAGATGACCAGCGGAGACCTGTTGATTGAATTGAAGAACAAAGAACAAGTGCAAAAAGCTGTCCGAACTCACCAGTATTGGTGAAATCAAAGTGACAATTTCTCCCTATCGCTCATTAAACATTTGCAGGGGCGTTATCACTGAGGAAGATTTTTCTCAGCTTGAGTGACGAGGAACTCTTCGAGGGGATCCAAGAACTAAATGTGATCAAAGTGCAAAGAATTACAATCCGAAGAAACAATGAACAACTCCTCACCAGACATGTGATCCTCACATTTGGTACTAGTATTCTCCCCACCTCTCTCGACGCAGGATACCTAAAGATAAATGTCAGACCGTACATACCGAACCCAAGACAGTGTTCTAAGTGGCGGAGGTTCCACCATGCATCACAATCATGTAGAGGCAAAGAAGCATGCGCGAAATGCAGTGTCAACGATCACCCATCTGAAAACTGTAACGCTCCACCACGCTGTGTAAACTGCAGAGGGGATCATCCAGAGTATTCACGATCATGTCCCTGTTGGAAGAAGGAGAAGGAAGTGATTGCTCTCACAGTAAAACAGAAGATTTCATTTTTCGAAGCAAGGAAGAGGCTTTCATTCTTACCTCAAATACGCTATGCCAATGTGGCGAGGCAGGGGGGAGCACCCCATCGGTCTCAGGAGTCTACAGGGGTCACAGTCAGTGGTCCTGTAGCAACTCCGTCCGCCCTCTCGGTGGCAGCAGCTAGTGCTGCTCCATCATCATCCAAGATGGCCCTGCAGACAGCTATTCCGCAGGTCCCAAGACAAAACAGAACGCCAAGGCCTGAGGCGCGTGTCTTGGCGCCTGGCTCTCGATCATCCAGTGGCTCAGAGAAGGCGATGGAGGTCGATACCAAAACCCCGGTTCCATTGACGCCAAAGGAACAGCGCTCTTCTGAGCGCTCTAAGAAGGACAAGGTCCTTATAACTATACAGAAAAAGGGACAGGCAACCTGAACGGTTACCGCTCATTAAACGTGTACTGTCCCATATCGCATGTCACCTTTAATTTTTAAGTTCGCACACATCAGTACATTTTTCATTTTACAACCATGGCTTTCATTGTACACTGGAATTGCAGAGGTCTTATACACAATATAGGTGACATCAAAGACATTATCAACACTTTTTCGCCAGTTGCAGTGTGTCTTCAAGAAACGAATCTTGGTCCAAAAGATAGTAAAATTCTCAAAGGTTTCACCGTTGTTCGAAGAGACCGCGAACACTCTAGCCGTTTGTCAGGCGGAGTCGCCATAGTCGTTCAGGCCGCAACCCCTACACGATATGCTCAGGTGAATATTTCTTTCGAGGCTGTCGCCGTCACCGTTTTATGCCATAAAACCATCACCATCTGTTCACCTTACATCCCACCCCATACTCATTTTACTACTAGACAAATGGAAAATCTAATACACCAGTTGCCGGAGCCGTTTATTTTAGCAGGAGATTTTAATGCCCATCGTACCCTCTATGGCAGCGATAGAACAGAGCAAAGAGCGCAAGTAATCGAAGATTTTATTTTGTCTAACAGCATATGTCTTTTAAACTCGGGTTCACCAACATATTTTTCACCAAGCTCACGCAAATTTAGCTGCCTAGATTTAGCCTTCTGCTCACCGTCTGTCTTCAGCGATTTCAAGTTTGAAGTCTTCGACACTTCATATGGAAGTGATCATTTGCCGGCATTTATCAAGCTGTCATCCACATTACCTACCATGAACTCTAATTAGGTCACGTCGCTGGAAAAAGATCTTGCCGACGGGCCGCTTTTTATGAAACATGCAAAACTCGAAGACGTCTTTTTAAAGGAGCTCAGCGTAAATGAAATTAATGAGAAGTTCACTGCGGTTTTAATCTCAGCTGCAGAAAACGCAGTACCTCAAACATCCAGCCTTGTGTGCAAAAAAATTTCCCCTGGTGGACTCCTGAGTGCACAGAAACAAAAAAAGCTTCAAAATAGGGCCTGGGGTATATGTTACGAAGACACCCCACCTATATCAACCTTTTATGCTTTAAACAGGCCAAAGCCACGGCACGATTTATCAGAAGGCAGGCAGAAAAATCATCGTGGAAAAAATACGTATCTTCCATAAACAGTTCAGTCGCATCTAAACGCATGTGGGAACAGGTTGGAAAGTTTCGGGGAGATTACTCATCTTACACAATACCGTTACTTACAAGTCCAGACACGCAAACAACAATACAAGAACAAGCAAATATACTTGGCGAACACTTCTGTGATGTATTCAGTTCAGGGAATTATACAAAGGAATTTTTACAGTACAAACAGTCTGCTGAAAAACAGAAGCTGCCCACTACTGGCGCGTCAAATGAACCGTACAATTGCCCCCTCACACCACAAGAAATGAAGAGAGTTCTTTCTGCAGGGAAAGAAACAGCGTCAGGTCACGGCCGTAGGCACTACGCCATGCTGGCTCATCTATCTCAGGCATCTGTCGATGCTCTCCTTAACTTTTTCAACATAATCTGGGAATCTGGTATAATGCCGGAAGAGTGGAAAAAGGCAATAGTAGTTCCATTTCTAAAAGCCGGTAAATCCCCAATATTCGCAAGCAGCTACAGACCCATTGCCCTTACAAGCTGTTTGACAAAATCATATGAAAGCATTATCAATATCAGACTAATTTATTTTAGCATCAAGAAACCTCATAGACCCCCACCAGTGTGGATAAAGAAAGGGTTGTTCAACTACTGACCATCTCGTCCGTCTAGAACATGAAATTCGATATGCATTTTTACACAGACAACGCTGTCTCGCAGTTTTATTCGATTTAGAAAAAGCCTATGATACCACATGGAGATATGCAATTATAAGAGGCTTGGCTGATCTTGGCATCCGTGGCAAAATGCTGAATTGCCTAGCTGATTTTATGTCTAATAGAATAGAAGTTCAGGTACATCTGGGTTCAGTACATTCCCACACCTTTACGCAGGAAAATGGCATTCCACAAGGCTGCATTCTCAGCACGACACTGTTTATAGTAAAAATAAACTCAGTTAATAAGATTATACCGTCGTCTCTTATGCACTCTGTTTACGTAGACGATCTCCAAGCGGCTTGCCGCGCCTCAGTTTTGCCGACCTGTGAAAGGCAGCTTCAAATGACAATAAATAAAATTACACAATGGGCTAACAAAAATGGTTTCCGTTTCTCCACACAGAAAACACTTACTGTTTTGTTCTCTCAGAAACGAAGGCTACACAGCGATCCAATCCTAAAATTGAATGACATCATACTGCCGGTGAAACAAGATCATAAGTTTTTAGGAGTAACCTTTGACACTAAACATAACTTCCTAACTCACATAAAAGCACTAAAGTATGAAGTAAATAAAGCTCTAAATATCCTTAACGTTTCGCCTCATAAGCACTGGGGTTCCGACCGAACGTGTCTTTTACGTGTTTACCGGTCTCTTGTGCGTAGCCTTTTAGACTACGGCTCCGTGGTTTACGGCTCAGCCAGACAATCCTACATCCAACGACTTGATACAGTACATAACCTTGGACTGCTACTGGCAAGTGGTGCCTAGAGAACTTCACCTATTCAAAGTTTATACGTCGAGTCTAATGAACTTCCCTTACAGCAGCGCAGAGCATTACTCACTTTTTATTACGTACTGTTACGTTTCGCCTACAACGCGCGGTAATGCCGGCGCGGATGCAACGGACGCCGGGGCTTTGTTCAAAGCGGCGGACATTTTGGCCAGTTCAACGACGCCGCAACGCCTACCCGCCAAGCGTGTCCAGGCGTGTTTCAGTGCCACGTGTCTTCGTGTGTGCGTGTGTGTGTGTGTGCCCTCGCTTGTCAAAGCGCGGCAGCCGGGGAGCGGAGTTCCCCGAATGAGGGGCCTGGAGGTCTCTCGGCTCAACCGCTCGCGCCGTCGTGGGCCCCTGCTGCGCCGTCCCGTGACCTTCATCCCGTGACCTTCCCTCCTTCCCTTTTGGACCGCGACGCCGAGAGTATAAGAGCAGCTGCCCCCGGACGCCAAGGGAGAGGCTCCGATTTGTACTGTTGAGTTACGTGCTCTCCCGTCTCTCCAATTCGGTCGACCTGACCGGCCGCTCTTTTGCTATGTTAGAATAAACAAGTTGTTCTGTTACCAGTCTTCTCTTGCTTTGCCGGGACCTTCGGATGCTTCCAGTGCCCCAGGCCGCCAGGCCAACGCTACCCTTGGGGCTTGCGACCCATTGGCAATAACGGGCGTCAGCACCGAGACCCCAACAACTCGGGCCAGCGGTGCGATTACAACATCTGGTTGCCAGCGGTGAGATCGCGACAACGGAGGCCAGCAGCGAAGAGATGCGGTTGACTGTTTGCTGAGCAGCACAACGACCATCCGGGAGCAGTGCAACGAGCCCTGTGTGATGACTGGTTGCCTGCAGCGGAACGACTGCGCTGAAGTCTTGGCTGCGAGGTTTGGTGAGTGCGGGACTTTCTTCTTCTGAGTTTTGCCAGGCTTTTGTTAGTGTCAGAAACAGAGCTGGTAATTGTGGTTGTCGTTGCTACCGGGTTAGTTTGCGGCAAGACAATAGTAGGCAGTAGAGAAAGCAGCATTCAGAGCAGCCATGGATTTGAAGTCGTTGCGCAAACCGATATTACTGGAGCTTGCAAAAGAGTTGGGTCTGGATGTCTCAGACAAACTCAGAAAACCAGAACTGCTAAGGGCTATTCTTGAGTTAGAAGCTGAAGATGACGAGCTGTCGGATTGCCTTGAGACCATTGAGGAGCGGGCAAAAAGACATGAGCGCGAACTTATAGAGCAGAAAGAAAAAGAAGAGCGCGAACACGCTTTGGAATTGAAGCGTCTCGAGATAGAGATGGAACGCGCTCGTAATGGAAGTCAGGCACACGGTGCAGGAGAACGAGTATTGTTCAAAATGACTGACCTGATGCGGCCGTTTAAGCTTGGAGAGGACATTGGTTTGTTCCTGGTTAACTTTGAGCGAACGTGCGAGAAGCAGGGGTTCTCTCGGGAAACGTGGCCACAGCGCTTGCTCACTTTGCTACCCGGCGAGGCGGCCGACGTAGTCGCTCGCTTGGAGAAAGAGGAGGCAGAGGATTTCGACAAAGTGAAATCGAGTCTGCTAAAAAAGTACCGGCTGTCAGCGGAGGCGTTCCGTCGGAAGTTTCGGGAAAATGAGAAAGGCAGAAGTGAGTCATATACAGAGTTTGCGTACAGGCTTATGTCAAACATGCAGGAGTGGCTCAAAGAAGAGAAAGCGTTTGGTGACCACGAGAAAGTTCTGCAGTGTTTCGGGCTAGAACAGTTTTATAGTCGGTTACCTGAGAACGTGCGGTACTGGGTCTTGGATAGGCCAGACGTTAGTACGGTGGCTAGAGCCGCTGAGTTAGCCGAGGAGTTTGTGACGCGTCGGGCTCGCGGAGCTAAGGACGGTCAAAAGGGTGAATTTGGCTCCAAGTTTGAGAGGCCGAAGTTCACAACCAGGAGGGCAAAGGGGGATACACGTAGTGCGGATGCGAGTGAAAGCAGTCCGACCGAACGTAAGGAGACGGCGGCAACCGAAGCCGAACGCAGAAAGCGGTTCGAGATGAGGCAAGCGCGCGTTTGTTATACGTGCCAGAAGCCGGGTCACTTTTCGGCGCAGTGCCCAGAAACAAAACCAAAAGTCGTGTTTTTTTCATTAGGCAGCACTGACGAGAACATCAAGCTTCTCGAGCCTTACATGCGAGACCTCCTCGTGAACGGGAAAGAGTGCCGAGTGCTTCGCGATTCCGCAGCTAAAATGGATGTAGTTCACCCCTCTTACGTAGAACCCGATATGTTCACGGGCGAGTGCGCATGGATCAAGCAAGCAGTGGAAGCTCATAGCGTGTGTCTGCCGGTAGCAAAAGTGCTTATTGAAGGACCTTTCGGAGCACTTGAGACGGAGGCCGCAGTGTCATCTATGCTGCCCCCCCAGTACCCGTACTTATTTTCGAACAGGTCCGATCACCTCCTGCGCGAGAAGGGGCTTTTGTTTGGTGAGGCTAGCGTTCAGGCCTTAACCAGATCGAAGGTTCGGGAGCTCGCTGCAAAGGCGGTAGTTGCGGGACCGACGTTGTTGAACGATGAAAAAGGGTCAGAGGCGCAGCAAGCTGGTATTCAGAGCACGCCCGAACGGGATAAAATTGAGCCTGTAGCGTTAAAGGCACCAGATACTGGAGAGGAAATTCCCGATGCGGGAAAGTTAGAAGAGCTTCCGGTCGAGCTTCCGGGACTAGGCTCAGTGACGAACAGGAAAGACACCGATCAAGTCATTAGTGACTTAATAAGTAAAGCATCGCTGTCGCCTGAGCAGAAAACAGAACTACACCAGCTCTTACAAGAGTTTCAAGGTCTGTTCTCTGAGAGGCCTGGTAGGACTTCTGTCCTTACTCATGACATAGAACTTACCTCCCCAGAGCCAGTACGATCCAAGGCGTACCGGGTGTCACCCCGCCAGAGCGATATTATGGAGGCTGAGGTAAAGAAAATGCTACAGCTCGGTGTTATTGAAGCGGGTGAGAGTGATTATACCTCCCCTTTGATTTTAGTTGAGGTACCGGGCAAGGAACCTCGTCCTTGCGTCGACTACCGCAGGCTTAATTCCATCACTAAGGATCAAATTTATCCGATCCCTAACATCGAGGAGCGCCTTGAGAGAGTGAGTAGCGCTCAGTTTATTTCCACCCTAGATCTTGTCAGGGGTTATTGGCAGGTTCCACTTACAGAAGAGGCTAGTAGGTATGCGGCGTTCATTTCACCAATGGGGACATTCCGTCCTAAAGTTTTGAGTTTTGGTTTGAAGAACGCGCCATACTGCTTTTCAAGCCTCATGGATAAAGTGTTGCGGGGACAGCAAGAATTCGCTTTACCGTATCTAGACGACGTAGCGATATTCTCCGCATCCTGGCCTGAGCATATGGCCCACTTGCGGGCAGTGCTAACCCGCCTGCGCGATGCGGGCTTGACAGTCAAGGCTCCCAAGTGCCAGTTAGCACAGGCCGAGGTTGTCTACCTCGGACACGTGATTGGTCGGGGTCGTCGCCGCCCCTCTGAAATAAAGGTGGCCGCTGTGCGAGACTTCCCGCGACCGCGCACGAAGACCGATATTCGGTCGTTCTTAGGTGTCGCCGGCTACTATCAGAGGTACATCCCCAGGTACTCTGATATCGCGGCTCCCTTGACGGATGCTCTAAGAAAGACAGAGCCGCAAACAGTCGTCTGGGAGGAGACGAAGGAAAGGGCTTTTAGCGCCCTAAAGAGCGCCCTAACAAGCCAGCCGGTGCTACGATCGCCCGACTACACAAAAGGGTTCGTTGTTCAGTGTGATGCTAGTGAGCGAGGCATGGGCGTTGTACTGTGCCAACGGGAAAATGGAGAAGTAGAACACCCCGTCCTGTATGCTAGTCGTAAGCTGACGAGTCGTGAGCAGGCGTATAGCGCCACCGAGAAAGAGTGTGCGTGTATCGTGTGGGCCGTTCAGAAATTGTCATGTTACCTAGCCGGCTCGAGGTTTATCATTGAAACGGATCACTGCCCTCTCCAATGGCTGCAGACCATCTCTCCCAAAAATGGCCGCCTCCTGCGCTGGAGCCTCGCTTTGCAACAATATTCCTTTGAGGTGCGTTACAAAAAGGGGAGTCTCAACGGTAACGCCGATGGCTTAAGTCGAAGCCCCTAACGTGGGAATCAGCCTCAAAATTGCTTGTTACTGATGTTTTTCTTCCTGAGGCAGGATTTTTTTTTTAACTTATTGCTTTTGTGTAGTGTTTCAAAGTGATGATGTGCTTTTTAGTGCAATTTTTCCGATTTGTGGACGCGTTCTGAGTGCTGCTAAACTACTGTAAGGAACTAGGCAGCAGTATAAAAGGGGAAAGAGCCTGGCAGGGCTTAGTGAGGGTTGTGCCGTGCTTGCTGACTGAGCGGTTGACTTTCGGCGTAGTTCTAACGCTTGCCGGAAACGAGAACAAAAATGTCAACTCTCCCGAAGTCACTTTGCAGTGTCCTGTGTGAACCTGAACGAGAGAACGAGGCCTTCTCTGTGCGCTGCGCTCAAGAAACGCCGAAGGACGCCCGACTTCGGTTATGAGCATCATCGAGCGACATCCCTCCGGACAGCGGATGCAGTCCCCTGACCATCGGGATCTCCTTCCCCCGGCGGGGCGGTCTGTTACGTTTCGCCTACAACGCGCGGTAATGCCGGCGCGGATGCAACGGACGCCGGGGCTTTGTTCAAAGCGGCGGACATTTTGGCCAGTTCAACGACGCCGCAACGCCTACCCGCCAAGCGTGTCCAGGCGTGTTTCAGTGCCACGTGTCTTCGTGTGTGCGTGTGTGTGTGTGTGCCCTCGCTTGTCAAAGCGCGGCAGCCGGGGAGCGGAGTTCCCCGAATGAGGGGCCTGGAGGTCTCTCGGCTCAACCGCTCGCGCCGTCGTGGGCCCCTGCTGCGCCGTCCCGTGACCTTCATCCCGTGACCTTCCCTCCTTCCCTTTTGGACCGCGACGCCGAGAGTATAAGAGCAGCTGCCCCCGGACGCCAAGGGAGAGGCTCCGATTTGTACTGTTGAGTTACGTGCTCTCCCGTCTCTCCAATTCGGTCGACCTGACCGGCCGCTCTTTTGCTATGTTAGAATAAACAAGTTGTTCTGTTACCAGTCTTCTCTTGCTTTGCCGGGACCTTCGGATGCTTCCAGTGCCCCAGGCCGCCAGGCCAACGCTACCCTTGGGGCTTGCGACCCATTGGCAATAACGGGCGTCAGCACCGAGACCCCAACAACTCGGGCCAGCGGTGCGATTACAACAGTACTCAGAATTCAGTCATCACCGCAACACATATGCTACAAGACCCTAACACAATGCAACTCATGCTTACACTATACAATTAAACTGAACATGATTAGGCCACTTGTCCGGCGGTATGAGCAATACTGTCGGGATTATGACATTCCTCACGAAGTCCTCCAGGCTGCCAAAAAACCACAGCGGTTGTCCCCGTAGTACGATTTCACAGTTATGTGATTGGACGTTAACACATCTAAAGAAAAGAGACACCCCACACGAACATGTTATACAAGAATTCCGTGCACTTCAGGACAAATATCAACATAACATGCAACACTGATGGCTCTAAAACAAAAGATCACGTGGGTGTGGGAGCCGTAACGGAAAATTGAGAAACTCGTATTCGATTGCCACAACACGCCTCTATTTTCACGGCCGAAGTTTCCGCTATATGGGTTGTTGTTAAACGATTATCACTGATAAACACAAAAATGCACTCATATACGCTGCCTCTTTAAGCACACTGAAGACTCTACAGCTGAAATCTGAGTGTGAACCTCTGATAGGAGACATTTTAAACATGGTGGCGCTTAACAAATACGGGAGGTCAATTCGTTTATGCTGGGTTCCAAGCCATGTTGGGATACCGGGTAACGAAGCAGCTGACAGATGTACATTGATGGCAGCGTACAAAGAGATAACAAACACAACACTTCCATACAAAGACAGCATCCGTGCGATTAGAAAAGCCTTAACGGTAAAATGGCAACGCGAATGGGACCGTTGTGCCGACAACAAGCTACATCTCACTAAACCGATAGTTGGCGAGTGGAAGTCACGTTATCATCAGGAGCGGTTCATCGAAGTAGTTTTATGCCGACTACGCATTGGGCACACACACCTCACACACAATTATTTACTTACCAAAGAAGACACACCAACATGCGAGAAATTTCAAGAGCCACCAACAGTTATGCACATATTACTGACGTGTACGCATATTGAAACACACATACGAGCACTTTTGCACAAATTATATCAACTACACGTACATTTACACCCTGCCCTAATTTTAGGTGATGATCCGCTAGTCCCATTATGTGACGTCCGTAAATTTCTAGATGACACTGGATTTTTGCATAAAGTATAGATTATTAACACAGCCTTTTCCTTCATAAATTGGATTTTAAAACACCTCGTGTTTGGCGCAGCATAGCCTTAGCCGCTTTTGCGCCATTAGACCCCATTTATACTTATATTTATACTTATATTCTGCAAAAAAAGTTTCTTCGCAATGCCTTTAATGCAAATTACGGAACAACCACCATACGCTTTTTTCTTGAAACTGGTATAATCAAAATGTTTTATTTATATCAGTATCGGCTCAGCGTTCGTTTTAAAATAGAAACAAGAAATAATATAAGTAACATTCGGCATCTAGCAAACTTACAAGAAAATAAAAAGAGTTACCCTTTCAGACACCCCGAAAACTGGTTGGTGCCAACAGCACGCATCAATACCGGAAAAGAGCGCCTTCAACACACACTTCCTTCCCTACTCAACGCGTACGAATCTGCTAACATCAACTTGTTTACCTGCACCCAACGAGATATACGTGCCATATGCAATTGATATGCAAAAGAATGTGCCACTGAATAATCATTAGGTATAGATAATGCTTAATATAGGATGTTTTCTTTGTTCTATATTTAAGGTGTCCATTACTTTTTTGTCATTTGTGCTGTTATTTGATTAATGTTATTTGACGATTATGTTAAGTGTAATCCTGCTTGTGACGAAGTAACTTCATTTCTGCACATTTAAGTGCAGATAAGATTTTGTTTAGTCTTCGTATGTTCTTGCTATATTGTTTTTTTTCTTTATCATGAAACCATCATGTCTGCGATGAGATTGCCTGTCGCTGCTGCTTTGTATTTCGGGGCTGCGGCCGAGTCAAGCTGTTTATCACAGCTTTTTCTGCAGCTCCCCCTGTCTGTATTTTTTTTGAGGCAGAAATAAATTATATTATTATTTAACTAACTATACAAGGGTATGCGCTGCGGCTGTGGCGCTGTCGGTTCGACGGCCGATCACGTAGGATTCGGTCGAACGATGGTCACAGGCTGATTTTGTCGGTGCCTTCGACAAGAAAGCCTCTCGGACTACGCCAACGCGAATGCATGATTTTCTCGCTTAGTCCCAATCTCGTTCCCTTCGTTCAATTTCTCTCTGAAAACGTAGTGATCAGATTTAGGTAGCTGTTCCGAACACGCACATCTAGCTTTCTGTTTGGGCAGCGCTTAACGTCTCATATTGTAGAATCGTGGTGCTCGAGCAGAAAAATTGCTGACGGTTATTTGCAAAGATAAATGCGCCTGTAGCTCGCAACTGAGCTCCCACTATCCATGTCCTCATCCACTTCCTCTCTTTAAAAAAAGTATTTGCCGAAGCAAATCCTACCACATTTCAATCGATTCTCCCACGTTCGTTATTTACCCGTTATATCTTTTCGATCTCTTTAAAAAAAACGGGTCAATTTATTTTTTCCACTCAGGACATCATCGCGTTTCCTCATCGCGTAGTTCTGCAAGCAATGACAGTAAGCTCCACGCGGCGTCTCGAAAGCTCGGCTGGCCGTTGTGTCCACACTTTCTTCCAGTGTTTAAACTTGGATGAAAACAGCTTTACAAAGGTGCTTTCCGGACTGGTTCTGGAAAATTTTTGGCATTCTGAAAATGAGATTTGCATACAGCTTTTCTAGTTTTTTGTATCCTATTTTCCCATTATATCGGTATTCGGTGGTGGCGGTGATGGTGGTGGCGGTGGTGTTGTAGCAGGCGGTGTTAGCCTGGCACACATAGCCCGCATTTGTTCCGCCTGTGCCTCCAATGAGTTGAAGATCGGGAGTGCGTAACCAGGTGTCCATGAGCCACGCGCCTCGCAGGAAGGCAGTCAACAGTCGTTGCACGCTCTTCCTGATTGCCGCGGGCCCTCCGGGGATAACGACGTCTTCAACGGTCCTGTAAGACCACTCTTTTGCAGGCAGTCGACTATCGCTTTTCTTTTTGTGTCGAATTGCGGGCATAGCGAAATGAAATGTTCAGTGTCGCCGATATCACTACAGAAGGCACAGAGCGGGGAAGTGCATCGTCCAGTCTTGAATAACCAAGCCGGGGTGTACGCGGAGTCAGTTCTGATGCGGTACACCAGTGTTTCTTCGTCGCGATTATGTCCATGAATCACCCAGGCTTGGTGTGGAGTTTTGTGGATCACCCTAATGTGATTGCGGATTGCTTCCTTAGAGTTCTGAAGAATGTTTCGCGCTCTTACTTTTGGGACACATGTCAGCGCTAGGCGTGCAAGAGTGTCAGATTTCTTGTTTCCTTCAGTTCCTGCGTGGGATGGGACCCATTGAAGTTTTTCGTTAAGTCCCTTGTTCATTAGAAATTTCAACAGTGCCAGAGATTGCCTTGCAAGCTTCTCTCGAGGTAGGCCACGGCGCAGTCGTTGTAACGCTGATTTGACTTGTGTCCGTCAGCACCACGACATTTCGTGCAGAATAGGCCTGTAGTTTTCGCAAAGGCGCCGTAATTGCGGTACTTTTTACTATTGTAGACGAAACTGCGCGATCCAGGTGGCCAGACCATGACACATCAAGGAAGGATGTGCAGAATGCTGCGGCGCAGCCGTCTGTTTGTGCAGACACTGGCCCATCAGTGTACACTTGTAGGTGGCTTCGATGCGCTGTGCTCATGTGGTACAGTACAAGAAACTTTGCGTCGGCAGTTGGAATGGTGCGTTTTGCTGGTAGCTGGGGTACACTGAGGCTGAGGGAACGTCCGGAAAAGGCCATGGTGGGTCAAGACGACTCCGTTTGGGTCATATTTCAATCTTAAATATCGGAATGTGTTCAGTGCCGCATGGAAATGGGAGCGAGTTCTTGCTTTTAGCCGCCGGAGAAGCGCCATACCTGCGGGGGACTCGCTGCGACAGCAAGGTATGAGATGCCAAAACGCGCAGTGGAAGAAGCTCTGCTTCATTAGTAACCTTTCTGTTTGAAGCTGTCCGAGGAACTGCCGTCGCCAAGCGTAGTCCCTTTCTATGTACTGCTTCCAAGTGCTCGAATTGACTGGATGATGGCGAATCAGCGCAGCTGATAGAGAATTAAGCTTGGAGCTATTTTTCGACTAGCTGCCGTTGCAATGCATTCGTTTCTGCGATTGCCCTGGGAACTTCATCCATCTGACTTGAGAACCGCTTTCTTTATGAGGTATAATAGTTCTCTTCTGATTTTAATTTTTTTGTGATTGGCGGTATTGTTTGTGAGACCTGCGATAATGTATTAATTCTTTCAATTGATGCCCGCATAACGATCGCGGTATGTGCCATTTGCTTTATCATTCATGTCATATAAGTAAACCACACAGCCGATGTTAGTTAGCGAGTGCTAAAAATGTGTGGCAGTAAGAATAGGCAATTTACGCTTAGTGCTATTGCTTGTGCATCAAATACCAACAGGACACATTCAAGCACCACCATGAAGAGCGAAAGATTTTTGCTCACCGACACAAGTATGTGCAATGTTTCTTTTCGTCATTGTGCGCAGTGCTCATTCTCTCTCTCTCTTTTCATCTTTCGATTCCCCGTTTTCCTTACCCCCAGTGTAGGGCAGCAAACCGGAAGCTCGTCTGGCTGACCTCTCTGCATTTCCTCTCATTCTTTTCTCTCTCTCATTTCAATTTCATGTGTTACCTGCTTCAAGCACCAACTCATTATTTGACTCTTCTGATCAATGTTTTCACTTGCCAGCGATAGTTTGTGTACTAACAGAGAAATTAAACTTCGAAGGAATTAAATTTTCGTGCTCAGCCACAACCGTAATGTGACTTTGACAAGCAGTTGATTGATTCATTCAATAAACATTTATTGAAGCGGTTGTTGCAATTGTTCTGGCCGGCTTTGTCAGTTCAGGAAGCCGTGGCCGTGAGGTGCCATCGCCTTATTTTGTTGTAGCGCAAGCTGAACAAGGACAACAGAAAAGCACATCTGACACACACAGGGCTAACTTTCAACAACAGATTTATTTCCCGTTCTCGTCGCTACATATGCACCCTCGAAATGTCATACAGCACGAGTAAAATTTCGGTAAGAATGAACAAAAGAATAAACTATAAGTTAACACAAAAAATCAATCTGATATTGAAAGTTAGCGCTGTGTGTGTCAGATGTGCCTTTCTGTTGTCCTTGTTCAGCTTGCGCTGCCACAAACTAAGATATGCCGTACCAACAAACCCACATAGCTATCCTCAGTGCCATTACCGCCTGTTAAAGAAATGATTTAATGGCATGGAGCTGCGACTCTGGTTTCCTCCTTACGGTTTCGTTACGAATAGTACTTGCCACATTTCCACACTGCTCAGTGCTGCGAGAGCAACTGCACTGTTGCAAAAACCTTCTATAGCGATGTGTGCACAGAACTGAAATCAGGGTTAAAAACGGTCGCTTCACCAGACATCTTTCTTTTGTAAGCTCGCGTGTCCCTAGCTAAGAGGGAAGTCCTCATTATAAGTTATGCTTGATGCCCTTTGATGCACCAGTCGGTTGCTGCGGTAATTAGGCCGGTTGGTATGAGTCACAATATTTAGATAAATGTGCTTCGACCGGGTCAATATAAACTCCGCGAAAAACGAGTTGCAGCACGCGTTACTGCTTATACAGTAATATACAGAATGTAAAATATTATTGAGAGTTACTTCTGTAATGTAGTATGCTTTGTTTTGCCCTCTGCCATAATTATAATACATGAATTATAGTTAACGTTAATGACCTGCTCACGAGTAGCTGACCTGTGATGATGAAGTTGTATATTTTAATTAAACGGAGACAAGCGAGCACTTGGAGTTAACATGACAGAAAATTTGTCCATTTTGCTCGAAGATTTGTGCTCACCTCCTACTGCATATTACTTAATAAAAAAGTGCAAGATACGCGCAAGGCGTCTGTTTTATTCGGCGTTCAACTTTTATGGGAAGCTTTCCTTTTTTTCTTCGTATAAAAATTCAAGAGAACCACCGACGTCAGCGTGATAAATTATAGTTAGAGTAAGATAAAGGAGACTTGCTTCCAGTCCGAGTTGTCCGTAACGTCGCGCCACGGAGATGTGCGAGAAGAAGAACTGAAAATGCTGCCGTTCTTTTTATTAGCCTGTCACCCTTTCGCGTTTCCTTCTTCCTAGTGTTGATACTGCCCATGAGTGCAGAATAATGGAACAATCTTATATGTCAATCATGCTTCATCATTGTCACCGTTTTCCTTTTGCTTCCGCAGCTGCCGATGAACGACAGATACAATGTAATAATTTCAGAATGAAAAAAATAAATAATTTGCTGTGGGGACAGAAAGAACTTCCCTTATTAAAAAAATTATGTGCTTCAAGGCGTTTACGTGTGGCACGGCGGATATGTAGGTACCGTTTTAGTTTCACTACATACGTCTCTATTGAATTGAGCCAGAAAAAAAAAGTACTTCTCAAGGCGAAATGCAGGTGGCAATAGATACGAATCGATTGGTTGAATGACTGCCGTACTGTGTGATAGCTAATCGGCAAGGCAAAGATATTGTGCAACACATGCTCCTGGTTTTACATGTAGGAGATCCGCGTTGCAGTGCATTATTTTAACTGTCATCAAAGTGTCCGCGAATGCGTGTGCGCTCCTGTACATTTCGCACATTACAATGCGTGTATTTGAACTACGCAGTAAGTACGCAGATTGGACATGTGGGCGGAATGTGTAAGCGCTCATGCGGTTACGTGAGATGTGCACATTTCAAATCCGTACGAATTGTGTCATTCAGTTGCAAAATTGTCGTCCTTCTTTTTTTACTTTTGCTCGTTTAATTGATTGATTTACTACTCACGTGTGTATCTTCGCACTTAGGTAGGACACATGGCAGCAATGTCTGACAGGCTATCCCGCCTGGAACGACAGTTCCGCAGAAGCTGTTCCAGCAGGACAGGAGTTTCGGTGTAGTTACATGCAGTGGCCCTGCGATTGGAACGCGGTACTCGGCGCGCATGGCATCCGGCCCTTGTTGCGCCACCTTTGAACACTGGTGAAACCGAGCCAATGCGTTGTGGTATACGACTAAATCCAGGGCCTTTGTGACTTTATGGAGGCTGCGTGCATCAACCACGACATAGTATTTGTAATCTATAGTAATGGTAGTAGTGGTAATTTTGACAACACGCCGCCACTGGTCGTATTGCCGCTTCTTTTTCCCTTTGCCGTTCCTCGTGTTCATGCTGCTCCTCGGTAGTCCTAACGATACGTTGCCTCCCCATTGAGGTGTTACAACAATGAAATCAGCTGCTAGGCTGGTTTCCTCATATACGAAAGGCTAGCGACGTCTCTGCCTACGTCGCTAGCTGTCATCACCGCGGCAGCTTACGCGGCAGTAATCTTTAGAAGGAAACGTATGCGGGTAGCGTTACATGCTTCGGATTGTTGTCAGGAGGGCCTTATTATCAGTTATGCGGTTCGGATGCTTGTTTTAGACATGAATTTCTCACGGGTTAGTGAGCGTGTTAAGACGCTTGCACGCTTGTTCTTTATTGAAACGAATACTGTTCGTTATGTTGTATGCGTGATTCCAAAGAATGTATGCACTTTTCGCGCCGCTTTTATGACTGCTTGAAGCCTGCTTTACCTCCGCCGCGGGTCTGCGCGGTATTACCGTATCTCCGGGATCGGCCTATATCGACCAACGAGAGTCTAACAGCTTCGGTGTGAAAAAGAATCAGTCACAAATGGCTATGGATTACTAAACATACAACCCATAACATTTTGTATAAGTTATCCTGTTTTACTACTTGATTAAACACTTTTACGTAATGCGGTTTTATGCCTGTCAATAACGTTAACGTATCGAAACTCGCATATTCACTACGTCCTACCTCATCTGTACCCTTATGCTTACTACTAGCTTAGAAACTTTTAGATAATGTTGTCAACGAAATTAACATATCAGAATCCACATATTCACTACGTTGTGTTTAGAAAAAGTTTATTTCGACAAGAGACGATACGAACCCTGAGTGATAATCACGTCACAATTCCACCGGGACGATAACATGTAAGAAACGAAACACAGCATGTTTTCAACGTAAGTAATGTCCGAGTCCTCAAGCACCAACATATAAACATGTTAAGCCCATATTCACGGAAAGGCACAGTTGCACATAAACTAAATGCCACATGTACAAAATGATTTTCAATATATACAATGTACACAATGGTTATGTACAATGATGATGTGATAGAACACTTTACAGAATTTTGAAGTGATGTGCACGAGATGTGTATATACAAAAATGATCATGTATACGAGAGGACACACACACACAGACATCACGGGCACCTGCAGTCTATGTGCATTAAATGAATACTTCTGATGGTCTGGCTACAAGAACCAGGGTGGACGAAAATTCAGCCATACGCGTCCATCAGCCACCGACAGGAAACGACATGACCACTGTCGAAGGAACTCTTCTTCTCCAAGGAAGAAGAACTCCTCCGACAGAAACGACAGTAGCTCAGAGTAGAGCCTCCCCATAAGTGGAAACAGAGCGCGGTGACGACGTCCCGTGGCAACTGCCTCGCACCGGTTACGCCATAGACAAAAGGCTCCCGCAGCAATTAAAAGTCGCATGGAGCGGCCACGTGAGCAGCTACCAGATGTAATAAAGCGGTTAACTCCAAGGCCACGAAAACCAGTATGCACGGCCCTCCAAAATATCCTGGCAACGACGCATTGCAGCAGTACATGTTTATTGGATTCTTGAAGGGGGCGATTGGGACACAGCGAAGATGGGACAACGCCCCACCGCTGAAGCCTGTCCCGAGTTGGAAGCACTTGCCACCCTAGATGCCACATGAAGTCGCGTAGGTGGCCAGGCAGAAATGACGCCGTTATTGCATCCCACGACACATTATTGGAACTTGTGAGGCGCGCTGGGGGAACTAGAGGAAGCAGTAAGGCTGACATAGTGTCTACTAAACGGTTTGGAGAACATCTACATCAGGACATACTTGTTGTATGTGGCTATAAAATGCCACGGCCGTACAGTAAAATGTAGGTGTGTTTAACACTTGCGGTCCGCGATTTAAATGTACGCCCGGTAACATGTAGCGAATTTTTGTGCCAAGGAAATAGCAAGCGAGTTCACGCGCTGGACACTGATCATGCTGGTCTCGGGACCATTCCCCGTAGGGACAACAACATCGAAGACGTCGGCCTTCGAGGGAGTCCATGATGCTGTAGGCGCCATGGCGTGAGAGGTGGACGTCCCCGACGTGGAACACGCAGGGACGTCGATAGAAATGCTTGTTCCGTCGAAGGTGGCAGCTACTGCGTTTGTAGCGAAAGTAGAAACGCCTGTTCCGTTTTCCATACGGTTTCGTATGGAGCCAGGAATTACGGCAGGGCCTCAAGTTACCACTTTATATAGTCTGAATAGTATCTCTAGCTACCTACGTACATTATTTTACAATATTTCCTTAATAATATTTCAAAAAGAAAGCTTATGTGGCGCAATGCAGTTCTTCACCCAGCATAAACGTTTTATCTAATTTACGCTTGAAAAAAAAAAAAAAAAAAACATGTACCGTCTATCACTTTAAATGTGTCGCCGGCAATGGTTCGGCTTTACTTAGCAGCAGTGGATGCCGCAGCTCGGGCAGGTGCCGTTGGTGACCGTTTCCTTACTTTGAATGTAGTTGGCTTTGCCGTAACTGCTGCTGCTAATGACGAACTGTGCACTGTTTCTACCAACATGTAACAATGCCTACGACGGCGGATCTTGCTAAACGAACCGCGAAGCTCGAAATCTGGTTTGTGAAAAGATTTGATGAAGTCGCAAGCAAACTTGCATAAAAATATTAAGAGCAATTGTAAGCATCCGGTCATAGTTTTACAGCGCTGAAGTCCGAGGTTGAGAGCTTATATTCTCCGGCTTGGACGCCCTAGACACTCTTGTGGAAGAGCTCCGGGTGGAAAATACCACTCTTGTTGCGCTAACAAAGCCCTAACAAAGGAAAATTAGGTCGCAACAAAGCCTGTAGCTTTGTTACGAGAACACTACTCAAGATTGCACAATGTTTAACTGAAGGGAATTGCCTGTACACAAGGGGAGTGTTGTAATGCCATCTTGAAAGCGATAGCTATACAAGGGTAAATTGCGTTGTCAACGGCTCGGACATTGACATTGTTCATCGTCTACCAACCAAGGCTGGCGACCATAGGAACATCATTGCCCGGTTCTGCTCGCGCGAAATAAAGCAAGAGTTCCTCAGCAAAACACGTGCGGCGCGGCTTAACACGACGGATCTCGGATTCACTGGACCTCGAAATAATGCTGTCTTTGAGAATAACCGTTTGGCGCCTGAAAACGAGAGGCTTTTCGCCAGAGTATTGTCTCCCAAGAGAAAGAAGAAACGGCGATACCTGTGGACTGCCACTTCTCCGATCAAGGCGGGGCAAACCAGTGAAAGTCGGGCTTTCCGTATATCGACGGGAGCCAATCTCGGGATTTTCCGATAGTTGACATCGCTTTTCCTTGTGGCAACCAAGAAAACATGCTGTCATGGTTTCATATTTTTCTTAAAACAGTCAGTTCCCACTTTGTCAGGAATCCATTTCAATGTTCGAAGCCTTAAAAAGCATTCTGATGAGATCATTTTTGTTTGTTTTCACTCAATCATCATTTTTCCTTCAGTTGTCTGAAAAGTGGCAATCATCGGCTTACAACAACGGAATTTGTTTGCCATCGTCTGTTTGTGAACACTGTCACAGGTTATCTGGAAATCATGGGTGTGTAGCCATATAGATCTCGTCATTCCCTGCATATAAGCTCAGGAATGATCTAGCCATTGCTGCTACTAACTGCGAATCCATTTCGGTAGAAGTGTTGAACTCATCTTCTCAACCAAAAAAAAAAAACGTTATTCTTGGCTGTATCTACCGTTCGCCATCATGTAAGCTTCAGACTTTTGCACTGGACTTAAGACTCTCGCTAATGCTATTGTGCTTGAAATAAGAATGTTGTGGTGGTCGGTGACATTAGCATAAACATTCTTGATGCCTCTGATCCCCACTCCAATTAATATGCTAACTGTTTTCAGGGATATGGATATGAGTGGCTTATAAAACTACCCACTCGATGCATTCCTCGATCTTCTAACACCCTTATCGACCGCATGTTTTCTAATTTTATAATACCTGGCGACTGCGGTATTCTTGAACTAAACATTACTGACCATTATTCGATTTTTTTCCGCTTTCAGCATGACTCAGCGAATGTTGTTCGCTCGTTCAAAATAAACAATACCTAACAAACAAGAATGCATTGACCGGATTTTTTAAATAGAATGGTCCTCCATAACAAATAAAACAGACCCTAATATCACATTTGACGAGCTTTCAGCACCAATCTGTCAGTGTATAAGTGAGTCTTCGAGAGAAGTAAAATGTCACAGAAACTTCTTGGCTAATCACAGCCCATAGCTGACTAACAGTTTACTGAAATGTATGCGCAGAAAGAAAAAAATTGTACAAAAAGTAAAAAAAAACGCACGTTTAAGACGTGGTTGAAATCACGGTACAACATGTACTACAACACACTTAAGAAATGATTTAAGGAAGCTAAAAGAAACTACTATGAATCTAAAATGTCTAATGCTGATAATGGCTTCAAACAGCGATAGCAGATAATAAATTCTGTTTTGAATAAGATGAATGACGAGACGAACATTAGTGAAATAAATTATGCCGCTGTTTTACTCATTAATCCGTTAGGTATGGTTAACGCGTTCAACAAATTATTTTGCAGTAAGGCATCTAATTACGCTGTAACTCCTCAAGGATCATTTCAACGTTGCTCACAATCTTTTCACCTCTTTCCTACAGGCCCAAATGAAGTCCTAAACATAATAAATAATCTAAATGTATGCAACACACTGCAGGTGTTGATGAGATTCATTCCGCATATGTAAAAATGGTAGTGCATTTTATATTTATTCCTCTTTCGCATATGAATCTCATATTCAGTACAGTGACATTTTTTCCAGAGCAATTAAAAAAGAAATAATTAGCGATTCCGGTACATGAAAAGGGTGACATAACCAGTCCTTGTAGCTATCGACCAATCTCCATCCTGCCCTTTATTCATGAGGTGATCGAGCAATACATAGAAAAAGGTTAAATAAATATATATCTAAATTTTGTATATTACCGCCTAAACAATTCGGGTTTAAAGCCGGCTCCTCTACTAACCTTGCACTCATATATTTTACTGACAAAATCAAACAGGCCATCGATAAAGGCGACTATGCTGGGGCTGTATTCATCGATCTAACCAAAGCGTTTGACAACGTAGCTCACTGCATTGTTTTTGATAAACTTAACTCGATCGGTATTGTTGGTCCCGCGCTAAGCCTCTTTAAAAGCTATTTATGTAACAGGCAGCAAGCTGTTTATATTAATCCAACACTATCAAATTACTTATTCATACAGAGAGATGTACCCCAGGAGAAGATTCTCCGGTCACTTCTATTTCTTATTAATTATCTCCTTAATTTTTTAACTCATGCTTAACCATCCTTTTATGAAGATCACACTACTGTAATTGCTACTGAACGGTCTCTTGGTACCCTTACAACTAGACTAAACACTGATCTAAGTAACATACTTGAATGGTGCCGGTGTAACTCCCTTGAAATTAACGCGTCCAAAACCACATTCATGATTTTCCATTCTGCCCCAAAAAGTATCTATACCATAACAGGCAGTGACCATTAAATATCGCTCCATTTGCGCAGTTAATCAGTGTTCGTTTTTTTTCGGCCTCACATCAGATTCTCATTTAAAGTACACCACTCGCATGGCTAATTTGCTGCGTAAAACAGCTCATGAAATAAGATTAATGCTAAAACACGTCATTATTTTACTACGCCAACATTGATAACGCTTTACGTCGCTTTTATTCACAGTCATTTTACGTACTGTGGCGTACTGTCGCGACATGTGGCAGTACATGTCCTACACATATAACCCCATTACAACACATTCAAAATTATACACATTAGAACACATTCACAACACATTCAACATATAAGCCCATTACAACACATTCTCACCTTCAGTTCATTTCGTTGCATGGCCTCTCAACTGCTTCGCAATTACCGAATATTAACACTTGCACAACTGTACACAGTTTACCTTGTAATCATTTTGTATCGATCTCCTAACAACCTCTTGCCATGTAACATACTAAGTGGATACAAACTTGTTAACGATAATACAACTAGATTTGCTTTCAATCATAATTTGCTTTCACCTTATAATTATACCTACGGCAGACAAAAAATTAACTTTCCTGGCATATCATCTTTAAATCGCCTCCTGACTCACATCAAAGAAACCACTACGTTATTTAATTTTAGAAAGGAAGTTCTTTTTTTTGTTTTTTAATAGATGGTTTTTTTGAATTTTTTGAATTTGAATTTTATTTCTCGTTCATTCAAACGAGGCTAGACTGAGACTGAAGGCATAAAGCCTGACAAAGGTCTCAGCCCCCGCTTTCTTTCCTCTCCCCTATCTCACAGAAACACTTAGTCACAATATTCTGAGTTATGCTTGTGTAACATTCTAAACGTTACTGATATTCTGCACGTCCTTTTCACTTCTTTAAAGGTTCTGTGTAAATTGCGTATAATATTCATATTGAAAGGCTAGTGACGTCACTCCACATGTCTCAAGCTGTTGTCGCCGTGCATGGCAGCTTCCGCAACAGTAATCTCTACCGGGAAACGTATTTGGAGACCGCTACGTACTTCGCATTGTTATCACGAGCGCCTTATGATAAATAATGTGGTTCGGATTCTTGTTTTGGGCTTGTCCTTTATTGAAACAAACGCGGTTCTGTATGTTGTATGCGTGGTTCCAAAGAATGTGAGCACGATTCGCTTCACTTTGCCGAATTCTTGAAGCCTGCTTCACCTCCGCCGCGGGTCTGCCCGATATTGCACTACCTGCGGGATTGGTCCACATTTCTTGCCCACGGACATCGACAGAAAAAAATTCCGACCAACGAGAGCCTAACAGCCTCGCTGTAAAATAAATGAGCAGACTTCAGTGATTTCTCCGGCTGTGAACTTATTTACTGCGAATGCAGAAGACTCTTGCAGCAAAGACCACCTATAACAACTGCTTCCGTCCAATGTGCACAACTGCGTCATCGTTCGCTACGTTAGAAGGGTTGCGGCATTCAAAACGCAAGCGCTTACGGCAACACCGCGCTCAGAGTCTGCGTGGCGCGCAATGCATTTCACAAGCGATCAAGCGCCAACGATGCGCGAGAGTGAAATGGTTAGCGCGCACCGCTCTCAGTCGCGCTTTGCCGCAGTCTCTCTGGCGGTGAATGTCGCTTGCTATAAAAATACCATTTAGTTGGAAGCTATTTGTCGAGCATGCCATTGTGTTCTACCGGCGGTGTTGACGAGGACCTATAGCTGTTAATTCGTATTCGTGCTCGCTTTACAAAACCAAGAGCTAGCTTGAGAAAGCCTGCGACAAGGCGCGCCACTTCATCTGCGGGACGCTCTCGCACCGTAGCAATGTCTGGAATGTCTCACTTGACGCGCTTGACTACAGTCCTGCGGGATCCAGGGCCTCGATGGGACTCTAAATAAAGTTCGGGTTATAGTGAACTTGTATGCGTGTGTCACTCGGTGTTCGCGCGCTTTGTTTCCGTTTTAATATTATGCCCTTACTTCAGCTGATCTTCACCGTATCACCCGACCTGCCGCTAAACTCGTAGTCCACCTCACTACGTATTATTAAACTTGCTCTCTCTCCGGTGGCGCGCAGTGTTTTGCGTTTCTCCGCTTTATTGTCGAGCTTGAGGCGAGAGCTTGCGGAGGTGGTCTGACCGTGACAACACAGTAACGACAAAAGACTTGATGATGACGGCGGGGACAGTCGCCGGTGACGTAGCAGAAAGGATGGGTGGAGATAGCGAACTCAGTTGTCAACTTCTAACTGCTGTCCACACACACACACACACACACACACACACACACACACACACACACACACACACACACAAAAGAGAAGCCGCATTTGGCGCTACACCTATACCACATACTGCACCGTGGCTATTATTTCTGTTAACACTGCGCTGAATTCGTCTAAGGGATACAAAAAAATATGCTTAAACTCTGTATTTTTACAAATTAAGTTGGAGTTGATTAAGGTATTCACTAAATTTTTGGCTAACTCTGTAAATTGGACGCATGCAATTACTTTCTTTTCCTTTTTTTTTACATCCAACTTGCAGAATCTCTTCTGCATAACTGCGCGTTGGGTCATGTGATAGCTGTTTCAATTCCAACCGCGGGATCTACCCTTCAGAGCGTTGAGAGAAGGGTCCGCATACTAGGGATTTATTGGCCAGCGGTTGCTCCCTTCTTTCCCGCTTTTCTCCCTCCTCCTCTTCCTAGCCAGTGGTTATTACTATAGTACAGTATGACAAGGTATCTCTAAAGTGACACTATGAATTTGCGTCCGTCGAAGTTTTTGTTTTAGTTTGTATATTTTCTCTTTTTTGCGGCTCGTCTGTTTTTATTCTGCGGATTTTCACGACATTTATCTCATCCGCCTGCTGCTTTCAAATGGCTTGCGACTGTAAGTGCTGCAATGTCGTCTGTTTATTCACAGAAAACTAAGCTTGCCTTCGAGCGCTTCCGCAACGTGCTGAGTCTTGATTGCTGCAGAACACTGTCGGCCAACAATGTGTGTTTTCTTGCAGATGTGTGTAAGCAGGAAATGTAGCACCAAATATATAGCTACAAGAAGCGCCAAAGAGATGGCGACGTTCCACAGGGGGTGCCCTTACTTTGAGCCCGAGACGCAAAGTGTACTTGGCAGATTTGTGTAAATCTAATACCTTCATTGCGCTTTCACAACTTCTCTTTATATCTTAGCTTAGTACTGATTTCGTGCTTCAATTAAACCTTTAGCGACGAGTGTTGCCTCTAGGCAACATACCAGAAAAATACTTGTTTTTCTTGCCTAGTTTCAGTATTGAGTACGAAGTTTCTGGCTAAATGTCTTCGGCTAGCACTGAATGACAGGCAGCAAGCGCCATTTGTTGGTTTGGAGCAGAAACATGGGATGAAGAAGAGGTTTGGCACGCGACTCGCTTTCTTTTGAAAGCACTGTCGCAGGAGGCAGACCAATGTCAGATCTCCGGCTGCAGGGGTGTCACACACGTGATGTAAAGCAAATGAAGTGTACAGCTATGGTTCACTTATGATGAGAGCTGCCCGTACAAATTCCAAATGGTGTCTTGGGGTGAATCCCGCTGCCAGTTTCCTGCCTTGGGTTTTCCCCCTAATCCTGAAAAGAATTCCGCAAAATACGTTTTGTTTTCTTTTTATTCATAATGCTTATTCGTTATGTGTTTTGCATGTTTAGATAGAAAATAAACATGCTGCCTTGGTGTTTATGTGTCTCGTCCTTAAAGGGTTCAGTATCTTTTGTTTACTCATCCCCCGTAGCATCCAGCTGCGGAAACTTGCAGATCTGGTAATCAAGGGTGAATGAGTATGCGAACTGGCGTATAATAAGATAGCCAAGATCGTTTGCTGGTAACACAGAAGATCCTTTGCAAAAGTAAAAGAACTAAAGAGATCGCTGCGACAGTAAACTTTTAAAATTGCATGCGTCTGTTCGTAACCGTTCTCCGCAGTCGAACTGGCGTGCCACCACTGCTAGTTCGTATGCATGAAGGCTAGCGGTAGAGTAAAAAAAAAATGTGATGACTGATTAACATGGGTCGACTCATGCATACGAAAGCAATTGAAGCACACTATGTGCACCCCTGTTTCGGATGTTCACACACCAGCGTGCCATTCTCTAGCAGAAAGACCTAACGAACATGGTTACAAGCATTCATTATCGGAGTCCTTGGTTGGTTCAAGCAATCCCATTGCTTGTGCAGATAAAAGCAATCTCAGTGCAGAGCAATCACCTTCGTTGTGCACATACAAGCAGTCGCAGCATGTGGTTACCGTAACTGGCGAGTTATCGCTGTACCTGGGAATCTTTTCTGTCTTTTTTTTTCCCTTAGCGAAGCGTTGTTACTATTTTCGTGCCGGATGTACGTACATCGCACTAAACTAGGCTGACATTTCTAATTTTCATTACGACTGAGGCGGACAGTCGAGGTAGTGTTAGAGAGAAATGGTGCTGAGTACAGAAGCTGGACGTTCTAGTATGAATTGTGCCGAGTGGACAACTCGATTCATTTTGTTGCACAATTCGTCAAATAATCGTACTCTGATTATTTGCTACAACAGAAATGAATAAGGCAGCTGGAGAACTACGAATAGCTAACGCCACGCACTGCAGCTGATTTATTTATCGCTTGTCTGCGCCTCTTCACTCCCTGCGTTCCCATAGGCCTCTCGCAAGTTAGACAGCTGTCATTGCGGGACTAAGGCAAAATACGTACGACGGATATATGGGACAAATGAGGTAGGCGAGGACGGCAATAACTAGACAGAAAATAGGGTAGTCAAGCCGAACAGCATCTAATGTGCCAAATTTACCTGTCAAAGTATGTGACAGAGGCAGAAAAAAGAAAAATAAGAGATAAAGTGCAGACTAGTGAGTTATTGAGCGTATAGAACCGCAAGCCCGAACGTTCATGTAGGCTTTCAAATTAGGGATGAGGGCACAATCTTTATTCGTTTTCAGGCTGCAGGCATCTCGTGAGTTTTACGGAGAACGTGGGTATGGAAAATATTGAACGAGCTCGCATTGCATAAGCATGTTCTATAACAACAATGGCGGGGACGGTAATTTCAAACGCGCCGAAAGGGTTTACAGTAGAAGCTACTCTGCTTCGCATGTCATGGAAGGCGCTAGCTTACTTCGACGATAATAAACTTAACAATATACTCGCCGGAGCGCAATTACTAACCACGCAAATGAAATGATTGTGAGAATATTTTCTCGTGAGTGCTGCACGGAAATCAACCGAATCCCTTTGTTGAATACACCTCCGCAGTGGTCAATCGCTCTCATGTGATTGAAAGATAGAAGTGCATATACGCTCTGATATGCTACTGCACAAACAAAACACACAAAACAGAATGCGATCCAAATGACGCACATTAATTCAAGAAAATGACTGTGCTTTGTCGCGAATGCAATTAGATGGTTGTGAGACTATTTCACCGCAAGTGGCGCACATATAAGTAAATAGGATTGCATGAATACCTGTGATTGGCTCACATGGATGTTGATTGTCAGTATTAAGAATGACTCCTGCCTACAAGTATGCAAGATAGGCGACATCACGTCGTATTCTAGTAGAATAGTTTGTTCCCCGCGTACTTTCGCATTGAAATACTGGATTTTTCGAACCCACCACGATGGCTAAGTGGCTTATGGCGTTCTGCTGCCAAGTAGAAGGGCACAGGTGCGATGCCAGATCGCGTCTGCACACAATCTGGGGCAGAATGTAAGACACTCGGGCACCACAATTGCTTTAGGGCAATGTTCAACAATGTCGGACGCTCAAAATTAAGTACGAGCTACCACTTTCTACGACTTCTTCATTAATGCCTGTGTACAACCTTTATTCGGCGTATTATCAATTGCCACAGTAATACACGAATTAGATAAATATTTGCAACTATGTATATTAGGCGTAGCCAACAAAATCTCACTCGTCGATGTATACATGTATTGAAAGAAGCGCAGGTGCACGTAGACACCAAAAACAAACATTATATATATATATATTGCTACGGGGAGAAAAGACGCTCAACAATATATTTTCAAGATACATACAACGGGTGGAAGACGGCTATACATGATGGAGCCCGTGCGCACGACTATCTTCGATCGTCGTCTTCGTGAGGGCCCTCTCAGCATCGTTAGCTCCTGCAGCGCCTCGTAGCTCCATATATATATATTCACACACAAAATAGGTGGGGCCCTGACGTCACGTTTTTGAAGCTGGAAGGAGCAGATAGGCGCCAGCTTTGAACTTGCATTGCTACGAGCCGCCGAAAGTGTGTGCTGCCGACGCGCGTCCGAGCAAAGCCTACGAAACTTCTATAACAATTTTAGTGAAGCAGACGCGCTCCTGTGCTTTACCGTTGAAGGCGATGGCGAAGCTGCGCGTCGTGATTACTTGAGTGTCTCTGTTGCTGGCTGACATTAACACTCATAGACCCTCAACACAACTTTCAAGCTTATACGCCATGCTCCAAAGTCAGCTTGTCTCACGAACAACATGTGCTGCTAGAAAGACATAGGCCCAAAAACATTATCACACTTTTCAGAGCGCTAGAGCAACAGTGAGAACATCAGGAGCGCCGTCGCTACGGCAACGTTGACGTTTGGGGTACCACTACCAGTGTTCCTTTGCGAAAAACAGCACATGACTACTGCCACACATTCTACAGCACGTTCGCGCTGGTGTGCTTTCCTCTTGTGTGCTTTCCTTCCTCCATGCCGCAAAGTTATAATTGAAAAATTTTTACACTTCTTTAAATACAACTGTTTATTGTGTTGTTTCGCTCTTGAGAGAGATTGGTCTCAGGTCGAAACGTCCATAATAAGCAGTTGTTTTTAAAGAAGTGCACCAACTTTTCAATTGTATATGTAGAAAGTTTAACTTACATGACACACGTATATCATGTGCATCATTGAGATTTCTGCATTACTAAACACAAATGTCTCGTAAAAACCGAGACTTTCGGAATTTTTATAAGAAGATGTTTAAGGCATGTATCATTTTAGGTCTTTCGGTGCTCGTTAGAGCGTTATTCAAGCTCATTTATTGTGTCTTTCGTTGGCGACGTTGCGGTATATTGTGTTGCATCTGGTCTTCATCTGCTTCCTCACTGACATCTGAGACCACCGACTCTGGTTTCATATCTTCTGTTATTGCTTGTAATGAATCAGTGTACATTTGTTCTAGTAATTCTTGCTTCTATCAGTTGTATATATGATTTACAGTTTTGATTTATACACAGTTTGCTCGGTGCTGTTGCTAAAGCTGTTGTAGGAGCTTGAAAACTTCTCAGGCCGTTCATGGCGGTGTTCCTCTCAATACATCCTCTATTTATTTTCTATAAAGGCAAAAGAACTGAAGTTTTATTTTGCTTGATAGTGTAGTGGCCTTCGGTTATTTGCGATTACATTGGGGGAAAGTGCCGTGCAAATTGTCGTGCTTTTTCCTTAGCTCCAGTGTGACTCCTTCCGATGGAAGATACGCTGCAAACGCTGTGTCGAGCTTAGTAATCATGTAGTGCAGCGAATCTCAGTACGCAAAGCAAAAAAAAAAAAAAACCGTAAAAAGGTCTGAAGCTAATCTTGTTGGCACCGATTCATTGCGAAGAACAGCGCCATAAGAACGGGACAAAAATAGTCACTGATTCTGTGTGGTCTTTCCTGTACCATTTTGCTTGTGCTGTTTTTTTTTTTTTTGCCTTGAAAAAAAAAAACGCGGGCAGCAGGAACAAATTGTCATCAAGGATTTGCTGAACTTTTGTCTAGAAATTAATGAAAAGGAACAGAGGGCACATTATTATTCTGTAGTTATTTGTGCCAACCTAGCCTGGGTGTGCATCTTAAGGCAAGCAGATGACGACGTTGAAAATTAGTTTGGTCGAACAAGGCATTTAGGGTCTAGAAAAACTGAACCAGCACCACCCGCGGAGTAGGAGTAGGTTTGCTGGACTTTCTTTCTTCCGAAAGCCGTGCTTACTATGCTATATATTAAACGGAAGGAAAAAAGGAGCCAACTATGGCACACAATTTTCGTCATTATAACTAACGTATGTGCGAGTCTTGGCATTAAGCGCACGAAGGCGGAAAATAAGCGGCTGTGAATTAAAATTAGCTGTATTATCTCGCGCTCTTGAAGATTAAAGCATTTAGCTTTTTTAAAGTTTTGTCGTCAGTTTGTAATTTATTCGATTCGACGGGCACATTATGTACTCAATGTTTAGAAAGGGAGAGTGTATCACGACCTGCAATTTATTGGTGCACGGGAAAGTATATTACTTATGAACATGAGCTTATGCGGCTTGAACAAAGGAACAGAGATTTCATTAACACATCAAACGAAATCGTCGAGAACTTGAAAGAGGCTGGGGACACATGTCTTATTGCATTCATTCGCACTAATGAGCCTCGGTTACGGCTATATTTCCGAAGGCTGATTAGAAAGTGCAGCTTGCATTCGCGCCGCCCAATTAGCGAGAATAGCGTTGACGAAGTTGATGTGCTTTGAATATCCAGAGAAGCTAAAAGAATATACTCATTGCGTTCAGACGCTGGCTCGTGAAACAATTATTTAAGAGGAGCTTTTTAACGAATGCAAGAACTGAGCGTGCTGTACATGGCACGGGGTCATGTGTTCCAGTGAAAGCAAACGCACTTCCACGGTTTTGGCATCGCGCTGAGACTGAAGTTGTGAGTTCGATCACGGTTGTGGCGTATGTATTTCGCTGGGCCAGAATGCAAAAACGCTCGTGTACATAAGTTTACGTGTACGTTAAGGAACTTAGTAGAGGCAGCAAATCTGAAGTACAGGCTACACTTGCCCAGGTTGAGCAAATATTGAGCTTTCTCCTCGTTTCCGCAGCTTGTAACTTTTGACGCCAAGTGTACTTTGACCGATCTACGGTTCCAGCAGGGCAAAGTTTATATTGGTGTTCTCATCGCTTGCTCTTTTTGTTTTATATTTAGATGACGGGAGCCTGAGAAAGAAAAATGTTCATTGCCAATGTATTTTCTACCTCAATCTGTCCATAGCAGCTTGATATAAAAGAACTGTTCGTCTGAGGGCCTGCTACCCCCAAACATAAAAAAAAATTTAACCCAGTGACTAAGAAATAAAACTTAATTTTACGCATCCAACGCACATATGTCGAAACACATGTGAAGGAAAGCTTTAGTGAAGATTGAAATTCATACAACTAATTCCAGTGCGTAAGATTTACTGTTTACTTTCATTCTATGCGACGTATAACCTTACGCAAATTTTATATTTATGAATTACACTTTTCGCAAGCCATGCCGAAATGCGAAAACCAAATGAGAAAGACACGCCTATGCCCGCGAGGTGGCTACGCAATGACGTCACGACGACGAAGGCGACGTTTCAAGTTTGTCGAGACACTGAGACGAGAAAAACTGCATGAACCGAGAAGTACGACGTCTGTCTAGCTGCACAATAATATTATTTGTTATTTATTTTCTCATCATTACATGGTGATGGAAGGCATGTAAATAAAGAAAGCGAGAAACACTTGACATGGGCCTCACATCTTCTACAGCAGGCAAAAGCAGCGTACGTCACACATTTTACGCGCTCATAATAACAGACAACTTTCCTTAATTAGAAGCAATCATAAGAAAGCTTTACGAGATACTTCATTCGACCTGGTACTTGTCGTACATACCGACAAAAGACACATTCAAAACACGCGAGATTTGAGCAACGAGTAAACTAAATATAAAAAGGGGGCAACGCTATGTTTAAGCATTCCATATCTCTTTTGTCAAAGTGGCACATAACCATTACAAAGCATTGGCCAAAAAATGTACAAAGAAAGCAAAAAGTGTTCACATTAAATGGAAGAAGGAAAAGAAGGGCAAACAATTGGTCGCTCGCTCTTTGAGAGAAAGTCGTCATAATAAGAAAGTGAAACGGGCATTCTAAGCAGTGGCAGCCTTGTTGCACATTCACCTGTACAGGTCTAAATTTACCCAGAATTATAGTGCAAAAAGGGACCCAGACACAAGAAAGGGATGCCAAGACAAGCGTTTCTCTTTGTCTCCCTTTCTTGTTTCTGTGTCTTCTTTTGCGCTAATTTACTTGTTCAGGTAATTGCAATTGCGTCGGCAGGCAGCCTTCAATGTCGCTGCGTTTGTGCGGCACTTAATGCAGCGGCTTTTTGCCTGGCGCCATTGCCAACGACGCCTTAGAAACACCCAAGCGGGTAATGAACTAACCGAATGATGATGCTGATGATGATGCTGACGATGATAATTTATTGGCATACCCGGTGAAACTGGGCGGTGACAAGTAGTCAACTACCCTGCTTGAGTTAATCAGATAGGCTATACATGCTTTTCATTCTAGCATTTTTTACACATCTCTTTTTTCTCTTCCTCGAAATTCTCTATCTATCTTGTACCGCTAGCTATGCCTGCGATGGATCCGGTTGTGCCAATCCTTTTTCTGCTTTTTTTTTTCCACGAATACTTTAAACTTGATTCTTGCTTATAATGACAGAGAGAGGGAGAAAAAGAAAAGGCAGGAAGGTCAACGTGGTTGCACTTGGTTTCCTACCTTACACTAGATATGAGAGCAACGGGCAGAGAGGAAAACAAAGAGGAGAAGGAAGGATTTAAAAAGTCATGCGCACGCATACGCAGCAGCTCAACTCGCAAACAAAGGCGGTCGCAGAGATCAGACTTCTTCAAAAAGTGCAGCAGTGCTCTGATGGCCCTCCGTGCGCTGAGAAAGTTGTGAGGACATAAACTTCTTAGAAACTTGATTTGAATGCAGATGGAGGTATTGGCTAGGAGAAATGGTCCTATCAGCGGTAAAACTTAAACGAAAGTTGTACTGAAGTGACATTTATGCTGGTAGAGATAGGCGATTCAGGTGGTGGGGTCACTGTGAAACTCCTTCTTTCCTTCCCTGCCTGAAAGAAAGAAGAGAAAGAGAGAGAAAGAAAGAGATGCGTGTTTTTCAACGAAAACTAAATTTTGCCTAGCGGTATGCCTAATATTTCACTGTCGATGACAACAGTAATATAGGAAATATCACGCGCACGGAAAACCGCAGAATACAACACACGTAAAATACAGCGCAACACACGACACGGAAAAAAATAAAGAAAGCAAAAACAATAAAAAAACTCGATTAATCACCATGACATTAAAAAAAAAAGCTAAATGAAGTATGACTTGTTGACCATTGCGTATTTAACAGGTAGCATCATGACATTTGTCATCATTTTTACCCCAGCAGAAGAAGTCCCCGGGAGACTACGCTCGGCTACAGCCGCAATTAGATTCCGCCCAGGCGGATGTGAGTCGTCGTGTACGTATCGTTGTAGCCGTCTTCATCATCGTCCTAGCGTTGCGAAATTACTATAGACCATTACATTCGTGAATTCGCAACGTTGCCTACGGGCCGCAGACGATCTGCCAATGGCATGTGAAGCGCTCTCTTGTGGCAGGGTGCGCATAATGAAAGGCTCCCTTGTGGACACTTGAAGGTCAGTGTCCACAAGGGAGCAGAGTGTGTGTTAGCAGAGTGTGTGTTAGTGAGATCCCTAATTACCGCCTCTAACTGAACTTGCGCAAAGTCAGCCAAGTACTCTCCGGAGACACTAAATTAACCTTTCGCCGCCGCGATCGCATCGTAAATGACTTCCCCACAGTGAGCTCGATGTTCTGCAGCGCGGTTGCTATGCGCGTCTGGTGCATGGCAAGGCTCTCCAAATAGACAACGCGAAACTGCAAAAAAAGAAAAAAAAATCGAGCAGGCAGTTTGTGGAGTAATGTGCCTGTGTGCAGGGTAGTGTGCTGCTGCACGCAGCAATAAATGTGTTTTTTCTGAAGGCCACGCCAATGTGGTATAATATCGTGGAAAGAGCGGTGGCTAAGCGCTCTAAAGGGTTTGTTGGCGTGTAGGAATGAAAGTAGTCCAATTAGGAAATACACCAAAGTACCAGTGGCATTTTCTATTGGAAGTTTTGGCTAAGTTTTCTTGCGTTTTCTGGAGAAAGAGACAGGTTTTCGTATAGAACTACTTATTTTACACTGTTCTTGCTCTCCTTGCTTTATTTCTGTAGCGCTTATAATACGTATACATGTAATTGTTGCTTTTTTTGTCTCGGTTACTTCCAGTTGACAGCGTGTTTTCATTGTTGTCGCGCGATTTATCTTATCTTTATTTTGTAGTGGCACTTGCTGGTCTTTTTCTTCTGTTTATGTTATTCTCCGTTAGTGCTTACTTGTTTTAGATACGTCGCAGCAGCTGTATTTGCTGATGACAACTCTAAATGGGGCGTTTAGCCCGTCAAGCCAAAGTGCTTGTTGGCCTTTTTCATCACACTCCCAGCAATTCTATTCAGATGCGAAGTGAAGTTGAAGGGGTTCTCACTGACTACAACCCATACCAAGCAGATGAGACGTGAGATTCGAGATGGACGCTGTTTATTGAAGCTGTAGCGCCGTGTGTGCACATAAAGTGCCGGAAGAAAAGTCGCAGTATCACCCGAAAGGCGAAGCGTCGATTGCGGTTGGAAATTAGTGGACAGCTATACGAAGTAAAGATAGTAGTTTACTCAACCGTATAAACCTGGAAACATTCGCTTGCTAACTGAACTAACAAGTATGTTGTCAGCGCGCATAAGCAAACATGAACACACCACACTCGATGAGCACGGACACTCGCTGGAAAACGCTGGACGCTGATGTGAGCAAGCGCGGCGGCAGCAGCGAGCGAAGTGACCGCCGTCTGGTCCATCGCTTCAACGCAAGAGCGGCGAGAACACAGCGCACAGAAAGGTATCAGGCAGTCTGCAGATTCCTCTCAAGATACGGCGCGAGCGAAAGCACGGCTAAGTGCGCACTTGTTGGCGGAGTCGAAGCCGCACCCTCCCTCTCGCGCTGGCCCCCAGCTTTCCTCCATATATGGCGCGCGATATTGAGTCGCGATCGTCAGTTCACCCTTGTGCCCGGTCGCGAAATCCGCAGTTGCTGCCGAAGCACAACACCGCCCCACCTCCCATCCCCTCCTGGCCTTTCGCGCGACGGAAGACGACGCGTTTGCTCTCCGCTTTCTTCCTTCGCGCGCGCCAGATTGAGCTGCGATCGTCGGCTTCCCTTGCGTGCTTTCACTCGCGCATGCAGCACACGACGCGCAGTGACGGTGTTATCGCCCTTGGACATTATACGGAGCAGCACGGTGACGGCGACGGCAAAAATGCACCTGGAGTGCCCATATAATTGCCATCGCAATAACAAAAACAAAGAAAAAAAAAGAGAAACTCTTCCGCTATATCGCTTCTACTTAACAAACCACGGGCGGAGGGTGATGCCATTCTTAGTGCAGGCACTGAAATCGCGGGCGCGTGCATTGTGTAAGTATTCGCAAGCGTAGACCGAGCGTAGAAGCCGGCAAATATGCCCTTACGCGAAGAAAAACACCACGCGGACGTGGTAAGAGTGAAACTGGACAAGCTGGCCGTTGCTTAACAAAATAAGCTGATTAAAAAGCTAAGAGAAAAGCCAAGCTGTGCTGCCGTCGTCGAAAGATGCCTTCAGGGCAAGGCCTCGTTTCTCCACACTCAGCGACCAAGGCTGCTTAGGTGACAGCTAATCAATGCGTCAGGTTGGGAACTAGGCTAAGTTTTCATGTACATGGACCGCCAGGAAAGCTCTAACCACTACGATTTCCCCCTTCGACGCCTACAGGAAGGGTAGTAATACAGGGATAATGAAATAACAAAAGTATACCACTTGACTTATTATATACGCAGAGAACCACACGGAAAAACGCAACACGACTTTTTTCAGGCGAACACTTTCACTGGAGAGCTTGCTCTACGATCTTCTTCCCTTTCTTTTTCTTCTTATTATCCTTTACTTAAGCATCGTCGTACAGTTCGCGTTTCCTTCCACTAGTTTATAACGAAAGAAAGAAATGAAAAAAGACGCACTTTCGCCCGCAAGGCGAACCATAGATTGCGATGCAAATTAGTGGACAGCTAGCTATACGAAGTAAGGATAGCAGTATTATTGGCCGCGTAAAATTGTAGATACAGACATACTGTACTCGCGGCCAACTTCCTGTGGCTATGAAAGGAAAGCTACGGGCGTGTGACTGCTGCGAAATGTGTTACTGCGTCAAGTAGTCCGGCAGCGTTTGAGAGTGCTTTTGCTTCCTCGGAACATATGCTGAATCGACGCAGCTTTCACGTGCGTCGGTTTCGCATGTCGTCAGACGCGAAAGGAAAAGCCGCAAAATAAGTAAACCTTTAGACTCAGTGGTGTGTTGTGCCTTATTTAATGGTTGATAATAAGGTATTTATGTTTTCTCTTCCTCAGCCTAACCTAAGGTGGATATAAACGCGGGACTCTTCGGAAGTGCTCTCACTTGTATGTGCTTTGCCTCCATTGGATTCCCTTCAGGCCGCAGAAAGTTGTTCATGAGTATAACTAAATTAACAAGCATTGTGTCGCGCGCGCCCAAGCCAAAAAGAACACATCTCACTCGGTGATCGGGCAAACTCGCTGTCAAAACGCTGCAGTGAGGAAACGCAGCAGCAGCAGCGAACTAATTGACCTTCGTGCAGCCTCTCGCATCAACGTGAACTACGCCTTAAAAAAAGAGCCCAGCACGGACTCTGTACCCGTCGCAGATGGTACTTGGGGCGGCCTCGCCGGGCACGCGCGAACGCCCGGGTCACCCCGAGTAGACACCCCCCCCCCCCCCCGTCTCTCCCCTACCCTACCTCTGAACGCGACGGAAGGCGGCGCGCTTCCTCTCCACTTTCCGCCGTTGCGTGCGCGAGATTGAGCCGCCGATCGCCGGCTCACACTCTCACGCTGTCACTCGCACATGCAGCATACGGCCCGCAGCGCCGATTTTATCGCCCTTGGACTTTAGACGGAACCTCACGGCCGCAACGACGCCAGCGGCAGAAATGCGCCTGGAGCGTCCATATAATTGCTATGGCAATACAATAAGAAAACTAGCGCTGTTATGCTGATGTACAGCAAGCGGGATCTATTCAACGATTGGCAAGGTACTCCCTAGGCAACACGCACCTCGTAAAGCTATCTAGGAAGTCGTTACCTGATACGAGATTGCCGAACAGAAGCAGAATTGGAATGGAAGATACACGTTTTATCCATATTACCCAGGAGTCCTCCAGGGATAGAAACGAGATGCTATCTATTTTTCCCTCTGTGTAGGCACTATAGCACAAGTTGATGAAAGTGAGGAAAGCTCTGGACAAACAATATGAAGGATGCGTTTCGAAGAATAGAATATAGCATCATAATATCAAGGTGCAAAGAAAAATCCCATTTACTGAAAGCAAATGCGATGCGTCTGGATTCAGCACGGTATACGTGTTTTTACAACCCCCCGCAGACAGTGGTCTCTCTATGGGAGAGAAGGATGGAACTCCAGACAAAGAAGAGCCAAAATCGGGAGCTTGAAAAGAGAAGTTAGGTATAATCGCAGAGGTGTTATATATGACAAGGCACTGAAGAGAAAAGAGAAAAGCTAGAAAACAGGAAGAAGATGCGGCCTCGCAGGATAAAGGCGAATAACGTGTTTCCACACACGCGGGTTAAACACAATAAATGCAAGGCGTGTCGCTGTCCCCCGGAAAGCCGCGAGACGCGCCAACGGAACGCTCTCGTTGGTAAAGAAGGCAGAAAGATTAGACGAGCGCCTGAAAAACAGCGAAGGGAAAGAGGAAGTCTAGGAAGACACACAGAAGTGGTTGTCTACGCCTTAAGGACAGAAACAAGATTATACGGAAGTGCTGAAAGTGCTCTTGTATGGAAGGGCTCGGAAAAAAAAAATGTGTGATACACTAAGCAATCAGGCAAATCGCCAACGCAAGCATTTGTATCTTTCGCCGCAACAAGGAAACTGTAGCTGCAGAGACGTACTTGGGAGAGAGTAAAGATATAGTTGTTCTTTCTTAAAGGACGAGATAAGTTTACGCGGAGATCCTCCAAGTTGTCGTCGTATATACAGAAAAACAAGGAAACACCAAAAGTTCAGTCTGGTGCGAAACACGAAAGAATTGTTGCTTGAAAGTGTATAAAACCATTAAAAAATTTGCAAAAGCGGTTGGACGGATGGAAAAACTTTAATAAGTTCCATCGGGACGTGCACGAACACGTAGCGGGCTGCTCCCACGTCGGGACAGAAAGACCTAGCCTCTTCGCCACGTCGCGGGTCCGCTGGACCGCCCAGAAACAGCGGCGTTCTCGACAGAATAGCTGTAGTCCTGTATGAAGCGATATTGGTGCAGCAAAATTTGTGCGACCTCTCAGAAAAGTACCTAAATTCATCGCACAGGCAGCTACAGCAGACGTAATCCCAAGAAAGCTATCGAAGGCGTTGTTCGCAGGGAGGAATATAAATTATTCTTCTTAGATTTAGGACAAAACAAGATAATGACGAGATTCTCTAACTTGTGCACAGGTATTGACAGGTATGAAAATGTAAAAAAATAAACATATGCACGCACACACAAAAAAGAAGGAAAATCGATGCGTAACGTGCAAAGCAAGATTTAAATTTGCCGTGCAGTCACCGGAAACCCTCATGCAAGCAAGCAAACAAACAAAAAAGCTATCAACAATATCTGTGTTGGCTGGACCAGTGCTTTGAAAATCGCTTCTTAGGCCAGTCGCCTCCAATGAGTGGCGCGCGTTCTGAAACCAGTGCAGGAAACGAAAACTAAAAAAAGAAAGGTACGGCTATAAATGGGGGAAAGCATTGAAAATGTATGTTTTTTTATAACGCAATATTTGCTGTAAACCAGAGCTGGGCTCCATGCATGCCCTTTATTGAGTATTTCGATTTCTCAACAATCTTCGTCACTTCATTGTCGTGTTATGTTAGCCTTTTGCTGCGCAGTATGCCTCTACTCATCGTTTGGCTGCAAGCGTCTGTTTAAATTTGAAAGACTTGCTTGTTAAAATATGAAAACTCTTTCATAGGGCAGCAACCGTGTTAAAATCTGCGAGAACCCAAGCATGCAGTGGCAAATGCACCGATGTCCAACTCTAGCAGAATTCGTTCAAGTGCGTCAGCCGATGACGTTCGCCCATTTTCGTGGCGTTGAGGTGGAATTGCGGCGAAGTGAAATAATAGGCCGTTCTGAACCTGTTTTGGATCAGGACAGGCAGAGCATAATCGATGCGCGGTTTTCTGGGTGGAGCTTGTACAAAATTCTTCAAATGACGCCAGCTATAGAACACAGATTGTGTTCGCATTTCGTCCCCATCGAAATGTGGCCGCCGTGGCCGGGATTCGATACCGCGACCTCGTGCTCAGCAGTCAAACACCAAGGCCACTGAGCAACCACGGCGGGTAGAAAGGGGTATAGGTACATGTAAAATGTTCTGTACGCACTGTGTATTAAGGTGCTTTAGGAATTGCATAGTCATTGAAAACTTACAGCCACAATTTCATTCAACCCCGCGTTCGTGAGAATAGCAAAAGTAAATGGAAAGACAGCCGCGATATATATACATATTTAGCAGTTTTGGCAGCATTTGTGTCGCTGTGTCGACACATAGTTTAATCACTTCTGCAATATGTCAATGACGCTTTTAGGTTCGGAGTGAAATAACGCCCACCGACAACTTTGGTCCGCTTGAATACTAAAGGGCAAAATTAGTGCACTGCGCTCATTTTTCTTAAAATGTGCTTATGACAAAATTACGCTTGAGCAGAATTTCTTCGGGTCTACATCTCTCATATCAGTTTTGATTCGATCAGTATTTCCTGCGCCTCTCACACGCTGACTTCGTGCTCTTTTCCGCCGGGTTTACGGAGAAAAGAACACATCTGTTTGCAATAATTCTTCGCTAACCTATTCTTGTTTGTTTCATTTTTCGACAATTGTGCATACTCAAGAAGATTGTGGGCGGGAGTGAAAGGTACTGAAGAAAATCATCAGTTTGTTTGAAAATACTGTGACAGAAAACACTACGGAAATTTCTGTTCTGATAACAGAAAATTCCGTGGCCCCATCTGCATAGCTGACGTTAGAAAACAAATTCCACCTGGTGTGGCTGAAACTTCTGTGGCAAGGACTGCACTCCAGTTGTTGTAAAAGAAATGGCTTTGATGCGAACAATTCAGTAGTTATAGAAGCTTTCCATAACATATTAAGACAAAAAAGTTTCTCTTGTTACTACAGAATGTTTTCTGTTCTCCTTTTTGACTCGGGATTACATAAATTGTGCAAAGGTCATGAAGATGGATGCCCGCCAAAGCTTAAGGGAACTCGTAAAATGCAGCAGCAACCCCGAAAACGCATCTTCTGCTTCCCAGAAGCCAGGGGTAGAAGGATCCACGTCGGTGCACTCAACCTCGCTCTCTTGGCCTCGTTGTTGACGCAGGCCTAGTTTTGCTGCCGCCGTTGCCATGAATGTAAGCGAGTACCTCGAGGGGGTAGGTAGGAAACGCACACTCTCGGGTCTCGCCCGGCAAGGTTTTCACTGGCGCTCACATTTCTAAAGCCTTGCACCCGGGGCAGCAAGGTATGCCTACACTACGTTTGATACATAGCAGGCAACGCTGCGGAAGTATTCATGTAGTGCGGCCATAGAAGTTCCAATCCGCGCGCTCTGCACTGCATTTGTTTTTGATCTGCGACGACTTCTTTATTTTACTATTATTTTTTCCTTGCGGAATAAATGTTTCATGTATTATCGTATATTACGACTACAACTTGTGTGGACGTAAGTTTAGTTTGGTGCTAAATAGATTGAGATTTTTGGTGCCTTTCGTGTAACGAATAAATATGGTTTAATTACATAACAGCGCTAGACTTTATTTTGCATCGGATTAGGTGGCGCGTATCTCTACACATTTATTTCATGTGTGACGCACTATATTTTGGTAGCGTTGCCTGCTCTGTATGCCTCCTTCTCAGCTGCCAATGTCACGTGAGCTAAGTCGATGTACGATGTTTGTCGAGGGAGCAATAGTGATGAGACAGTTATGGGCAGTTAAGCGGAACCTAATATCTACATATACTTAAGCGTTCTACGAGTATACCTGTGACATTTAACTCCTGGGAATACTGCGACACTTCCTTTGTGAATACTGCATTCTATACAAGCCGCAGCATCCGGTGGCACGCATCTAGTCGTTCAGGAAACAGTGAAGCCAAAATATAAAAAATCAAAAAGGAGGCTGGCTATTATGCACCATACTGTGAAGAAGTATGTGTGCTTTGGCGATACGTATGAGCCGATATTATGTCAAAAGTCTGATGCCGTGGTTTATTGCTTCATCGCGCTTAAAAAAAATTGCGCTCTCTGCTCGCTCACCCCGATAGAGGCACGAAGATACTAGACGCTCAATCCCAATAATGCTTCGCATTTAAAATCTCTAAACCGGTTGCAACACATTACGAATTCATTATAAGCGTAATTGAATATCCATCGAGCATGAGCGCATAAGGTTAATGTTTCGGAGCAGGCGCTCAAGTGAAGTGCGTACATTATCGACACGTGGACTCATTTATCTTTTACGGGTGAGCGCTTTTAACGTCGAAGAAATGTTATCGCTCAGCGCAGGACGCGTCTACGTGTATCGGAAGTTGCTAGAATGTTATCGATGCTTCTATCCGCTGTCTGTTGTCGCCGAACCTTGTGTAATCTGATTGCATGTATGCGCGACGCGAATGGTGCAGAACTTTGTGGAAGACACGCGGGTCCCAGCGGTTACTCTGGAACGTTCGACGACTGATCTATAAAAGCCGACGCGCTTGACCCGTTGATCAGATTTTGACGATCGCGGACTGTGTTCGCCGTTGTCGCCGTTCTTTAAGTGTAGCCTGTTTTGGTGTGCACAGGTTCGCTGAATAAAAGTTAGTTTCGTCTTTCACAGTATTGCTACTGTGTTCCTCATACGTCACTCCACGTGACATCTGGTGGAGGTGCTTTTCGTTCTTGTACCGGACGCCCCCGACAAGCCGTGATCCAAGTCCGGACCGCAAAGAGAACACTCACTTAGTCCCAGACCATCGAACAAGCCCCCGTCTTCAACAGCTGCCTCCGGAGCACGGACGTCTACCTGAGAAGACCAAGAAGATTGTGGCCAAGGCAACCGCAATGGCAGCCCCAGTGTCACCCATCGTATTTCAACAGCCCAGAGAGCCCCCTACCTTCCGTGGAGCTACGTCGTAGGATCCGGAAACCTGGCTCGAAACCTTCGAAAGGATCTCGACCTTCAATAACTGGACCTCTGAGGAGAAGCTACGACGTGTGTACTTCTCTTTGGAAGATGCCGCGAGGACTTGGTTCGAGAACCGGGAGTCCAGCCTTACGACATCGGACCTATTCCGCAGTAACTTCCTGAGGACGTTCACGAGCGTTGTCCGTAAAGAAAGGGCCGAAGTTCTGCTGGAAATCCAAGGCCAACTACCCAATGAGGCCATCGCCATCTTCACGGAAGAGATGACCCGTCTTTTACGGCACGCTGACCCGGAAATGTCCGAAGAGAAAAAAGTGCGTTTCTTGATGCGAGGCGTAAAGCAAGAATTTTCGCCGGACTAATCCGAAACCCACCGAAGACCATAGCCGAGTTCTTGACAGAGGCAACGACGATTGAGAAAACTTTAGAAATGCGCACTAGGCAATATAACTGCCAAGTGCTCACGCCTCAGCGCGCCATCCAAGCACTGGGCTCCGGTGATCTCCAAGAGACCATCAGGGCCATTGTGCGCGAAGAACTGCGCAAGGTCTTGCCTTCGTCGCAGCCTCAAGTGGCCTCGATCGCTGACATCGTGAAAGACGAGGTTCAGCGATTGCTTGGAGTTCCTGAGATGCAACCTCAATTATCGCAGCCCCAGCCAGAAGCGATGACCTACGCCGCCATCGCACGCCGTTAACGTCCGCCTGCACGACCACGCCAGGGCCCTGTAACGCCCCAATGCCGTCGTCCGCCGCCGCCGCCGCCAGCACGCCCACCCGTCGCCCAGCGCACCTACGCGAGGAAGATGGACATTTGGCGCACCCCCGACCACCGCCCACTCTGCTACCACTGCGGCGAAGCCGGCCATGTGTACCGCCGATGCCCATACCGCGACCTGGAATTGCGAGGCTTCGCCGTCAACGCAGCGCGCCTGAGGGAAGGTGAACGCCCTCGTGACATCGCCGACTACCTCGCCGCATCTCAGTGGAGCCCTCCATGACCGTCCCGTTCGCCGTCACCAGGCTGCTACCTCTCGCCGCAGCGCCGTCCATACACTGGCCCAGCACGGGGCCGGTCCGTGAGCCCATATCCGGAAAACTAAAAGCAGCAACCGATGAAGGTGCGGTTGCTGTCCGTCGAACTGACGAAGATACTCCGCCGCCTACGAAGACTACGAAAAGACTACCTCGACGACATAAGGACACGCCGCCGTCCTGACGAAGGCTGGAAGCAAAGAACACGCAGACGAAAGACCACCTGACGACGCCACGTACCAGCGACAGGTCAACGCGACGCAGCCGTGATTCGACGCCAAGGCCTAACTGTAACGTAAGACAAAAAACCACCGACCTCGACGTGCTTCTCAATGGCCACGCAGTCACCACCTTAGTAGACACAGGAGCCGATTATTCCGTCATGAGTGGTCCCATCGCCGCCGAGTTGAAGAAAGTTAAGACTGCATGGGAAGGCGCTTCAATTCGGACCGCTGGAGGACACCTCATAAGGCCGACTGGAATCTGCACGGCAAGAATTACCATTCATTACCGGACTTACCCTGCCACCTTCGTTATCCTCCAACAGTGTTCATAAGACGTCATTCTCGGCGCGGACTTCCTGAACCAACACAGAGCAATCATCGACCTAAAGTCGAAGTCAATAACGCTGTCGCAAGATCAAGCTATACCGCCGGAGAGCCCTCCTAGTGACCACGCCTTGAGTGTGCTCGACGATCAAGTGAGCATCCCGCCTCGCTCCAGCATTGTTATTTCGGTCGGCACCGAAATACGTCATTCTTCATACGTCACTCCACGTGACAGTACGGGCACGACTTACAAGGAATGCAAAGGTTCTAGCGTACGTTACGCCATTAGCGGCAGGCTCAGTTTCACTCGGATTTCTGGAATAATTAAGCCTACATCGTTTGAGCAGTAAATAGCCCAGTGTTTGTCCGTTCGTCCCAGTGCTTGTCCGACCTGCGAAGGATACGGCGAATTCTCTTTCAGTAAGCGCGCGTGAGTTAAGTGAAGCTGAATTGCCTGGCGCTATTACGCGTTTCTTTTTCTGTTTGACAAAAACTTAGTGCAGAGAGAGAAAGAGTGAGAGAGATCAAAAAGAGAAAGAACAAATGCACCAATTTTTCATTTCATACTGGGGAGCGGAAATGAGGTGTAGATTAAAGCGGGAGGGGAAACTGTAGTCAAGCGTCGGTTCAATTTGTCTACACAACTTGTGCCTTACATCCTAAATGACACTGAATACGTTCTCCAGTACATTGCATCCCACAGAATAAAAATTAGGTCAGGCATCCCGAACTTTTCAGGGAATATTTCTAAGAAGGTATGGCGGACAAACAGTGCCATTATTTTTTCGATGACACTATGATCGTGCCGATGGGCCAATTTATATAGTCACATGTCAACTAAATAAGTTAGGATAGCTACTAATTAATGTTGAGATAATTACGTCCGAAATGTTGTCAACAGCGCGATCGAAAGTTTCAGTGCTCATATCACTCTGAATAATGGGAATGCTGAGACAATCTACAGTATCGGTACAGTTCACCCCAATATTTTGATGAAATGTGCCGACAAACCTTGTAATTTTGTCCCTTCAGTGGCACAGACGATCCAACCCGACATTGAAAGAGAGAGAGAGAAACAAGCTTTAATGAGAGGCTGGAGAGAAAACCGCGACATTGTAGTATGTGTTTGCTGTGTAAACCGACATTGAAGCAACTCAGCAAACACGTACTATAAACGACGAAACGAAACAAAGCGGGATAATGAGTAGAAAAATGTGAAACAAAACTGCTTCTCACGCCATTCATCATCTCAGATTCACCAAAGTAAATATGGTGAACAACATGAACGCGGAAGTCAGAAGGAAAAACAATGCAGTGAAAAATGAGCCTTAGTGAAATTCTCCAGGGTACGCATCACAGCGAGCGGTTCGACTTTCTACTACATATATAAAAACTATTCCCTCCAACGCTGTGCAGTACATTAATCAATTCTCTTAACCCTGAGTGCAACACGAGATTGAGAAATAATGGAAACTAGAGCAACTAATGGGGGTTCTCTGTGCGCATCGCTTGCGTGACAAGCGAGCGAACAGTGCATAATTTCATCAAAAGATAAAAAGGGAGAAAGAGAACTAAACAAAAGCGCTGCATCATTTTGCTGGAGAGACAACAATATATCTAGGATCGCGCGTCCTTGAAAGCGTCAAAGTCACAGCTATAGATGCAATGCCACATCTTGAAGGTCTGTTTTCTTGCAACGCAATACATGCCACATAGCTGGGTATGCTATATGTGCGTGCGTGCGTGCGTGTGCGTGTGTGTGTGTGTGTGTCCGAGCTTGTGTGTGTGTCCAAGACAAGTAACATGCCAGCTCCGCCTTCGTACGCTTGGTCGTGCTCACGCAGGCCGTATGTAATGGCAAGCTGCTCTGTGTAAACAAGCTCATAGTCGTAGCTCACAAAGATTATTTGCGTTAGGCATGCGTTTGAGACGAAAAAGGCATTTAGTGATTAAGCGAGTGCTAATTACAGCGAAGCTATCGGGCTTTGAACACCAGGGCACAACTCATTGTAAGGAATTTGTATAACTGCGTCATCTACAAAACAGTTATGGTGTAATAAGCCACGTTGTGCACGAATAAGGCGCGAGTTGTGGGCTTCCTCCACTGGGTAAAAGTCAGTCAGAATAACATTCCGGGTAATACAAGATATAGGAGTTCAGGAAGTCGTCCAAGGAAGCGAAAGACAGAAACGGAGTTTCACTGCCATACAGAGACTGGGGCCGCGATGTTCAGAGGCGAGTGATGAGTGCCAGCCCAAATTATTTATTTATGTGCCTCAAGAAGTGGAACAGTTGTTTGTAGGAACCAATACTATAAGAAACGCGCGAAGAATTTTTGGTTGAATTAAAAACGCCAAGCCTGGTTTCGCTTTCTCGACCTCAATTGCACCTGGTGGCCTAAAGTGAAGGGTTCTGCGTGTGTTATTTGCTTTGGAGAAGGTAAGCTGGGTCCGCCAAAGTTGGATTCGAGCTTGATAACCCCGAATACCCGCACAAGTTTATGACATCTTCGAATAGTCGTTTTCGAGCGCTCTTCGAGCGCTCCCGAAAGGCCTATTTTTGTTCGGATGGTCGAAACGAATGATTCTGCCAAACACGGGTGGTCGTTTCCGGTCGGCCGACTCCAGATCAGAGCGCCGAGGAGCGCTCCTCCTATCGCCGTCGTAGCAGCTGAGAAATGTGGTCGGTTTCCGGTCACGTGACAGCGCTCTTTCCAGCGGTTGCGTTTGCGAAGTCGGACTGCCATTCCATTCGCGGGGACACTTATGCGGCCGTGTAGTCAGCCTCAACTTCCAATTCTTTCGCCCCCATTGCTCCAAAAAGCAGCCTGTCCGCTTGGCGCAAGGTATGTCGTATTTCGATATAGGGCTTCCCGAATCGGGCCGCTCGGATTCGGAGGGTAACAGTGACCACCCGAAGATGTCATATGTAACAAACACCATATTTAAAACACGCAGGCAATTTCTTCACAGCTGGAAGTTTCATACCACCAGAAACTGTGTCGACAAGCAGCTTCATGCAAAGTTTATTAGGTCGTTCTTCCCGAGCCCGTGCTGGAGAGGGCAGTACTATATTGATGCTGCAGTGGAACGCGTCCCGTTTGGTTGGACCACATGAAGATCTTTGACGTTTACCTAGGTCTACATAAAGTTAATCAATAAAGTTTGTGGGGCACAGGATTTGAGCAAAGGCTGAGTCCATGCGAGGACCGGGCACTTAGCCTCGAATTGAAGCTTTCACGCTCTCGTTTTTCGAACCACCAAAGTGTTTCATTAAATTACAATCGTCATGCCTTAGCCAAGCAGGAATTCACATTTTTTGTGAAAACCGTTTCTAGCAAACTTTTGTAGCCAACGGTTCATGACCGTTTTCGCATTCCACCCTCATCAGAGTCGCTGCATATCTGTACCCTACGAGAGTCGGGAACAGGTACAGCCCAGAATGAATGTGCTTCGGAGATATAGCGTCTGTTAGCACTAATTAACCATAGCATAACAGGAAGAAAGCAACTGTCTACACGGGGAGCGATCTTGGCTTTTCTAATATTTTAATACTGTCACGTTGTAGTAACGGTAAAGTACAAAGTAGCGAAAAAAATGTTTAGAACGCATTATTGCGCGAAACTGTGCCCCCCAAAAAAAAAAAAAAAACAAGCAATAGTCAAGCACAATGATTGCGGCGAGGATCGTCGACAAACGTCGAAAATCAGACCTGCGGGTCCAGAAAACTGGCTTTTATACATGACTCGTTGAGCCTTCCAGCGTAATTGCTGGTGCCCGCATGCTTTCCATAAAGCACTACACAATTCTTGTCGCGCATACAATATTATTGCACAAAGTTCGGCGAGAATACGCGCAACGGATAGTATCAGTGATAACGTTCGAGTAAATCCTAAATTATGCACGCGCGTCTTGCGCTGAGCGATAACTTTAGGCTGGCAGGCGAAATACAGTCCCTGGAAAGAAGGGTAAACAAGTACACGCGTCAATACCCTATTAATTAACGATCTCGAACAATAGCCTAATTAGTGCACGCGTTCCTTAAATTTTACCCCAAAACTATCGTAACACGACGTTCCGCACACATGATACTGGACACGTCTTAAAGCGCTAATACGCTTATTGAAGGCGATTAGACTATACGAACGACCGGACTATACGAACGCTACGAATAGGAAAAACATTTTTTTTAGAAGTGATACTTGACTTTACGGTTACGTAGGCCTTCAGAACCGAGCCATGATTGCTAAAGGTGTTCTTTTTCTTAACGCATCTAACGTACCCAGCGATACTTCCAGCTCGCCGGCTATCCAATTAGTGCTAGCGCCACTTTAGCTCTCGTAGACATTGGAATGCGGACAGACAAATGCTTTCTGTAATTGCGTGAGAGCTGTTCTAAAATGTAATCTCGCCTGGGGTGGGCGGTGAAACAATGAGAACAAGATATAGATCAGTACTAAACGTCTTTCTTTCTTTTAAATAAGGAGGACGGGCGATGCATATTATAGAAATGAACGTTATTAACAAACAAAACAAAAGTCGGTAAATACATCTACAAATGAAAAATTTTCTCTTTATTTCTATTTATTTTGCTGCCAGTGCCATGAGCTTCCGAAGACCACGGAGACTCCGTTCCGAGCCTTGCATTAAAAAGCAGCAATTTGTATTTCGGATTCTAGTTTATCTAAATCGTGCCTTATTTATTCAGTGCAGGTTCGTAAAGAAAAAAATTAAGGAATGTAATGCTTGCATGCTGGCGTTCCTTCTGAGCTCGTGTACTTCCTAATTGGGTGATTTCCTTAGACTATTTATGTTTTTCCTTTTGTTATTTATCCTTAAGATAATATAGTTACTGTTTTATTGGCCGGTTTACAATACCATAAACTAGAGAAATAGCCGTCTTACGCTACGTTTACTTTTCTATATTTAACTGACCGTCTAGCACACGCATTTAAAGAGTGCCCGCTTTGTTGCTGGAATGTTCTAATATCACTTCCTGCTACTGTCCTTTAGTTGTTCATTATTTGGTAATGTTCTTGGAGAAATCGGAAAGAGAAGAAATTGCTGCCAACGTTTCCAAACTGTACCGGATAGACAAAATCAAAATTAGTAGTAATAAGTGCAGAAGCTAAATAAAGAAAACATATTGCTGAGTAAAGCTTTTAGTTCATTTTTGAAGGTTACCAAGCCAACAATCTGCTATCACTAACTCCCGAGAGCACATAACTTTGTATTACTTTTGTTTTTTTCCTACATGCCAGAATTGTGGTATTTGACCAGTATGTGGGCACGTGGATTACATTTTCATATTCTCCCTTTTCGCTGCGTCTATGTTTTCGACTGCGCTTCTGGCTATCCTCATTTGTAAGTCAGTTTTTCCTAACTCTTTACGGGATTTGCCAAGAAGTGATTGCGGCGCAGTTTCGAAAGCGTATAAGCGTTTTTCGTAATTGCGTCTGGGAATTTCGCGAGGATTAAACTTAACCAAACTTCCTGTTTCGGTAATTTGAAAAGACGATGGTGGTCTTTGCATGTTCTTGTCGCAACTATTATGGCTTCTCTCTTGTATTCTTCTTGGAACTTCTATTCGCGGTTAAGTTACGTTAAGTAAGAAGTTTTTCTGGGACAGGGCGTTGCTGACGTCGCGCAGAGCGTTGTTTTCATTTCAGTCAAGGTAGGAGGAGAACACGGCACCAATGCGAACATACTTTCAGAAACATATGGTAAATAAACCAGCTTTTAGGTGCATGGTGCAGTCTCTTATTCACGAAATTGAAATCGTGCACCTTCAGCATCGGTTACATTGTTCTGCCAGCCTGTGTTAGGTCTTTGAGTTCGTAGTCCTTGCGGTTTCATTTTATAAAAGAGAGCTTCGTTGTTGGTGCAAATTTGGAACTTAATAACGATAGTAAGGATCTAACATTTCAGAGATTGAAAGATAGAGTCAGTATAGAAAACCGCAGTAAATGATTTCATTTGAAAGAAGCTTCTGACAACCGAGGGCAGGAACCTATATACTTTCTCATTCACTCGTTAGCCTTATCGGGGGCTTTTTGTGACTTCTGTTGCCGCTTTTATAAAGCGACGTTAGTACTAAGGACAAACTGCAGGAATTCATTTTTATTTATTACGCAGAACGGGAGTGCGGTAACTAGCAGTACTTCGGCAGTCAACGTGCTCGGTGTTGCGAAGCCGCCGTGGGTCTTCTCCGGGGTGCTCGTCTCGCTCCCAGGAGTCCCGGGTTCGATTCCCATGTAGACCAACATACACGGTGTTTACATCAGCCCGCTTATATTGTACTTGCATTCGCATATGTAAGCATATATAAGCTTCCTATATATATCCACAAATATATACGGCGACGAAACAACGATGAACGCCAGAGACCGGAAAAGAAGTGAAGAAAGCTTCGCTTTAAAACGATACTTTGCCCACTATCGCCACTGGGTATTTAACTCATGCCAGGGCGAGTGCAGTTGGAGTCGGATGCATTAACCATTGCTCTTGCACACAGTGCCTTGTTTCGTTATTGCGTGGAAAGACTGCAACAAACGTGCGAATGCTATTTGAGTGATCAATCGCGCAACTTTCACGTGTGGTAACTTTTGTGCAGTTTGCTGCGCCTTAGAAGGTCATTCGTGGCATCCGTACTCGCGTATCGGAGACGGCAGCAGGTAGCACTGTGACGGGCGAAGAAGACGCTGTGTTTCGTCTGAGAAAGTTGGTTCGCGATGACTGTATTGTGCAGCCTCAGTTTACGGACAGGAAGAAGACAAGAGGCAACATGAAATTGCGTCTTCTTTTGGACTCTGGAGGGGCCATATGAAAGGAAGGACACACATGATGATGATGATGATGATGATGATGATGTTTTGTGTAGGTGCGTGTGTGGGTGTGTTGAGATTTATCGAGAATATGGCAGTGTGCGCATGCAAGTAGAACCTGCTGCTGTGCCTGTCATTGAGCTTGCAGCTAATTTTTTTCCTTTTGTTTTGAAGCTATCACTCCGTGGCAGTTGATGTGCGAATCTAAGGAGTTTCCATGACTCTCAAAACAAAACCCAAGGCGCTCTTCAAACGAATACAAGCCCTTCTGCGATCATCCGGTACATCAGATTCAAGTTCCGAGTCCGCAGCCGGTACCCGCATTAGGACTTAACGTAGTTTGAGGAAAAGAAGTCGGGTCACACATTAATGTGGCAGGTCGTCTAGTATTGACTACGTTCATTCTTACAGAACAAACTGTTTTTCGCGGTCGTCATAAGTGCGACCGCACGCCAGTAATGATTCCTGCCTAATAAAGTGTGGTTTTACTGATGAAATAGTGGTCCTTTTCACAGAAACCAAGCGTCTGCATGATGTGCAGATCGTCCTTCGTTCCCGCACTTCCTTTACGGTGCTTCCCATTTCAAGCACGCGTTCTCGCCTCGCCTCCCCCTTCTCCCTCATAAGAAACAGAAAAGGAACGGAACGAAAAGAAAAGAAGAGCGCTTTACCGAGCAACCGTCCTTTTATTAATGCAATGTCGGTCATTAAGCAGCCTACGGCTGCTTTCACACACAGCTGCATTTTGAGGATTTCTCTTCGCCAAGAAATGACTCATAATTAGGGCATCGCTCATTTATTCTCACGAAATCGTTTAAGGTGGCTGTAGCTGTACGCAAACACGTGCAGTTACGTCATGTAAATCTAGGTGGATTAATCTTTGTCTATGTTTTATTGCCGTGTTGTTAAACAAAGACAAACCAAGTATGGTTTCAGCGATAAATTTGGGAACTACGACTACTACGTATTCCTGATTTTGCTTAGAATGACACGAGTTGCCATATTACATATTACAGACATGCATGGAATTCAAGTACCGCCTGAGTTCTACATATGTCATGCAAGTTTAGTTGTCTTGCGTTGTATTAAAAAAAAAATCTTCAGATGAACGCAGCCTACGTATATTCCGGCAAGTATTTTGGGTATTCCTTGGTGCCGCTCTCTTATTTTCGCACTGCACACATTGACACGGAAGGAGCTGAAACTTGTTCGGGAATGATTAGAACCCCGTGAAAGACGCAAGTATTACTTCGAATTTAAAGTTTAACGTATAAAAAAGAATGGTCAGAACCCCGTGAAAGACGTAAGCATCACCTCGAATTTGAAATCTAACGTATAAAAAAAGTGATCGGAGAAAGAAACGGTCTAATAACGAAAACATGCTAGGAGATCGCAAACAGAACACGCAACCTCAAATAGTTTAGTTGAAGAGTAGAACCGATCGCAAACATCGACGCCTACACATTGCTTTGAGTAAGTTATCGATCGAGGCGGGCTCACATCGTAAATAAGATTTCTTGAACGTATATGCGCGCCCTGCCATGCAGTCTACGTGTCTTGCTTGAATTATTCCAATATATAATTCAGGATGGCCGAGCAGTTAACGTAGACACAGCCAAACTTGCAAGAAGCTACGCTCAAATGCAGGCAGGAATAAAAAGGAAGAAAGAAAGAAAAGCAAACTTCACTAATTACTCCGGTTGTGAAATTAATTACTATGACAGCAGCAGGCACTTACAACGGATGCCACTGTCTTTTCATGAAGAGCTTCATCTTTTCTTCGTGCGCATAGCGTCGTCCTCGTTCACTATAGAGTATTGCTTAACATTGTGGCCTCCGAGATGTACGTGCACAGACGCGACCTCTCTCGGAGTTTGTGTGGTGCGCGAAATCCCCCACAGATTACCTAGCGCCGAACTTGCGTAACTGGGTGCATCTAGCCGTACAATGCCGCATGGTGATGAGCTTGAATAGAAGTGGTAGCGAGTGGGCACGTTTATCTTCCTTTGTCATGCGGCAAATGTGAAACAGGATGAGGAGGCGGCCTTAGGACGACCACAAGATCAGGATGGCCCATGGCTAATAACGGCAGCTTATTGTAAAGGAGGACGAAGGAAGGCGTAGACAGAACACAAGTGCTGACTGTCAACCGGAAAATTTAATCAGGAAACGAGTTAATTTACACTTCAACTGCGTGTGCACCGGCAAGACATCGAAATACCATTACAAGGGGTCGACGTTAGATCCTGAAATAAACAAGCGACAAAAAAGAAAGAAAGAAAGAAAGTTACAAAACAACGAAGGCAATGCGATGCTCCGCTATCACCGATTTGCGTAATCTAGAAATTTCTTTGAAGGCTATTGAGGGCTATCTCACGCAACTTGGTCATGCTTTTTGTGTTTTTCTGGCGACTGGACGACTGGAAGGATGGTGAGTGGACGATAACGATGATGGCCATCATCAAATGTCCATTTTAGCGCTTCTAAATGCCGTCGCAAAACATCACGTATTGGGCTTGATACCTCTAACTAGGACAATATAGGAACGGCTGGAGTTTGTTCAGAAAAAAACAATGTTGTAGTAGTGGTTGCAGGCAACACGGATTCACTACTATGCTCCGATTTTTCTCACCACAAAAGCTGCACAGACATCCGCGCATGTAAGAGAGAAAAAGGAAAGGTGCTTTGAAAGTTGAGCTGCCCGACTTTGGCGCTCCATGCAGTATTTGCAGCTGGGGGTTCATATAGGGTGCGTTTAGAAGGAATTATTTTGTCTTTTTGTATAGTTAACCTGTTTCTATTTGTACTTGTACGGGTAGAACAGTTGAGTGACGAGATCTACTACTTCTCTATCTTTTTTGTTTAATGTTCTTTTTTCCGTGCTTGAACTACTGCGATCTAAGCAGAATTTTTTTATTCCTAATGCTGTACCCTACCCTTTGTCTTTGTTTATCATTATTCTTCCTTACTTGCTATCTTGTAACTATTACTTGCTATCTTGTAACTTATTACTTGCTATCTTGTAACTTTAGTTTCTTCGCGTCTTTTACGCGCCTATATCTTTCTTCCGGAAGAATAGGCACGTGCTGACGCTTTTCTCCTTTCTGCCTGTCCAAATTTTTTTGAAAGCGAACGATAAACGAATACATCGGCAAGACTCTTTAAAGGAGCTCTGAAAGGTGCCATTTGGTTTAACTTAGGCTACGGCGCAGGAACGCGTCCTTCCGCGTTGTCGGCTAATTGCACTCATATAGAGCTCCCATTGTGAGCACAATCGAGTCCTCGTTAAGTCAAATGGCAGTCACTGCCAAAGAATAGCGGCACTCGGTGTTCGGTACCGTGGGAGATGGTTCTTCAGGTTAATACAAAAGCGACGGGAAGACCACAAAGAGGCGGGATCAAACCGTGCTAGTGCTGGGAAATGACTTCATTTACCGCTTTGTGAAAGAGTGTGTCTATGGCACCTTCACCACCCTTGTCGGTAGATTTGCTTTGAATCCGCCGTAAAAAATAATGGTCTTAACATAAAAGGGACAGGTAATACTTACCATTATACGATACCTGCATCTCTGAACACATTTGTTGTGGCAGCAAGGCGACAACCAAGGACACCGTTATCGTCTCAAGGATGAGCTGGTGACGATGACTACTATACGACGGTGACTATGATGGTGATTCGCACCATGGAGCTTAGCTACTAACGTGGATTGGCCCAGAATGAAAGCGTGGCAGGCGAGTTGTTTGATTGAATTGAGTATTACTTTTAAAGCACAATGAACGAAACGAAGAAGAGGCGATCTACGCGAAGCGCACAGCGTCGTCTTCATCCGCTGCAGTATATATTTACGTATTGCGTCTAACCTGCCCTGCGAAACCAACATTACCGATACACATATATAGTACGAGAAATTTGGAATGCTAGAATGTGCCTCTAAACCGTACTAATTACGGAGAGCAGATGCTCAAAAGTACAATTCTAAAATTGTTAAATTACTTTTATGATCGTGGTATTGTGTTAGAAAATTTGACCGCACTAGAACTTAAGGGTGCTTTTTTATCATTTGTTCCTTCGTGTCGTTTATTTCCTGATTTGCTTTATTTTCCCTGTACAATCGTTCCTAAATAGTTCAACATGGCTCGCGAACTTGCACTTTACTTGAACTTTCGATGAGCCAGCATACAAGTTATTATTATTATTATTATCTTCTACTTCATGTTATTACTATAGCTGCACTAGTTGAGCGAAATGCTTGAACATGCATTATTCTTTGTAACTAATTTTTGCTTGCTGTAAACGGTTGCTGCTCAAACGTACGGGGGTGAGAATCCGTCAAGCTGCCTTATCGGCAGCTTTTTTCTTTTCACCCCTCCATGTACATTGATACATGAATTGATTGATTGATTGATTGATTGATTGATTGATTGATTGATTGATTGATTGATTGATTGATTGATTGATTGATTGATTGATTGATATAGCCTGCTGTGGCCTCTGAGATCGGCGACCAGACGCCGCCATTCTCAGTCTACGTGATGCACAAATCCTACGCTGCGCACTCGTGCAGGGGATATTGCGTCTTGCTTATAACTGCATGGTGCTGCAGGGGCGTGAATCAGATCCCTAGTGGGGGTGCTGCCTTTTGTTTTCGTCTCACATAGAGGGTGAAATTTGTAATGCCGATGTGGGGCTAATGACGACATCCTTACGACGGCGGAATGACGGCGATGGCATTGCAAAAAAGTACGAAAGGACACGGCAAATGTGCTTTACAGCTTTTATCTGCTGTCGCTGTAAGTGGCAAACGCTGGCAAATTTCCATCTTACATCAGCTTATAAATGGAAAAGTGCTTCAATGGGCCATGGCTGCCAGCTCTGTTCGTCGCAAGAAGTCCCAAATGTGCAAAGTTTACGAGTTTACGCACTGTGTTTTTTTTCCAGATTTCCGGAGCCTAACGCGTTCAGGCAGCTGCGAAACTACTCGGAACAACAATCATTTTACTTGAAATATATACAGGCTGAAATAGCGAAATGTCAATCACTCTGTCTATTTTCTTAGAACAAAGGCAGAGGCTAATCTTTCTGAGCTGATATATCCAGCAAGAGCTCGCTCTCGGCTAAATGTGTGAAATGCTGAATTATGCATGAAGCTTGCGAAACGTTTGCATAATACATAGTGGACCCCCGGATAAAAGCTTGCCAAAGGCTGCTTTTATCCACCGCTCCTCCGTGATTTTAGTGTTACATACAGAAATTTATATATTTATTTAAATTTGACTCACTAATTAATTGGTCAATTAAGTTAATGATTGATTGATTGATTGACTGATTGATTGATTGATTGATTGATTGATTGATTGATTGATTGATTGATTGATTGATTGATTGATTGATTGATTGATTGATTGATTGATTGACATGGATTATCTGCTGTTCAAGCGAAAATTCCTGGTGCCCTCTTGAAGGTCACGGCATAAATTTCTTGAAGGAAGTTAAATACGTTCAAGCGCACACTTTCCCGCACTACGAAAAGTGGAAGGCCATTTACGCTTCAGTCATTCACATTTTAGGCCTTTGCTCTTCAACACACAGCAATACACCGACAGGCAGGCGGCTTCCGACGCTATAAAAAGAAAAGTGCCGGTATACCGGTCTTTCCTAAAAATGAGGGAGCAAATGCCTGTTAAGAAATACTGGCAACGTATTCCTGGCACGCACGCCGGAATTCGCAAAAAGAGACAGCGGCTATGAGTGCTGTGATGGAAGCCGGCAATGAAATGGCTAAAAAAAAAAAATGTTCCAGCTTCTGGCGGCGTTACATCAGGTGGCACGTGGAATGCAGACACATGTCAAGTTCACGCTCTCGGCGATGCCAGCTTCTTTTTTGAGCATTTCACTCGGCTAGCGACGTGCGATGGAACGTGCTCTAGAAGGCCTGGAACGAGGCTGTAAGAACGTCTCGTTCTTTCATTCCTAAGTGCACGCCGTGCTACAAAACGCGCAACGCGAATGCATGGCTGTTGGCCCCTTAGCCCAGTGTTGCGCAAGGAAGCTCTACTCCCGTGGCATTTCGCTTGCGCAGCCTGGAGTGTCGTCGTCTGTTCGGCCTTTCCTGGGAATGCTGATGAAATGCCCGGTCGTTCTGCGTCGACCAGCGCACCGCCATTGTGTAAGGCGCATCATATTCGTCTTCAATGAAAACAATTGCTTTCACCCGTGGGTTTATGTTGGTGGTGTTTCGCTATTCCGCTAACTCTTGTGTTTATGTCGTATTTTGTAGCCGACCATTTAGGTTAGCAAAAATTTTTTTTTTTCATATTTCAATAAATAAGTTCTCGGGCTTTGCGTGCCAAAACCACAATTCGATTAGGAGGCACGCAGCAGTAGGCGAATGCGAATTAATTTCAATCACCGGGAGTTCTTTAACGTGTGCCTAAATCTAAGTGCACGCACGTTTCCTTAATTTCACCCCCATCGAAACGGCGGCCGCTGCGGCAGGGATCGAATTCGTGTCCTGGAGCTCAGCAGGGCAATTGCTTAGCCACTTCTTGCAGCTAATACAGAAGTCGAAGACGCTTACAAGTCAAAAACAGTAATTTATTCATTGACTCTTCTACAAAAAAAAAAAAAAAAAAGAAACAAAAGAATACATGAAACTAGTGCTATGGCCTTCTCTAAAGGGCAGTTTGTCAGCTCAATGAAGAAAACACGACATGAGAAACAATCAGTATTGCTAGGTGACGCGGCGAAATCGTTTGAGAATAAAAACCAGCAACTACCTTAAAAAGCGTCTAACTGGGGCTATCCTTTCGTGTACTGAGGTCAATTTTCACGAATATCAAGCAGCCTGCATGGTAGCTTATGAGGAAGCTTTAGCGCTCGGACCCAACTCCGATAACGCCTATTGCAATATATTCAAAATCAGAAATGCATTTCTCGGGTAACCCTTGGACCGATTTTAGTGAGATTTATTACATTTAAGAGAGAAGGTAAGCTCTAGTTACTGTAGGATGCCGAATTCTGATTTAAGCTGAACTTCTTCAGAAATAGTGACAAAAATAGGTAAGCTCGAAAAATGTACGAGTGCGAAGTTCACAAATCCGCAACTCTGCACCAAGAACAGATATCACCGTTTTGCAAAATGCATACGTTAGATCAAGGAAAGCGGACAAATGAAATTTGGTACGTTAATTTGCAGCTTACACGGATTTGTAATAACCATGTTTACAAAAGGTTCTGCCAAACTCATATTCCCAAATTATTAATGTATTTCACAAGAATGTATAAAAGATCAATTGCGTCCTCTTTATATTTAATCTTCAACGCAGATTGCAGAATATTTACAGGTGTTTTTAATGCTGATCGAGTTGCCGAGTTACAAACTTGGTAGTTTGGTGTTTATAAATTTCATAATTTTCAACATTTTATAGTAAAGCATTAACAACCTAAATAACAAATCCGCTTCCTACAGTCACTAAGTTTTAACTTTTTTCTTTGAAACCCAACACACTTCGTCGAATTCGGTGCAGTGGTTGCCGAGAAAAATGATTTCTCCTTTTCAATGCAGTTAGGAGCCACCGAGCTAAAGCTCCCTCTTACAGCGCACCGTATCGCTGATAACAAATTACCCAGTCGTATTTTCATTTGTGCAAACCTATTTCAGTGGTCGTTTTCGTATCTTAGGCATCCATCACAACCTAGCCATTTAGGCTGGAAGGAGCGACTGAGCGGGATTGGGCCTCCAAAAACAATCCCTCAAGAGCTGCCTTGATCGGCTGAAGACTTTCCGACGCGCACTATTCAACTTCTGTTGCATCGGGTGCTGCAGTGTCTGAGCAAATTAAAGATCAGAATGCCTTTTGTAATATATAGCGTACGTCTGGAGACGTGAGTTCCTGGATTCGTTCGTTGCCTTTAAGAACGACACCTTGATCATGCAGAGAACGGCTGAAGCTGATAGACTTATCGCGAGACCACCTCTACCAAGCTGGAATATGCAGAAGCGCGCAAAACAGTTCCGAACACCAGCACGCGTCACAGGCGCCAATGTGTGACGTATTGGCATTAGAGCTCCTGCACGTACACAATGAAGGCGAGTGCTAGTGGGCCGTCAGACGTGTCTGAAGGTGAGAAATATTCTCGGTAAATATTTATTAAAGCTTGCATTCTGTATGTATGCTCAATGTATGTGCTTTATTTGACCCGAGTTCTTGTTATTATCAGTGCCCTGCTTTTTTTTGCCCTTATAACCAAACTACTTGTTCTTTTTCTGTTTCATTTTGTTAGCTTTTTTATATTCTTGTCCTCTATTTCTTCTACGTTAATGTGACCTGACTTAAAGTTTCAATGTCTCTGTTGCGACTATTTCTGTGACCGCCATTTCATAGTATTTTGTATTTATATGACGTAACTTTTTCTTTATATTTAGCAAGTACTATTCTTATGGGAAAGGCAGCAGTCAGCGCTACTTTATCACCAACATGTCCTAAATATCGCGTATTAAAAAAAATGTCTTCAGCGGTGAGTTAGAGGTGTCCTGCCGTAGTAACGAAAGCCTGCGAAAATTCTCATGTGAGTGGACGTCTTAGGAGAGAGAGAAAAACAAAAAGCACGGTTAACTCATGTACATAAGCGCACGAAATGTTGCAAATATAGAAGCACGAGATGCAGCACGATAGAGATATCGATCTATCCTGAAGTCGCCTCCACCAAAACGGCTACCATGTCGACACGCTTTGTCTGTAGCCACTACAGCGAGGTAAAACGGTGCACGTATAAGCCATCGCTCGTGTCCGGTTGTTTTTTTAAGCCCCTTCTTCTCAATGTGTACCATGTATAGCTGCGCATGGAGGTCACCAGGGACAACAGCACAGAGAGAAATGGACTAAAGAAAGAAATAACGATCTGATGACGAAACGGTAACGTAGTCTCAGACTACAACAAAAGGAGTGGAAGTCTATTTTATTGAACTCGGACCGTTGCACGGTTGACGGCGTGCTTTTCACCGGGGAGAGATGTCGGGCAAGATGAAAGCAAAAAGACAACGCAAATCCACAAAACAGAACACCTGCCGTTATCGAGCGGTGAGCGCTGCTGCGCATCTGTAAGTAGTGCGTCCGCAGACCGAAACCGTCAAGGGGTTCCGCGATATGACAGAACGCGGGCGATCTACAAGCTAGCATTCATAATACATGAGCGCGGAGGACGCGTTAGAAAGCACCGTTGCCGAGTTTTGACGTCTTTGAGAGAGAAAGACAGACCGAAATAAATGATGAAACGACAGGTAGGTTGAGCGGATGAGCAGGAGTGTTGGGTATACTTTACTGTGGAAAGGAAAAATAAAGTACAGACGATCATAAAATGGAACAAACAAACAATAAAACAATCGCAGTTTCACCCGACTGGCGAGTTGTTGACAGTGTTAACAATGGGGGTTTTTACGCGCACACGTGCTCGGCCACCTATGTAACCGACGTGACCACTGATTGCACAGCCTTCAATATCGACGAAATTTTGATTACAAAATCATCGCAATCGGTCCAATTCACTCTTACACTGCCTCCGATATCGGGAAACTTTACCGGGCGGGAAACTAGAGGTGCAGACAGGCTAAACCTGGTGGAAGTAATCAAAGAAAGCTTTACTTTAATAAGAACAATAATGCGCTTGGAGGCGGATTTTTGCTGTGAAGAGTATATTTAGGTACTATTTGTTAGCTCAGTGCGTAATTTTGTAAGGAAGAAAGACGATCACCAGCAGATCCGCAGGGAATGTGCATATGACCATGCAAGCTGATTAATGAGCATTCGGTTCATTTTCCCTTCTACTTGGTGAGAAACACACACATTCGCTCCTGCCAATCCTCCGAAGTTCAGTACATGTCTTAGCCGATCAGCCGAGTTTAGGTTAAAAGCGTCACTACCGACCAATAATTACGCAAAGATGATAAAGCGGCACAGAAGCTACCATTTGAATAAGAAACTATCCGATCTGATACGATGAAGTGCGCAACTTTGAGGACAGAGTGTCACAATCGTGTGAGTAACGGTGAGCAACCTCTGTAGCAGTTGCGAGCCACCACTGACTGAAAAAAGAAACTCAGTGGTGATTTAGAGGTTTAGAGCATTAGGTCGTATCTCTTTGAGGTTCCGGATTCATGATTTAAACCGCGTTCAGCATTTGAAAATCGTTGTTCAAGAGCTCACTCTGTGATCACCAGCCAGTTAAACACGCGAAAGGACAGTCTTTGGAGGATAATCGCTGAAGATTTGGGCATGCGGAATATCTGTGCAGAAATAGTGCCCCGGATGCTGCACTTCGATCAGAAGGAGCTCCGCTTGCAGATGTGTCTGGATTAGATTGCACGTTTTGAAACTGAGCCAAATTTGCTTTGCCGAGTCATTAGCAGTGATGGAACGTAGACTCTTTAGCGCGACCCAGAATCCAAGTGCCCTGTTGCCGAGGCCGAAGAAAACAAGGCAGTACAAGTCAAACGTGGGGAGGTAGTCTGTCCACGTTTTTCGATATCAGAGGCATAAAGTGAGCTCTTGCCACATGGCTGGGCAATAAGTCAGTAAGTTTGCAAAGAGATATTGCGGTGTTTGTTTCACCCACTGTGCCAGAAGAGACCGGAGCCGTAGGCGGATAATGGTTGCTGCGTCAAGACAACTCACCAAGTCAGAACGCCTTGAGCATTCGGCAGTTTCTGGCCAAGAGGAACATTGCTATTCCAGAGCGACCTCCCCATTCCCCTGATTTTGTCCCACCGTGATCTTTCCTTCATTCCCCAAGGTCGAGAAATTTATCAAAGAAACCCATTTTGAAGACGTCCAGGTAAGGAAGAGACCCGTAACGCCGGAGCTACGAAACATCCCAGAATAATATTTTCAGCAGACCATCGAGGCGTGGCAGAGAAGGATGGAAAAATGTGTTACACTGAAGGGACATTACTTTGAAAGGGTACCAAATGGTTTGCCATTTGGCCCAGAAATAAATTGTTGGTGACATCGAACCAGTTACTTTTCAGACAGACCTGGTATAAGAAACAACCACGCCTACTGCCCTCTCGAAGAAGAGAGACTATCGCTAGTATGGCCATTCCGAACAATTCTGGAGCAGGAGAGCCTCGGCCATTGAGCGGAGCCACCTGGTATTATCTGCGAACGCACGAGGCAGATGGCTTCTCTTCAATAATATTCAGGCATTAAATAGCAATAACTCTCTTTCAGGGCACCTGTATCCAAATTTACTTTCTCGATTTTGGAAAATTTGCTGCCTCAATTTCTTATTTCGTCAGTATCGCCATGTGGTCACCCCTATAAAACGGTGTGTGGCGCTGTAGTATTATTTGCACCTCCAACAAGCACAACAATCTACGTGCACCTGGTGGCGTGTTGTTCTGTCGTTTAATTACTGTCATTGGCATGTCAGACCACAACAGGGTCCAAGCAGAACAGGCGCATCATAGAAAAAGTATTACAGTAACCAACAGAATGTATGAACAGAGACTACATAGCAAAAGGTCCAGTTATCAACACATTGGAATGGGGCTATCAGCAACAAAAATATTGATGATACAGGAATGAGAAAATAGCACGAAAAGAATGTAAAAGAAGGACACAGTAAAGATATTACAGCCACCAATGCAGAAAAAAAAATGCAGAGCGGCACGCAACAACTAAAAAAAAATAATGCATATAAGAAATAAACCAAAATACCATGACGTTATTAGCTTTTTTAGTATAGCTTCTTTTAGCCGCTGAAAAGGCCCGGCATTGCACACTATTCCAAGATCTCCCTCAACGACAATTGTTGTGCAATGGCATAAAGTTGTCTTTGGACGACTAGTTTGCTATGTAAACTCGGGAGGTATTTGAACAATTACGTCCGCTCAACTTGGTAGTTATAAAACAAAAACAAATATAGCTTGCCTAAGGGCCTCATTTATGCTTGATTTCTGCGATGTTCTTCACACAAACCCAGGAATATGGCTGACCAAATTAGCCAACACTACTAAATCATCTCCCGTGGCGCTTACCGTTTGACTAACTAATTAAAGCTTCCCAAGTCGATTTGACCGCAATTTGCGCAGAAAGTGGCGCATAACTAATCTCTACAAGTTCTCCGTACTGTATTAATTATAATTTATCAGGAATAATGCTTTTTTAGGAAAGGACATGGGGAAATATGACACTTTTTGTTTGTTTGTTATAAGTTACTTGAAGCGCCAACCCTGCTGCACAACGCCATAGCGACTGGGATGAAGTGGAGGATTATGTATACAACATATTACCCGTGTAAAAAAAATTCGCGTCAGAACCACTATACTTAACGCCTAGATTGTTGTAAGTTTGATGTCTCCGATTAGAACGAGATTCGCGTTAGCTGTGAGGGTGCCTTTATCAAAAGTGGCAGAATGGCACTTGATTAATTTGGAACAAAAATATGTGAAATGTGGTTCATGCTGTGGTTTGAGCTAGTTTGGTTCCATGTCAGTTTAGTTGAATATCACTACTCTTTAGTTATTGGGAAATAGGAATGCATAAAGCAACAATGTAAGACAACATAATCGAAAAGCGCACTTTGTTTCGAAAGCTCTAACCAATATTTGCGCGCCAAGGAACTAAGCAATAATAATAAACTGAAAAAAGTCGCAGTTTCGCCCGAAAGGCGAAGCATCGATTGTGACAGCAAATACTAGCTATATGAAGTAAGGATAGTAGTTTTGCAAAACAGGTATACTTGCAAACGTAGGCACACTGTCTAAATTAACAAGCATGATGTCCCGCGCGCACAAGCAAACGTGAACACATCTCACTCGATGACCGCGGAAACTCGATGTCAGAACGCTGAAGTGAGGAAACGTGGCAGCAGCAGCGAGCGAATTGACCTTCGTGCTTCGTCTCGCATCAACGCGAACTCGGGCTCGGGTGCGCGCGACCGTCCGAAGTGGAACGGAAAAGTCGCCGCTCGCGCACGCCAGTTAAAGATTTGGGCGCCTGTACCTTTCGCCTGCTCTGCTCAGTTGAGGCGCGCTCGCGACGTCGCGTCACAGCCCAACGGGGAATTCACCTGCCGTTTCGCTGCTACAGACGACGGACGCTGGATTTTCCGTCAATGTGCCATTTGACGCTTTCGCACCAAAAAACGGCAACAGTAAGCTCGGGTCACCTGAATTATGCCGGTCTTTATTAATTTGAGCACATGCTCGCACTGGCTTCAACTGACTTCATTGTCTGTTACTTCGTGAGGTTGTGACTAAGAAATAATCGAGCTTCTCGGGTTCCCTTTTGAGCTACTACTAATAAAACGTATTTCATGTCACTGAAGGCCGTCTTTTGAATTCCTGTTACAGCCCATGGTCACAAAGAAAAAAAAAGATATGGTTGACCCCTCTTTCATAGTAACCAGTAGAACACGAGGGTGAAACGTGTCTTCACAGAAGGTGTTGCATGTTTGCTTCGTAAACTCGCGGTCCGCTGCAGCGAAAGGAGCATGATTTGCGGGCCGGCGGCCGTGTTGCAGGTTTGCTTGGCGCGCGCCGTCCTGTTGGCGAGCGACGTCCTGCTTCCCAGTCATTTCGGTGAAGGTACGAGCATTTTGGTCCGGCTCCGTAGTGTCTTTGGCAGCCAGTTGAGTTCCGACGTGCTCAGCTTCAGGAATGCAAGTGGCAGAGTTCGCAGTGTGCGCCACGAACGCACGAAGGCTTTCTGCTTCACGCTGCCGTGTCTCTCGCCGGATTGGTACCAAAGCGAGGTTCGCTCGTCGACGTCGTTGCCTTTCTGCTTCGTTAGCGCAGCAATTTTATTTGTTGGTGGAATCGTAAGCGAAGCAGTAGGCCGTGTGTAAGCACTCCTAATGTATGCTGCAGTTGCACTTCGTAGGCGATGAGGCGTCGCCTATACGGACACGAAATAGGACGCGAAAGACAAACAATGTGCGGAAACTGCGTTGTCACCTAAGGAGAAGGCCTCCGCCACCTACACCGGAGAACGTACTCTGTAAGAGTCCACCTAGTGTGCACGTCCACTTCGTCTGCAGTTCAAGTCCTGATTGGCTCGGCTGGGCTGCGCATCCGCGGCAGCGGGATGCTACAGCCAATCTGCACCTCAGCAGCAGACGAAATTGGCATGTCTACTATGTGCAATCTTACAGAGTACCTACACAGGTTACGCTACACCGCGTTGGAGTCTCCACTGCACGGAGACTACCAAGCACTTACTGTCGGCGCTCGTTAAAGTCATACTGCAGTACTTCGGACCACGGCATAAAACGGTTTCGTGTTGAAATTACCCCGAGCAACAATCGTTGGTTGCTCAGCGCCCTATGCGTATTATGTAGAAGCAGATACCGCCTTTGCTTCCCTTAAAGGGATGCAGAATCAAAATCCAGAAGCATTGCGAGAGCACCACAATTGCATTCCTAGGACACGATTGCTCTTGTATATAGTCATTATTCGGGTGATTTTTGAGCGGATGGCTTTGTTTTCGACGCTCTGTGAGCGGCCACCGGGTCACACACAACGCACTCCCCACAACAAGCCGGCGGGTCTGACGTCACATCTACCTTCAGCAGCGGGTAGGTGAACTGACCGGCTGCGCGTTGTCTTGTTTTCCCCGCGTTGCGCCGCGCACAGTGCTAACTTCTCGTGAGAGTGATGGCATGAGCGGAGATTATGACTCCGACTTCGATGAGCGGCCTACTGAACGACCGGCAACGACTGGAACGAATGGCATTCCTGTGACACTCCATCAGAGGTAGCAACTGGTACTGGAGGCGCCTGTTCTGGTTCCTCCGTACTTTCACAAAGGAGTTGATCAATCTAAACACAGAGGAACGAAGTTTCTATGCACAGCCTGCAGAACTGGCAGCTACAAGGAACACAAGTGGCCAGTCAGGTAACATATACCTCAGCACTTGCTTCTGCGCTAGCTAACACGCCCGATCCCCCACTGCTTCATCGCAGCAGTGTGTCTACTACGGCGTTGGCCACGCGAATCGCCGATGGCGTAGTAGATGCCCTTGGCGGACGCCGTAGGAATTGTTGCCGGAGCTTCTGCGACTTGTGTGCGGTTTGGCACTACTTTACTGACCTTCCCCCACCTCCGCTGGTCTCTGGTGCTTGCGACAGCAGACCCATGCATATTCGCATTTTCTTTTCAAACGCGCCTCTGACGTCTTGTTGCTTGCGCTTTCTCGAGAAAACAGACGGCACAGCGTCAGGCTTGAGGCGCTGCTTGTTTAATGACACCCCAAGGTTTTGCGATCGCTCGCAAAGGGCGGGAAGCAGTGAGACAGGTAAGAGTGACGCGATATCCGCTTTGGCCGGAGCCTTCAGAGGACGCCGCTAGGTGAGGCTAGGTGCCCCCGATCTCCTGGCCTCTCCTTCACCTTCGTCGTGGGAGGAAGTGAAGCTCATTCCACTCCGACTAGTGGAATGAGCCGAAGAGGTCGCCGCTACGCATCGCCTGGCGGTCATCTGGCCTTCCTGACGAGCCCATGAATTAGCTCCTCACTCTGAGAAACAAAGTTCTCTCTCTCTCTCTCGCTCATTGCTGCTCAGACAGAGTGTTCTTTTGGTCACTCTCGGTGCAATAGCTGTCATTCGAGTCATAAACTGTGGCGACAATCTTTTTATTCTCTGTTCCTTGGCTCTCCGCCCGCACAAGCTTCCGCCGACGCAAGTGCAGTCCTCAGACTGCGCTTTCATGCACTGCACCGCACGTCTACGATTTTGATGTTGCGCGATAGATTTCAGGAACAAACAATGTAAACAAGGTAAAAGATGTCAAACAATGATTCTTCACATCGTGGAAAGCTGACACATACACTTGGGTTTCAGTCCATGATGCACGAAATAGGTAATTTTGTCTTGTCATCGGGCTGTGCCGCTGGTGATCTCACTGAGACGTTTCGTAGCATGTTCCCAAGGTCATCAATGAACAGTGGAACGCTGTAATATTTTCCCGTGATGTTGTTCAATCTTTGGCAATTAGGTCAACTTTTTATTTTGTAACCAGGCAAGTAATGCTGGGAATGTGGTGAATCGCTGTGCCTGTTCAGTGGTGTAGAATTCTGTCAGATATTAAAATATTCTTTTTGACGGTGACTTTTGGTCACCAACTTTTCACCGGTTTAGTTATGTCATCTTGTGCGAAATAGACGTAATTGAACTCACCATTACCTTCCGCGAAAGCTGACGTGGCCCCTGTTCTTGCGTCCTTCACGCTTTAAACTGTCAGTATAGTATGGGGGTTGGAGCAGTTCTATCTGCCAAGTGCGAAAACAAAACGGGCATTGCAAAGCCACTGGTGCAATAGTTGCACCGAAGGAAGAGTCAGGACCATAATCTAGACCTTCAGACTTCATATTTTTGTGTAAGATTGGTGAACACAGACTAGGAAAACCCTGAACAAATTTACGAGTTGGCCAATTCGGTAAATACATCTTTCAAAACTGGCCACTAAAGCAAACGAAGCTCCATCTTTCCGAGAGAAAGAGAAAAATGGATAAAAATAAATAATAGGATGCACGGACTTTAATCTGAAGGGGGCGAATACGGGTTTGGTGCAACATACTCATCTTATTAAGAAAATAAGAATATTCATGAAAAGAAAGTATTCACAGGAAAACAAGATTTTGTAGACGGACGTGCACGAGATTTTCAGGCACGGCTTTCACGCTTTACAATCTTTTTCTCGAGAGAAGCAAACACTATAGAGAAAACAATAGCATAAAGTTTAAATCAGCACATTTTTTACTCCTTTTTCCGGGACAAACTTTTTTTATATCAGGAGGCAAGCTAATCTTGAATACTGAAGTTCAAAGTTTTGCTTTATAATGAACTCTCTTCGGGAAATGCATTATTCAGGAGCGTATCTTGAGTCAATATACCACCTGACACTATAGCGTGCCTCTAACAGCTACTGTCTTTACTAGCGAACCGGCAGAGTCAAAGCGAGGCACGTAGCAAGACGGATTCTTTCCGAGAAAATTATTCTGCTTGGCACTTACCTTTTCTTTCATTTTCCGCCGCTGTGATAAGCTCATAGGAAATTCAGTGCGACTGCCACGGACTTAAGTGATGTGGCTTGAAAAATTCGAAGAAGAACAAAGGCTGTCAACTAAATTACTGCGAAGGTACGTGAAGAACGGCTGTAATTTTTGTGACAAACGAGGAGGCATGTTTTCACGAATTAAGGATGTTAGTTTGTCCTTCAAACAGCTTTATTCACATACTTAAACGCCAAAATTTCCGTTTTGAGTGAGACTGAAAAATTCAGAGAATCATACCTCAACCATAAGTCCAAGACATTGCGACCAATAAGCATAAACGTTTCAAAGCGAGCTTTAGAATCTATTCGCTATGTTAAATGTCAAACTATAGACAACAGCACCTAGGTATTTTAATTTCTAATCAGGTTGCTTAGCTTTTTTTTCTCTTCCTTTCTTTCGTTCTTTTATTTATCCGTTTAATCATTTTCTTCCTCGAACAACATTTCCTTCCTCTACTTTTATTCTCTCTTTCAGAGAGCCAATAGCTATTTCACTGACTTCCAACAGAGGAGATTACCCCCTCCCCCCTTCCCGTCATCCAGACCCCTTCCACGAAAAATGGAGCATACAGTGACACGTAAACTGACATGACGCTACCTCACATTCCTCCAACGACGTTGAAGAGCACACCTATCTTTTCAAATCAACACCCTCGCCGCTAAAACACCCTCCTTCGTTGCCTCGCCAACCCGCATTACCCCCTTCTCTCCTTTAGAAGAACCGCTCCTATGTATACTGTGGCGAGGAAAGCGTATGTCGCCTTGAAAAATGAAAGTCCACGTGTCGAAACGTTGGCTCCAGCTTTCACCTTGTTCTCGTTTTCCTTATCGTCTTGAATTTCCATCTCCCACCTTCCCCGTGTTTTCCTTGACGTTGCATGTGTCACTTCTGGCGTCTAAGTTAACGGGGTACGATTATAATCCTAATAGACAATAGTCATACATAATGAGACATGCATTTCTGCTACAATAAACGATAGCTGTGACATTCCGTGACGTCCATTACTTTGATTGCATTATAGAAAGTTTAAGCATTATTCTGCTGCAAAACAGTTGGAGCGACGTGAACTACGCTTGTACTGAATATCCTACCTGTGAATTTCCCTTGGTTTCGATATTGACAAATAAAGCCTTCAGAAGAAATTCGTTCAATCGATGCAGTTAAGAGTTTCTCGTGCTATGAGTTCCACTTCACTCGAGGACAAACTTCTGTATTGTCTATTTCGTGTTGCTTATCAGAATTCCATCCTCCTTGTCGTCGTGCCGTGTTATTGTTTTCTGACGGTTCACCAATCATTTTTCTTACGCTCACTATCACGCTATCAATATTGAGGGAGCCCGGACAGTACATCTAAGGGCACGAGGAAATGTACTCGATAGGCTTTCTTTTTCTTTCCGTCTTTTTTCTTTCGTTATTTCTTCCTGCCGTGCTTGGTGACTGCTGCTTACTTTCTTTCGTGCCCACAAGGCAATCCAAATTGTCTTCAGTTCGGTACAATTGTTTCCTGACATTTAAATTTTACAAGAGCTCACAACTGACAGACGTTGCCGCCTACCACAAGTTCTTTCTCAATGTTTCTAAGTACGACAAAGCTCCCGTCGACATTTTTGTTGCTCCTACATCCTTCGTTCAGCTACGTTTCGGATTTCCCCCTCCGTCTTCAATTTTTCAGCTTTGGTAACATCTTATCGCTAATGGAGAAAACTTTGGAGGACGTGCCCGGAGAACCATTTTCAGAAATAGAAAAGAGGCTTTGGTTGCTTCGTATATTCGCAGTCATATTTTACCAAGATCCCCTGTTCCTGTTGCATGGATAGGAAGAAAGCCTAGCAACAAGCGGAGGATGAAATTGATTTCCCATTCACTTGAGTCAGGGCATGCCCAGCATGTGAGTTTGTACTGTGTGGAGTTAGCTTTCCCTTTTACAAGTGGAATGCAATGTGAAATAAAACAAATTCAGAAATCTTCCAACCCTCTCGCACTACATGAGGGTGTATAGCAATCGTACCTGGCGAGTTTCCATGCTGATTTCATTTGGAAGCAGACTTTCTAAACATTATTTTTCGCCTTCAAGTTATTTTCATGCAATAGCAGTTTTTCTTCTTCCAAGGATGTCTTATTCTTTGTGATTTGTGTTTCATCGTGTACATCGAGGGGTGAACTTCACCAAGAATTGTACTTGTATTCTTATGTTTTCATTCTGAGTTTCCGGCGAAGTATTTTTAGAAGCAGTCTCTCATAAGTTCTAGACCAAGAAAGCTTAATTTGTGGCTTCGGGTGCGTTGTGAGCTTCGGTATTATAGACGCTGATGTAAATAACTTGATTTGGGAGATCGAGCTCATTGAAGCGCGCGTTGACTGAAGCCAAAAAAAAAAAGGAAAAAAAAGGCAGCCACAAGAAAGTCACACAGGGCATGTTCGATGCCTGACTGGCGCTTTATTATACTAGCAGTCAAGTATTCATCTATAGCTCCTGCGCAAGTCTTATATGATTTTCCGCAAATTACACCTCACACCGACAGCGTTCGAGCAACAACACATGTAAACACGTGAAAGGTAGAACGTATAATATTGGAGTCTCTAGTTAAAGAGTGCGTCGTGTGTACCTTTTCTAATCTTCTTTTTCGACGATGTTTGTCATACGTTTAAGGGCTTGCCGTATAACAGCCGTTATATCAAAAACAGCGCCTGCACGTTTATGGTGCGACTTCTCTTTGAAGGTGAAATTCAATAACTCAATAATTCACAGTAGCCACGTACGTTGCAATTCACGACTGTACTGCTGCGACGGCGCTGAAAAATGAGAAATTTAAACCGCGCTATCGATAGCATTTAGGTAAGTTTCCTTGATAATGCTATTTAAAACTTCTTCAGAAATTAGAAGAGCTGGCAAAGTAATGCAGGTGTTTTGATGATCGGCTGCATGGTGCTCTGTCATAATAACGTGAACATCGCCTCTCACGGATGACTGGCGGCGAAAGCGGCGTTGAGCGCACCACTAAGCATTGACAAGTGTTCGACTCACAAGGGGAAAAGACGAAAGTGGCTTCACACGTATCTAGCCTTGTTCGACTTTCTCGATCAACACATTTTTCTTATATTACAGGAAAACTTCGTTATAACTAAGTTGAAGGGGGAGCCAGAACTACTTCGGTATATCCATTATTACATGTACTGCAATATGAATCGTTATGAGGATTACAAGTGGAATTTCACTTGCTCCGTTACATTCCACATTTCGTTATAAACTCTTTCGTTATAAAACTGTATTGAAAAACTAGATTACAGAAAGGACGAAACACGAATAGGAGGAGAGGTGCTTAATAAAGAGTTAATAAAAGGCCCACTGTACCACAATAATACCGCGAAATACTGCCAAAAAAAAAAAAGACTAACTAACCCAACTATTCGTCCCATTACATTCTTCGTCTTTATTAGCTGTGAAATATGGAAGTTTGGCGGCTGAAATGAACGGCCATCCACTGTCTTACACAATAAAATTCGGCAGCCTGTTACTCTCCTGTAACACGTGAAGGCGAAAGCCTGCTGCACATTGGTAATCATTAAGTTGTACGATCGGAGCGGTCAGACTCATTGCAAGACATAAGGAGCCGCAGTGTTAAGTAAATGTATGTCACTGTAGGTCGACCTCCTCAACGACACTTGCGAGCACCTAATGCGCTCGCTACCCGAAGGTTCTTTCGTTCTTTCTTTCATTCTCTCTTTCTTTCCGTATTGCTTTCTTCCTTTTTTTCGTTCTTTCTTGCTTTGTTTGTTCTTTATTTCTTTGTTCTTTCGTTCGTTTTTTCTCCTTTTTCCGTTCTTCCTTTCGTTTCTTCATTCATGTTCAACTATTCCATCTTTTCTTGCTTACGCGGGTATGATCCATTCCTGATGATGATAGTTTTTGCATCACTAATTCTTTGCATCACTGGACCAGACGCGCATTTTTTCGTATGTGACCCATTGCAACAAGCCAGTTATGGCGTTCGCCTTAAAAACTAACCCAAGCAAACTTCATAAAATTACAAACCATCGTCTAAACAACTCCCTTAGGTTGTCGGCACGAGAAGGAAAGAAGCAAAATGAAAAATGAATAAAGAGGAAAGCAAGGAGCATGCATGGAGGCTAAGCCCCACAGACAAGCTGTCTTGTGCAATTTTTTGTCTCCATTAGCTCCGGCTCTCGGAACAAGGAATATAAAATTGAGTGACACACTTCATTTGTGCTATGTGAGAGCAACTTTTCTTCCCTAAACTGGTCAGCAATTCAATTTAATGCCGGGACAGTGGAAGGACGCGGCGACGGCTCTTGTTGCAGCGCTTGGCCCGCGTTTGCAACTTGTCGAAAGGGTCGTCGATTCATTCCGACCGAGAAGTCACATTAAAAAAGAAATCAGTAGCTCAACAATGAGGAAGGTGTGTTCAATGCCATTTGGACGATGTGCCAGAATGTACAGCGAGGTGGTACAAAAAGCTGCAATATTTGACAGACCTGTACCGAGTTTTACTATGACGCAGGTAATGTTTTAACCCTAGAAATATGCACTCAAAAAAAAAAAAGAAGCGCCAGCCACATATAGTAAGCCTATGAAGACGTCATCAGGCAAAAAAAAGATGAAAAAAGAAATGTAGCTGTCATTCACCGGTTGCATGCCTTTTTTTTTCTAGCAGAAGAAAAGTCGTTGGCGATCTCTGGAAAGCGAAATACAATAAGATTCTTTCAAATTTTATTTTGCTAAGAGGAACTCTCCTTCGGCAGCACGGGCACACCGCAAGGCTCTGTCATTTCCCCAATACTATTTAATCTGGTTATGCTCGGATTAGCACAAGAAACTACAAAAACTCGATGGCATTGAACACAGCATATACGCCGAAGAAACTACAATCTGGGCTGCAAAGGGCAGTGACGGCCAAATCGAAACTGCCCAACAAGACACCATTGACGTCGTAGAAAATTATCTTGAAGGCACGGGACTCCGCTGTTCCCCTGAAAAGTCGGAGCTTCTCCTATACCGCCCCACACTCCGTGGACGCCCCCCGCGGGGCTCCACGAATAAACGCCAATACGAGGAAATGGAGCTCAACCTAAGGGATGGCAGACCAATATCCGTGGTCCCTAGCATCCGCGTTCTTGGTATGACCATATAAGCCAACGGAGCTAACTCTACGGCTATCTCCAAGATCCTTCGACAGACCGCTAATACATCCAGACTGCTGAAACGAGTGAACAACCGGCGGCGGTGTATGAAGGAAGAAAGCCTCATCCGCCTTGTCCAATCTTTTATCGTCTGTCACATTACTTACGTTGTGCCCTTTCTCAACTGGTACAAAGCTAAAAAGACTAAACTGGACATCATCATCAGAGGAGCCTATAAGCAGGCCTTAGGACTACCCACCACACCAGCACGGAACTTCTACTACAATTAGGTATCCACAACACGCTAGACGAGTTAATCGAAGCCCAACGTCGATCTCAACTAGAGCGGCTTACCCTCACGGAAACGGGCCGCAGCATACTAAACAAGCTTAATATCACCTACCACCGTCAACATGGAGACAAACACCCAATACCACGCGGCATTCAGCAATGAATACACGCCGACCCTATTCCGAAAAACATGCACCCACACTACAACAAAGAACGCAGGAAGGCACGAGCTACTTCCCCCATCAAAGCTTATGCCAACACCGCGGGCGTCACCTTCATCGACGCAGCTGAGTACCAAGATGGACGGCTCTTTGCGGCGGTTACCACAGCAGGCGGCTTGCTCCGACATCCTGCCAGCATCGTTACCAAAAATGCCGAGACGGCCGAGGAAGGGGCCATCGCCCTGGCCACTCTTGACCCAGCCTGTCACACCATACTAAGCGATTCTCGCGCAGCAATCAACAACTATAGATCAAAGGTCGTATTTCTCAGCAATCACTCCGTCCCTTACGACAAGCCCCGCATTCGTCTGAAAATCAAATCACCCTCGTCTGGATCCTAGCACACGCCGGCGTTGTCCACCCGCACCTCACCAACCTCAACGAGGTTACACACTCCGTAGCACGAGGACTAGTCAACCGTGCCGGAGACGGTGCTGGTGAACCCGCAGGACGCGACCACCTTACAAGATACAACGACCTTGTGAAGTCATTTTACCTCACAAGAAGAACCTTCCCCACCCCTCACCGCAAGTTAAACAGGGCACAGGCAACCACCCTTCGCCTGTTACAGACGAAAACATACCCTTCCCTCACACGCTATCACAATACATACCCCGACATATACCCGAGCCAGACGTGCAAGGTCTGTAAAACTGAATCGGCAACACTCCCCCACATGCTATGGGAGTGCAAACATCAATACCCGGACCTTAATCCCGTGAACCTCTCGTCGAGATGGCACGCCGCCCTGCGCAGCTCCCATCTCGACGACCAACTCTGTGCGACCCAGCAGGCCTACGAAGCGGCGAAGAGGCAAGACCTCGACGTCCCATCGTGGGAGGCCTAGGCCCAGCCGACTGGACTGCTGGTACTCATTAAAGTTCACTCTCTCTCTCTCTCGCTACATGGATCCCCTTTGATGCTCGGTGTTACGCACAGTTATCCCAGGACATTCGCTATGACAATCACCTTCCTGAGCGAGAATGCTGCGTGATGACAGCGGTGGAAAATGCCACACCGTTTCCCCCTATCCATGTAAGCACTGTCACCTTGCGCGTCAGCGGAATGTTACCGTATGAAAGGCATTCTAAGCAAAACAGAAACGGGGGGCATCAGGTATACATGCAACGGATGTAGTAAACCCGACCTGGCACCGGTCTAAAAGGGTCATCAGAGTAGCTCTCTGAGAAAAACACGCTCACGCAGTCAAGGAAAGGGACACACTGCTGCTTATACGCGAGCATTTCTTTAGCTGTGGAACGTTTATTTCCTGTTTGCGCAAGCGCTTGCTCTGCGTTATTTTATTCAAGCACTCCGTGCTTGCCTCGGGCACCCCTAGGGCATACGAGGACGCGTCGCTGGAATCCCGCGTTCGCGGTGTCGCTGCCCTGTCCCGCGGGGCGCGTCCTTGCGGTGTCCCATTAGGCGCGTGACGATGCTGGCTCGTCGCTGAGTGCCTCCCCCGAGACTATTGCCGTCGCCAGGCAAGCGTCAAAAGAAGCAAGAAACGGAGATGCATTCCCGGAGCGAGGCTGACAGTTCGCATTTAGGGCCGGTGCTCCTGCGCTTTTCGCAGTGCTTGGCTTCCGCCGAACGCCGCTTCCGTTTCTTATTCCGCGGCGCGCCATTTCCGGCGCGCTTGTAAGGACGATCGTCGTTAGGGTACTCCGAGAGGGTACCCTGCTTGGCCTAATTCACGATGGGATGTGTCGCGCGTATTCTTTTTCGTATCTTTTCTCATTTCCCCTGTGAAAGGTAGCCGACCGAAGGTTTAGTCTGGTTAACGTGCCTTTCTTTGTGAGCCTTCTCGTTATAGCATTAGTAACAGCCTCCGCGGTAATTTTTCACTTTCCTTCCCGGCGTGCTTTTTCAAGGCGATAAGGTCTCTAAACTTGTCGCAGGCGCTGAGTGGCTGGGGCGTATGCTTCTGAGTACGAGATTAATATTAGATAGTTTTAATTATTATATAATAATATTAATATTAGATAGATAGAAAGCACTAAGGGATCTTCGAACGCTGTCGCGTTCCACTCTTAAAGGCAAAGCGAGAGCACCCTCCAATATTATTCTGGAACTTTCTACATACGGTGGCGCTTACATAATGCCTGCTTTGCATTGGGACATTAATATCAATCACTCAATTAACCAATAAATAAATAAATAAATAAATAAATAAATAAATAAATAAATAAATTTCATCCTTTAACGGCTCTTACAATCATCTGGTGCATCTATTGCTTGCGCATACGCAGGGACTTATAAGTAGTCGTCAAAGAGGTTCATTGAAGAGTGTCACATATCCAGAGTATCAGAGCACAATTTCTAGATTGCTCTTCCTACGGAATCGACCTTATTTTTGGACTGCATTGTCTTTGGGATGGGACGAATGTTTTTGGTGGGATAGTTAGACAGCCGGAAATAAAACTGTACTGACAAGACCAAAGTAATTCAAGAGAACCCATCTACGATGTTTGTACGAGTTATGCAGTTAAGTGATTCGCAAAGGCTCACATACTTTATTCATTCTATTACAGCCGCGGAGCGTGACAGCGCGTCCCTTGGGCTTTTTATTTTTTGCGACCAAATGCGCTGTGCGTCACTCGAGGTCTTCTAGTCGTACACGCGTGAGGAGGTGGTTGTGTTGAAAAACATTTATTCATGAGAAGGCCAAAAGTAAGGAAAACTTTAAAAAGCAGCGGTTGTGGGTGACCTCCAGGCTGCCGGCAGTGGCGTCCGGGCCGTGCCTAGCCGCGACGTCCTCTGCCTGCTGGTCACCAGCCGAAGTTGGAGATCCGGCTCGGTTCTGGACGAAGCAACCTCCCACTGCTGCGGTCTGGTTAGGGGCCAAGATGCAGGGGGCAAGTGGGCCGGGTAGGAGAACAAGACGTGCTAGGCGCGCATGCGCGTTGCTATGGTGACAGCATGGCTGTGGCGGTGCTTTCCCGCTCTACTGTCCCACGTATTCTGCACCCGTTCTCAGCTGTAGGCGTGGTGCCGAGATTAGGCAGTCGCTTACCACGCTGCAGGACCTGATTCAATTTCTCATTGAGTCTAAATCTACTTAAGTATTTTTACGCGGTCATCGTTACTAGACCAGATACACAGATAAATCATAAAGCTTGGAGTTGCCTTCACAAAGGCATACTCTACATGAATTGGAGTGACTGACAGTGCAGCATGCGAGGTCTCTGGCACCAAAGAAAACATCGACCATCTGCTGTGCCACTGTCTGCGATATGCCCCAGAGAGACAAGAACTTGCCAAAGCTTTCCAAAAACTGGACAATCGGCCGTTTTCTGTGCAGGTGCTGCTGGAACACCGCCCCCATCGCCCGTTGGCCCATAAAGCGGTGAAGGCGCTTTTGTGTTTCTTAAGGACGACGGGCTTGTGCGACCATCTGTGACTATTAATGCAATTTCTGTAATAGCACACGCGTCAGCGAACTCACCGCAATTTCCTTCTTTCCTTCCCTACTCTCTCTCCCTGTGATCTTTGTTTTCCCCTTTCCAATTCCCCCGGTGTAGGGTAGCCAACCGGACGTTATTCTGGTTAACCTCCCTGCCTTCTACTTTTCTCTTTACTCCTACCCTGAATTCACTTGTAAGCCTTATGTAAAAGATATTATCAGGATAGGGTATAATGTAAACAAAAGTGTTTGCAGTAGCAAGAGAAAAATGATTAAAAGATGGCTAGCCACTCCTGCTGCATCACCCATTATTCCCTTGGGAAAGATTTCTTAACAGTCTTCTCAACGGGAACTTCTGCCCACTAACGCGCTCAGAAGTTGGTGGGTTTGTTGACTTTTCAATGCGCACAGTTTACATCATGCTTTTTAACTATTGCATGTAAAAATGTGCCTTAATAGAGCCAGTGTAATACATTGTTACACCATGCCTGGACATCTGAACATTCACAGCTAAAACTTATGTTGACAACCCATGCCATATATATTATTCAGTCATCGTCACTAACTTCTGCATAAATCCAATAAAGCCTTGACACATAATTTTACCAGCTGATAGGCATGTTTACATGAACATTTACCTCTGCTTGTTCCCCTTGTCGTGGATTTTTGGCACTGTGTGGAGTAACCACCAGATGAGGTATTTCCTGCATTAATTTATTATCTATATATTTAATCAAATTTGAAACATCCTTGATGTTGTGGTCCCCACAGGACATCGTGGAAGTTAGGTATCATGTAAAGTAGCATCATTAATGATTTATAACAGCTATGTTAAATATTATGATCTGAATGCACTTCGCAATGTTCACAGGGCTGAAAGCCATCAGGTGGTGCAAATTAATGCTCACTGCCTCTTTTTGACTTTGAAAATATGTGAAAAGTGATGATTGTTGAGTATTGTTTTTTTAGCCTTTACTGCATTCAGTAAAGGGTGCGTTACTGTATGAAGTCGTTGCTCATAAGTGATCAACATTGGTCGAACAAGGAATGTCACTGGAGTCAACGTTTCAGCAAGAAGTCTTGTGTTCATAGTAATTCATGAAAAATTCTACGTTCCTTTGATACTGTCGTGTTTATTAACGTAGAAAAAAGAAATATGCTTGTAGTGCAGCACGTGATAACAGATCATTTTTTTTATTACGCTTATATTAGGCTAGCCTCCGAAGACACAAACTTATCTCTTTATGAAAAGGACTAGGTGCAGTTGTATGTGGTAGTTAACTCAATAAGACAGCACTGCACTCAAAGTTGGTTACCGCCTTCAAAGCGCAGTAGATCGACAACAATGCTTCATACGTAATCGTACATTATGTTTCACTTGAGTCAAACTAAAAAAATATATACAAATGCCACGTGCTGGACAGAACCGAGGTAGTGTTATTTGCCATCGCTTGGATATACTCTGCTTATTTCCTGCATTCCGCCTAATTATATTATTTCTAATTAAAGAATCATCTTGTCAATTATTATATTTGCGAAATAAACGTGTTTTGTTTCGTGCACCCTTTTAGACAGCGCTCCGGCCAACGCATATCACCGCCCGCGTTGGGGCTCGGTTTAACGGCCACCTGCGTCTAAACGACGCTCCGTCGCAGTTGCGTCGACAACACCGGCGTCATTAGAGCGGCGCCGTAAAAGCCCTTCGTCGGTAGCTCTGCGTATGTATGACGCAGTGCGTCACGTAGTGCGCGCCACACATTTCTTTGTATTTCGCATAAATGACACATGCATAATTATATGCATAGTTACGTACCAAGAAACTCTATACCAACATTATACCACCAAAGCTGCTTCGCTGGTCAACCATCAGCGAAGGGTGGAATGCCTCCTCATTTTTTTCATCTCTTAGTTCTGGCGATTATGTATTTCAGCGAATACCACCTAGGCCAAGAAGCAGTTCTCTTAAGGCTAACCGTATGCGCTGGAGAGGGTTTAGGGTCGTGACAAAAGAGTTACAGGGACACTTCACTTCGCGAACGTGGGTTACGTGCAAGCGTATGGGCTCTAGTCCCTTTCAGCGCGATAGCATTAAGGGTCCCCATGTCGCAGAAAATGCGGCGTCAGTGTCCCACGTTGAGCGTCGACCATTATTTCGGCAGAAATCACATAGATATTTCTTTCTCTGTGGAAATCATTCCAAACCACGCATACCCAGCCACGCAGGCACTCCATGTAGCGCAAAGAAGTGACTGAACTAATCGAATTTCACGAGGTAAAAAAGGTAAGAAAAATTGTAAAGTACGACTTACACACAATCTACAGACATGATAGCGTCGGACTGTAATTTGAATATACGAGAAAACATAATTCTGTTGCGCGGAAACTCAAACACAGGTGCATGTTTCAGCGGTTCAGAAATTCACAGAGCGGCCATGGCCTCTGAGGCTAGAGTGCACCGGTGCGCGCAAATCTCAAAGGCCATAGAGAGGCGAACTTGCAACAGAGAGACGTGCGGTTCCTTGCAACACCTTCAGATAGCACTCGCGTCCACCGCATCGGGCCCCACACAAGAGGCCGTGTGTCTACCAGAAAGCTCGCCTTCATGCATCGCGTTCGCCGCCAGCGTTTCCCAGTAAACGTCGCGGTTGCATAAGCTGCTGTTGCCGGGAAGCGTGAGAAGCAGTCTGGGATCTTTGAATGTAATCGCATTCCACTCTTAAAGGCGAAGCTTAAGCGTCCTCTAATCTTTTTGTGCATTGGGCGCACAATGTTTCAAGAACGCTTTGCTTTTGTTTAGGTGTGGTGGTTCTCTCAAGGCGTTGCCTTGCCGCGCGCTCAGCGACCTCCTTCGTACATTCCCCGGCGTGCGATTCTCTCCCCCACCTCCAGGCGCCGTCCTCCTGCGGCGCTTGCTTGCCGCGATACACGCATTCTCGCCGACTCCACAGACGGGACATGTACCTGCGCTTGCGCGTAAAAATGAAGACCAGATGAATCGGCTGTAGTTTCTGGTAGCGGCTTGCTGACCCTTTTTTATTGTATGTTATAGTAGCGATAGACGGTAAATGTCTTTTGCAAGCGTAAATTAGGTAAAAGGTTTAAGCTGGGTATACAACCGCATTGCAAAACACAAGACCTTTTTGGCAGAATTTTCAGATTTAGAAAATATTGTACAATAATCTACATAGGCACCTTGAGAAACTATGTACGTTATAGAAAGAGGTCTATCGTGACTCTGTCGCAAGAGTTGGTCCGAAGTGCAATTGTTGATCGCCTCCGCTTCGGCTGCTACCATCAGTCCTCCTGATCGCAGAAACGGTTTAAATGCAGATAAAACACCTGACCCTGCGATCACTACAGTCGATATACTCACGAAATCTGCTGTGGCTTCATCCGCCTCAATTACATCTTACATCTCCTACAACGGCGCAACCATTACATCTGAACGAGCCCCCAGCTGCCGAAGTTGGCGGCGACGATGAAATCAATCCCGCCGCCCTACCGCTACCGACATCATCCTCATCAGAAAACAGCTTCAGCCTCGGAGTTGATAGCAGCGTTGGTCTCTCGCCAAGCCTAGATGAACTCGACATAGAAATGGCGGCCCCACGAGACGTAAAGCGCGCTCATGCGTCAGCCTCTGGCTCGGATGGCGGCCCCGATCGCCGTGCCGAGTTACAGCGGCCCAAAAAACCTCGGCCTTCTTCGAGAGGGTCGAAAAAGTGACGCGTGCACTGCTTAACCCCTGGAGTTGTTCCCGGGGCGCCGACTTGAACAACACGACCAGGTCAGTTTGGTGATACATTTAGTTAATTATGGCTGACACCCTGAAGATTATTTCATTAAATGCACAAGGGTTCCGAAGTCCTGTAAAACAAGCCGAAATTATCAGCGTGGCCCGCGCAAAAAATTGTGACATACTGTGTTTACAAGAAACAAATTTTTTCACCATTGGACATGTCCTTACTTTCAAACGCACTTTTAACCTAGACTGTTTCTTCTCCTTCGCGACATCACGATCTAGCGGAGTTGGTATTATTATTTTCAACAGAGCTCTCTTGCGAGATCATCATGTCTTTTATGATGGGACTGGGCAATATTGGCATTTGATTGTGTACTATCTTCATTTAGGTTACGGATTTTGTGCATATATGGACCCGCGCAGGCCATTAAGTCCAATGATTTTTTCCGTGACCTGGACGTGTATTTCCTTGATGGTCGTCACGTGGTGCTCGTTGGGGATTTTAACTGCGTCTTAGACACGCGAGCAGATGTGCAAGGCCCGGGCTGAGGTCGCCCTGATTGGAACACACGGGAGTTGCGTCGCCTCGTCCAGCATTTTTCGTTGCTGGATACATATCAACTTTTTCATGGTTCTTTATTTGCCTGGACCTGGCGACGCGGTGCGTCGTCAAGCAGGTTAGAGCGCGCCTATGTGCCAAGCAGTTTAGCTCAGTATGTCACCCGGTCTGATGTGATAACGTTACCTTTATCCCCTGTTTATATTTCCGACCACAAACCAGTAATACTTGAAATTTGTTTCCCTGCTTCCTCATCAGTAAAACCCTGGCGTCTGGACATCCGCGTTCTACATGACGCGCGCTCGCGCTCTTGTTTGTCAAGAGTCTTGGGCGCCTCTGTTTCTAGATCTGACCGAGAGTCATGGGATACGCTCAAGGTGCAGTGGCGTCTGCACTGTTCAGTTGAAGGACGTGCACTCAGACGACGTATGTCAGAAGAACTGGCGGATACTGCCACGAAGCTCCGCATCGCCCTTCGGGTCAAACAACTGACTCCGTTGATGCGGTCCTGGCAGCGTGAGCTACGGAGGCGTTTCCAACGCCTCATCGCGGCGTCGTCTTTGTCAGCTACTGCTTGGCGATGCAGACGTAATCCGAGTGCACACCCCGAAGTTCTGCGCTTTTCAAGAAACTCGCTTTTTAGACAGCCGAATGCATTCGGTTCTGCGGCCCCAAGAGCACTTCCTGTTACACCACCTCCCACGCGTGATTATTCGCTCTTCGTAACGCACTTTGAAAACATGGCGCGTACGACCATGCAAATAGATTCTGGCTCTCGAGGATTTCATACATTGCTTAGTGGTCTGCCTCAGGTTCCACCTGAGGTAGCTGACCGTCTTTGTGTACGACCATCAGCCGAGGAAGTGAAGGCAGCATTATCGTCCATGAAGCGTGGCTCGGCCCCAGGGCCGGACGGGTTACCCGTTGAGTTCTATCTAACGTTCTGGTAAGATATTGGTGCCACTTTCGTATCTGTTATCAGCCAATGCTTTGAGAACATTAATTTCTCGCTTAGTTTTCGGGACGGTCGTATTGTGCTAATACCTAAGCACGACCCGTCATCAGTTCGCCCAGAGGAATGGAGGCCAATCACGCTTCTCAACGTTGACTACAAAACCTTCACAGCTGTTCTCACCCGGCGCTTGAGAAGCCTGATGCCTTCCCTAATAGGACACCATCAGGCATGCTCAGTGCCTGGCAGAGAGATACACAGTCTTTCGTTCGTTACGCGTGACATAATGACATACACGCTGACCAGGTCGGCACGTATGCATTCTTCTTGGTTGGTTCCTTCTGCTCTTAGTGACCGTAGCTTTCTAATTCTGCGGTTTGCTGATTCAAACATAGTCTTGAAAGGGAAGAGACCGTGGCGTCTAAATCCGTGGCTCCTAAAAGATAGGCAGGCAATCGCAAAGGTATCATCCATTCTCTTTCGATCGCTGTACAACAGAGAGAATCTAGGTGACACGGAATGGGATGCCGTGAAGGTCAGAGTGCGTAAGTGCTTCAGGTCTTCGGGCAAGCGTCGAGTGGGCGAGGAGCGCGAGGAGATTAAAATCGTCTCCGACGCGATCCTCCTGCTCTCGAGGCCGCTGTCCGGCAGGCCTGGTGTTCCTCCGAGACTGGCCTCACTGCGAAAGGAACTCCGGATTCTCGCGCAACGACGCTGGGATGGCTTGAGAGCCACAACCCAAACAGAGCAGTGGGAAATGTCTTACGTAAGCATCTTTCAAGCAAGCGCACAACTCTCTCTTTCCTATTAGATCCAGGTGATGGAAGCATAGTCGATTCACCAGAAGTTCTTGCACTGGCGAGGCAGTTTTACATGACTTTGCATCCCGAACCAGTTGCCTCTCCAGCTGTCTTTTCATTTGTTTCACCAACTGAGCCGCCGGTAGTCTGTGACTCAGCCATAGATGAGGACGAGCTATTTTCGGCTTTGAAGTCTATGAAGCATAATCGTAGTCCAGGATCCAATGGTCTGATAGTCGAATTTTATGTGAAGTTTTGGACATTGTTAGGGAAGCCGTTCACATCATTGGTGAATAGGCTACTCATTGAAGGGACTTTGTCAGCGTCTCAACGAGAGGGCTAATCACTCTCCTTTGTAAGGATGAGTCGAGAAGCTCCGATCTAAGAGCATGGCGTCCAATCACACTTCTGAACTGCGATTACAAGCTCATAACAAAGTGTCTGTGTGTGCGACTCACGCAAGTACTCAACACTGTTTTGGGTCCATACCAGGCATGTTGTGCCGAGGGGCGCTCCACTCAGCTTCACGGTTTAGCAGTAAGGGACCTTCTCCTATAGGCAAATACCAGGAAACTTCCAGGTATTCTGTGCTCCTTCGATCAGGAGAAGGCTTTCGATATCATTAGCTAAAGGTACCTTTTCCGTGTTTTGGAAGAGGCTGGTTTTAGTGTGGCTTGTATTGTATTCTCGACCGACTTCTGCTATTTTATTACAGGATCGCGTCTCGTAGGCATTCATTGTGGGACGTGGTGTACGGCAGGGAGACCCTCTTTCGCCTGCCCTCTACCTACTCGATTTTCCACCGCTCCTGCAGAGCTTGTCCTGTGACAGTAGAATTGGCAGCTTCCTACTCCCACCAGGTTTCCCTCCGGTGACACTCTTGGCCTATGCGGATGACTTGTCTGTTGTCGTCCATCAACTCGCCTCGTCTTGAATGTCATGAAGAGTTACTGCAGAGGAAGCGGTGCAAGGTTGAATAGATCGAAAAGTGCAGCCATCTACTTCAACTACCCTCCGTCCAGTCCGCAGCCCGTTCATGGTCTCCCCGTGAAAACGCGGTTGCGCATTCTAGGTTTCCAATTCGAACCAGACGGTCTCTCTCCTGAAAACTGGCAGCAGGTTAAGGAGAATCTTGAAACTATGAATCAGGAATTCAGCGCGTCGTGATGTCCATTGACTGCTCGAGCGACAATCCTTCGCTCACTTCTATTTTTCTTCCTTACGTAGTGGCATGTATGTCTCCTGTTCCAACCCGAACCAAGCTTATCTTGGAGAAGGTCCTCTTCCACTTCTGGAAAGGGACAACTGGTTGCGTAGCTCGGCAGGTGCTCAAGTTGACCAAGGATAAGGGAGGACTCGGAATTCCCTACCTCGGCATCGTGGCTATAGCACTACACGTCAGGTGGACCCAGGCCGCTCTTAACTCGAATATGCTCCTGACTCGAATCTTTGCTTCCTTTTTTTTAGCACCCTACTGCGCTTGTTCTCGCAGAGCATATTTTCCCACTGTATGCCTCGCTCAGGTTCCCCGTCCACAATTTATGCAACGGCTGCCAATTCTCTGGTAAGCCTCCGCAAGGTTCACCCCGGCATCGACGTAGTTTCAACTCCAATCAAAGAACAAGTTGATAACCTCACCCGAGATCTCCCCCCGCATTGCCAAATGTACGATCTGTCCATCAACAGGCCAAGCTGGAAGCTCCTTACAGCCAGTTTCATCGACGCTAGGGGAGCTACGTTCATGTACCGCCTGGCGCGAAGGTGCCTGCCGTTGAGTTACAGGCCCTTATGAGCCGTCCCGGCTCGTGGAGTGCGTCCTTTTTGTGGTGGTCGTGAGGATTTAGTTCATATCTTTACGCAGTGTTTGCTTCCTGCAGCTCTTATCCCAAGGACTGCTAGTCTCTTTAAGCTCCCAGGTGTTCCATATCAGACTGTTCGATTTCTGTACACTTTGCCTAACCAGATCAACCAGTTCATGCTTCTTCTTGTCGGGTGCTCATACCAAGTTTGGTTTGCACGCTGCGATGCGGTTTTCGAGGGATGTGCGCCGGGCCTTCACGAAGTGCTTGGAAAGCATGGAAGGAGGTCTGGTTCCATCTCACCCGGGAGCGGCATCGCTTGGGCGACAAGAGGTTTCTCGAAGTGTGGCCTCGTCCTGCCGTGATTTTTGATGAGTCTCCGGCTCCAAAAAGGGTAGGCCACGCTTCATACGTAATCCTTACGTGCAGATAGCTTGCGATTAGCAACGCCGCGACCAGAACAGGGAACAACCACGTCTACGCCGTGCCGATGCTGCATGCAGCCCGGGCGCAAGAACAGGCTCGTGCAGCCGAGCGCAAGCAGCAACTGCATAGCTACCAAGCAGCCTACCAAGCCGTCGTTTAATGAATCATCAGGATTAAACCAGAGATAAACACCGGGACCGCAACTTTCAACTTCGCTGGTTAACCCTCTGTACGGAACGGAGCGCTTGGGCGGTTATTTTTGTTTGATGTTTTATAATGCCTACTAACTCACGTACACCTGTTGTGAAGCTGGCATCACATGCTTTGTGTGGGACTGTGAAGGTCATTAGAAGGTCAGGAGAAATTCCCGAAGTCGCCACATACAAAGTTTGTCTGTATAACATATTAAAACATAGCGGAAAACTTGGCGGGTTTCTTGTGTCTGTTTCACTACCCCGTACAAGGCATGCGCATTTTCTAATGCACGCAAGAAGAAATACTCGACATGAAACTCGACATTAAACCACAACAACCGCTCATCGTACCGCCTCTTACCTGGCCCAGACCAAGTTGCCACCGCTCTTCCATTGTTTTGTTCTAGCTCTTATTTCGCCATTGTCACCACTTTGTTTGTCGCAACTGTTACTTTCATTGAGTCTTTAACGAGCAGAAATTGTCTGTTCTTGACGACCACGTCAATTTATTAGCATTTCCGAGTCCTTCGTACCTGTAAATTCCTACCGCTTTATCTCAGTACAGAAGTACCTTTATTCTTCTAGGATTTGTGATATTGTTCACACCTTTCTTGCACTTTTTTCCCCAACCCTTCTTGATAGAGACAGAGAAAAATAAAGGGGGTTACAACAACGTCCAAAGGATCCAACAACAAGCGACAAGAAGCATGATGCCAAACTGAGGAAAAATAGTACAAAGTGTAATTTGGTCCCAGAGACAGAAGTAGGTGTGTAGTTCACCCTGTCATTCAAACAACCTTACCCATCGTACGAGATGAAATTGCGCTCGTAAAGGCGTCGGCGCATTGAGCCGATCCGGATTGTCACCGCTGTGGGGATGCCGCTGCGTGGCGACAACGCCCACCCACTCTGCAGCGCCTGCATAGAAGTCTGCATTCTCGTCTCGCTAATTCCGTACAGTGCAGCGGAAGTTATCGGGCAGGTCCACCAACACGAGAAGAGAATCGGAAGAATACTGCCTCTGTCATCTGCTTCTGATACCGCTCCACTCGACGGCGCCTGAATGGAAACTTCACGGTAGGATTAGCAGTGCAAAGCAGGCGTGCGCTCTTCTCTCAAACACGCTTCTAGTGACTGCTTGACTCAAAAGGAGACCTCGCTAGGTGTCGCCGCGCTGCACGGAGTTCACGAATCAGAGTGCAGTGAGCTAGTAAAGTGGCCATCCGTGTGCTGTCACCTTCTAGTTCATCCCTCTTGCTTTGTCATGCCCTTTTTCGTCATGGAAGTAAGCCTATGCTTGTCGACGGTGACGAAAATATCGAGTAAGGAAGGAGAAGGCTCGGTCGGTAGTAGAGCCTGCTTGAGATAGACCGGATATGAAATGTACCACCCATGCTACTGAGTGGTACGCCACGCGGCGCAGTCCAATAAGAGAGAACTGAGCAATATCGCATACCACCGTTAACGTTGCACTTTACTGTTTTGTCTTTTCTTCATGAGAAAGAAATAACGGCATCAATATACTTGACGCGCAATAGCAAGCCCATGGCAACGCTTAGAACTATTCGCAGTAGTTTGATGAGCGAGTAACTATATGGTGGCCCGTGCTTCCCGCCTTACTATCATGCTGTACAAAAGTGCTCCCTTTCGGAGCCTCTATTCAGCCATTTCAAGCATAGAGACTGCTCGATCTCTATTTGAAACTGGTATAATGTTACCCATACAATGCAAAAATTCTGTGTGTGATAATTTACGATGTTAGGGCGAGTTTTAAAAGAGAACGATAGCTATTTGTTGAACAGGTCCATTATTAGCGGACGTAATGAATGTCACATTTCTCTTGATAAACTTTAGCGCAATGCACGGAGAATATGACGTCACCATAAGGTTCCGGAATCTGTGGTATGTACGCGTACTGAGCTCGTTCCTACGCCCTAAAGGCTGCCAGAACCTTGCCACGTTCAATCTTTGCTTGTTTCAGATTGAATAAAAGGGGATGCAGACTGCGTTTAGGGGGAACGCAAAAAAAATACCACAGAACTTCAAGAACGTATGCTTCGTGAGATTTTCTGGACAGACATTCAATGCTATAGCAGCACAGGAAATATGCCAAACTTGAAATATCTTTATTGCATATTTATTGCATATTTATTGCATATTTATTGCATTTATTATTTTTTAAACATATTCTATTGCAGTGAAGAACTTCTTTTAAGGACAGACATATGCTCGAAACGCAAAGGATGACTTTGTGTAGTGTCTCGCCTTCGTTGTTACATGTCGTCTATTCTTTCTTTCACTCTTGTATGTGCGAGCTTTTCCGCGTGCTTAATTATTCTTTTTGTTTGCATGTTTATTATTGCGAGAGCAATTATTTGAACAGTCCAGACGCATTTCTGCCATAGTCGTCGCCATTGGTGTCGACATCGACGTGGTGTTCCGTATGAATTCCAATGGCGATATCACCGCTCTCGCGCGCCCTATGCTGTATGTGCGAGTGAAAGCGCACGATGGTGAGCCTGTAATCGCTGCTCAATATCGCGTTCACAAGGGAGGAATGCGGGGAGGAAGCGCGCTGTCTTCCGTCGCGCGCAAGGCACCGAGGGGAGGGGCGGAAGGGAGGGGGTTCTACTCCGGCAGCTGCTGCGTATGGCGCGGCCATGCAGGCCATGTCTTGAAAGCGATCTGGGATAGGGACAAAGTTCGCCGCCTATAGGTCGCGTTGAAGTGAGAGCCCGCACGAAGGTCAGTTCGCTCGCTGCAGCTGCCGTGCTTCCCCACCCCCGCGTTTTGAGAGCGAGTTTCCGCAGTGATCGAGAGAGATGTGTTCATGCTTGCTTGTGTGCACGTGACGCCATGCTTGTTAATCTAGTTAGCAGCCGAATGTTTACAAGCCTATACGGCCGATAAAACTACTATCATTACTTCGCATAATTATCTACTAATTTGCTATCGCAATCCATGCTTCTCCTTTCGGACGGTACTGCAAGTTTTGTTTGTTTATTAAAAATGATTTCTTCTTTTCATTTTTTTGTTGCATAGACGTGAAATGGCGTACCCGGTTCCGTGCTGCCTCCATCCTTTCAATTAGCCCCCACTTAACCCTACCTACCCACCAATTCTATATTATACGAAACATATTGCAGTTTTTGTTCAAACGAGCCTTGTGCCAATATCATGAAGTCGAAGGCTACAGCGCGGAAACCGATGGAGACAAAGGCGGCACACAAAGTGCACAGACACAGCGCAAGGACATACCTCACAGAAGGACAAAATTGTGACAACCAAACAAGGCCTTTATTCCATATCTTCATGGAATCTCGTACAACCTTAGGAAGGTTGGCCTGAGTGCAAATGTTGATGTTTTTACCGCGCCAAGAAAACTGTTCTCACTGAGTAAGCAAACTTGCGCTGCCTTCCAAGAGAAGGCCCATTGTAAATCTAATCACAGGCAGCGCTTCACACAATGTGCCCAGTGTGTCGTATATTCGTATATGAGATACATATCTCATGTGGTAAAGTCTACATCGGGCAAACAGGCCGATGCATTAACGATCGGCTTAGGGAACACCACAAAAATGTTAACAACACTATTCAAGGTCATCTAGGCGTGCACTGTCGCGACGTTGGGTGCAAACCTGTCTTCGACAAATGCAAGATTGTATCTAGGAGCAAATCAAGCCTTACAAGAGAAATGATCGAGGCTGCCGCAATTTGACCATGCGGGAAATAGCTGTGTCAGTTGTACCTCGATAGCCTTGTGTGAAAAAGAGCTGACCTACCTTGACTCAAATGCCAGGGTGCGATAGCAGTACGAGCAGGTTCTGCGCGCATGTGTGATCTTCTTTTTTTTTTGCCAAGTATTCGCTTTAAAACTACTTGCGCACGGGCAAAATAAACGTTTTTGTTGAAAATCAGCACTGTGTCTGTTTACTCTGTGTGCCTCCTTGGTGTCCGTCGATTCCCGCGCTGTAGCCTTCCACTATGCTCAACCAACAAGCCCAACCAGTTACCCTGCTTATGATGTGTGCATCGCATTACACATATCCCCGAAATTACCTTCAACGTTGTTCTAAACAACTTCTCTGCACGCTGCTCCACAGGTCAGTTTGCACACAGCCCTAGCACACTGCTTAGCACAGTGGCGCACACAGGGTTGCGCACATTCGTGTCCACGCTTCCATAAACGCAGTATCGCACAAATAAAATGCTCGTCACATTTATTTGCACATTTCGTTGCCGATGACTCTGAACTTTATTGACCATATTGCGGGGAATAAGCGTGCTTCTTTATAACCATGAACCTTCGCATGACCAATGACATGACAGGCATTTTACAGACAAAAAGGTACTGGCGTGGTAGCCTCGTGCGTCTGTGATGTGCAAAGTCACGAAAGCGCAGCTGCGTTTTAGACGTACCCGCCTATAACAGAACGTGTCATGAACGGAATGATGAATGCTTAATTGCGGGAGTGTCCATGCATACTGTGAATTTCATCCTTATCCTCTTTCAGCTTACTTTCCCCCTTCGCTGCAGTGCAGTGTAGTCAACGGCACTCAGCCGGGTTAACCTCTCTGTCTTTTCCTTATCATGTCTCTTTTTCTTTTCCCTATCACCCTACGCATGGTGCTGCTTGATCATTAGGCCAAAATTATGACAGCCTGAGCTAATAGCGATCGCTTTTTATGCTCACAACTTCGACGTAAGCGCCTTCTTGCCTGGGAGAATAATAAAACATCAAAGAACAAAAGCCCAAGCATATTTGGCACCAAAAAGCTCTCTTACTCATGACAAGTTCGTCGCTGACGTACACTCCTGTAGTGAAACTATAGATGGTATTTTCTTTAATTCAGCGATATAGATCATGTGTTCTCTGGTCTTCTCGAAAACTGAACTTTAAGAAGACAGCATGAAGTGCCCGCTTTCGAACCTGTGGACACGCGTACGACGTGACCAGGGTATCTAGACGAGACAGCAACAAAAACTCATGATGTGAGCTTGGGCACACCCATAGGAACTGTGGGGAAAAAAAGAAATTAACGTTGGCATACATTGTCCTATCTAACGACACCGTACCCACCCGATTGCCGTAGAAGTTGTAGCAAAAATGTGACAAATGCAGGAAAGACAAACCCACGGAGGTTTGCAATTTGACTTTATATGTACCCCCAAGTGCAGGCGGCCGACATCCTTATATGCACCCTAGATCTTGAGGCTGTTCCTATTGACCATCGTCGCATTATGTGAGCAGCATTTGTAGGGCCCCGATGAATCTGATCGGCGATCGTTGATGACCGCCGAAATACTTTTCATAGCGACGTTTTCCAAGACCATGCACGTACTTTGCATTCAATCATGTTATAAGATTCAATTAAAACACGCAGACATTTAAGTTATGTTCGGTATGTAAGATAATTTTGCTTCTTGGTTTCTTGTGGTGCCATGGAAGTATGCGGACAAAGGCGGTGTTTTAGTCAAAGCAGGAATGGAGGTTGTGCAAGGTAAACAATAAGGACACGGCCACTCTACCAATGCAGTATTAATATAGAGCAACCGTTGTATTACCAGAGTCCTTCAAGGAAAATATAGAAGGACCCTGGTATGACTCCCCCACCTTTGCATCATTTGTTGCTGCTTATTTATCTGGTTATTTAGTGGAATAAGTCGTCAGCGCATTGCTTAAGGATAGGATAAAAAAAGGACTGTCACTTTTGCCCGAAGACAAAGCATTGAAAGCGGTAACAAGGTTTTATTGCATCAGGAATTACATGGACACTCAAGGCGTGATCGCGCCGTCGGCACCACCATCACCACAAGCATGATGCCCCGGTATCGACGGCGCAGTGCAGCCTACGCATGGAAATTAGCAAGGTGTTCACAGGCGCGCAGTGTGTTTCCAGAAACAAACGGGGCAAAGTGGACGCATGCTCACGCTCCGCTCACGCTCCGCTCAATACGCTCTGCAGCGGAGAAACGGGAGCGTACTGGCTTCCGCTGCTTGCGTGAGCGTTGTGTGCAGAAACACTATATATAGGCGCTCCTGATGCGCAGCTGTGCGCGTGCACACAACGCGCACGGTGCATACATCTGAGCGGAATGGGCCGATGGTTTCCCTTCGGTTTGATCTCGCGAGTAGCACGAAGGTGCGACCGCCTGCAACACCGCCGGCGACGATTCTCATCACGCCATCGTTATGCAGTAGCTGCTCGGCTGGATGTTTAACTCGTGCGTTCCATCGCGCCAACTTGTCGTCCCCGCGTTACAGCAACGTCCTAGGACCTTCAGCGCGGCGCTAAACTTTGTTACTGCTTTCAACCAATCGCACTTTGGGTGAGACTGCCAAATAATTTAGTGATATCATCATCTATGTATGTGTTATGCTTTTTTTGAACACGCAGTTCATATGTGCTTGGAATTCTTATTATCGCTCAATAATTATGCTGAGTTCTAATGTATCGTATATCATAATCGGACGAAGCGTCGTTGAATATACAGAATATGATTTTTTTGCAACTTCTGGCAGCGTCATATGCATTTAAAATCATTTTTTGTTTGCAACGTATGGCAACCTTCGGCATCTCGTAACATGTTATGCGCATTTCTGTGGCAGCTGCAAACCTGCGGAGAGAGGGAGCGGGAGCGTATTCTGTAGGCGTCCACCTAGTGGAGACGTCCATTACGTGTCTGTTGCTGAAGTTCTGATTGGCTGGGCTAGGGTTCACTTGAGAAGGAGACAGGCGCCCGCAGCCAATCAGCACTTCAACAGTAGACAAAAGAGACATGTCCACAAGGCGGATACTTGCAGAATACCCCCCTGCTCTCTCCATGTTTTTTTGTCCATTGTAAGTGTTTTCATATCGAATGGAAATAATAATAGTAATAATAATAGTAATAATAATAATAATAATAATAATAATAATAATAATAATAATAATAATAATTATAATTTGAATCTTGTTTGGACGCGGCCTTCATAACGTTTATTAGGAAGCCTACAGAAATATTACAGTAAAAAAATTTAAGCCTGCATGTTACTTGGCTTTAATAAAATATTCAAACATGGATTACAAACAAAATTTCTAACTTTGCAAGTTCGGATTATCCGACAACTCTCATCTAAAGATGTGAAACTTACTGGTTTTTCAAGTTTTACATAGAAGTTCAAATAACGTATTAAAAACGTTCTTAAGTACACCTTGCGTACACTGATTTGCATGTTATGTGCAGTTTGCATAAACGTTTTTTATGTAAGGAAATGCGAAGTTTGAAGTTTAAGCTGGTAAAAACGGCACGTCAAGAAAACAAACTATACAACGTCGACAGGAGTGTTGCCGAGGGTTTCAAGCTTCGAAACACTCTACTTTCAAGTCACTGCCACAGCGTTCTCGAAATGACAGAGTTGTTAAAGATTGATAGCTTAATGACACAGTCACGAAATCAACACGAATGTTAGGTCATAAGCATGCCCCTCAGCTGGCGTATTTGTTCCGGCCTAAGGCCGAGCTACTTGGGCGAGCGGTAATAAATTTCGCTGACAGAAAGAACGTGAGTTCACATGTTCGAATCTGGTGCATGGCGCTATTCATGTCTGTCCCATACACTATAATCCAGCGTTAGTACTCGTCCCAGTTCTTCGGCATTTGATTTCTGCGAAGATTAAATGCCAACCCAGCCAAATGCCGGTTTTTTCGCACACCTACCGGACAAGGTGTTCCATCAGCAGACACATCTCTTTCTTACATACATACACATACGAACAGCAAAGCAATGCAAGAAAATCTGTGCAATAAACAACATGCATAACCCAAACATTAAACGGTTTCTGGCTTATCTGCAAGGAAAAAAAAAAGGGAGAAGAAAGAGTGAACATGCTACAACAGGGCACTCGCTTTATTAACGAAGTTCCCCTTCTGTTCACCTTCTCTTTCGCCCCTCACTGTCTCATTCCTGGCGGCGCTCAGGACCGTAATGGAGATCTAATTAAGATAAGATCGCGAGTGAAAAACTTGACGCTTCTTTTCCCCTGACAGAGCTTTCTCCCGTGATTACGAAAGCAACGTTGCATAATGAAACCTGTGGTGGGGCCATTACCTAACCTGGCTAATCGAAGCTGTAGTGAAGAGTCGCCCTGCTAGCGGTTGTGCCGCGGTAACCAGAATGGTAAAGTTTTGCACCGAATGAAACCAACCACAACAATGAACAGTGAGCGAGACGGTTTTTATTATGCCAGCTTTGGCTCTGGGCGGTAAAGCTGCGAACAGAAAAATAATAGTGCACATTCCGTTCTTTATAGAAGGGCCCGGCTTCCTGATTTGTTTTCTTACAGGCGCAGCCAATATAGGTGACGTTTAGGCAAAATATGTAACGCGAAATAACACTGTTCAAAACTGAGGGTCTTCTTAAGCATCGTATACACGCAAATAAGCAGTAAATCGTCAAATCAAAATTTAAAACGCCGCAAAACGACTTACGGGCTTCAACAACACCTTGAGGAATGGCTAAACATCGTAATTAAGGAACGAAAATCGACGTGGGCCGCCCGGTATTGCAGTAACTGTGGTGATGGGGCATGCGCTTTGAAGCGATGTGGCAGATGCAGTCACGAGTGGCGGATTTGTGTCGTTTTGTTCAAGGGGCGTTGGTAGACTGTGCCGTGGTCTGCTTTCGCATGTATGAAGGGTGGTGGGAGAGGCAACGAAAAATAATAAAAGCAGCGTGTTTGCCATTTCAAACCATTTAGCGTAAGCATTGTCGTTGCGCGTTGTTTCTTGCTTGGCAATGACGGTATAGTGTGGTATACACTTTGAAAACGCTGTGCATACTTGCAGAGCTACCACCAGGTCCGCGAAATACAAGTCCTTCAAGACTAGCACGCGGACAAGCGATGATAGGTGAGCATTAACAAGTTTGAATTAATGTGACACCTCAAGCATAAGCGCTGCAAATTGGGGATAGCTTGCAGGGGTTTAGAGGGAACCACCCAGGAATAAACCGCGCAACGGTTTCTGCAATAATAAATTTCCTCCTCCTGCTTTTCCTCCTCCTCCTCCTCCTCCTCCTCCTCTTCCTCCTTTTCTCAAAGACGGTAACAGCGCTAACAGACAAGGAACGTCAAGCAAGGCGCACAGGCGCAGATAACGTTTCCGGCCTTCCTCCACGTCCATTGTTTTCTTGAGCTGTCAAACGTCTTTGAGAATGGGAACCTCAACAAATGGTATGGAGCGTTTTGAGCGTTATGGAGTTTTTGATGCTCATAAATGACTTCGGTGCCTTCAAGACATGCTGAATAAATAGGGCCAGCAATACTGGAGTCACGAGTAGCTCTGTACGAGTCGAAAAGGGTCACCTCACCTTGTATGAAAACAAATGCAAGAAATGACTTCAGCATAACTAGTTGATTTATGATGGACATAAATGTTTAGTTAAAAGAAAACGGGGAGGAATGGTCATTTATGCCGTGGTATTGCACTCGCTGAGTGCTTGACTCTAGGCAATGGTCATGTAATTATTCTTCGAACTGGGAGATCAGCAATTAACATTTTAATTTGTGTAAAAAGTATAATTTTAGTAGTGGAGTGCGCACAGACAGCAAGTATAAGAAAACATCTTTGAATGCATTTCAACCTGTTTCAGTTTTCCCATGAAAAGCAAAGCAAGGAGAGATCTAGACTTCGCTCATACGTGCTGGATTCTGTGTATATGATACCTTTATAGACCTTAGAGATAGCTGATGGGCGTCAATAGCCCGAGTGTTGAAATTGACTAACACACTGAACACAGGTTCGGTTGTTTTCTAGAGGGCCCTGAATAAGTCAAACAGTTATGAAAGCGTCCGCCGCTGATAACCACACCGTTAGTAGCGCTAAAGCATCATGCACAGAAGAACATTAACGAGCCAATGCGTCGATCGGGTTCGTCCAGCAACCTCCTAGGCCAACAATACACCCGCTTCGCGATTAAATGGCACTGGATTAGTTCGAAGCAGTCATTTATATTCGCATAATTAGTCCGCCGCACATGAATCATGAGACCATTGCCAAGGGTGAATCAGTTTTAACGAGAAACATTTGCTAAAGAGACAACCATAAGGAGGTAATCAAGAGGTGTATTAATTTATGAGGCGACAAGTATGACCACGCACTATTCAGACAAAATTCTGATAGTGCCGCCTAGCACGAAGAAAAATTAGCAGTGTTTTGCTGATTATTTTCAGTACTTCTCTTGTTTGAGAGAGTGCATTGTGCTCACAGGTTACAATGCTGCAAAATATTAAACATTCGAGAGCATAAAACAATCATTAAAAAATGCGCCATTGTCTTAAACACCGAAGAAATGATACTAATTTGCGAATGTCACCAAGAACTGCTGCCGGTTTTTTCTGTTGATGAATCGTGTTTTTTTTCCTCGATACTCTGGACTCGTCGGTGGTTAACACACGTGACGAATAAGGCGCTAATCGCCACCGCCAAGTTACAGTGACGTCTTTCATCACTGCAGGATAATTTCTTTGCACTCGCTTCTTTTTATACACGTGGCCCTACCTATATGCGATTGGATTGAGTTGAATTCTGAGGTTTTACTTGTCAAAACCACAACTTGATCATAAGGCACGCCATAGGGGGGACTCCGGTATAATTGTGACTACCAGGCGACCTTTGAAATGAAAGGTACACGGGGTTTTTTGCATTTCGCCCTCATCTAAATGCGACCGCCGCGGCCAGGATTTGATCCAGCGACCTCGTGCTAATAGCAGCGCAACACCACAGCGGTTAAGACACCGCGGAGTGTCAATATGTGATCGAAATATGACTGAGGCTTTTACGTAAGTGTAAACAGCGGTATGTCCGTGTCTGTTCTGCGTGCTTTCAGGGGGTGTGGTGATGAAGTCACATCGCTGAGGGATAAAGAGGGAGAGAAAAAGCTTAATTACGGAAAGGGTGAAGAGGTTCTCAGGAGCAGCATAACTGTAGCATGTAAGGAAAGGAAAGAGGGAAGAACCGCGAAAATGAGCGGACAACGAGACGGGATAGCAAGACGGCAGCGAGAATTGAGTATGCAAATTGAAATGCGCTGTTCGGAAAATTTATTTTATGTGCACGTTTGGCACGGCGTGCTACAAGCACGCTGAGTACGTGAGGTTCGGTTACAATCTCCAAACCTGAGAGAATAAGTAAGTTTGCATAGATATCAGACTATTTTTTTTCTTCTGAGGGTTATAACGAGGCGTGTTAGAGTTTTTACATAAATGCATGCAGGTCTTCTTCAAGCAAGAGCTAGAGCCGCACATGTGGTGAAAGGAATGTCCATGTACACGCGCACGCGTTACTTCTCTGATTGATTCGTTCTGATGCTCGAACTTCCGAGTAATGTTTTTTGAGTAAAACTTGTGTCTTGAGACATAGCACATAGTTAGTATCCGCTGCTGACGGGGTGGCCAGAGAATAAGGTTAGGTTAAGTAGAGAACTCCGCTTTAATCAGTGTGAGAGCGGGAACTTCTTTTACTTCCGCATGTACTCAAAAGACAGAAAAATATCCCTTCACAAAGACTGACATTTGGAGCAATAAATGTCACCATACCGACGATTAAAAGTTGAATGTAAGAAACTGCTCAGGACGGAACCGAATCAACGGCGGAGGCTTCTAACTCGAGCGTTACAGTAACTTTAGTTACGTATACTGTGACAAAGTTTTACTACCTCCGCTGACAAATGCAAAGGATACTCCTTCCTTTAAGTGGAGTTCTCAGAGACAGCGATGGATTGGTTGCTTCCGGCAATAGTCGATGACGAAAAACGAGAAAACATAAAAGTTCCGCTGGTGGGAACGTATCGCGAAACGGAAGCCAGGAGGGTGCACTGAGAAAAGCCGCGAGAGCAATTCAAATAAACGGGTTGGGATATAGGCGGCGAGGCGGAAAAGGAAGTGAGCCAAGGCTAGACGAAAAAAAAAATGAAAAGGACCAAACACTGAAAGAGGGGTAATCTGCAGCAGTTAACAGCAGCATCACCTTTAAAAAAAAGCATGGAGGACAATTCCCTGCGGAAGAAGCAAGCTTTGAGGTGCGAAGTGGAGGCAGTGGACGGTGCTGTACAGAGCCCTCAGGGCCGGTAAGTGTGGACCGACAGCCTCCGTGGCGGGATTCGAGGGGGGCACCCAGTTGATGATTCCAGAGAAGCCTCGACAGCGAGGTTCATGTCAGACATTGGAAAGAGCGTGGATGAAAAAGCACAGGACGCAGGTACAGCCATTTTCCATTACGTCAATGAGGTCTACAGAAAAAAAGAACGTTCCGCAGCAGAGACTGCGAGCTTCTCCGAGTTTACTTTTCATTTTGTTTCACGCAACCTAAATTGTACACAATGAGCGTGGCGGAAAGATAAAATGTTAACGAGAAGTGGCGTTCGACATGGAACACTCGCCATCGTGGCACGTCGGGAAATGACGAAGAAGAAATAAAAAGTTGGTGGTGTTGGCGAACACCGCAAGTAGTAGAACTAATCTTGATGAAACTTGTGTTTATGTTTGTTCCTGCGTACGTGAGTGGATTTTTTACTATGTATGTGGGGTGGCTGTCTTAAAGCACGTGAGTTTTGAACCTTTGTAATGCGATGTCACATATAATCAGGTCAAACGTGCTGAAACTCTGAACACTACAGAAGGCTGCTTTTTCCCCTTAAAAAAACTCAGAAGGCCGCATGTGTGACATTTTCGTAGCCTTTGTTTTGATATATAACGTGTCCCCCGAACCTTCTAGACCCCTCGTACATTGGCGTCAATTTTTTCAAGATCGTCTCGAAAGCAACAACTGAAGATATTCATCCCGGATATAAATTCTGGTGAATGCGCAACTGTACGAAAGTGGTTTACACTAATTCTTGTTATCCGCTTTCGAGAAATTTGGCTCTATGTTGATCTAGATCCCTGTGTTCTCACAGGCGACGGAAAGCAACCTCGAAATGTGTTATTAACACGTCGACGTTGGTGAGAAAAGGCAGGATGCAGCAGCAACGTTGCCATGCACCACACGTAGATCCATCTTAATATCTGCGTCTAGGCAATTGATTGCAGTTTTTACCATGACTAATATGAGTAGATGGTTGCTATGTCCACGTACATGGGATGCAGCTTTCGACATTTAACTGGGGTATTTAAATAAAAAGCAATGCCTTGCACGTTTGTAACGTAGCAGAAGAAAACGAAAACCATCTTGAAAAGCGATCAAATCCTATAGCTGTATTCGGTTCTCAGGAGGTTGCAGTGACCCTTGCTTCAAGTCTTAGAAGAACAGCGTCTTAGAAGAACGAAATCGGCCAACACTTAGTGCCAATGTTAAAAAGCGAATGGATAGATTAATCTGAATAACATTTCGTTCGAGCGCACCTTAAGGGTCTTTAGCGTAATTCAGTAGAACAAGGAGAAAAAGAAAGGCTGTGTTACCGGGTACAATAAAAAGACGAAGAATATAATTCATGCCGCCAAAGTGCAGCAGATGTAGTAAAAGAAGTAGAGGGAAATTGAGGCTCAGATTACCCCGCCCTCATTAGGGAATGCATATTCATGACACTTCACTCTCTTCACTCGCAACTCCTACTCCCTTCTCCCGACCAGGCTCAAATATGAACGCCGCGTTCCACTTGCCTTTAACCAGCTTGCGTTGACTTTCGCTACTTTACACCTGCGCAAGACATTAAACCACGCAAAAAGGCAGGGAGGGCTTCTGTCTGCGACGTACTGGTCCGGGTGGACAGCAGACGACGGACCAGCCTCCGACAGCGGCGAGAAGCGCGTCCTCTCCTCTCGATCACGTGGCACGAGTGACGTGGCGCAAGGAAAGCCAAGAAACAGGAACGCTCCGAGGACGGGGCACCGTTTTGGCCGGTTCCCCGTCACAAACGCCACAAAATTAGGAAACTTCGAACGATGAACCCAGACCAGAACAACGAACCATGCCACGTGGTCGCGAGAAGAGGAGGCAAGTCATTGTCGGCGGCTGGCGCTTCATCTGCTGCACGATGAATTGGCAAATGCAAATGGCTGCTACAGCTTAAAGAGAAAAGGTAATATTCCTCTTATCATGAAACAAACACACAAGATGTACATTATCGCTGGTGTCCAGCTGCCACCACATGCGGACATCTTGCCGGATAAACTGGAGGTCATGGCTGCTGGTCGAAGAACTGACAAGTTACAGGAAGGAAATGGGTAGCAACGGCAAACTATGTGGCGCCTTCTGTTTAATGAGACGTGTTCCACATCCTCCATCTTTGATGCTGGCTAACACACCCACTACTACGTTATAAATAGAATTACGCAACAACCGAAGAAACTGAATCGAAAGGAGAGCGGTAGCTGTAGCTTGAATTGGTAGCTATAGCTTTGCACACTTTATGCAGAGATTTATTCGGTTCCCACCTGTGAAAAAAAGACTCATTTTTTAACGGTATGAAGCTTATCGCGAGCCTTGCCCTCATACGCAGTAAGTTATACACTTTTATTAAAGACTGTTGATTTCCCCTATGTTTTCTCTGCTTCATTGTCTACGTAGTAAGTTATACACTTTTATTAAAGAGTGTTGATTTCCCCTATGTTTTCTCTGCTTCATTGTCTATGAGCTCCATACTGCTGTGACGAGTTATCAGTGTAACAAAGATTGCATTACGCTAACCATAATAATCTCGTAAAACCAGCCTGACTAGCTAATTCCAAATATATCCTGATTAGTTGAACTTCCTGCCCTTCTTCGCCACCTGGCTTGGAGAAGAACATTCACCAATATCGAGAAAATAGGTGCTGGGACAAATGAGTGTCAGAGCGGAACTTCAAAGTCAGACCTAGACACCCGTTCAAAAAAAATCAAGTTGAAACACCGGCTGTTTGCCAATAACTCTGCTGCGCAGGAACCGAACGAAACAGAGAGCATCATCGCATCGTGTTCAGCCAGCTCCCAGTCTATTTGCATAGGAACCACACCGCAAGGTTGTGGCGACCTTTTCTAATTAGGGCCCACCGAAGGGCCGCCTGAGGCCGAAGTCGGGCTAATTTTACATGCACAGTCAGAGGAATTTCTTCAAGCGAACCACTTGAAAACCGGAAGGACGACGTTGCATCTGTTGGCGAAAAGTTTGAGACCGTAGAAAAAAGAAGACGTAACGACCTTGATCGCTTGGTGGCCCAATTAGGGCTGTTTAGAAAGCTTGTAGAAAGGAAAGTTTGTATAAAATTTCTTCCGAGACAACGACAGAGGAAGTGAACAAACACAAAGCTTATTTGACGTCAGGTTGCAGGCAGGAACGTAGCCGGTGATTTGGAAAAGGAACCAGGTGCTCTCAATGATATAAGATAAAGTCTGTGCTAGCTCTGATATCATAGCTAAATAGCAGTACGATGACAAGAAAAAGGCAACAACTGACAGAGGGAATCAAAATATTACAGAAACGTTGTAAAAAGGACAATGTCTCAAGTGCACAGCCCCTAAATTGTCAGACAAAAGTCTACGCAAACACAGGGACATGTGATGCGCCTTTGTGAGAGTTATTTATTGTAATTAGGTTCTTGTCTTTTTCATCTCATAACCGGACGAAATCGGCATTCTCACTTGTCAGAAGACCCATTGCTCTAAGTGTGACGACAGTACACCGAATGTACACACCGCTATAGCCTGGTGCATACCATAATTTCGTAATAGACCTTAGAGCTATTCTGTTTTGAAACTCATTTTTACTGTGCTGCTTCATTGATTACCTGGACTTGCTTAGTGGCAGGACTTGCGGTTTGTTTTTGCAAGGCCGTATTAGGGAAATGTGTGTGTGTTTTTTTTTTTTTTTTTGCACGCTTGTCATGTCTTTCTAGGTGACCAATGCATTTGCAAGCTCGACTGATTGCATCTCAATAAATGTTGGAAACTGATCTGGCTGAATAAATATACGGGCAGCTGTGTGGCAATAATTCTCATATAATCAAATTTCTCCAGCAGCAAAAAACAAAAGATGTCTGGAGGTCTCATGCCGCCAACTTTCTATCAGATAGGTAGGCGTCCTTCTAAGCGTCTGGAACTCCCGTAGTTGAGGAGCACCGGGCCGGGAGAACGCTTGTACCCATTTTATCCCGCGGCAGTACTCATCTACATCCCATAGCAGCGGCGGATGCTCGGCTATTTCCCCCAAAGCTATGGTATACTAAGGGGCTCCAAGAGACATTGGCAAATTTCTGTGGGGTTTCACTTTCGAAATGGGAACCAATGTGAACAATCAAGCACCCAGGTGATGGTACATCTCTACCCAATAGAAAACTCAGTGCCCTTCTACTCTGTGAAGAAGGATGACCAGTGAAGCTGTGTATGTTTGTCCCTTAATGGCGAACTGCACCTCCGCCGCGGGTCGGCCCGGTATTGTACTGTCTTCGGGATCGGCCCATGTATGGGGAGTGCTTAACGCCTGCGTCACTTCCGCCGCGCGTCGGCCTGGCATTCCACTATCTTTGGGATTTTTTTTCTGCACGCGGACACGACAGTGGGGAAGTAGCCCTTAACAGTTTCGCTGTAAAAATAAACGATAGGTTTCTGATGGACACCAAGATTCGAACCTAGTTTCTCCCGCATACGAGACGGACGCTCTGCGATTTCTCCAACGCTGCGTCGATTTCACCCATTTCACCACCATACGCCCTACCGTTTCGCGCCGCCCTCTGGACCACAGCGATCGCTTAGTGAAGAGCATCCGCCTCGTAAGCAGGGGGTACTGGCTTTAAGACTGGTGCCGGTGGAAACCCACCAGTTTCGTTTTTTTAACGGGGGGAGATCACCACTGGTCTGGAGCTCTGCTACTTGCGGAGGTTCGTATCTTGAAAGGTAGCGGGCACCCTGGTCTCGGGCACCCTTGTGCTCAACCACCGGCGACCTTGGTGCAGAGCCGCAGCTGTGGGAGGCTGCCGCCGAGTATCTGCGAGTAAAATAGGTACAAACGCGTGCTCCCAGCCAGGTGCTCGGCATCATGCGGCCTCGACGCTTCGAAAGGGTTGTTTGTCTTCAACCCGAGGGCGTCTCTACCTACTAGGTGCATTGGGGTGCCCCATGGGAAATGGCCGCCGTGGGAACGGCCAAAATCTCCTTTTTTCTTTTGTGAGGGCTTACGAGGGTTTCGACTGGATTTTGAGGGCTCAGGCTTATTTCCTAAGCGTATCACCCCTGCATAAAGCCGAGCGCCAGACCGGTGGTACGCTTGTGCCCATTTTCGATTAACCGGTAAATGCCTGGCGGTGTTGCGAATCGAACCCACGACCTGCCGCAACCGGGGCAGGCGCTCCACCACTAGGCCGCGGCTGCGGCGCGCACGACAGAGGGGAACGGTGGCGCTGACCGCAGGCGAAGTTGACTGCTTGCAATGTCACTAGAGGCGAAGCAGTGGCTGAAATCCAAAACTATCTGTCCCGTTGTACGTTAGACAAAGCGGCTGCGCCACATTCTTAGAAGGCTATTATGGGCATTCGATCTCGGATACGCAGAGTACCAGGAGCCACAAAGCCTGTTATATGAGCAGAGTGGTGGCTCCACTTCTTTTCGTCCTTCTATTCGCTTTTACCTTTTTCGCTGTTTAGAGTAACAAACCGGACATTCTTCTGGCTGATCTTTGTACCTTTCCTTTCTTTGTTTTATCTCTCCATGAATGTACAGCACGACACTGCTCAGATAATGACGATGATAATGATGATGGCCGCACAAGCCTAGCTGTTGCAACGAAAGGAAAACATTGCCACCGCGCACTTTATCTAACACGTTCACACACTTCGCACATGCAAACCAGGCGTCGTTTCGTACAGATAAAGCTCTTGTTTTTTAGACAGGGAAATGTATGCAGCGTTAACAAAAAAATTCGTCTTCTTTCTTTATCCAGTGAGCCTCAAACAATTCTCTTTGGTTCTGCGTCCTAGAAGCCGCAAGAATACGGTTTTCCGTGAGCACTAGAGCAAGCAGACACCTCTTACGTTAGTCAGCTACGTTCCCGCTACAAGACCTTCAGCGATGGGCTATGCTAGAATGGAAAGCACCTATAACATATTTGATTAACAAAACCAGGCTGGGTTACTATACGTCACCGCCCCGTTGTCATCATCACTACCTTCATTAATGACACAATAGGAATTTTTTGGCCTTGAGTCAATGTAATACGCATCTCTTTCTCCGTCATTCTTGGTGACGTGGTTTTTCTTTTTGATGGAATGGACATTATTATCGTCACGTTCTGCTGCGCAGTGTTGTTATACGTCTTGTATTTACTGTTGTGCTCACCATTCTTGGTGTACTGCACTGACCGTCTGTGCTGATACGAACGTGTCACGAATCCCGCTGGGCCTCTCTTGTTCCTTCGGATTAGATTAAATCCAGATAAGAGCACCCAGTCAAAGTCCCAGAACTCGAAGCGGACGCGATGCCAAGAGCTACTTAGGATACACAAACGAGACGATATTCAATTAAATAGTGGCGTAAAAGCTCGCTGTCGCTTGTCAGTTCCTTTACGCGCGATTGAATTAAGCTCCAAATGGCATCACGATTGATCTGATTACGAGGTAACCGTTACTCTTATTACATTTCCCCCATTCCATGATGTTCATTTGATGCGGTTCTCCCATACCTAGTGCGAATAAAAAAAAGAAAGGAAAAGAGCTTGGCAACCCTGTGATTGCACTCGGAGTGGCTTAGCACGCGAACAGTCGTGCACAAATGTCCTTCGGATGTGCTCCCGCAGCGCGGAGTCGCACACGCGGAGTGCCTCTGTGCCGGTGGAATGGTACTCGGCTGATGAAGTTACGAGTAGCTACAGGGGGGGGGGGGGGGGGGCGTTAATTTTGGGATAAGGCATTAGCAGCGATCCTGCGCGCGAAGTGCCTCTACAGTATTTACTTGCCTTAGAGTCGGTGAATTATAGACATGTGTCGAAACACACAGTGTTTCTCCTTCGCATTAGTGAAGAAAATGGGAGAGAAGGTTTAGGGAGTAAGTCGAGAGCTGGGGGATCGCGAGCTAGTATCGTTTCCTTCCGAATAAACGCCGGAAGACGCGCTCTTTCTCTTGTCCGCAAGCCTTGTCCATCACTTACGATGACGCTTGCTCTTATGATACGGAGGCGTACGCACTTACAGCGTTCACGAGGTAGGCACGTATAAAAGGGGGAGCATCAGATTTTCGTTTAAAGTCGGATTTGGATGTTTTTCTTTTTCAGTTACGTAAATATAAAAACTTTATTGGACGGATTGCTCACCATTAAGACTGTAAAACAAATCGTAAAGATGAAGGCGTATACATGGTCTCCCAGCTATCATGCATCGAGTTTTTAAAAAAGAAGGTGCATATTGTTGACAGTCGAGTAGGGCAGGCTTCAGTAATTCTTTTGTTGATGCCATTCAATTTAATTAGTAATTAAAACTAGCTGTTCTTGTATTACGACTCTGAATGGCGTGCTGTACGTCAATCAAGAAATTGTAGTAAATTGAAACACAATTAAAACTGGCATGTTTTCAGCCAGGTACTTTTTGCCCGTTTATTTGTTCAGCCTGATAAATAAAGCCCACGAAAAATGAAAAAAAGAAATCGCCTGACCAACCGTCCATCGGCGTCACCATGTGCTTAAACTGTGCTCTGTTTCTATGTACTGACTGTGATTTTTCTACCCTTGCCTCGCAATGCCAAACCTAAGCCTCTAGCTTTCATACTTGTGTACAGGGTCAGCTTACGTCTTCCACTCTTCGCGGTGAACTCGGGTTCGAAACTCAATGCGAAACTGGGTAGACAGCCGAGAGGGACCGATTCGGAAGTGTGCGAAGAGCAGCGCCTGCCTTTTTTCGCACCACAGGAAGTGGTTCGCGACCAGCAGCCTGGTCGACAGTGGCCACATATTGACGGCTGATGGGCCACCCAGGGTTCCGTCAGCCCCGTCCTCACCTCCTCACGATTGACGGCCGCTGCCTCTACAATGGCTCAACAGGGCTTTGAGCCAAGGTTTAAGAAGCGACTATCTTTGCGAATAATTCGACACCGGCTTTCCCGTGAGGTGTCGAGGGTGCTGCTCTGCAAGACGGCGTTCAACATTATCCCGCATGTGGCGGACAACCTGTGCCTGAGTGCGTTCCATGCCACCACGTTCGACGCACTGACACAATTGCAGCAGGGACCTGCTTGACATGCTGGTCGGTGCCGACAACATCGGGCTCTTGCGCGTGCGCATGAATGATTCGGCATACTGCGACATGTCCGTCTGCTTCGACCCCATCTTCGAGCACATCTGCGACGTGCACATGAGCGGCGCCGGCGTGCTGGTTCAATGCATGGCGGGCGCCTCACGCTCGCCCGCGCTGCCTCGTGAACTGCCACCACATGCGGCTGCGCGACGCATTCGGCTACTTCAAATCGCGGGGCCCCGTGGAGCACTCCAACAACGACTTCTTCCAGCGGCTTATCGACTACGAGTTCGGCAACTAGAACGTCGAGATGGTCGAGATGCCCAACCTGGTGTTCGCATACGGGCTCATCCCGGAAATCTATTTCGAAGAGTACAACGGCCTCATCTCGCTGCAACAGCACCAAGGGTCTCGGCCAATAGGAGCTCCTGCGGAAACTGCTGCTGCCTGCACAAAAATGTCACCGCTGCCACCAAAATGTAACGGTGAAGGTCAGACGGCCTTGAACATTCCTTTCATTATCCTGCTAGAGGCCATCTTCTATTCCGTGGCATTTACTTCTCTTCCCCTTTCTCCAATGGTGTTCCCGCATAAATAACCTTCCCTAGTGCTGTTTCCAGTTCGACCACAACAATATATAAGACACATGAGCAGGGTTATCAGGATTACATCGATATTGTGTTGGTCTCCTTGCTGCACCTGATAATGTGACAGTGTGGCATGAGAACACTAATAAGGTAGTGAAAAAAAAAACCTTCACCGCAAAGAAAAAAATATTTCAGTCGAAAAATCTGGCACTGCGGATGATACGTGAGCTGCGAGCTAACGCCCAACTTTTTACAATCAGCTGAATTTCTCCGCTCAGAATTCTACAGCAGTTAGATGCGAACAGTAGGCTGAAAATTACGGCACTTTGCACTCTTGCTACAAGAGGCTCGCGATTTGTTGTGTGACCGACTCGACACAATACTGCATTGTCGGGATCCACCAATAACTGACGGCTTCCTTTTCCTTCTCTGTACGTGATTATCTGCACTTCCCACTTACGATATAATGCAGCCTGTTGTTGTTCGTGTGATTACTTTTGTTGCGAAAGTACCTAAAAATGTTAGTGTCTGTAGGAAGCGCTGACTAGTCCACTTTGCCCACTTTCATGTAATGTAAAACAAAGTACAAAGACGTCGCAAAGCTTCCACATGAACAAAATCATATCTATGTAAGTGTAGGCAAGGTTATTTCCAAAGATCACAAATGTTCGATGAACATGAAACTAGTAAGACCGTTCGTGGGTATGGGGCAGAAAAATGAATGAATGAACGAATGAATGAATGAATGAATGAATGAATCAATGAATCAATGAATCAATGAATCAATCAATCAATCAATCAATCAATCAATCAATCAATCAATCAATCAATCAATCAATCAATCAATCAATCAATCAATCAATCAATCAAAATACGCAAAGAGGGAAAAGCCATGTTCAATAAAAAGTGGTGCAAACATGCCATTTGCAGCAATTTCTTCTCTATAGGGACAAGCGCGATTGTGCACCCTAAGCCTACCGTGGCGGAACTCTGATAAGGCGAACGATGTTTTCTCCTGTCCGTGAAAATTGATGGAGCACGCACCGACCTGAAGAAACGGAAGATTGACTGTACCTCTTCTTTGTTAATGGCACATAGTATACTACGTTACAAAGAAGACAGAAGAACTCAGCTAAAGAAGGGACTGAGAGAGAGACGCAGCAGCGAAATTAACGTTACATAAGAACAACAAAAGAAAACGAGAACCGAAAATTTGATATCACTAAATGTAAGAACCTTTCAAAATCAAAAGCACACGTTAATTGAGAGAGAGTTATCGCATACGAGAGTCTAAAGAATAAAAATTGATGTGTAAATCGAAACAATAAAGATATTGATCAGAAGATTGAGAGAAGCTCGCCTGTCTTGATTAGCAGCTTAAAAAAATATCTTAGAAAACGATCACAAAAAGGCACTTCCTTCTTGGAAACTTGCCAAAAATGATACAGAAAGTACGTTGTTGAGTATATTATTTCATGCATAGTGGCTTAAACAAAAGTTTACGAGCAGACAGGTAAACCGCATATGAGTGGGGAAGGGAAAGAAAGAACGTTTCCAGTATCCCCCTCCACGTAAGCTCTCAGAAGGTTGCAGTTTTCGACTGTGCAGCAGTATTCTCTTCCTTCTACTCCACAACCACTCCTCCTCAAAGAGAAACAAAACGAGAAGAGATCATGGCGACTCAGAAAGAGAAAATAACTTTGTCTGAAAGAAAAAATGACTTCCGGATAGCCTGATTCTCGTCCATGTTTGAAATAAACAGAAAAACCACAACGAGCCAGTGGTATGTATACCACGAGACTCCGCGTGGTGGTCCCACTCGTTCTTTCTTGCTTACCCTAATCATACTCATAAGAGCTTTGAGGGTGTGGTAAAGCGGCTTTTCCGCGGTCTCTGGAGAAATCAAGCCGACTAGAAGCAAACAAAAGCCACAAATACAAGAAGAGAGAAGACGGTGCTCGACTAAGAAGAGGAGCAAATTGGCGCCGACGGTTACGGCCTCCACACGCTTCCTTCCAGCGCGTTGACTTTGTATCATGAAAACCGTGCAGCGAGCTAAAGGCTACAGCGTAGGCGTGCACTCCGCAAGGAAACGTTCGTTCAGTTTGCATGTACTTGCTTTTGATTATTTAAGAGCTTTACCTTCCTTTCGATTGAAAGTAATCAAGTCCGACGTCGGATTTTCTAAGACATACTTTAATCAGGTGGCCAACTCGCAGAGCCGTCCGTGTTTAGAGAAAACTATCTTTTGAGTCGTATAGACATCTTTCGATAGTCCGGTAAGGGTCTGTATACATTTGTCTATAAGCCTAATCGGTATTTGCAGACAACCCGGAGACTCCCGATTCCATCTCCGGACGCAAGCCTGTAAATGTAGTGGGGAAGAAGAAACATATAAATAAAAGTACCACTACATGTATGTTACCCCTTTTGCTCCGCACTGAATTATTATTTCCTAATAAGCATCCCGTGACTGCTGCCGAACTCTCCGCTCTAGCCACAACTGTTTCGTTGCCACTTACTCTGGTTCTCGTCCAGCCATCAATATAATCGACGATGTCACTTGGTGCTAATTTAAATGCCTCAGTGGACAAGGGATCGGCTTACCCGCTAACATTACCAGGTAACATGACGGCTGCCTGTTTTTGATTTGACGTCGACGTAAATGTTATTCATGCAATTCATGTCAAAAAGAGCGACAACCATTGCTTGTTTTTTCTTCCGTGCTCCCAAATACTTCTTGGATCTACATGCGAGTGTCTCGGTGCGTCTATTGCTACTTCGTTGTTGCGAAGTCGAATTTAATGCGTGCTCGAATACGCGTTTGAAGGCTTTTCTTGATATGAATACCTTGCCTGATGACTCTTCTGAGCGTACGAATGTTTTCTTGTTTTTTTCAGAGACTCACAAACTTACAGTCGCGTTTGCGCAGTCAAGTATCGGGCTTGATCAGTTGGCAGGAGATGTAAATACAATCAAAGTTTGGACAAACAACATGGAAAATTATATAGGAACATTTGAACAGAGTGGTTTAGGACAATGTGAAACTTCGCCATGTTGGCAAGTTCTCCCATGTTTGAATTTTGAGTCAATCAGAGAAGGCATAGCGGCGCTGTGAGCCAATCAGCGCTGTCAAGATGGCTAACCCAACAAAGTGACTGAATTTTACAGTAATACCGATAGCAGCCTGGGACGTAAAAGACTTATCTTTCTACATCCTTTATTTGGACACACAGTAGAGGGTCATCTGATTGAATACGATACAGATCATATTGTGTTTCTTTTATCCCCAGTTATGGGTGCCTAACATGTGCAACAGGAAATTACTGGAGCGGTAAAGGCCATACTTGCTGCCACTGGGTGGACGGGAGGGTCTGTTTATATAGCTATAGTTTATATAGCTTCAGATAGCAAAGTGGAGATAAAGAAAGTAAATTTGTACAGTTCATATCGGGAAGGAGCAAAAGTATGATTTTCCGGCTTAGGCATACGTCTCTAATTACATCGCAGCGCGTGCCAAATAATAGGAGTGCTAACTTAATATTTCTTTGTATTTGTTAAATCAGGCACAAGCATGAGGCGGATGTAAACAAATACAAAAGCGGGCGTTATTCCATGAGAACGTCTCAGAGGAAGACCATCACTTTTCTGATTCACAACCATTCCAAGGCACTGCACGAATTTAGACGTAGTAAAAGAAACGATTGTTAGTGAAAAAAAAAAGGGGGTGAGTGATGCTTCTCCTAGGGCTTAAGGGTCCGCCGAGCTCCAGATCCAATTTATTTCCTCGTGAGTGAACTGGGTAGGCTATAAGCTGTCTGCAGTGAAAACTGAAGCCGTACGAAGTTTCGTTCGTCAGATGTTGGGAACCTTACTTACACTGTATTGTTTTCCATTCTTCTGTTTCTTCTTTAGAAGAGTATAGTACTGCGTTTATGGGCATATTCCCCTCAATGGAAACGTAGCTTTGTTTGACATTTGATGAAAGTGCATCAGGCATTAATGGTTCAAAATTTTAGTTTATGAACAGCAGTAAACACGTAGAATCGTACCGATAATGCTACACTCACGGTACCCAACACCGCTTGCGGCATTCAAGTATCCCAGGTATGGAATGTTTGAGTCGTCACACACACGCACATGCGCACACACACGCACACGCACATGCACACACGCACACGCACATGCACACACGCACGTACACATATTTTTTTGCGGTTGAACAATGTCGTCTTTAAGCACGTCCTTGTCCAGTGACTTGGCTGCTGGTGGCGTTCCTATGCTTAAACTCGACACTGACCTACACCTTCGTACACTGCCAGAAATAGAACATTGACGTCTTGTTCAATATACCCAACTGTCATGGCTGACTTAAGCTCTGGAAGGAGGTGAAATCAGTGTCATGTTGACTTCACATCCGGAAGGCACGATGTTTTATTGATCTTTCCCAAATGCTTTGTCATACGAGGCAAAGTTTATTCGCTTTTAAGCAGGCAAAAAAATAATATGTATCTGAAGTAGACGTAGTACATACCTCAATACAGGAAGTAGTGATCAGACCGTTGCCCATGTCTCGACGATAATAACTGCACTTCTAGTTCTGCTTCTACGCGGCGCCTTTATTCTGAAAATCATACAATGAATTTGGACAAAGGGTGAGGGATGTTATTACACTACATGTGAACGAATGTCGCGCTAGTCGCCGTCTTCATTCGCGCCGTGCACATTGATGATAACTGTCCGGGCGGCTGGCGTATTCATTATTTCGGGTTTTTCCCAGCGCGGGATTTTCTTCGGCTGGCAGGATTCTGCCGACAAGGAAGCCTATAGCCTGTGACATAGCTTTGGCGTTGCAATTCCTTCTCCGTAATCTCCTATAGCAAAGAAGACAGCTGATGCCAAGACGACTTATGCCGGAGTAATTTTCTACTGACGTGCGCGAACGATGAATTCACTTATTGGCCTGTCACTCATCGTGCCAGAAAACGTCGCAGAAGGAAACGCGTTGCATTTTACAGTTGCTTACTCCGTAATTCTATGCCACACAGGAAGGTTTGACAGTTGACGTTGGCCTGTTTTCTCACAACCAACCGAATCGCCGGAACCATCGCTTAGTCGGCGGCGTTATTAAATTTCACTCGGCGGTATAAAGGACGGCGTCTTCTATAACGCGCTAAATATTACTTCCGCTGGCGCAGGGATGCCCTGCGGGGTACGGGTTCACAGCGCTCACTCGCGTCAACTATACCAAAACGACTCGTATACGGCTCAACACAGCGTGAGCGAGCACGCGCTTGAGGAACGAGTGAGCGGGTCGTGCGAATATATTGCGCCGCCCGAGAAAAGTGTCATGACACGTGACAAGCGAACGACCGCGTAGTCATGCCATGAGCTGCGACGAAACTTCTGGCGCGTATTCATCGCTGCCGGCAGTGTGAGAAAAAGTTTCATTACGAGACAAAAATAGGGGGAAGGAGCTCGTAAAAAAAGGCTTCCCGTAACGATATTAAAAATTCTGACTTACGTGACACTGAGAAGAAGGCTAGGAGTGAGAGAACAGCCAAGAATAGAAAAGTGGGAATAGTTATCCCCTCATTAGCGATAAGAAAGAAACATTTCGGCGCAACAGAAAATATGTTTCTTCAATTGACTCTACTCCTTCGTGCCTCAATAAGTATAGATCAGAAATAAACAGCTTGGTTCATACCTACTGCACATGGGTGCTGAAAATGTCAAGAGCAACAAAAAAAGGCACAGCTGAAGTCCGTCACTTCTGTTAATAGGAACGAGTGTTAAAGGCAATGATCTAATGCCTACAATACAGCGCACCAGTAGCTGCTCTAAAAAGAAATTCTATCACGCTATTCCATTCAGAGTTTGAGAGAAACGTGTTTCGGGAAAGCGTGAACGTTTACTTACATCAAGAGGGCGGGAGCTCAGGCTTGATCCAGATTGTTTTAGCCGGCCTCTAATCTAATAAAGGAGAGGTATAAGGTATAGGAAATCTATTTTTGTGACAGTCAGGATAAAACTTACTGATGTGAGATTTAAAAAAAAACAACAAGTAAAAAGGAAACGCTCAATCGATAAGCTCATTCACAGTTTGACACCAATGCTGCGAGAAAAATGAATATACGGTCAGTAACACACATTTAGAGTCCCGTCAAAGCACTATTGTTCTTAGAAGGAAGGTAGGTCTGTCATCGAGACGTAGGAGCCAATAAATGGGACATTGTCGTTGGCGCGTAAAGCTGCATTCACACGAAGGAACGGATTGCTTAAATAATTAAAATTGAGTTCTGGGGTTTACGTGCCGAAACAACCATATGATAATCAGGCACACCGTAGTGCGGATCTTCGGGTTAATTTTGACCACCTGGGGTTCTTTAACTGCTTACTCAGTCCGCAGACGCCTATAAAAGAAACGTGCGTGAAAGGTACAACCGATAGCTGGCAAGCAGCGCGTCAGCGGCTTCTTTGTGTGAAGCGGGATTCGGCGGCACCAAGCCTCGTAATGTTCATCCGCAGACTGAACCGATTATGCGTCCCGTCGTGTGAATACAGCCTAATGGAAGCAAACACACCATACAGTTCATTGTTTCGAATGGATGACAGAATTCACAGGGCGCTACATAATATGACACTCCGCTCGTAAAGTCTGCTTCGCGAGAAAGTTTAAGTACATAGAGGCCCAAGTAATTGCTTGACCATTACATTCATATCAATGAGGCTCTTCTTCAATGACTGTGTGCCTTCGAGCTGTGCTGGCGCGAGTTGTCGTTTCTCTTTCCATCTTTCCGTTTTCTTTCGATCGCGCATGGTAGCAAAGCACAATACGTCCCAGTGTTTTGTTTTCTGTGCCTCACTCAGCGGACACTTCCTTAAGAAAAAAATAAGGGCTAATAATGTTTGACATGTTCTATGTGTATGTTGTAAGGCCCATGTTACGTATAAATTTATCGAGTGTATTGTCGTATCTATGGTCGCGCATCCGCTGATACAAGGACTACAGAGACCAGAAAACCGAATAAGTTAATAGCGTTCGACTATAAATAATACAGAGTCGGTGTTGAGGCAAGGACAAGTGATCCATTTCTATCTCGGCAGGAAAGATGACGAGAATATCTCGAGGACGTGCAGGAAGAGCAGTGGGCCGTCTCGAAATGTTTCAGTGAAACTAAACAGCAACTGATGGCCCCTTCCACTTTGTTATAAACCTTTTGCAAGGTGCATTTTTGGTTTATCATTCTGACAGAATCACACATCACCAAATTATAAAGGCTATGTTATAACTCCACGCAACCTCAGTATACATGCTATATTTACATAAGGAACGAAATAAGGAAGAATGACCTAAGACCAACACAAGCACGTTATCCAGGGCCTCGAAAATAGGGAATTGATGAAGCACGCTAGCCTTTTCGTGGTAAAACCAACTAGGCTAAATAAACGCCTAGGGAGATTTCAGGTTCAGCGATCGGAAATGTGTGTGTGTGCGCGCGCGCGCGCGCGTGTGTGTGTGTGTGTGCGTGTGTGTGTGTGTGTGTGTGTGTGTGTGTGTGTGTGTGTGTGCGTGCGTGCGTGCGTGCGTGCGTGCGTGCGTGCGTGCGTGTGCGCGTGTGCGTGTGCGCGTGCGCGCGCGCGCGTGTGTGTGTGTGTGTGTGTGTGTGTGTGTGTGTGCGTGCGTGTGTGTGCGTGCGTGTGCGTGTGCGTGTGCGTGTGCGTGTGCGTGCGTGCGTGCGTGCGTGTGTGTGTGCGTGCGCGTGCGCGTGCGCGTGCGTGTGCGTGTGCGTGTGTGTGTGTGTGTGTGTGTGTGTGTGTGTGTGTGTGCGCGCGTGTGTGTGCGTGCTCGTGTGCATGTGTGCGCGTGCGTGTGTGCGTGTGTGTGTGTGTGTGTGTGTGTTTTGTTTCAGCTAACAAAGGTCGTCGCTTGCTAAAGCTTAAGACACATGTAACGTTACATGTACTCGTATATATAACGCGATTTAACGAAAAGAGGTAATGCTAATATCGCCTAAATCTTTACAACCGTAGTACTCACGCGCCCTACTCCGTTGTGTAGAAGAAAGAAGCCATTACTCGATCATGCTCGGCTGTCTCCATACTGTAAAAACAATGAACCGGGTGAAACTGACTGGGACAAGCACCTACAAGCCGCCGCGCATGCCATCAACACTTCGTTTCAGAGTTCTGCTGGGACGCCTCCATACACAACTGTGCACGGACAACAGCCGAAATTTATATGATCACTAAGCGTAGACACGCCCGTAAATGCTGGAGGCTCCGGGGCAAAAGAGTATTTGTCGAGCCATATACGTGCCGAGGCACGCCAGAGAGCTGGTCGCGCGCAACAGGTGCAGAAGTGCTGTTACAATCGGCGTCATCATCCGGCGTCAAAATACTCCTGTGATCTCGACCGGGTGAGATGAGTCCTAACCGCAAGACTCGGCAGATGGTTACGAAGGCGGATATCGTTATGATGAAAATAAATTCGCCAACGATTGCGATACTCCCTAATGCGAAATTTGAGCGGAACTTAACATGTGTTTTCAGTTCGCGACATATTGGGTGGCGCGGACAGCCTGTCTCCTTCGGCACGTTACAAACGAAGCGAATAACTGGGGCGCGACTGTCTCGCTAATTGTGACGCGTGGGCGCAATCCACAGCCACCGCCGAAGAGAGACCTCCGCTCATGCAGCACTTTGTTTCCATACAGATGACGCGCACTACTCTGGGGCCGCATTGAGCCATCTACACCGCAAACCCGTCGCGCTCGGCGCTACGCTTTTCTTCTCACGTTTTCGCCGTACCCTCTTCCTTCGCTTTCCTCCTCGCTCTCTCTTCGCTATCGCCGTCTTTTATCCGCGTTCCGCGTTCGCTCTTTCATCCTCTTGCTGTGCTCGTTCACTCGGTTACGAACACGCCGAGAGAAGAGGCCGACGCTCGCAGCAGGAACGCGGGCCTAAGAGTTGCGCTTTAAAAGAAAGCATGTATTCGCTTCAGTGGTACGTGGTTGTGACGCCATCCAAGTCATGAGCGGTTATGCCTGACACGGGGACCAGCACGAATTTAAATAACCCCTCTCGTACAGCCGTTACATTCGCTGGAGGGGTCACCACCGAAAGGGTCGTTCAATTCTCGTGGTTTTGTGGTAGTTGAAACCTGCTTGGGGTTATGCCCATGGAGGTGTCAGTGCCTGCGTGTTCGGTGCTGTCTTATGTCCCATTTCCAAGCTGTGAAGTCGACGGCCTCCTCCACTTCGTGCACTGCTGGCTTCCCGTGTCAGCTCGGGGCATGGCAGCAGCCATGCTTTCTCGGGGATGAGGGCAATTACGTCGACACCGGCAATCGAGCTGGTACGTTTCCCACACTTGAAAGGTCGAATTCCAGGGTCATCGTAACAGCGCGAAGTCGGAGACGAGGTGTGGGTAAAACGACCAGCGCAGACGCGCAATTAGAAACAGTGGGCAAGTATTAGGAACTTTTCGTGATCACGGAATGGCTGGGCCCGTATCCTCGGCCTGTGAGTAGTGCAACGTATGCAAATGGCTCAGAGAGACGCGGAAAATTCAAATTAGCCGTACATATGTACCACATGAAGAAAGGGTTCCCCTTCAGAACTGACATAGCTGTACATGCTTCGCTTCATCTGAGCGAACGCCGTGGGGCGGAGAGTCAGGAACGCACACACAGAAACACTGACACCAAGGACAACATAGGGGAAATTACTTGTGCTTAATAAATGAAATAATTCTTTATTTCATTTATTAAGCACAAGTAATTTCCCCCATGTTGTCCTTGGTGTCAGTGTTTGTTGGCTTCTTATGATATGACTAATAAAGATCAGGCCCCTCGGTTCACCCCATTTCTTCTCGTTTATACATACATACATACATACATACATACAGATATATATATATATATATATATATATATATATATATATATATATATATATATATATATATATATATGTGTGTGTGTGTGTGTGTGTGTGTGTGTGTGTGTGTGTGTGTGTGTGCGTGTGCGTTTGTGTGTGTGTGTGTGTTTATATCTGTCATGTTTATGATTCGCCGTGATGGCTGAGTGAATATGGCGTTCTGCTGGTGAACACGCTGAACACGCTGTCATGCTGTCAATAGCATTCCACAGCCAAATCTGGTAATGTAGAAAAAGAAGGCTCGCTAGAAAATACTCGCGTACGGTGCTCAATGGACGATAATGAGAAATGTATCGTCTTTAAAAGTATGCAGAAGCCCTCCACTACGCATAACGCATCTCTCGTGGCTCTTGGATTTATTTTGGACCTTAAGCTCCATCAATCAGTGAGTCGGTCAGTCAGTCAGTTAAGCAGTTAATCACTTATTCAGTGAGACAGATAATCGGTCTGGTCAAATGAGTCAATGAATCAGGCAACTGACTGATAGGTCAAACGAGCTTCATTATTCCCGACAACGACACTTCCCTCTATGGACAATGACCCAACCTTTTCTGTGTCAGACAGAGGCCCGCTGTTCTCACTAAAGTATTTTTTTTTTGTCCGTCGCGATTCTGGATATAAATCTTAACCTTACGCAAGTTATTATGAGGTCTGCACCACAGCCTGTAGGCGCATCAAGCTTACTGCATGTGTCGACACAGATCATTCGCGATGCATTCGCGCGGAAAATGCAGGGCCGACCAGATAAAAGATGACGCAATGAAATGGTCGCATACATCTAAGCTGTATGAGCCGACGTGGGTAACTTCTCGTAGGCGCCGTTATTATTCAGTCTGATTCGCGTCCTTCTTTACACCATCCCATCGTCGCGACTGCGTTGCGCAACGCGGCTCAGCAGTTTTGCACGTTCAGGCATGCTTGACGACGAGTTGGTTCAGACATGATGACACACTCGGCAGTTTTCGTTCGTCGCCCTCGTGTTTCAGCGACATTGAGTTCATTTCGCAAGCGGCCGGAGAGTGTCACTTGAAAGCGACCGCCACGTCTTGAAGAAGCAACTGGCTGAGGCAGTTTTTCGGAGCATGCAGACACTTGCGTGCTTAGTTTACTGCATAATTGATGCAGATAGACTGTATCAGCACTGAAGAGGTAGTAGCTCTCAGACTTACTCAGACCGACACATTTCCAAACCTACACAGACACAGTAAAATGTTCCCACATACATATTGCGGCATCTACCCCTAGTGCGGTGACACATGCTCTACAGTCTTTTACATATCGTGGGGGTGCGGGGGCAAACCTCAACACTTAAGGACGCCTAGCACGTCATTTGAGCGGTGGTAAGTACAGCTGACCGGCGATACCCTGGCGGGACAAGAAGCTCTCGTCAAGCAAGTACGTCGAGCAGCCATGGCCAGCGGAGTCCTGGAAGGAGGACAGCACCCACTCGACCTCAAGAGCAACGACCCCGATGGTCCAAATAACCGCTCTCTCTCTTTCTCTAGTCATTGTGGCCATACTGCGCAAGTCATGCCATGTAACAGCGTCGCCAGAGTCGTACTTATGAGAGAGATTAAATATGCGCGAAACTTTGTGCGAAAGTAGTGTTATATCGAGTTATATCGCCTGATTTCTTATTTATACTAGCGCTAAAATTCGAGTAACAACAGAGCGCTCGTGCACGGCATGATACGGTAGAGGCATCAAAGATTCTTTCATTCGCGGCTTTCTTTCTCTCCGCTTTTTTTTTGTCTCGTGGTACATTTCTGCATGTAAGCATAGTTTTGCATAGTACATCATGTAAGGTATAGGAATGAGTTTCCAAGCACGGACACAAAGACAGAATCGACATATAGTGGCGCGAAAACTACTCATCAATGTAAAACAGGCAGCTCATTTTCCACCATGAACATTAATAAATATCGACTATATCACACGCAACATCACTGGCGTACACATGAGCCGAACAAGTCTGGTCGGTGAGAATTGCCAATTGCAAAGGGGAGCTTGCCCACTGGTGTGCCGGTTATGAGAGAGAGAGTTATTAGAGAGAGAGAGAGCGTTTATTTGGACCATCGGGGTCGTTGCTCTTGAGGTCGAGTGGGTGGTGTCCTCATTCCAGGACTCCACTGGCCATGGCTGCTCGACGTAGTCGCTGGGCGAGAGCTTCTTGTCCCGCCAGGGTATCGCCGGTCACCTGTACTTCCCACCGCTCAAATGACGTGCTAGGTGTCTTTAAGTGTTGAGGTTTGCCCCAGAACCCCCTGGAGATGTGAAAGAGTGTAGGGCGTGTGTCACAGTACCATGCAGGGGCAAATGGCACGATATGTATGTGGGTACATTTTGTTGTGTCCGTGTAGGTTTGGGAATGTGTTGGCCTGAATAAGTCTGAGAGCTACTGCCTCTTCAGTGCGGAGTTTTCTGTGAGGGGGAGGATAAATCCTACGGTTAAGTCGCCGGATCTCGAGTCGGTCGCAGTAATTGGATGGCAGGGGCACGAAGGCAAAGGGTGGAGATTGATGATACGATTGGTGTTGCCCCGCTCGGTTTATTAGTGCTCGAGCTAAGGCGTTCGCCCTTTCGTTCCCCTCCAGTCCCGCGTGGCCCGGCGTCCACGTTATTTGATGGGATTCTTGCAGCCTCGGGCCTAGAATCTGAGCCGCCAGCAGCGGTGTTCGTCCGTTGGTAAAGTTACGGCAGGCCTGTTGCGAGTCGGTAACGACATGAACTTCCCTGCCTACCCTGTCTTGTTGCTTTATTACTAGCGCCGCGGCTGTGGTCTCAGCCGCAGCTGGGGTCTCTGCTCTGACGGAGGCCGCGAGGGTCAAGGATTTGCCTCTCCCGTTCACGGCCGCTACCGCGAAGAGGCCCCCTACAGGGTACGCCACCACGTCCACGTACGTTACGTACGGGTCACCCTTGAATTTTCGGCGCTGTCTGTCGACGCGAGCCTTGCGTCGTCCTTCATGGAGCTCATGACTCATGTGCTTCGGTGTGGGGTTCGCCTTGATCTTGCCTCTGACGTCGGGCGGGAGTGATCGTTGCTCATGGAGGGCACGGAGCTCCGTTACTATTCAATCATCGACAAAAGGGTTAAAGGTGAAGAGTGAACACAGGTATAAAGAATGAAGACAGGTGAAATTATGTACATATAACTCTACTGACGTCGCACATAGGCATTATGCGAAAGCTGAACAACTTATACCAACGACGACGGTTAGCTCATGTGCACACGGAACTAGTATTTCCACAGGAGAACGAAAAAGAGAAAAAAGAAGGAACTGTAGAAAGAAAACAGCAATCAATGCCTGCAGCAGATGAGAGATCCTATCTCCGTCGCGAAAGACTCGAAAAATATCGCGGGTTTTAAAGCGTTTTAAATACGAATCATTCCCCTTTATTATACTTATTCTGCACATTTCTTAAAATGTTGTGCCACGATATACGCGATTCGGATGACGTGGACTGACACCGGGAGGTCATGCTCGTAAATATGCAGAAGCAATAAATAAATAAATAAATAAATAAATAAATAAATAAATAAATAAATAAATAAATAAATAAATAAACGTGGAGAAAGCGAGAGAAGTATATTTTTATCGTAGTTCCTTTGATCGTCAACCAACAATGTCGCGCGGCGTGCCTGACGATGCTTTTATTGGTGTGTAATGCGGCTGCCTGATGCTTCGCGGATGTCGTCTCCGGAAATTCGACGGATGATAAGTCGCTCCTTTTGGGAGCTCTCAAAGTTTTCACCTTACTCCAGAGCATTTTATGGTTCGTTTTTCCTTTCCGTCCACTTCTCGACCTCGCTCTGAGTTCTCGGTAATAATCTGCGGTGATACACCGAGCTACAAGAGAGAGAGAGAGAGAGTGAGCGCAGACTTATGAAAAAGCAGACAGGCTTCCGCACTTCCGTCGCTTAGATAGCAGTGTTATGAACATTACTAGTGGTTTCTCTTACTTCTTCAAAGCAGCTCTAAAGTGCGATGGAAATAGGATGCATACCTAGAAAATAATCACATTTGTGCGCATCGTCGTTAGCTGTAGCGCATTAAACTGCATCACTAGAGCTCCGCTTCACATATATTCCAACATGTGCGTTGGATTGGCATATCTTTCTTTGTTGCATTATAAGCCACTAGTCCCGCCAGAGATAAACGCGTTGTGGATTAAAATTATTCACCGCGTTGCAATGCATTTATCTACCGATTAAAGCAACCGAAAGTCACCGTGCATAGCTATTGCAGTTCTTCGGGAGCAAAAGACTGCGCAAAAAAAAAAAGTTTCCGTTCTCTGCGCGTACGCGACTGTCTTGCACGCTACCCCGTTTGGTCGTTTAGTACACACATCTCGTGTTCTAGCTAATACTGGAGCGAGGCTGCGCACGCTGACGTCTGGGACCCAATGCTTTCCCTACCATGTCGCCCTCGCACTGACGCAACGTGTAAATTGTGTAAATACCGTATCGTGCTGCATCATTAAAGAAAAATAAAAACTGACAGCAGATCCAACGCACCCTGTTGCACTCTACGTGCGGTGAAGAGTTGTTTAAATGCACAACGAGGGCAGGAACCTGTGTGACTTTCTGTGTTATCGCAATATCAGTGCAAGGTCATAACGAAGGCCCTCGCCCAAACCATATCGTCTGCGTTATAAGTGGTCCTAACGCAGCCCCTTCGGTTCTGCTCGAGTGCGCGCGCTAGTGTTCTCGCCCAACCGAGTTAAGCATGGTTGTGTCACATCGCTACGCAATAAACGAGAAGAAATGGGGTTTAACCGGGGGGCCCGATTTTTATTAGTCATATCATAAGAAGCCAACAAACACTGACACCAAGGACAACATAGGGGAAATTACTTCTGCTTAATAAATGAAATAAAGAAAAGATAAGTTAATGGAAATGAAAGTGGATAAGAAAACAACTTGCCGCAGGTGGGGAATGATCCCACAACCTTCGCATTACGCGTGGGATGCTCTACGGATTGAGCTACAACGGCGCCGTTTCCCCATCCACTTTCTCGGGGACTTATGTGCCCTAGTAGAACCCTGGGAATGATAGCCAGCGCCACCACTCACACACCTTGGCGGCGGACGTGGAACATCCTTTCTGCCGCAGGCTTCACGAGAACGTGATATTTTTAGGTGAAGGCAACCGGTCAATAAACCCACACATGCTACCTGAGGACATCAATGTTGCCGGATTCGAGACTCTCGTTATGTCACAGAAGAGAAGAAAGGGTGTTAACCGACGGGCCCTATTTTTATTAGTCAGATCATAAGAAGCAAAAAAAAAAGACAGCTCAGCGAAAACGGCTCAGAAAAGGCTCAGAGAGACGCAGAAAATTCAAATTCACGTGTACCGCCTGAAAAAGAAGGGTTCCCCTTCATAGCTGGCATCGCTGTGCTTGTTTCGCTGCATCGGAGCGAACGCAGTGTGGCCGATAGTGGGGAATATATATATATATATATATATATATATATATATATATATATATATATATATATATATATATATATATACACACACTGAAATTTTGTCTCAGTGTTCACCGGCAATCGCAAGCAATGCTGATCCTTATGCATAGCAAATATCACAACCCTGCAATTATGTTCGTCATGCCTCATCATGAGAATGAAACGTGCTGTACAACAAAAATAGGTTGGACCGCCTATGGTAGGCTTTATGAAATCGTGAGTGACAATTTACCACTATCCTTGGAAAGAAAAGTATACAATCAATTGCATTCTACCGGTACTTACATATGGGGCAGAAATTTGGAAGTAAACAAAAAAGCGAGCTAACGAAAAATGTTAGGGTTAACTATAGGAGATAGGAAGATGGCGGTGTCAATTAGAAAGCGAAAGGTGGGTAGAAGATATTTTAGTTGACGTTAGAAGGAAAAAAAGTCGGCAGAACACATCTAACAATGACTGTACACATTAATGCATAAGCAACGAAGCAGCGTAGCGGTAAATTGTATTGCTGAAGGCACCTTTACTTATAATCTGTAGTGGGGCAAGTAGGCTAAGAACGTTAATCGCATCATTACACGCATGCGCCACAGCGCCGCCACGGACAACAGCGCGTACACTTTCGGACACCACAAAGTAAGCTTCCCTAAATGCGGCCTCCAAATCGCATTCATTTTTATCCCGCTGACTCCCACAGAACACAAGTTCTACTGCTTCGGAGGGTATGAAGTAACGCTACACACATCAGCACGCTACAAATGTATTCGTCCCTGCAGTGACATGGGGTACTCGCTAAAAACTGCTCATAATAAAAAAATAACAACCATCCCACTCTATGAAGATGGAATGGCAGCGAAAGCTGATGACACTCAAAGCTCTCAAACGAAAAGCAAAGTGCTTTCGCTGCCATTCCATCTTCACAGAGTGGAATGGTTGTCATTTTTTGCGTTGCGCTCGAGTCTGGCGTCGTTGCTCGTGATTCTCGTCTTCGTTCAGCATCGCGGAAACGTTCTCCGTCGGTGGTCGTTTCGCGCCGGCGCCGTTTACATTCTCGGTGCTGTTCCCTTCGGCGCTCCTCGTACACATGTTGTTCTTTGTGCGTGCGAACTATACGTGTCCGCCCCATCCACAACGCAGCTGTCTTTTGCGCCGATACCTCCGCTGCTCATACACTGCGATAACCTTGACGTCACGCTATTGTTCACGGCGAGCGTTCTAATACGTTCCGCATTTTGACATCTGCACCGCCGCACTGCACCCGTATGGGTTTCTTAGAAATCGCTGAGTTAGTTTCTGTTGCCGAACGCTGAAACAACTGCGGAAGGTTAGTCATATACCACTTTCGCTGTAAAAAGAAGGAAAGATTCGATGCACAACGGTGCTAAAGCGTCGGTTTGATGTGCTTGAGGAGCCCGTGTGAAGTGGATTCGATTCTGGCGCGCCCCGTAAATAGAGAATATATTTCTTAATTGAATGTGGAAGAAAATGGTTAGACAGACATGGACACACGCCGACCGAAAAGTGAGCGAAATATCCTAAAGGTGCTAATCACAACAAAAATGGAGCTGGACAGGCCATGTAATGCGTAAGGCCGATAACCGGTGATACTTCAGGGTTACACAAGGGAAGACAAAAACAGTCGAGGACGGCAGATAATGAGGAGGTGTGATGAAAGCAAGCTGCTTACCTCAGGCTCGAGGTTCATGGCAGCGCTTTTCCTTGATCTTGATACAGAATAATCACCGGGAGCTCCTCGCGTGTCGTGGAAAGAACACGTTTGTTTTTATCGCCACCACTCGACCCCAGTAACAGTGGAACAACTTGGTTTCTGACTGACACTGTTTGATGGCGCAGCTATCCCATGCGCACGGGCGCGCAGTCACGTGGTATTTCTTTAATACTTAATTCGCGGAGCTTTCTCTGTCTACCCGAAAAAAGTAAGCCCGCGATGGGAACCTTGCTGGGAACGCTACATATTGACGTGTCCTGCAATTCTAATATAAAGGCACTATATGCCCTATTACATGAAAATCCGGCGTCGTCGTCGGTGGCGTAACGGAGCGATGGTACCAAAAAATGGCTGACGGCGCAAAGAGTAAAAGTACGACAAAAAGGCTCAGAGTGACGTCAAACTTCTCAGGGAGGTTCCTGTAACCAATGTAACTTAATGGCTTCGAAGAGAAAGTTTGGCAGAGTTCGGTCTGGATGGGAATCGAACCCAGGCCTGCAACCCGACGCCACGGTGGCGCCACGGTTCCGGCTGTCAAAGTATGTGCCTGGTGGGGGCGTCATCGCACACGTCACGTCGTAGCCATCTGGCTGACTAAAGGTGTGGCCTAGTGCATGCGTCATTGGGCATGTGACAGCGCAGCCAATGGGGAGGAGGTGGCGCCACGTCATGAGTGTGTAAAACGAGCGCGCTGCCTCCCGCGCATCACTTGCTCTTCGGATTTCATCGGTGCTGTGTCTGCTGCGACGGACTCTCGACGCTTCGTGATGAATGTATAAAATTAGCCAGTCTGTTGCAAACACACCGAATCAGCAGAAAGAACTTTAACGCTGGTCGAAAACACAATCGAAAACATTTCACCAAAGCGACTATAACGCTTTCGTATTCCCAAGCGTAAGCAGCCTTAAGTGTATCTGCTGAATTTTTTATAACCGCCTCATTGGCATCTTTAGATTAGAACAATTAAAAAGTTAGGCAATTGCTTTTATTTACTAATGGAATGTCAGTGTCTAAATAGTTGGTGGAGGTTTCTCAACAAGACTTCGCGTAGAATGATGCGTGCTTTCTTTTAATACCCGATGCATGATAGCCTGGACACCATGTGTATCTCGGAATTGGCGCTATTTGCAAAGAGCTCTGTTTAAGCACGAAAACATAGTTTGACAGATATGAACATTTCACGTGTGCTCCTTGTTGATAGCTATATAAAATGACTGTATACGCCTGCAATACCGTGGTACGGTAAACTTCGAGTCAGACCTCTTCTTTTGTAAGAAATGAACGAACCAATAAATAGATAAGAACTTCTGATAAGAACGTCGCGCATAAATGCGTTGTAAAAACAAAACAAAAGAGCAATCTAAGATTTGTACAGAATGTCTCTGTCATAAAACGTCATTTTAGTTTGGGCGACTATAGGCGAAGCCCTTTCAAAGCAGGGACATAGGCATATAGCCGCACGCAAAGAAAAGACGACGTACTCTACAGGATAAACTCTGCCAGTGGGAGAATAAAGTGCTCTCGGAAGAAAAGGTCCTTGGAACATGGCCTCTGCATTGGTGCATGCAAAAGGCCACAAAAGCCCTTCTGCCCTTCGGGAAGGATACTGGATTGTGCGAACGCTTCTGACAGCGGAGATTCCTCTGCGACTGACTATGTGAATCACTGACTCTATTATCCTTCTTTTGTTTCCTTATCTATTCTTTCCCTTTTCTCCTGCCCATGTGTAGTGTGGCCAACCGGACACGTCCTTGGTTAACCTCCCTACCTTGCCCTCTTCGTTTCGCTCTCTCCTTGTGGTCCTGCGGCGCAAAGCTTTGAGCCATCGTGCTTCTTGTGTACGGGATTCAGACCAGGGGCGAGCGCCTTCCAATGGCCTGTTTATTCTCATCCATTTGATTGTTTCATTTACCCGAAATTCAATCGACTAGCTTCCATGATCCACGAAAAGCCTTTGGCGCAGCGGGCTTATATGAGCGCGGACGCATAGAAGCTAGGCCACGCGCAAATATATTACGTAATGGGGTTTGCTTGCCACACGCCAGGTAAAAATACTCGGCACGAATGATAGCGGCAGATTGCAGTCTGCACTCCTGGGGAGGTGCACTACTCAAAGAAGACGAGGGGCTTCGCCGTTCCATTGTGTTTCGTGGGTTGCGCGCTATAGGTACTCGGTCGAACAAGCGATTGCGTAGTCACGTTTCTTGGGGGGAGGCCGTTAGGAGCGAAGCGAAATAGACGTTCGGATTTGGAGTCCCCTATTCTTTACGCAGAAAAGCCTTGCTTGTCTGCATGGTCAGGTAGAGACTCTGATATGGCCCAGGTTTGGTGTTGTTGCAGACGCCGATCGATAACCGCGCGACCTTGCACAACTTCTCCATTCGGGTGCTTCGGTATCGGTGTACATTGAAAGCTTGCATACGTATATGTTCTCGGCACTCAGTCGCCGTCTGTGAATGCTGGCGGCGTTTCCATGTTTATCCTGAGACAATTTCTAAAGGCTGCGGCTGCCATTTTTAGAGTTACTTAGTTTGTTTGTTTTTTTCGCGGTGGATGACAGGTTTAACGAGGATTAGCATTCGGAGGCATGTTGTGAGTGCAGTATCTTTTCCGTGTCCTTTTATGATAGGTTGCTCCCTCAGATAACGACCGTGCATAGCACATGTCGCGCATTCGACTCTTATACACTTTTCTTACGTTTAACGTCAATTTCATCAATACTAACGAAAATTCATAAAATGGTATCACAAGAAAACATAAAATTGCCGTCAGCGACTGTCTCGCCATTGTCGACACTAACTAATCAATACAGCGAGGCCAGCATTAATATGTTAAAAAAGCTAAACATTTCCGAAGAAAGTAGTCAGAAAAATCAGTTCAGTCAAGTAGCCTACCCATATGTTATTTCACGTGCTTTCGACACCTTATTCTAGTGCTCCAATAAAACGATTTGGTGGGTCGATCCTTCTGTATCTTGCACCATTATTTTTTGCCTCTTTTCCACTAAAGTAGCATGAAAAATAAAGTCACTTTGTTCTGTTGTCAGCAGAGTTCGAATGTACTATCTTCTCTGAAAAAGAACGACTTTGCCACCTCAAAGTTGCTTTTGTCTTCTCTTCTTTTTCGACGTTTGCATGCGGTTTCCGTCATGTGGCCGACGCTTCCCTTTCCTTCAAGGCGTACTACCAGCGTGCTAACGTTGCAGGTGCAGAAATGAAGATTGATATGTGCATATCGAAACTTGCTACCTTGTGTTGTACCTAAGGAAATTCAACAAAGAAAGAAACAAACATAGAAACAAGAACAAAACAAGACATTTCCTTTTCTACCTTGACCGAATTTTGTTATATATTGACATGAACCGTTAGTTTGTACATTACTACTGGGCATCCCGACATACTGTTGAAGAGCCGTACAAACATTAATCTTTCCTGAGCTGATGTCTTATCTTTTATTGGCAACGTCTCGAGCGCTCGCGAAACGCTGGAACAAAAGCTGTTAGTGCTTCGTTGAAATATTCTCGCACGATCGAAAGTAAATTACTAACGCATTTATTGAAGAAAAATTGCCCTCTCAGATAGTACAAGCGACTTATCATCCAATTTTATGCTCTGTGACCAAAGAATCCGGGATAATGGAGGTGAAAAACTTTTCGCAGAAGCAGTTTACCTAGTGTTCTGTAGCCGTGGATGTTTTAACTTTTCTTTCAATTTGTTATTTTGTTCTGGTAGCAGAGAATGTTTAGCGGTATAGAGGAAGTTTCGCAAGGGCCGAGCAACCTGCAGCCGACAACACATCCTAGCTTTAAGGTTAAATGCATTGAATGTAGTAAGCAGAAGTTCTGTTTAACACCTAAAATTGTTTATAAACATTGCGAGAAGTTAGCAAATTATAAAGAAAATTCACCGACGATAGGATACTCCCTAATGCGAAATTTGAGCGCAGCCGTATACGTGTTTTCATCTCGTGATATATTGTCTGGTGTGGACAATATGTCTCGTGTGGTACGTTGCAGAAGCCGTGAAGCGTGGCGCGACTGCCTGACTTATGGTAACCGCAGCCACCGCAGACAGACCTCCGCTCATGCAGCCCTTCGTTTCCGTACAGACCACGCACGCTACTCTGGCGCCATCTCATAGCCATCGTCGCCACAAAGCCACTCATGTGCGGCACTACGCTTTTCTTACGCTTTCATGATACCCTCCTCCTCCTCTTTTCTCCTCGCGCTCTCATCGATGTCGCCGTCTTTCATCCTTTTGCTGTGCTCGTTCGCTCGGTTACGAGGACGCCGATGGATGACGCCCACCGCAGGAACGGGCGCCTAAAAGCTAACTCTAAAAAAAGGCAACGCACAAGGCTTACGAATCCATAGCCCACAAAAAAAAGGAGATGTTATTGCTGTACTGTAAATTCATATTCTAGAGCATCGATAGCAAGCAAATCTGATGTGCGAGCTTACGAGAAACTGTTGTAACGTTTCCGAGGGTTTTTCTAAAGTGCTACGCACACATTACAGGTATATATCATGACCAGTGTATAATAAGTCAAGTTTGTCCGCTTGAGATATCTCGCTAGGTGCATTTTACATGATTGATATATTCCTTCTTTATTATGGGACGCAAGGTCATTCGCTGTGAATTTTTTTCTTAAATTTGCTCTTCTTAAGAACTTTTTGTGTGTAGCTATCTGCTCTTACAATCAGTATATGAAAATCTGGCTCCTATAGTCGACACACGTTAACTTCAACTTTTCAATCCGACAAAACTTCATCATTGTGCAGTGGATGCCTAGCTAAATGATTTCGCCGTTCCCGCGTATTTTGACTGGACCTCCCGAGGGAAAGCTTTTTCTTAAGCCAGGACTGAGAGTTCTTTGTCGAAGACACATCAAAAGGCTGACTTATTAAAGCTTTTAAAGCTTGTAATACTGTCAGTAGAGTGTCTGCAAACAGAAACTCTAGATCTCTTTAGGCTTGACCGTAGAGTGTCACCCACCCTCGCTGAACATTTATATGCGCCCGTTCGTGGATCCTATAGCAGCGATGGTATAGTACTTTGCGAGTAGCATATGCGCTTTTGGTCCTCCTCATAAAAACTTTATTCCCTTTACCCCTTTCCCCAGCACAGGGTAGCCAGCCGGGACTTACACTGGCTAACCTCCCTGTCTTTCCTCTCCTTTGTCTCTCTCTCTCTCATAAAAACTAGCTTGGAGCAAGCACCTTAGTTACTTGTTAGCATATGTGCTTGTGCATACTATGTGCATGTAAACATTGATAATAATAATAATGATGATGATGATTGGAATTTATTGGCGCAAGGTATGTAAACTTTCTATGGATGTGTCATTTTACATGTATGGGGATGCGCGAGTCTCACGCGTCCCCTGATGTTGTTTTCGCCGCATAGCTCCCGTCTCCTTTAATGCGGCTTCGCCACGTGTCTTTAGGGTTACGGGTAGTGTGGTTGCAGAGTAGTACGAGAGATGGCGCGAGCGTTGCGCTGCTAACTCCACCAGACGGCGGGGTTACTTGCGCACAAAAAGGAGAAGGCTGTTTCGCCATGCTTGGCTGTCTCTGACTCGGTATCGGCAAGCGGCACGAGACGTTAATTTGAGGGATCGCAAGTAGCGCGGACGTTCCGCGCGTGCGTATATCCATGCTTCTGCGAGACCGTCTCGGGAGGCATGATGGTTCGCATGACCGTACACGCGAACGACAAATTGTTGGTGTCCAGCATGGGGAGAATATTTTCGCTCGATATCCAGTCGCGGGGAGTCGGACTTCCCAGATTTGTGGCGTGCACACTGGCATGTTCTGTGGATAGCAATTCGGCTCGCAGGCATTAGTGTATGAACGGTGCAATAAATGCCCTTGTAATTGTTTGCACTACTGTGTTGTCGTTCCTTCGTTCCAAGAGCACGGGTCAGAACCTACACATGTCACACTCGTTATCCGGAGTGGCATGCTGTGCGTCTGTCTAGGCAAGCCTCTCCAGAACGCAGTAAACAACGCTTCACTGTCTCTCTTTCTCTTACCAGTGAACTTCGCGTGAACCTAACTTGTCGATGCACGAGTTGATATACACTCAAAACAGAAACAAGAAATCTTTAAATGTCGTAAGATGGTATAGCATGAAAACGACTTCAAGGCGAACAAGAAAAATTCGCAGTTCCGCCCGAAAGGTGAAGCACAGATTGCGATAGCAAATGAGTAGATAGCTGTACGAAGTAAGGATAGCGTTTTTATCGGCCGTATAAACTTGTAAACATTCGTTTACTATCTAAATTAACAATGATAGTATATGTAAGCGTGACTCAACGAAGACAAAGAAAGAAACAGACACACGGAGACAGCGCTGTCTTTGCGTGTATACTTCTTTCTACGTCCTTGTTCTGTCGCGTTGGCCCATTCTATCATGTATTCAAACCAACTAGCCCGTCAACAAGTTTTAAGTAAATTGACCAGCACGATGTCAAGCGCGCACAGGTAAACAGGGACACATCTCGCTCAATGACAGCGGAAACTGCCTGGGAAAACGTTGGAGCTAGGAATCGCGGCAGAAGCCGCGAGCCAATTGACCTCCGTGCATCTGTCGCTTCAAAGCGAATGAAACGTCGCAAGAACATCGCATACGAAGCTGCCGGCACCACGTGCACGCTGCAAACATCGCAGATTGCTTTGAAGATGAGGCCCATGCGGGAGCGCACTTTGGCCACGTCGCATAATGCTTTCAAGACGCACGAGCGCCAGCAACGCTTCCCTACGGCGTCCGCCAAAGGCGTCTACTACGGCGTCCGCGATTCGCGTGGTCAACGCTATAGCGTACTTGAATAATAGTCAACGCCGTAGTAGACGCCGCGGTTGATGATAATGATAGTGAACTAAAGAAAGGAAAGACGCTTGATTCTGCAACCCGTGAGGGAGCACGGCGAAGCGTCATGCGCGGTTGTGTCATGCGCGATTGTGTCCAGCAGCGGGCGAGGAGGAGATCGAGGCACCGAGCAGCCGCCGGAGAAGAACGCCCCTATTCCCTCGCTTCACTCCCCCCCCCCCCCCCCCTGCCTCGCGCGCCACAGGAAAGGCCGGGCATCCGGGCCGCGTTCCTCGCTCGCGCACGAAAGAGGAGGTCGAGGTGATTGCAAAGCTCGGTACCGTCAGGTACAGCTGTTTCGTCTTTATGTCCCCCTCCCCTTTTCCAAGGCGCTGAGTTCTGCTCCCTAAAGGGCTGCAGAAAATAGCGCCTCTTCCTCTTCACAATCACTCTCTCTCTCTCTCTCTTTCTCTCGCATGCGAAATTGAACTGCGTTCGCCAGCTCACCCTCCCAAGCTTTTACTCACACGGAACCGCACGGCGACGCCGACGGCAGAAAAGCGCCTGTAGTGTCCATATAACTGCTATCGCAATAATACGTCGTATTCTAAAAATGTGCTTCTAATTGAAAGCAGTCTCGAAAACCGCGGGTATGCATACTCACGACCTGTTAGAGTATTAGATTTTTTTTTTTTTTGCTGATTTCCTTTGCCTTCGCAATCCACTTTCTTCTAGGAGTGGCGAGACGAAGTTCTAGCATGACAAGCTGACAGGGCCCATCCTCACCCACGTGGATGAGAACTCGATTTCCCTTTTTTGATCCTTGCTACACTTTCTTACCGCGCACGCAACAGAAAGAGCACATCTTGCCAAGAAATAAGTGCGCGTGTACGGAGCCAAAAGAAAGCTTCTATCTGCGGAAATTGTTCTCCGGGTTCATTTCGTTCCAGTAAGATGTTACCGAAACTGAAGATCTGAAAACGCGGGTGGGAATCTGAAACTCAGCTAAACCCAATTCAAAAGGTAGAAGCAACAACAGCAGTGCTCGAAAAAAGCTCTCTCTAACTTGGAAACCTTGCGAAAGGACTTCAGCACGGGCAAAGATGAAAGCTCTTGCGAATGTCAAATAAAAGAATTAAAAATTTGTGTGGAGCGAAAGATGATCCTTTTAAGACACAAAATTAAAAAAATGTGGCTCAACCTTAGCCAGGCAAAGTAGACATAAAAAAAATGAGAGCTAGGGCGTGAAAGGATTCGTGTTCTGCCTCAATATTAATGGTGCTGCGTCGAGCGGAAGGAGAGTGATTGGCGAACAGGAAGGAAGAATAGAATAACGACGAATCAGAGGCCGAAATATTAATAGGTAACACAAAATTGGCAAGAAAAAAAAGTTTGTTCCCTGCCGTGTGGTCGCAAAGATACCTTGAAATAAAAATAAAAGACGGGCATTAGAAGAAATGGCCCGAGATAGAGGAATCCCTATAGTTCGCAATACATTTCTACCTGGGATAAAGAACTTACAAAGTACCTGGGCATCGAGGCAAGTTGAGACCTTCGTGTGTTTGAATGCACCCAACAGCACGTGAAGAAGCAACATGACACGTTGGATAAAAAGAAAGAATTACCTAAAGGTAATTTTGGAAGAACGCTGGGAAAAAGTATCGCAAACACCTGTGTACTCCGAACACTGTCCCGAACGCGAGAACCAATACCAGTGGTGTTTGCCAAGAGGGGATAAAAAATGAAATGAAACGGGATACGTAGCGTATGCAGAGAGAGATATTTCGCAAGTTGCGCGCACCGGTAATAGTAGGGGCTCTCGGGATGGGGGCGAAGTATCCGGTCGAGTGGGTTGACGCGGTAGGTTGGGGACGCTGTCGCGAGTGCCGCACTTTCCAAATTTCTTTAGCTGGGCTTCCAGCAGAAAACCTCTGATATTATTTTAAAAATTCTCTCTTTTCCTGCCTCCTCTGAAGCCCACTGCGCCGAGGGCTTGAGAGAATTTCAAAAGCTCGGACGCCTTTTCCTTTCTGTAAAATCGAAACTTGCCTACCTCCACCTCGCGCGGTACATTTCTTATATTTAGGTTTTTCTACCTCGTCATTTCGCACAATAACATACAGAGAAAAAGTGTCACTTTTCAAGCATAGATAAGTACAGTCGCGTTCAACATAAGCTGCAACACGGTGACCGTGTAAAAAGGGGCTACATGATGGCTTGCGGCGCTGACACACGAAAATTGGGCAACTAAACACCGTTACAATTACTGGTATTTACTAAACCATTCTTTCTTCTTTTCCCGTACGTCAGCACCCCCGTCGGGTTTTAAATCCCTTTTAACCGCGTGCGCCGTGTTGCCGTATTCAAAAACACACAGCAGGCATTAGTGCATATCTAGGCGAAGCATAATTTTGATATTCTTGAAAAGGACTGGGATATGCTAACAATATCTTCGACGAGTTTCAATACCTTTTTCGTCGATACACGCTAATGAGCGAAACGAGAACAAGGTGAAAGCTGGAGCCAATGTTTCGACAAGTGGACTTGTCTTCTTCAAGGCTCTCTTGAAGTCCACTTCAAGTGACAAGTAGACTTGTCGAAACGTTGGCTCCAGCTTTCACATTGTTCTCGTTTTGCTCATCGTTTTGAATTTCCATCTCCCGACTTCCCCCTCTTTTCCCTAGATACATGCTGATATTATTTGAGAACGCAAAGCATTATTAGCATAAAAATAATATATGAATTACACATAGTTTCTTTAATGGGGAGGTAGTGGTGATGAAGCCGTTATATCGGGCATAATAAAATACGTTGTGACCTCTCTGTTTGATAACAATATTGGGCAGTCAAGCGTGAAAAGGAAGCCGCCGGGAGACCAGACCTCTTGGCCATAACCTCGGCGGGTGCCCCAGCCCACAAACTCGCCGTAGGCGAATCGTTCTGATTCGAAATAATGTTTCCCGACACTGTATGATCGGAAAGACAGCCGCAAAGAAAACGATATCATGAATACAGCACTGCATGCGTCTTCCTTGCGCCTCTGTTGGTTCTCGCCACATTTTCCGCTGTTTCCCAGTAACAATGAACGCCAAACAAGCTCTTCTCAAAAGGCTATATCGTGGAGCTTTGCCTGGAGTCTTTAGCTAGCAATGTGAACGCTAAATAAGTAAGTAAAAATGTTCTCTTGAAATAAAAAAGGAGGTTTCCCGCGGTGTTTTAATGCTCTTATAGTATATACTGATTTATCAAGCACTAAACATTCCGGTGTGACTGTCTCTATATCTGTATATCTGTGTCTCAACCCGTCCTCCGCCAACATGGATCACTGGGTGATACATGGTAAAATGGGTGAATCACTGGGCTGCTGTGCTGAAGGGAAAGGGTTGGAAGCCGACCGTCGGACATATACGTGGGTCATTGGGTATTTGTCACTCGATATCTGCCGTCTTCGATGAAATCTTTGCCACCACCTTGGGTTTACCGCGTGCGCGTCATTCAGTATGCACCTTCTTCAATAAGCCGCATCGACTTCAGCATGGGTCACTTTGTATGTGCTAGTAAGGATGTGCCACTAGGTGTATGTCGTCATCAATGAGTCTATTTGACGCCAAATTGTATTACTGGATACGTTGCATAGTCTATGTGCCGCTCTTGAACGATAAGAAAGACAAAAAAAAAGATCCCGTAACATTTATGCGGTGCTTCGCGAAATTGAACCCGCGTCATGTATATTCAGACAATCTTGCCCGACTAAAAAATTCGCCTTCAAGAGTAGAACGCGATAGCATTCAGATATACCTGAATGCTTTCCACCCACGCTTACCGGCAACTGCAGCGTATGTAACCGCAATATTTACCGGGAAACGCTGGCGGCGAACGCTATGCACGCAGGCCAGGAGTTTTTGATAGAAACGCGGACTCTTGCGTGGGCCGCCATGAATGGATGGGTGGATAGATGAATGTATGCCTTGGAACGAGGTGGTGGGTTGAGCCACCAAGCTCTTGTTATTATATGTTCTAATGTCCTACCTGCGTTAAAAAAGAAAACAGAAAAGAAAAAAAAATACCGACGATGAATTCCCATAACCAAACTTTCTGAACCCCTATTGTGAAGTTTGTTTTTGTACGCCTCCGTTGTTTGCCGCGATGGATGGATGGATGGATGTTATGAACGCCCCTTTGGAACGGGGCGCTGGGTTGTGCCACCCAGCTCTTGCTATTTTACTGCCTAATGTCCTACTTAGGTTAAAAAATAAAAAAAGAAAGAAAAAACAGTATGAATTTCCCCAACCAAATTTTCTGATCCCCTATTACGAACTTTGCTTTTGTACCGTCTCCGTTTTTTGTCGCTTCCCTACTTTTCTTCCACCAATCTTCTAATCGCCTCTTAATCTCTATTGCGGAGACGTTTACTTTTCCATTGCTCTCGCTGAACCCAATGGCTTCAAGGAGGCCAGTGGTGCCTAAATCGACTGCTGGGCAGACGTCTTCACTTTCTAATACAACATGCTCCATCGCTTCCCTAGCTTTACCGCAGCAAGCACATGCTTCTTCTTCCTTCTTATATCACGCTTTATAGGTGCGTGTTCTAAGGCATCCCAATCTCGCTTCGAAAAGTAATGAGCTTCCCTTTGAGTTATCGTAAATTGTTTCTTTGCTGATTTCGTATTTTCCTCTTAAGTAGTTACTCGTGGCAGGTTTCTTTTCCGTTGCCGCCACCCATGAGATTGCAGCCTCTCTGACTTTCCGCTTGACGTTCTTTCTTGCTGTGTTGCCCACCCTACGGGCCGCATACTTGCTGGTAAGCTTCCTAGTTCTTACGTCTTTAACTGGAACGCCTTTTGTGTGTGTTTGTGTGCGTGTTTTTTTTTGTTTATCTTTACGCTTTCCACTCTGTCCTCTTTCTAACCCCTATCTCTCGTCCCCAGTGTAGGGTAGCAAACCGGAGGTTGATATCTGGTAAACCTCCCTGCCTTTTCTGCTTCATCTCTCTCTCTCTTCCTCCACTGTGAATCAATGTTTTTCCTGTACAGATACCTCAACACTCTACCAGCCCATTTACTTTCTTCCGTATTCCTCGGTGGCTCTTCATAATAAATTTTACTGCGAGCTTCCCTCACTTCAAAACTAGTCCAGCCCATATCACCCTGCACAGCTTCATTTGCAGTCTTCCCGTGAGCGCCCAATGCGAGGCGTCCCACTGACCTTTGGTTCCCATCGAGTCCTGATTGTATCCCTGATTTAATCAAACAACCGCATTTCCAAACGTAAGTCCTGGAACCATTAGACCTTTCCACATACCCCGGGACGCCGGGATGCGGCTGAGGCGAGCGCCATCTGGAGGTGTTGCGAGGAACCGGCAGCGCCGCTTTATGGCCTTTGAGATTTGCGCGCGCCGGCACTCGCAAACACCGGCGTCAGCGTCCTGCGTCGGACGCCATTTCGGCAAAACGATTTTAGAACCACCCAGACCCAGGTCTTCCTTGTGGCGCAACGAAGCTACTGAACTAATGAAATTTCTCAAGCTAAAATACGCAGAAAAATGGTAAAGTACGACTTACACACAACCTACAGACATATTAGCGTCGGATTGTAATTTGAATATACGAGAAAACATAATTTTCTCGCACGAAAACTCAAAGAAACCCATTTTACATCGTTTATACCATCCATAGGCCGGCCACGGCGTCCGCAATTTGCACGCGCCGGTGCGTGAATATCTCGGAGGCACTTCCAGTGTCGCTCGCCTCCGCCGCATCGTGGCCCACGCGAGAGGCCGCGTTTCTACCAGAAAGCCCGCCTTCGTGCAAAGCTTTCGCGTCGAGCGTTTCCCGGTAAACATTACGTTTACATACGCTGCAGTTGTCGGGAAGCGTGAACAGTAGCCAGTGTTACGTTTCGCCTACGACGCGCGGTATAGCCGGCGCGGATGCAACGGACGCCGGGGCTTCGTTCAAAGCGGCGGACATTTTGGCCCGTTCGGAGCTGCCGCAAAGCCTCCCCGCCAAGCGCGTCCAGGCGTGTTTCAGTGCCACGTGTCTTCGTCTGTGCGTGTGTGTGAGTGTGCCCACGCTTGTCAAAGCGCGGCAGCCGGGGAGAGGAGCTCCCCAAGTGTGACGCGAGGAGGTCTGATCGGCGCCTGTTCGGCGGATGCGTCACTACACTCGTCTCAACATGTCTCTCAGCGTGTCCGTACCCCGCCGTCACGTGGTCTCGACACGAGGCCTTCCTCTTGCCCTCGACTCCGAGAGTATAAGAGCAGCTGCCCCCGGACGCCGAGAGAGAGGCTCCGATTTCTTCTGTTGAGTAACGTGCTCTCCCGTATCTCCACTTCGGTCCACCTGACCGCCCGCTCTTTTGCGATGTTAGAATAAACAAGTTGTTCTGTTACCAGTCGACTCATGCTTTGCCGGGACCTTCGGATGCTTCCAGTTGTGCCCCAGGCCGCCAGGCCAACGCTACCCTTGGGGCTTGCGACCCATTTGCAACAACGGGCGTCAGCACTGAGATTCCAACACCAGGGATCTTTGAACGCTATCACATTCCACTCTTAAATGCGAAGCTTAAGCCTCCTCCAAATGTCTGGCGTAACAGAATTATGTTTTCTCGTATATTCAAACTACAATGCGACACTATCACGTCTGTAGGTTGTGTGTATGTCGTACTTTACAATTTTTCTGACGGATTTTATATTGATAAATTAATTAGTTCAGTAACTTCCTTGCGCTACGTGGAGGGCCTGCGTGGTTGGTCATGCGTGGTTCGAAATTCAAGGCCGAAATTTTATTGTGTGCTTTCTTTTTACTCGTTATTCACTCTTCTCTCCTCCTTTTTTTTCTTCTGATTCCTCGATGCACTGTCTGCCGTTCTCCGGCTCGAGAATTCCTGGTTCGCGCATTTCACACAGTAACAAGGCGCACACGAAAGAACGTCTTCGTTTTATCCCTGAACTCCGCTCCCTTTTTATCTCCAACTGTCGCATCCATTTCGATAACCTTTTAATAGGCCACTGGTAACCATTATCATAAGGGCATTAAAATCAAATATTGCTCTCTACTCTCTCTTAAGGCGTCCACTAATCAACTCCTGCGGCTGAAAGCTGGCAAACTAAACGGCTGCCTCAGCCACATTATTAAAACCAATATTTGATCAATTTGGCCCAGCAACCGAGATATGCGAACTGCGGAAGCGAAGAAAGAACCATTGTTTGCAAGCAGCTTTCAGCTGCATGTTTTATTATCGCGTTTAATTGCGGCTCTGCTTGCTTCATACTGTGCCTGCTATGACATTGAGTATTTCGAAAGCGTTACAGGAATTGTGCAAGTGAATTGTGAACCTCTACTTGCATTCGTTTTAAAAAACACGCCAACCTATAATATTTTGCGGTCATCTTAGCTGCCTGTATTTCTTCACATAAAGCAGTGCCATTTATTCTTCACTGAAGAACTGTGGCACCTTCAGGTATTTCGTTGAAGAAAATAAAAACACTTAGTAAGCAATCATCATTGAACTGCCACCTGTGCACTCAGTTTGTTCTCGAAGGCGAGACTAATTTGTTTTTCACTCAGCCTCAGTGCCCATCTTTGGCAACTGTTTATTTTATCTGAAGAAACCCCTAGAGGCCCTCACAACGAGGGTATTACATAAGGGGATGGCAAAAATTACGTGTACGAAAACTAGAGAAAATGAATAGGCAACAAGAATCAAAACGTGGCGGAACAGCAACACTCAGTGAAACACTGAAAAAACGCAACATAATAAACAATATTAAAAAAAAAAACATTACGAGGAACGGAGCACAACTAGAAGAAAAAACTACGCGTTGCTTTCGTTGTCTAAAAGCTCATGAAAATTATTCGCAGTAATTTTTGTTGCGATTGCAGAAGACAGCTGGTTCCACTCAATAATGGCTTTGGGTATGAACAATTTGGTAAAAGTTGAAGTGCGGCCAGTGATGCGTTTGACCTTGAAAGGATGGTCCCGGCAGGGAAAGACTGCTGAAGGTAAGTGAAAAAACTCATCATGAAGCAAAGGGTGATGATAAATATTGTGAAGAGAGTTAAGGGGGGGGGGGGGGGGGCGAGCAAGCTTGCGACGATGGGAAAGGTTATCAAGACCCACTCGACCTTTTAACGCCGTGACGTTAGTGAAACGGGAGTAACCTGAAAAAAAGAAACGAGCGCAGCGGGATTCTGCAGGGATTCGATGTTATATATGGTGTAGGCTTGATCCAGGTCAAATATGGGTGACACATACTCAATATTAGGCTGGATTAAGGTAATATAAGTGAGTTTACGCACCTGCGCAGGAGCATGTCGAAGGTTACGTTTTAGGAGGCCAAGAGAACGCTTTGAAGCGACTAGAATAAAATCGATGCGATAGCTCCAGGTTAAGTCTCACTGAAGATGACCTCCTAAATATTTGCAAGTGGAAGCTGTCTGAACTTTTATGTCACTAAGAGCCTATGCGGCTTGGATCCGGTAAGAATTTCTAGCAGAAAAGCTTTGTATAGGAGTGGTTTATGGTCATAACCACGATGAACACGAAGTGTTAATTGAATCGAGGTCAGTTCGTAAAGATAGCTGGTCAGTGTCACTTTTATAAGCTTGGTACAGAAAACAGCCATCAGCGAACAGTATAATTTTAGAAGATACACAATTGGGTAGATCATTATTAAATATTAGAAAGAGCAAGGGACGTTCCCCTGCGGTACGCCAGATGTGACTTGAGCTATTGAAGAGTTAGAACCACTCACAGAGGTGAACTGAACGCGAGATGAGAGGAAGTATTTAACCCATGCTGAAATCTGAGGGGGAATAGTCTAGTTTAGTATAGTAGTCTATGTTGAGGGACCCGATCAAATGCTTTGGAAAAACCGAGAAAGAAAGCGTCGACTTAAGTTCCGGCGTCTATGTAAGTAAATATGTCGTTAGTAAATCCAGCAAGCTGAGTGTCACGAGAAAATACTTTACGAAAACTGTGCTGATATTTAAATGTGCTCAGAGATGTTACTCATAGATGTTGCAAGTTGTGCTCGAATCTGAACCAACACGTTTCAAATAAAATACAGCAGGCCATTGTGATTGTTTTTCTACTGCTGGAATACTGTAACCAATGCCACTATATGCTGGAAGTCAGAAGACGCTGCCCTTTGTAGTCCTATACAGCTGTCAGTTGTCCCATCCCAAAATTAGTGTCGTAACCGGTCAATAAGTTCTCCGTGTTCGCATTTGGATATTACGCATTCTAATGAAACTTGCTGTGAGGTGCGGAAGAAAAAATGTCGCCGTTAAACCCGCAAGGCGAACCACAGATCGCGATAGCAAATTATTAAACAGCTCTGCGAAGTAAGGATAGTAGTTTTATCGGCAGTATAAACGTGTAAACATTCAGTTAATAACTAAATTAAGAAGCATGGTGCCACGCGTGCACAGGCAAACGTGAACACATCTCACTCGATGAACACGGAGATTCGCTGTCTAAACGCTTGCGTGAAAAAGAGCAGCGGTGGCTGCGAACGAATATCCGTTCGTGCTGCCTCTCGCGTCAACGTGAACTAAGAGGCGAGAACACAGCGCATGCGAAGCCATCAGCCCTCGGCGCAACTAGACTTTGCACCGACGGCAGATCGCTTTCACGATCGAGCCCACACGACCGCGCTCAGCAGCGCCATGCGCAGCCGCCGCAGCAGTAGAATGACAGCACGACGTCGACGACGCCATATTAAATCCGAAACAGAAGCCTGGCCGGTAATAAATGTACAGTTTCCTGCGTCAAAGTTCAGTTTCAATGCGTCAAAGGTAGCCACCTTATGGTGGCTACCTTTGAAAAAAGAGACGTAATTATGACGAACATAATGATGATAACAAAGATGATGCCCATACCTGTGATAACGTGACTCAAAAACTAAATGAAAAGGGTCACGAGAATCAAGACCACGAGATGAGAAAACATGTTTCTCATCTGTGAATCATATTTAAATACACGAAGGGTACATTTAGGCTATGGCTGCTTTAATTTAAAGAGAATACATTGATTATCTCAGGAGATATGAAGGTCAAGTCCTATGTGTCTTTTTTTAAATTTTGCACCAGGAATATCGCGCCGTTACGTGAGTGTCATGCCCCAAGTTTCAAGCTATTTCTTATAATTTAAACTCTTCTTATAGTAAACCTCACTAAGCTAAGCCTTTGCTTTCTTTAGAATGCAATGTAGTCTTTCTTGGACAATAAGCGAGGGCTAAGCCCAATCCGACGCTGGGGAAATTTATGACGTCACTGAGAACTTCTGCGGGAACGTCAGAACGGCGGCGCAAACCATCTCTCTATTTTTATCCACTAACATTACCAAGCCGGCTATCACGATAACAACGGCCATTAGGCTGCCCCGAAAAACATGCTTTACTAATAGAGCCTACCCTAATTTTCATCTCATGTCTCTGCTTTAACAGTCATCGCTATAAAAGTGGCTGCAGCTTCTCAGCAGTCACTGCGTATACTGACATGAGTGACGTTTTGATGTCTTTTGCTCCGCGTATGGCTGCCAATGTGTCTGGCTTAATACTGGCGCAGACTGAGGCTGCTCCGTCAATGTAGGAAGGGATGTGATGCATAGATATGTTCTATAACCTACTTTAGACCGCAACAGTTGCATGACACTTCGTAAACCGTTTCCATCGGAAGAGATTATGCTTGCCACAGGCAACATAAAATTGTTGCAACGCAACTTCGAACGAAAACATGTTTCTCATCTGTGAGTCATATTTAAATACACGAAGGGAACTTTTAGGCTATAAACTAATAATAATAAGTACGCCGAACTCTTTTTTTTTTCTCTTCCACAAGGCCCCTTAAGCTTAAGAATGCTAAATCCCGGTATCGTTGGCCCCAGCTTGTTTCGTGCCAAATATAAAACGACGTGAAACGAGAAGCGCCGGCTCTAAACATAATCCTGCCTTCTCGTTGGCATTTACGTATGCAAATACAGACTCTCGAAGACCAAAGGAAAATCCTTGATTCGGGGAAACATTCTCCCTCGTTTGTCATGAAAAATAGGCGACATTCTTGACGTTCCTCGGAAGGCAGTTTAAGGTCATTGTCGGCGCAGTTCTCCATAGACGCTTTTCTTTTTAATTTAATTTTCAAGTCACATCACTTAGGGCCGTGAGGGATGCAGCGAAATTCCTGCGAGCCTATCATGGTGGAGCAAAGACAAAACAATGAATAAACGACACGTGCCAAGGGATATTGTTCTCAGAATGATTCCGTCTTAATACGTGCCTTGCTTTAACACCGTTGCCTCTATGGCAACAACGGTGGCTGTAGGCTTTAGTGTCAAGCTGTAATTCGCAGATACGCGCGGCCTTAAGGTAAGCTACGGAATAATGCAATTGCCCGAAAACAGGTCGTTATCGAGCGAAAGTTTTAAAGTTCAGGATTCAAGACCGGCTTCTTTGCGGACGTCGGAAGAACTTGTGAACGAGAAATCAGCAAAGGCGTGCACGGCTTGGAACTTCCATCCAAGTACGCTCTACTCTGCTTTCGTTTTCGACTTTTGTGCATGCGTGCGTATGTTTTTGTTGGAAAACGCTTATAACTCGTGAAAGTCTGTTTATACGAAGGCTTGTCCCCTCATAAATAGTACTCGCCATAAATAGGCTGGAAATTATACTGGTTCGAGCATCTTCCCATTTGACAACGTAACTGCAGGGGCCAACAACACTGCCACTGAAGGACACAAGGACTCAAGGCACCGGTTTCCAGACGTGCACCGCCATACTTGGCAAAAATGCACTGTTGTTCCACTTATTTTCACAGAAAACTGTTTTCTGCATCGAAGCACGAAAGTAACTTGCACTCCAATGCATTTAATCGGAATCCTTGAAAATTAATATATTGGAACCGGTGTAGTCCTGAGAATTCGCTCCAATTTGGATACTCCTTGCCTCATAACGACATCTTGTGTATGAAAATGTGTGCCGTAAATGAATTCACAATGAAAATTAGTTCCCCTCATTATGATAATTATTCACTTAAGCACTTTGTTTTCTCGTAGAAGTAATGACAGCCTCATCGAGTTATTTAGGTCAAGAGTTCAAACTGTGCTACTGCCACAAGCAATTCTTAAAAATTTGGTGCAGCTAAAAAACACGTTGTAGTAAGAAAAGTCTCTGCAAGGTCATCTGTAACATGGTTCGATGGAGAGGCCGCATGAACCATTTTTTACACCATGCTACATCGACTTAAATTTGCTGTACAAGCTGCCTTGAACGGTAAAAGAATTGCTTCAGCGTTCGCGTCTTTGCGTAGCATACACTAATCAATTCCTCAGAAATTTCTTAGCGCAAGCACCTCTTCACTTAAACGTGCAGAAAGCGGACAATTTGGTAGCCCGCTTTTTCTCGGAAAGCAGGACCTTTGTGCCCAGAAAAGGCCACAGCGGCGTTACGCACATGGGGAGCTCGGCGCCCACCTGTTGTCGCTCCGGGCAATACTTGCACCACGGCTCGTTACATAGTCTGGTCGTGAAAGACTCTTGTATTAATTGGCGCAGACGCGCGCTGCAAGTGTTAGGGATGCGTCTATGTAGTAAGGCTGGTGCTGGATGAGTGTCTTAATTGCACCGCATAAAGAGCAATAGCGAAAAAAAACTGTTAAGACTGGAAAAGGAACTTTACACTACGGAAAAAGAAGGGAAAAAAAAGAATAAGCAAATTTTTTTAAGTTGTCAACAGGCAAATATGTTTTAATCGACTTATTCAACACAAGATGGGATCAGTGTTTCTGATAAGTGAAGCTATGCAGTGAAGTGTGCCTGACTTAAGTTCAATCTTTAACAGCGCCACTTGTAGACACGGACAGGCGAAAGAACACAGGACACACTAGACGAGCTGTGTACTTTCACCTGTCCTCTGCAGTCAGCTTTCGCAATCTTGAATAAACTAACAACAATTTAGGCGTTACATAAGATCAATGAGCTGATGACAAAGTTAACATGTCCAGAACCAGGTGAGTGGATCCCTCGCTCGCACCTACTTTCAATGTACAGGACAAGTGGCCATCCTTTTCTTCTTTTTGTCCGAAAAATTATATTTCAATAGATGTTTCAAAGGACTTATAATGCACAATCAAAACATCTCTTGTTTCACAATTTTGTTTCTTAATAACGCAACATTTCTGTTGTATTAAAATGCATACACTATGGAACCCGTGTCAATATTACTGATGCATCACTTCCTGCATAATTTGCGCACGAACCTACTTAGAAAGCTTTCATTACTTCAACGACGCGGTCAGAGACAGGCGACGCGACATGATAGATGATATGGCAGTGGTGCCTCATGTGGTCGCCCGAAGTCCAGGCTTCGTGTCAGAGGCATCGGGGCATTCACGCATAATTGGGGCTCGTAGGGGAGTCCTTGTTTCGTTCTAAAATTACGGGGTATGACGCACTCAATTGTTGCCGTTTCGGGAATGTGCACGTCAAGTGAATTCATGAGGGGCCACACCAAATTCCTTGTATGCGCCAGTGTGATCCCTTCCTGCAATTTCACCTGCACACGCATTGTATTGTGGTAGGAACACAGAACGTAAACCCCCGTCGTGTAGCAATAAACCTTAAGTTGGAGTTGAGCATTTTGTGCATGTTTCTTGTGGTGTTAGTCCACTTACACTGCGTTTAGAGCTTACTACTAGCGGGCCTTGCAACTAGCCCGTCAATATCGCATCAGGAAGTTTCCGAAATGTTACCGAGCACAGAGATATTTTATTATTTTCGATTGAGGCTGGTCAGTAAGTGAGACTTGAGAAAAATTAGAGCAACCCTGCAGCTGTCGTGTGTCACAACCTACACCTCCATTGTGGCCACGCTGCTTGACTTCGTCTCTTTTCCGGTGATTCCTACCAGGTTAAGTGAAAAGCTCTATTTTGACGCCCCATAAGATGGACACCTTGATTTGTCTCCAAAGTACTCTGAATCTCCGACGATCTCTGAATTTTCTACCCAAATCGAATGGGCGCTAAGTAAATATTTTCTGCGATGTGTAGGAAAGTGAGTGTAGTTGTCCGCTTAAGCTTCGCAAAATCCAAATAGAGCACTTGGTCCGGATATTGATGGCTGACGAACATTCACGCCACAAGAGATGTATGAATGTACTTCACTTTTATATTCGTTGCCAACAATTTGTTTCTAATGTCTTTTGTTGGTTTTTTTCATGCACAGCTGCTAATTTTTAGCCTGTATGAAAGCAGTGGCTGCTTACAAAGGAATGTCAGCAGTGCCTAGTTGCCAACATTGTGTCATGAAACATCTACATTGCCTTGTAGTTCGACGCAACATATATGGGCTTTTTCTTACACAATTGTTTGACTGGATTCTAATGAGCTCATGGTCACACATACAAGAAATATAGATTATAGCAGTAATGTCCGGCTGCTTGCACCTGTTGTTCTTTTTTAACTTCTTTAAATTTTGAGATATGGGCTCGCCAATACTAAAGGTGACAATGCTTGCATTCAAGGTGACGTTCAGGCTAATGACCCTTCTTTATGTTGTTTTGTGCCGGTACCGTTTCATTCTCTCAGCCATCACAATGAGCAGAGGAAGGCAAGAATAACATTTATCTTTCGGCAACGGCTTGCCAGAGCTAATGTGTGGCGGCGCATCAGGCATCGCAAGTAGCGCGCCTCTGTTTCCATGGTAACAAAAACCAATGTTTTCACAGTGGGTTGTTCTGATGCAACGTTTATTCTTGTGGGCGATAAGAATTGCCAAAGAAAAAAAAAACTGTAGCGAGACCATGTGACCATGCAGAAGACAGTCGTTTAAGCAAGGCGCTATACAACGCGTTGTTCCAGAGTGGTTGCATTAAGCTCTCTCTCTCTCTCTCTCTCTCTCTCTCTCTCTATATATATATATATATATATATATATATATATATATATATATATATATATATTGTCAAGAGGCGTTATAGTTCGATTGCTAAAACGCTCAGATAGCAGAGCACCGCAGCGAGAGGACACAGGGCTTCGGCGACACAGGCACAAGCCTTCCAAACACTCGTCGTCGTCGTCTTTTTCTAAGCAGTGCCTACTGCTCATTCTTCTTCAGTACAATATATATATATATATATATATTATACACGTGTTAGCATATTTTTAGTCCTCGCTTCAGTAGTAGAACAACAAGGTGATGAGTGATATGAAGGAACGTTTCATGTTCAACGGCCTCCATAAAAGAGGCAACGACGCAACATTCAAAGCTCAACACTTCTGCATTATCTACGATGTGGTTTTTGTCAGCACTAAGACTCGGAACTTCGGCCTACTGGGGAAGACATGTGCTTCAAATATTTCAAATATTTCGCCGCACAGATTATAAAGTAGACTCGCTCAGGTGATTCGAAAAAAAGATGTCCTTGCGGTTTAAAAAAAAAATCTCGCTCAGGCTTATGGAAGCGGGCGACAAAGAACAAGTTTTTCATCAACAGCTTAACTACCTTTCTGAAAAGCTGTTATGAACTTACTTTGTAGACTCATGCCACTTTCGTTCCGATATTAACTTCCCCGCTAATCGACATAATATATATATGTCTGAGTACCAACTAGAGGGAATTCAGTTCATCTTTATAGGTAGGAACCTTTTCGTATATGGACGCCTGTGTATGGGCTAGTTAAATAAATAAACTCTATCGGGATGTTTCCGGCGGGAATGCTCTCATAGAGTAAGATTACAAGTTTCTGTGATACGAGCAGTCAAGTGGCTATTCCTAATGGGAGGCAAATAATTGATGCACTATGGCTAAGTTAGCGTTATGCGCAATGAATAACCACCTAATATAGTTGCGATAGTCCGTAGGCATGTAGTGTTAATGTTTCCGTTAGTGGACGACTTGTTTTGTGCTCTCAGTCTTATGTATTACAAAATGCCATGTAATACATATTTCAAGAACAAAGCTCATCAATGAAAGAGGAAATGTGCAAGTCACTATTGACAGTTCGAGCACCGATTTCACGAGCTTCCTCCTGCACAAGAGTGACATGCCATTCGTCGGTAGCTCATGCTATTACGTCCAACATCACGATTGGATGCGGCTTCCTCTCGCAAGGAATATTCTTGCAAGAGCAAGGATGTTTTCTTGAATACATGTACATTTAAACTACAGTAACTCTTCACATACACACAAAAAATGTGTCTAGTAATGATGCAGCGGTAAATGTGAAAGAAATGCGTTGGCACTACGTCAATCTCTTTGATGTCCCGGATGCGTTATTTAAACCGCTTCCACCATATTCTAAGGTGTTACATATATGCCACGAGACCTACCTCTACCACAGGACTGGCTTCCCACACTTCACACACATACACTTGTTTCCACCTTGACACTTCTAATGCTAACGCATTAAAATGAAATTCACTTCTGCATCCCCGTCCTTTTTGAAGTCATCTCATATATTTTATGTGATGTAGAAAAGACGACTTAAGCTTGAAGATTCCCCACGGATCCCTGAAGCCTCCAGTTTTCTGCAGCCTTCTCTTTACGAGTGTGAAATATCTGGGCAAAGCGCAAGCTGACATTATTTTTTCCTTCCTTGAATGGGTGCAGCATCAGGCATCTAGGGAAGGAAGTTTGAACGGCTGCGAACTTAGGGAAGTCGGAGGGTTTTGTACATTTTTATGTTGCGTTTTCCAGTGACCTCGAAAAGAGGCCAACAAGGCTGTTTAGACTACATGAGAGCTCAAGTCGTTGCCGAAGTATTAGAGAAAAAAAAAACTACCACGAAGACGACAAGCAAACGAACTAACGAGTGTGCCATGTGTGGCATATTACACACTACGCATGCACTTACGTTACGGATGCAGAACGATGCCAACTGGAGCTGCTTCCTTCATTTTCTCTTCAATATAAATACCGGAACTTGTTCTCCTACGCGTTCTTGACTGAGAGGGACTCATATATTCAGCGGAAGGAAGAGATCCCATGTTTGCACCACCGTTCTGTTCTTTCTTTTTATCTCCTTCAGTAGTCTCCACTGCGGTCTTGCCCTTGTACCCCTAGTGAGAGCCAACGCTAACCTAATGAGTCAGCTTCGTGAGGAATAAAATAGGGAAAGAATACGGGGCAGGAGGAGAGGGAGGTCAACACTGAGAACCTACACAGTGCTGCGCTAAAAGCCTGTAGCGCAGAGGGAGCCTAGAAGGGGTGTCAACCCTCCAGCAGCCACTTTCGCAAAAGCTCCTTTGCTGCCTTAATCTCGTAACGGTCGTTAGAGCACGTGTTTGTGCTTTTGCCTAACTGCACTTTACTTCGCTCTTGGGGAGTCCCGTCTTAAATGCGCGTTTGGAACATTCGCCTGAAGTTACGTCGGAACGTAAGCCTCGGAAATCAGGCGCTGAAAATAAACGTTTTTATATACCTGCATGTGTATTCTGTACATCCTCGTACCTGTGCGCGCGTGTTTACCTTTGGGAACACTTGCAGGTGCGCGTTAATGATTGGAACTGTGTGTGTACATGTAAGCGCCTGACGTACGCCTGTTCTTTCTAGGTCGTCCTCTGAAAGGAAGAAAAAGAATTTAGTACTATCCTTTGTTTTTATTGGTCAACGAATTTATTGGGCGAATGAATGAATTAATTACATCCGCTGCCATTGCCGTGAGTGACGCTGCCTAACAATCTCAAAAGTCATTGGAATGCCGAAGCGCTGATATTAAAGGTTTCGGGAACGATATGGAAATTATCCTGTCAGATGACATGAGTGCTCACATACAGGATCTAAATGGCTGTCCCGACAACAATGGGAAGTCAATGCTAGATCTTTGTGAGCAACATAACCTTTTATCGTGAATACAGGCTTAAATGTGATGGGCAGACCACGTGGGAAGTGGGAAATTGGCAGTCGACCATTGATTACTGTCTGATGACAGAAGGAATTCATGATAAGTCATTGACGAGGAAGAGAATAGCAGCACATGGAGGGACCATAAACGCATCTCAAGAGAGCAAGGAGCGAAGAATGGCCAGTCCGAATTTGAAAACTGAACAAATAACGTATATAGTCACAAGGGTCTAGGGACAACTTGGCAAAAGACCAAGCAAAGAGTGGGAATATAGTGAGATTCTAAGTGTAATTACGATATAAATACGGAAAGAGAAACAACATTCTCGTTGGAAAGAAGAAAACAAACCCAAAAGCTGGTGGAACAGGGAGATACGAGAAGCGATCGCCGAACGACAGAAAGCATCACGAGAGTACAGGCAGGCAAGAAAAAAAAACGCAGTTGCCGCAGGATTAAGTAACCAGAAAATGGAAAACATACGGGAATAAAAAATTCTGGTTTAAATACTCAGTCCAGTAAAGATAAAAGGTGGAAGTGAACGGTGGTTGTCAGAAATACGTGAGAAAAAAGAGGCCGCATGTAGAATATTTTGTAACCACATAAACTTAAAACGCAGGAAGTCTGGAACAATACAGCGATATACCGTAGACGAAGATGGAAACAAACTGGAAGGAGACGCAGCATTGAATTACATCCCGAAAATAACATCCGAATTTTCCCAAGGCAATGACAACGTTGTATTTGAGGAAGAAAAAGTATGAAAGACAACGAGAGAGAAAAGGAGCTGGTGCTTACAAATTTCAACTGGAAGAAAGCTAAAGAGAAAATTCCTAAGCGCACAGCCACAGGGCTAGACGAGGTTCCCACTATGCTGATTAATGAACTAGGACCAAAAAGTAAGGAAGCTCTGTTGAAAGCAGCATAATAACCCTTGAAAGATAGACAAATACCCGACAGTTGGCGACAAAGTAGAACGAATTAGTAATGAGTAGAGATTAGTAAGATGTGATTGGAAGATTGGCGGAAGAAAAGTAGGCGAACGACAAAGAACGGAGGCGTACAAAAACAAAGTTCGCGATAGTGGTTCAAACATTTTGGCGATGGGCGTGAGGTTTTTCCTTCCTTTTCTTTTTTAAAACAGGCAGGACATTAGTGAATATAATAACACGGACGCTCATAGCATCCATCCAACAATCCAGGGCGAGATCCAGTGCACTGCACAAATACCCAAGAATGTAGGCGATGCGACAGCCGCCGACGCAGCTCAACTAATAGGGCATCATATGCGTATTGCCCAGATGTGGGTTCGACGCCCACAGTTGTGTATTCGGCCACATTCATATCGCTTTTTTTTTTTGCTATTTCTACGTTTCAAGAAAAACCCCAATAATTTCCCCTATGATTTCCTTGGAACCACTGTTTGCTGGTTTCATGTGCGTGTGACAAAAAAAAAAATTGGCCCCTCAGGCATCCTTTTCTTTAATTTATTGAATGAATGGAATAATTCATTAATTCAATTATTATTATACATACACTTCTTATTCATTTAGGCATTTACAAAGATCTTAGATTCCCCCACTTCCTCACTTGATCATTTTAACTACAACAAATCAGGCATAGCCACGTACTGAGGTAACTACTGGGTATGACGAATCGCCCGCGATTCTTCACCTCGCGGACGTCCTTGACAATTTCTCTCTGTCGATGCACTGCCTCGGGCAGCACGGTAGCCCTCCTCGATCGATAACAGCTGGCGTTGCGTTTCGGTGTTGTTGTTTTCATATTACCTGGCATATTTCGACGAAGGTGAAAGGCATACCATCAACCGCGTATTGATCCGAGTTAAAAAAAGAAATCAAAATACAGACATACTTCTTTTGTTGTCTTCTCGCGCTACTTTTTCTATTTGTCGTGACCTGGTTCTTTCATTTCCTCCATTTCTGTCTGTCCGGGCTGTTGTCCCAGGTGACCCCCATCCAAAGCGGCATATGGCTTGTTTGACAGGCAAGAGTACAAGAAAAAAGACAGAGACGTTGAAGAGATAATGCAGAAACACTGTTTTACTTCGTTGTCGTGGTACCCGACAAGTTGTGTCGACATTGTAGCCGTTTTTGGGAGCGATTTCAACAAATGTCGATATCTGCCACGCGCTGCGCTCCCTGTTTCCAAACTTGTAACACGACGTGTCCTTGCGTTCGCTTGTAAACAAGAAGCCTACCATTGATGGCATGGGTAACCCGTGTGTTTGCTTTATTGTTTTTTTTTTCGTAGTCGTATGTGTGTGAGCCTACGCCCCACGTGGGAGACGTAAATATCATCTTCGTTGAGAATTATCGCAACCGCTAATTACTACGGTGCGCCGCGCCTCCGTAAACACTGGAGGATTTTTTTTTTTTTGCATCATGACACTTAATGTTGGCACCTTAAAGTGGTACCGGCTACTCCTTATCAGAAATAATTATTACGTACTAAAACTACAAGTACACCGCATGAATGAAAAGGAATAAATGCCACAAGATTCAAAAGGTCACATAAGTCACATTCAATCTTGCCATCAGATCACATAAATGCGCAAGAGGCGTGCTACAAAAACAAGAGTTCACTCAAGGCCCAGTGAATCGTAATGCCATACGATGTAACATACGCGAAAGTTACGACCCCCCCCCCCCCCCCCCCAAGAAAAAAAAGAACACTAAGTGAGGCAGAGAAGTGAGAATAAAATCGTGCAAAATAACACAGTCAGTTCACATTACATGATGCAAACATTGATCGATATTTGACCAAATACCTCTTACATTAAGGAATTCTTGGTGCGTCACTAGCGCTTGCTTCTGATAACGTGCCTGTAGGCCACGGACTTCGACTCATTCTAAGCCTTAGGAACAATTTAGCGGCAGTAGCGCGCAAGGCCTGCTTTTGTGCTGTGCTGTTGTGTGTGTACGACTTTGCGCGCGCTAGATGGAGCCTCCATCCTCAGCTAACCCTCGCACGCTTTCACTAATCGCACATACAACTTACGGCGTGTACTTTATAGGAACGTCACGGCGACGCCGACACTGACGGAAAGAATGCGCCTGAAGTGTCCATATAATTGCTATGGCAATAGAAAGAACAAGTAACATAGGGAGAAAAATACAAGGAGAAGCAAGGAAAGAAAAAAAAAAAAATACGGCGAAGCATCCTTGTATTTTGCGAGATCGGACAGACCACCTTTCCTTCCGCCTTTGTTCTTGTATTTTGCGCAGTACATTACTTGTTCGGTATGAACCAAGTGTACACATTTGAGTACTTCAGCAATTAAATAAGCTTCAAGTGCGCAGACCACAAAGTTGTCTAACTAATCATTTGCAGTTTTTTGCTCCTGGGCAGCGGGAAATGAATCTATGGCGAAAATAGACGTTACCACGTCAGGAAGCGGGCATGACCAACTAATTTAATTTCCTCGCTGTTGCACGCGCTTCCTGCGCTCGCTCTGTCGTGACGCCCTGTCGTGCCGTGGTTGTCATGCCTTGGTTGTCGACTTGATCAGCCCCATTATTGGTGACGCGATAAATTATAGTGTATGCAGCGTACTGCCTGTCACACTTCTGACTCAATACATCATATACTTTGCGCGAGCCCTCAGTATGCGGCCGAATGCAGGACACTTTAATTTACTGTTGACCGCTTGGACTACTACTCTTTTTTCGGAAAAGAAGACTTTGGGTGCGTAGAGATGGGTTGACCTTGCCCAACGCGCCTTGGAATCGATCCCGAACATTCTATGTGAGACTAGCTTAGACTCTTGTCCCTAGAACACTTACCAGATGTGGCGCTTTAGAAAACCGTCTTGTCTGAACAAAATATACATTGTCTAACGTTCGCTATTGCGTTCTTTTCCTTTCTTTGTTTCCTTAAGAGGGAAAAATTTAATTTTTTTTTCTTACTGCATATTTGTCGAACTGTGCAATGCGGTATGTATCGCGTGACACATTTGTTGATTTCATTTATGTGAAATGTGCTTTCGCAATTAGCGTTGTTAGTTCGTTTTTCTTTGTTTAAATTGTGTCATTACATATGTGCATTTCATATGTGGTATATATGCCTTCTGCCTCACTTGTATTTATTTTATATATGTTAAAAATGTTTGTCAGTAAACTTATTGGGACTGCGAAGACTCCACTGAATATGCAATACGTCACCTTATAACTTTCTATTGTGCATTAAAGAGGACCCAAATCTGCACAGCAATTTATCAGTTAGCTTATTGTGATTTAATAAATGAATGTCGTCAACGACATGTTTACCGCCGGCTGGCCTACTCGGCTGCAAGCAATCTGTTTTCAGTATTGTACTCGCGTAAAAAGGTTCATCTTTTTTCAATGCTCGGTCTACGATAATGGGAGCACCCTGTATATATGCTGCTCATTCTTTAGGTCAAGCGATTAAGCCACGTAATTAGACGATGCTGATCTCTTCTGACGTCATGTTTCTTTTAGTGAGTGCCAGAATTAAGTCGCGCAGGACCAAGAGACATCAGTTGCCAGCATTTCTAACTCTAGTGGAACCAGTCAATGAATCAGCACTTTTTTCGGGCTTGTGAACGTGCGATCAAATCAATAATGCACGTATACCGCACCATGCACCTTACGCGCGTTAAACGCCAGAGGAAACCCGATCTTCACATCAGCATTCCCAGAAAAGTCGAATGGACGAAAGCTTTCTGCTGTAAAAGCGAAATGACGCTCGAGTAGAATTTCCTTACGCAACACTGGGTTCAAGGTCCAAAAGACATGCGGTGACATCCCGCGGCACAGCCTACTACACTGTCTTCGGGAAGAGATTTTCTTACAGCGTAACTCCAAGATTCCTGAACACGTTCCATCACACGTCGCTAGTCGAGGGAAATACTAAAAAAGTAGCTGGCATCGCAAGGAGCGTGAACTTGGCATCTGTCAGCGTTCCCACGCCGCTTGATGTCACAAGCGCCAGAGGCTCGAATATTTTCGACCCATTTCACTGTCGGCTGCTGTCACAGAACTCGAAGCGCTGAGCGTTCTTCCAAACTTCACCGTGCGTGCCGGGAATATATTGCCAGTCTTTCTAGATAACTGCCATTTTCTCCCCCTTTCTAGGAAAGACCGGCATACTGGCCCATTTATTTTTACGGTGTCCCAAAGCAGCGAGCATACGCATATACTCTTTGCATTGCGGGAAAGTCCACGCTCGAGGGTAGCTGACCTTCTTCGTCTTACATTGTGGCCTATACAGCATTATAGCACGCCAAGCACGCTCCTTTAGAGAACTAACCCAATCAATCAATCAATCAATCAATCAATCAATCAATCAATCAATCAATCAATCAATCAATCAATCGATCAATCAATCAATCAATCAATCAATCAATCAATCAATCAATCAATCAATCAATCAATCAATCAATCAATCAATCAATCAATCAATCAATCAATCAATCAATCAATCAATCAATCAATCAATCAATCAATCAATCAATCAATCAATCAATCAATCAATCAAATACTTCTGTCTATAATACTTAACAGACGGAAGAGCGGCGGATAAGAGCACCCTTTGGTATGATTTTATCTGTCATTCAAATATGATCATTCGCACACAAATCATTTTGCTTTTTACAGTGACTGTTTTTCACTCAATTGTCATGAGTAGCAATTTGTCACTCGGCGCAAGACGCCGCGATTTTAAAATTCTAGAACGTTGCCGCAGGTTTTGTAGCAATACAGTCTTATCTCTAATCATATTGAGAGCGCCACGCACATACTGTTGTACATGCCAGAAGATAAAATTCCATGGTTTTACTCTCCAATATCAGGATCTCATTAAGAGGCACGCCGTAGTTGTGGACTCCGGATTAAGTCTGACTATCTGGGGTCCTTCAATGGGCACCTACATCTAAGTGCATGGGGCATTTTCGCCTTTCGTTCCGAGCGAAATGGGGCCACCCACCATGGCTGCTTAGTGACTATGGTGTTGGGCTGCCAAGCGCGAGGTCGCGCGATCGTATCTCGTTCAGTGCGGCCGCATTTTGATGGCGACGAAAACACCCTTGTACATAAATTTAGGAGCAACGTTGAAGAACCACTGGTGGCCCAAATTATTCCGGAGTCCCTCACTACGGCGTACCTCATAATCAAATCATAGTTGTAGCGAGTAAAACCATATAGTTTGATTGTTTTAGTGGGTCTTTCGTGGCCGGGATTGAGCCGGCAGCATTGCACTCAGGGTCATCATCATCACCAGCCTATTTTATATCCTCTTCAGGACGAAAACCTCTCCCTGCGAGCTGCAATTACCCTTTTCCTGGGCCAATCGATTCCAACTAGCGCCCGCGATTTTCCTAATTTCATCGCCCCGCTTAGTCTTCTGCCGTCCTCCCCTGCGCTTCTTTTCTCTTGGCACCCATTTTGTAACCTTAATCATCCAGTGGTTATCTAACCTGCGCACAACATGACCTGCCCAGCTCCATTTTTTTTCTCCTAATGTGAATTAGAATATCGCCTATAGCTGTTTGCTCTCTGATCCAAACCGCTCTCTTTCTGTCTCTTAACGTTATGTCTAACATTCTTCGTTCCATCACTCTTCGCGTTGTCCTTAACTTGTTCGCGAACTTCTTTGTCAGTCTCCAAGTTTCTGCCCCATATGTCAGCACCTGCAAAACGCACTGATTGTACACCTTCCTTTTCAAAGATAATGGTAAGCTTCCAGTGAGGCGCTGACAATGTCTGCCGCATGCACTCCAAGCCATCCTTATTCTTCTGTGGATTTCATTCTCATGGTAAGGGTGCCCTGTGATTAATTGACCTAGGTAAACGTATTCCTTCACGGCGGGTCGATTTCTTTTATTTCTTGCCTGCATTTGAGCCTAATCTTGGGCCCGTTAAACTGTGTTATCTTTTATTGTTAGGCCGTGATCAACAATTTATGTAAATAAATAAGTTAAGCGACCCGCGTGGAGCGCCAGTGTGCGACCACTTGTACGAAAAAGCCGGAACGCAATGCTTAGATTTTCCTGCCAGGAGCTGTCAAACGCTCCTCTTGGATGAAACTACAAAGCGCACTTCATTAACGATTCTTTCAATCTCAAAGTTCTGACGAAGCTTTGACACATATTTTAAGCTTAAAATGTGGAGTGCGATTACCAACGTTCAACTTTTCATTGGCCCAGAGAGTTAAGAGCAGCAGAACAAAAACATCGAAGGCTCAAAAGTGGCTCGAAGTCAATGCTCAAGGTCATGTTTCAACGGTTTGAATGACAAAATTAGCCAAACTTAATGGTCAGTTTACGAGTTGTTTTCGAAAAATGTTTCACGTCGCTATCACAGTTTTCTCTCGGAGGTAAAACTAAAGATTTGTTCGGTAAAGTGAATCCAAAGCGACTTCATAGACACCCCTGCCCCCGAAAGAAATTCATTACTAAACGTAGCTCGGTGGTGAATAGAAATTCCATCCAAAAAAAGAAGGATGAAGCTCCGCACGAAATGTAACAATGACACTTTTTTTTAAACTCCCAGAAGAGGAAGTTAGGTTAGGTTAATCCTCGTGAAATTTCTGTCCGAAACTAGAGGAAGCGCTAATACACTTTCGAAACTTCGAGAGATTCTCGCTTGGAAAATGCAATAAAGTGAAAAAAATCGCCAACATTAAAAGTAAGATAAGAAAAGTCGTCGCATCAATGGGCGCAGTGAAGTGTGAAAAGACGAAACGATAAACCGCGCTCAAACTCGCGAAATAACAGAATGCTGAAAAAAAGCACTTATGTACGTGTAACGGGAGTTAACGCGAAAATATTCTAAAGTTTCTAAGGAAAGGGCAATAATAAAAAACTTGGCGCATGACAGGCTCAATTCTTTACGCCTGGTGTACGTAAGTATTGATTGTCATTTCACTTAGTTGGGTGAAATTGGAAATGTTGACCACAATATTCGCGCCGGCCTCTCCCCAAAGATTATGATTTTTTGAATGAGTAAAAGATGATTGCGTCAGGTAAAATTACAGCAGTCAAGGATTCAATTTATACTTGAACACGTGCCTGAAGAGTAATTTGATTATAGAAAAAAGTAAGGACAGCAACAGGACTGTAACTGTGAACGTTCTCCGAATGTAAACAATAAAGCACTAAAAGTGTAATTGCAAGAGCCAGTAACGAATGCGAAAAAGAAAATGATGATAAGTTTAAGAGTATCAACGAACGCAGCATTCACGTATTGCGTCATCAATTTCTTTTAATGCGAGTCTACTGAAAAGCTAAAAGCTGCTTTAAACATGCACCCAGGAAACGTTGCACCCAAATAAAATGGTTAGTGATAATGCAAGGCTCGGAAATCACACTGCCTTTATTCAGTTATAAAATGCGTGGCGTCCGACGTACAAAAAGAAAGAAGTGAGAGGCAGAAAATTTCCGCGTGTGCAAATGTAGCTAACGACATTTGTGACAAACAGAAAACATTTTTTGTTCTGGTTTTCTTTCTTTATTTAGCATTCTTCAGGACTCCTCGTTATTTGAATACGCACTTAGTATTTTTCTGTTTTTTATTATTTCCATTCTTCACCACCCAGCCAATGCAAGCTTTCTCCTTAGAATGGCACTCACACAAATTGAATAAAATATATTTGTATCCATTCGTATTCCTACGCCTACAAGGTACAGGCTCGCACTAGCTGTAATTGGATAGCCGGTAAGCCAGAAAGATGGCTGGGTGTATAAGAAGCTTTGACAGAAAGAACGGCTTTTGCAATCATGACTCGCGTTTCGTTTTTCGAAAAATTTCTCCCCACTTTGTAAACTTTTGCCGCGCGCTATCGGATACAAGAGTTCTGCTTGGGCGACGCCGGTGTGGCCCTGTAAGAGAAAGGAAACACTAAACTTTAGGTGTGGAATGCAGTTTCAACTGTAATCCATCGATGCTGTGCTCTGCTCCCTTTCTAGTTTGCTTGAAAAATGGAATTCAGTGCCATTCTATTGAAGGGATCTCTTTCTGTCCTTTTTCTTTTTCTTTTTGCTCTTAGATTGCAGCTTAGGTCTGCGTTTGATTGCGTTAGTTTGAAGTCGTGTATGATATGGTATGTACAAAATGCTGTGCTGCAGAGAGAGAGAGAGAGAGAGAGAGAGAGAGAGAGAGAGAGAGAAGTCATAAGGGAAAGGCAGCAATGTTAACCAGGCTCATCCCGGCAGGCTACCCTGCACTGGGGAAGGGGGAAAGGGGATTGAAAGAGGAGAAATAAGAAAGAAGGTCACAATATCCGTTTTTACGCACACAAGCATCAGTCAAGGTTACACTTAAGGAACGGGTGTGAAAGTCAGGCCTGCTTTCGAGCCCACAAAATATACGAAGTACTCAGAAAGCCGAGGTTGCAGTGAGTCTGTCGACCAATAGTTTCCTCCTGTTGCCTCATATTGAAAACTGTTGTGCTATTTCATATAATCACCGTAGAACACGTATGATGGGCTTTCCACATTTCCGGCTGTCGGACAGTTGGACACAAATGTTTACGGGACACGGCTTTCTCAACAAGTATGCGTTCCTGTTCTGCTGATGCATGACGCTTTTAATTTATTGGATCAATGCGTAGGTTGCAAAAAAAAATAAAACAATGACAACAGAACGAAATCTTGACGCCGGTGATATGACGCCGAGGATAGCTTTTCCACAATCTCCGCGATATGATATGATATGATATGATGATGATGATGTGGTGGTGTTGATGAAGATGATGATGAAATCCGAAACAATCTTGGCAGAGCTGCAGGGCTGGTGACTGACTCTTTCGAGCAGCTTTTAGACAACACGTAAGCAGACAACGCTTGCATCTGATGGTTTCTTTATTGATATGATATAAAGAGATGCTGGTGCACAATTTAAGGCGCCGGCTACTCGTTATCCCTTGAATGGTTCGATCACACAACATACAGGGTTCAAGATTACATCTAAAACAACCTTTTCACACCAGCAGCAGGACTTATCACGCAATTTTCTCACAGGAAGACTATGACGCAAGAAACACATGGTGCATACAATATAGAAGGTAAATGTCTCCACAGTTATGTAGATATGTCTCAAAAATACAAAGGATACTGTCGCCTAATAACACAGTCTCTAGTCAGCGGGTGGTACATATATCGTGTAAATGCATTATCATATAGTCAAACAGCACAGTCCACATAACATAATTCACAAACACATGCATATGTACAGCGACATTGAAATGAAATGAACAATTAAAGCGTTAATAACATCCAACAATGCCGCTGTCTTTAAACTTTCAGTTTCTTTAAACTGAAAGGTCTGCGGTCTAATTTAATTAGGGTTTATTTAAGCCGGCATCTTGGTGTGTCGTGATGTGGGAAATCTAGAAGGAGGCGATAAACATCATCCACAATCACATTCGGGGGTTTCCGCACAGCCAATTCAGTGTAAGAAGTGCTTTGTGTAAGCAGTGCCTTGCCTTAATCGATGAACAAGGGTTTCCATAGATCTTTCCAATGACAATGAAAAGTTGAATTCAATAAGCAGATCAATATGGTATAAGTCCGAACGCTTAGAATTCTGGTCAAACCAAGTGTTTCTACACATTTTGAAAGGTGTTGTCCTTGTAATGGAGCGTAATTCATTCTTTGATATTGGGAGCGGAACCGCATCATCTTTGAGGTGTGCTTGTCGTGCTGCTTCATCCGTTGGTGTGTTGCCAGGAATGTTACAATGCCCTGGTATCCACTGGAATACTATTGCATGTTTCGTTTTGCTTGCCTTTGTGAGGTGTTTAACTGTTCCAGATATTATACTATCACTGAATGTTTCCCTTTTGCGCTGCAGAGGGATGTTAGCGCCACCTGTGAATTGCTGAAAATTACCCATTTTTGCGCATCTCTTACTGACAATATAAATTTTATCGCACATAGGATTGCGAACAGTTCAGCCGTTGTGGACGAAGTCGCACGAGATAACTTACACGATTCTTGTTTGTTGACGTGCGATATAATGAATGCTGAAGTTGAAGAGGTTGCTTTACAGGAGCCATCTGTACAGACGTCTCTGTATCCTGAATACCGCATATATATCTGGTAAAGTGCTAGTTGTTGAGCAGCTTGAATGAACATGTCTCTTTTTCTGAATATCCCGCCTACGGACAATTTGATTTTTGGAAGTTCCATGGAGGATATTCGAAGTCTGAGTTCCAAAATTCATTTCTTGGCAATATGTGAAGATTTTCTCGAATTTCTGTATGAAGATAACTTCTATTTTGTTTCATTATGTCTAGAGCGAATGGGTGGCTTTTATGCTGTGTTTGAAGACGGAAATAATGTCACCACGTTTCTGTAGTTCGCATAACTGGAAATGGGGATTGCATAGCCTCATCTATTACAAGAGAGCTAGAAGTCACTCGTGGAACTCCTAGACATACGCATAGTCCTCTAGCTAAAAGTCTTTGAAGTCGCTCTTCTGACGTATGGAAAAGTCCGTGTAAGATGGGCACGGAATACGCAATTCTTTGTCGTATTAATGCATTCTAAACAGTCAGCATGTGCGATACTGATCCACCCCATGATGTGGCTGCAAGTCTGCGAAGTACAGTCACTATGGCATTCACCTTGTTTTCGAGTTTCTTTTTTTTTTTGTGTGTGTGGGGTGCCCAGGATAGCTGGCTATCAAGTATCATGCCAAGAAATTGATGCTGCGTGACAGTCATTAGAGGGTGTCCTTCCAGATTAAGAATGGAATGTCTCTGCATGTGATAGAACCATTGCTCTCTCTCTCAAAAATTGGTTAATGACATTTATGTCATCTTGCAATGCCATCTGAAGTAGTTGAGCATTAGACCCAGATATCCAAATACACACGTCGTCTGCATACAGTGAATACTTTAACTGTGATGGCAGTCTTCTTGTTAAATCAATTATGACGCAGTTAAAAAGAAAGGGGCTGAGTACGCTTCCCTGTGGTGCTCCCTGTTTGACAACATGTTCAGCACTCTTTCTTCCACCCGTCTGAACAAATATTTTGCGACCTGATAAAAATTCAGAAATTCATCGCAAGGACCTGCCAGACAGTCCAAGTTTCAACATACTTAGCAGAACATGAACGTGACTAACCGCGTCGAATGCCCTCTTGATGTCCAGGAATACTGCTATCCTCATGTTTCCACGTCCACGCTCGTATTCCACACAGGTTACTATATCTAATATTGCATCCACTGTGCATCTATGTTTTCTAAAACCTACTAAGTAGTTGGTCAACACATCCGTTTCAGTACACCACCATTGAAGTCGTGCGTCAATCATTTTCTCCATTACTTTGCATAAATAACCTGTCAAACTAACTGGGCGGAAGGATTCAAGGCACAAGGGCGTCTTACCCGATATTAAAATTGGTATGATTCGAGCGACTTTCCAAGAGTCAGGTACAGCTTCTCCTATCCATAAATTATTATAGATGTCTAAGAGCGCATTTGTACCTGTCGATCCGAGGTTTCTTAGAATATTGTACGTAATGCCGTCCGGCCCAGCAGCGGACTTTTGGCGACATGATGCAATTGCACATTGAAGCCCGCTTAATGTGAAAGTATGATCTAATTGAAGATGTTGGGCCCAGTAGCAAGCAGTAATTTTCTGCTTAGCTAACACTATTGAAATATCAAATTCTGCACATTGCGATGAAAAAGCAGGTCTGGAAATAAGCTCACAAAATTCATCTCCGACTATTATCCCACACGTGTCCCGAGCTACAGCGAGAGCACGAAATGGGAAGCTCTGTGTTACAGGTCTGCTTAAAGAACGAATTGCTAGAAGCATTCATGGGACATACGTGTGTGGAGATAGACTGCCGCAGAAATCGCGCCAGCGCCGTTTGCCTAAATTTGCCATGCGTCTGCGCATTCTATTGTGTATTTTCTGAGCGTTTCTGTATGCTTATGAACTTCCGCTCCGTCGGTACGCTCTTTCGGATCAGCGTCTGATGGCTTTTAGGTGTTCATACTCTCCGTCAACTGCAGCATAATCATTTCGAATTGAGACCTTCTTTGTGCATGTGTTCATATTATCCTGCAAGAATTCTGTAAGTCTTTTTACTGTTGCATGTTGATTAATCTGATCCGTTAGGAGGTACTGAAAAGCTTGCCACTTGGTTAGTCTGCTGTAACGCCTGACATCATAGTGCATGCTAAGGTGATTTACAAGGATGGGAAAATGATCACTTCCGCTCGTTTCCATATCTGTTGTCCATCCCACACTGTTCACTAGATCATGTGAACACAGGGTAACATCTATGCAGCTTGAATAATTATATCCACGAAGAAATATTGGCGACCCATCGTTTAAAACAGTCAAGTTGCATTTATCTATGGCGCACTGAATAACGTTACCATGTGCATCATAATTATCACTGCCCCAGATGATGTTATTTGCATTGAAGTCGCTACGTATAAATACATTAGAATGTCGAGAAGAAAGGGGTTACCCGAGGGGCCTGATTTTTATTAGTCATATCATAAGAAGCCAACAAACACTGACACCAAGGACAACATAGGGGAAATTACTTGTGTTTAATAAATGAAATTAATGGAAATGAAAGTGGATGAAAAAAAACTTGCGCAGGTGGGAACCGAACCCACAACCTTCGCATTTCGCCTGCGACGCTCTACCAATTGAGCTACCGCCGCGCTGTTTTCCCATCCACTTTCTTGGGTATTTATGTGTCCTAGTAGAACCCTGTGGAGTGTTAGCCAGTGCCACCACCCACAGACCTTGGCAGCGGACGTGGAACGTCCTTTCTGCCGCAGGCGTCACGAGAACGTGATCTTTTTGGGTGAAGGCAACTGGTCAATAAACCCACATATGCTACCTGAAGGCATCAATGTAGCCGGATTATTAAGCACAAGTAATTTCCCCTATGTTGTCCTTGGTGTCAGTGTTTGTTGGCTTCTTATGATGCATTAGAATGAATTATTTTGAAGATATTCACTAGCGTTTCTACAGAAATCTGGTTTGAAGGTTGTAGATATAGATTAATCACTGTTATGCAGAGCTTGCCAAAGGATACTTTACATGCGATGAATTCCGGGAAGTCTGAATCACTGGACTGAATTTGATAAGATGGTAGGTCTTTTCTGACGCACAGAAGCAGTCTGCTAACAGCACCTTGACGCCTTGTACATCACATAATTCGAGAGGAGAAAGTCGTCATTGATCCCCCCTCTTGAATGCAAAGCATTGGAAGTTGTATTGCACAAGCAGTTTACGAAAGTCAGCTCACTTCCTTCGAAGACTGTTGGCATTCCCCTGAAATATGGATACATTCTTGTAGCGGTTATTCATGTACTGCCTGCCGCAGTCTCGGCCTGGATTGTTGACACAATAGTGCTTCCAGAGCCAACAAGGCTTTTACTTCTGGTAGGTTGTTTGCTTCCGGCAGAGCAGATAGGATTGCCTTAAAAGCTGCGAATAGCATTGGCAAAATCAGTTGTGTCACTGATGTGGTGGTACGTTCGCTATTAGCTGGCGTTACTTCTGCAGTAAGTGCGTAACGTCACTGAGAAAAACGTGTGCGAATATTGGAGCTTTCTTGTGTATTACTTTCTGCCTGTTGTCGTCTGGGTTTCCGTAGCATTGATGCATAAGACTGGGCGCTTGACTGTGATCCTCTTGGTTGGTCTCTTGATTGCACTGTTGGTTGTTCTCTTCAGGAGGTTCAGGAGGAGCTTGTTGGTTCTCTTGGCTGTGGTGGTTCCAGTGCCCGCTGAGGTGGGTGATCTTGCACTGGATGAAGAACCTCAAGGTTTGGGGCGGGTTCATTGCGTCGCGGTTGTCTTTCATGGATAAGCTCGTGTCGACGCATTTGTGCCGCTGCCTTTTTCTGAGGGCAGCCTGAGAAGGAGGCGGCATAGTTCGCCGAACAGTTCGCACATTTAGGTTGACGAAGTGAATTGCACTCCTTGTGGTCATGATCTTCTGAGCAGATTTTCCATCGACGTGTACCGCGGCAGGTTTTCGCCATGTGCCCAAATCTCTGGCAATTAGAGCAGCGAAGTGCTGGTCCTAGGTATTCCTCGACAGGGTGACTGGTGAAAACCCTAAGTAAATCCTCACTGGAATCAGGCGATCGTCTCTGAAAGCCAGAATTACCGTGTGATGTGGATGTGACTTTACTGCTCCCTCTTCTTGGCGGGAATACCTTATCATTCTGCGTGTCGATATAGCTCCTGCCTCTTTCAAGAAGTCTAGGAGTGGTTCGTCTGTGTACTGCAGAGGCACATGTCTTACTTTCCCAACGTTTCGTGTGTATGACTCTGGGATGAAGGGCTTGACTTCCAGGCCGCCTACACTTGAGAGCATCAAAAGGCGTTTTGCGGATGATAAGTAAGCAACACTGACACTGAAACTTCCATCTCTGGTCGTCCTGAAATACGGTACTTTTTCTTTGGCAGCGCAAACTATTTTGACAGACACTCGGTTCGGATTTACTTGCCAAAAGTTAGTACGTTTACTTATTGGGCGAAAGACAACCGGAATGCCTTCGGCTCGCTTTTTCTTATACGTGACCAAAATAAATGGTGCATCTTCACCCATCTCTTCTTCGTCCCTTAGCTCATAATTCGATGTTGTATCACCATACTTGCTGTCTTCTAGATGAGGTTTCTTGCTCTCGGCTTCACCGTCAGCCATTATTCTTGAATTCACCGAAGTTGATTCCGAGTTGTGGAGAACCAAACGTGCCGGCTTTATGAAGCTTTGTGACGCTTGCAAGGCCCCAGGCTTTTCATTACGGCATGTAGCATTATTCATATGGGTTGCTACACTTGGACGAGCATACGGCTCGTGACGATGTTCTCGGCTTCCGACCACCGTAGTGGCAGAGTAATAGCCAGGTCCTCAAAAAAAAAAAAAGAGAGAGAGAAACGGCCTGGCTCGCTGAATCTTCACCCGACGTCTTGTTAATCAATCGTCGTGAATAGTAACCGTAAATGTGAAAAAAAAAACAGAAAAATCAGAGCACCACACAAAGACAGTGACCAAACAGATACACTTCTTCTTTCATTCAGCTTCCTGCATCTGATGCTTAGAGAATATTACATAAGTCCCACTATGACGCCTCCTAGATTTTTTTTAGATCGCTGCGGGGCAGTCGCAGGTCGGAGGTCAAGCCGATGATACGCGCGCTCTAAATTACGCGTGACTTCTGGCGAGCATTAATGAATGGCTTTCCCTTTTTGTTTCCGGGTTCCGTAATAAAAGAAAAGTCTACTTTTGCGAGCATTTCGTAATCCATCCACTCGTATTTTAAACATTATGACATACGGAAGCTCCTCTACATTCACGCTATCTGAAACGAGACTTCTTACATCGCCCGAAATTTCGTCCCAGTTGGCGTTTACATACAAGTCAAAGGACTTGAGGTGGTCCGAACAAACCGGAAGTTGGTTCTCATTGGTGCAAGTTTTAGCGGTATGAAACATCCAGCGTTTGAAGGCTCTCAACATGGTGCTTGCTACTAGGCTTCTGTCCGCTATTAGAGACTATCAATCTTGGCGCCGTCTTTCGCCTGCCCGCCAAACTTCCTTTCGGCTAAGCAACGAACACACGCTGAGCCCTTCACTTCGAGCTGCCACGTACAGCCTACGACAAGAAAGCGATACCACGCTGGGCTTCTTTGAAGGGAACGAAATCTCTTGCCGTCGTGCGTTTCTTCTAGTGTGGATCCGAAAGGCCAACTCCCCCGCGTTTCGAGGTTCCTAAATGAGTCATTAGTGCAAGGGCTCGTCACTCGCCTGCCAACAGCGCCGTTCCGGCATTCTCGTACATGGTCAGAAAGCTCCACATCCGGCTTTCACTTGCCTTGCGTACCCGGATGGCTTCCTGAACTTTAATATTCCGCACTGGCTTTCTTTTGGTATTTCGCGTATATTTCAGCCAGCCGGGAAAGCTGATATCTCGTGCCTTGTTCCTGGCTTATTACGCCTTGGCAGTTCTCTGCACGCAGCAGTTGCGCCTCTTAGAAGGAGCTTCGCGTTTTCCTTTCCTTCAGAGCGCGACCTTTTCGCTCTGACTGACGTTCGCCTAAGCAGTGAAAGTTTTTCTCTTGAGGCAAGTTTTGTTAACTATGCGTCTGCGTTCGTCGACAAAAGAGACATTGCTGTTATTATCCCATGCGAAAGCAGGACTAGATTTTGTCAACCATACCCGAGCAGGCGCTTTGTTTATTTACTTGATAAAAAGGAGATGCGCAAACATACAGCGCCAGCTACTCCTTTTTTCATCCATATATAGTGTATTACACATGTACACGTGTTCTTCTACTTTCATACATAAATGTCGCACTTTCGTGCACGTAACGCCGCAGACATAAAATGTACTCAACTGTGGCATTCATTGCAGTGCACGCAAATAGAATTCCAGTGTATGACCTAGCTCTGAACCTAGCTCTGACTTGTAGACTTTCAAAGACGACCTTTGTTAGATACTTTGTTGCCTCTCCAGGAAAAGCGTGCCGCCATTCTGAATGAACCTAGCTCTGACTTGCAGACTTTCAAAGACGAGCTTTGTTAGATACTTTGTTGCCTCTCCAGGAAAAGCGTGCCGCCATTCTGAATGAACCTAGCTCTGACTTGTAGACTTTCAAAGACGAGCTTTGTTAGATACTTTGTTGCCTCTCCAGGAAAAGCGTGCCGTCCTTCTGTATGACTTTCTCTCTCTCTCTCTCTCTAACTCTTTCTCTTTTTATCAACTTGCCCATTGTTCGCTCTTGTGTCACGGAAGCGACGCGCATCGAGGGCCTCCATCGGTTGCTCTAGTTTCCATTAATTCTCATTCTCAGATTGCACTCAGGGCCAAGAGAATTGATTAATGAGCTGGACAGTCGTTGGAGGAAATAGTTTTTATATATGTATAGGAAGTTCAGCTGCTCGCTCTGATGCGTATAATGGCAAACTTCACTAAGGCCCGTTCTTTACTCGATTGTCCCTAGTTCTATCTGTCATGTTCATTTTGTTACAAATTCTTTCTTTGTTGCTGTGGTGATGAACGACGCGAGAAGCGAAACACTGACGCATGGAGTACGTTCAAGACTTGTTTCGTATTTCTGCTAATTAGTCATCCTAATTTCTTTTCGTCGTTTATTAAATGTTTGTACCATTTCCGCATTGATTTAGATCGCCTTTACCACTGCAGACCAAAGCTTTATGATATGCCAATAAATTTGACGGCACTTTTGGTGACAGTTATCTCGGTACTGCTGATAGCCTCAGAGAGAAGAAAAAGTCGCAAGGTAAAGGCGGAGAGGTTAACCAAGCTGAGCCCTGTAAGTACTCTTCCCCCTGTACAGGGGGAAGAGTACTCAAGGATGAGGAGGTGAGAAGTACACACTCTGAACAAACACGCACAATGAAGCGTTCATTGTACGGTTCATCCCAAGCGCTCATATAATATATGCTGGTACACTTCAAGAACCGCAGCAGCGATTTTGTGACTTTGCATGGCCTCATAATTTTGTGACTTTGCATGGCCTCATGGCGCCCAGTGAACTGAAAGGTTTCAGTTCACTGGGCGCGTTGGCTAGCGAAATCACGCAAACATATCTTAGTAACTATTATAAAGCCTCATAGTTCTGCTCATACATCAATATGTTTTCTGATGCCCATAGTAGGGGTTACAGCGTTGATGAAACTAAACATATCACTTTTTTTTACTGTGCTGTATTAAAGTTATTTTAAATCTTGTTTGAGCGAGGTGTTTGATTCTTCGACTAGATCGGGGACTAGAGATATTGAAAATTATATTCACTGTCTTTTATAAGAAAAGGCAGAATTTGAGGTCAAAGTCAACCCGTGATAGGCTACACTTTCACCTCCGCCTTTCGTTTACCTTCTCACCATCTTTCCTCGAGTGTGGGGTAGCAAATTGGAGTGTCGTCTGAGTGGCCTACTTGCCTTTCTTGGTTTAATTTCCCTCTGTCTCTGCATTACTTTTTTCTAAGTAGGAAAATAGAAACACATAAAACTGTTAGGTGACCAACTTTCGCCAATCATCTCCACGTTCACTCATTTAGAGAGACTTAGTCACGTACTTCTCAATTCCAGGAGCAGCCAATCACTGGTCCTGCCACTGCTTTGGTGGGCCAATCTGTGTAGGGGCAATTATTTTTAAATCCTACCAAATCTGAGCCTGCCGCTAACTGCTGAACATTTGCCGGAACGCGTACACCTAAAGTACACCTACTTCAGCGCACCTGCTGCGCTCCATTCACCGCAGGCACTGACCCCCCTCGGGTATTGAATGACGCTTATAATTGCTTCGTAATGTCGTCAAACCGAGCTGAAAATCATTCGCTATAATTGACTGGTGCGTTTGAGTGGCTTCAGCATTTAGCCTCGGAAATGGCCCAGTCCCCTCATCTTGTTGGAAGCTGTTGTGTCTGTTGAAGAGCTGGAAACACCTAGCTGCTTCGAGTGCAGGCGTTTCGAGATGGGAGAGCGAAAAAAAATTCACCCGGCGAAACGTGAAAGGTCGCATTTCGCGTGGACGCCCTCGAAAACCTCGCTTATATTCATGGTAGCAGCAGCAGTACCGGGCTTGCGTCAGCGCCTGGGTCAAGCAAGCTGGTTTCGACACCGCAGCTGAGGAGCCACTCAATGCACCGCCGTCGATCTGCACCTCGTGTAAGGCACCGAAAGGTGCTTCTCAAGGGCCACTTCTGCGTTTTACGATTTCCCCTATACTCTTATTCATGCAATCGTCTCCGCATCCTTGGCGCAATGCACGCAGCTCCTGTTATGGAAGAGAACAGAAAACACTCCGTCGAAACTCTAGAAAAAAAAATTCACGGTACGTTTAGCGGTCCTCTCTACGCGAATTTCTGTTTGTAACGACGAGGCAACAGAGAAGAGTACAACAATTTTTGTACCGACAGAAATGCATATTTGCTACAGGAGCTTTTACAGAAAAAGAAAGACTGGCAGCCTCTCGTTCTTGGCGCTGGGTTCTCTCGTAGCTAATACACTTCTTAGGGTCGAAGTTTCTGTTTTCAGTGCAGGAAATTGTGTGGTGTGGTCCACCTAGACATATTCAAATCTAGGGAATGTAATAATCTAATTTCATTCTAAACAACTATGCTAAATTTGTCGTATCGCTGCGGTATTGCTGATACATTTTTGCACTGCACCTCTGCGGCGTTATTGAGCTGCAGAACTGGTGCCTCAACATTTTTCGAATGTACAGAGTTTCATCGATTTTTATGAAGCACTTCAAGCGGTAAATGAAAAATTAAATTGAACGATTTGTACAACATGACCGTTTTTACTTGTCACATATTTCATTCATATGAGCTCAGAGAACGTCCAAGTGAAACATTTTGCTGTTTCTTATGCAATTATTACTTCAATTGAAACTTGTCTAGCAGAATGTGTTCGTTGCGAAATTTTCCTGCGAGCCTACATGATGATTTATGTGAAGTGAGTCATTCCTCATCAGACAGAAGACATCTGAAGGTTGCGCTGTTTCTGTACCGCGACTCGAACTTGAAACTGCGGGATATTCTGAACCCGTGGAGAAACACTGCTGGCGCATTCCACACATCGAAAGCATTTGTGATATTTTTGACAACTACTGGTTTTAATGAGGCCTTATCGAACATCCGAGAGCGGCTGCGTGTTTGAGGGTATATTCTCAGTTTGTGTTTTTGTGTTATGGTTCTGTACATAATTTTTTCACCCATCACCTGGAGTAGTATGCCTGGCTAACATTAAAGACAGCATCTCTCTCTCTCTATGGTCGGCTTCGAGTTCAAGTGAGTGAGTGAGTGAGTGAGTGAGTGAGTGAGTGAGTGAGTGAGTGAGTGAGTGAGTGAGTGAGTGAGTGAGTGAGTGAGTGAGTGAGTGAGTGAGTTTGCATTGAAAGGAGTGGCTAGAAAAAAGGAGGGGCAGTAAGAATGGGCAATAGTAAAACTTGTAACTTAAACAACGGCGAAGGAGAATATATTTCTGCAATTTCTCTAGATTAGGAAGGTAATATTAAAGTGGAGCAGTATATATTAAATGTCTGCAGTAGGGGCACTCGTCTATTGTCTTCAGCACCTGAACGCAATAGACAAACTTCCATGTCGATATACCGGCAGATCCGACTAGCCAGGACAAGAAGTTCACACACGTACACAGCCTGAGATGACCGTGTTTATGTGCGGTATGATACATAACGTACATCATACCCACACGAATCGGCACACTTATGCATCGAACCGGAAGGATATTCGATAAGTTGTGCATAATACACAACAACCCGTTACGGAGCCGTATATAGCTGTGACTATCCGTCGCGGCTTTCTACTCCGCAGCTAAGCGACCACGCCAGTGTGTTTATAGTATGGAGAAGTTTTGATAATTAAGTGCAATATAGATTGCTACATTTATTGTTTTTCAATACAGTTGACCCTTCCAGAGGTTTAAACCTTTCCGAACATCTTCCTTTGGAAATATCATGGTATATGTTGACATGGAGCTTCGGAAACACCTTATTTTATATTACAAATAACATTCCAAGCTCTTGAACAAAATCAGGTGATAGATTGGAAACCATAAACTACTTCATCTTCACGAAGCACTATCCTTAACATGAAAGGGTTGAAACGTGTTGCTCATAAATTGATCTTAAATATATATATATATATATATATATATATATATATATATATATAGATAGATAGATAGATAGATAGATAGATAGATAGATAGATAGATAGATAGATAGATAGATTTAGGACTTCGGAAAGGTGCGACAAATGCTAAAGCATTTCTCGCGCATTTTCCCCCCAAATCAACACAGATATTATTTCTTTTTTTTTTACGTGAGGAGTCTTTTGTTTTGGTTAACAAAGGTCGTCGCTTGCTAAAGCTTAAGGCGCATGTAACGTTACATGTACTCGTATATGTAACGCCATTTAACGAGAAGAGGTAATGCTAATAACGGCTGAATCTTTACAACCGTAGTACCCACGCGCCCTAATTTGGTACCGTCGTGTAGAAGAGGCCATTACTCGATCATGCATGTGTCACGTGCACAGATGGCACCGTTGTTGCGCCTCCCATGACCCAATCGGAGTTAGACTCTCGCTCGGTGTCTAGAGACGCGTAGCTCGGCAGTACGTTTGTCGATCTGAGTGGGAGTGGTTCGCATTTGCGACCTCACTCTGCTATTGTAGGTGCGACGGGACAAACTCAAACCTGGGCTCTTTAGAATTTGTAAGGCTTACAAATGTGCAAGTTGATGCTGAAATTCGATAGTTGGTCGGCTATGGCGTCCCCGCATTCGACACGTAGGGACAGGAATGGCGCGAAGAGACTTGGGCAGCAAGACAGGGATGCCATTCGGCGTCCACCACATTTGAGTATGGTGGAGCCACTATACGAATATGGAGCGAGCACGATTTGAACATACCGTAGGACCGCAACTAGCTGTTCCATAAGTTAAAGATGTAAGCTTTGTAATGCGTCAATTAATGTCATTTGTGTATTTGTTAACCTCATTTCTGTAACCGAGTACCCACAACATTATCAGCGGAAAAAACAAGCCGTTTCACGTACCCCACTGCGTCTGCAGCCCCGATACAGCCTGCCCAAAATTATCTTGCGGCATGCCTGGAATAAAGAAAGAAGAATCATGTTTTTCCCGAGACACCTAAACTTTAAGTTCTTATCAGGCGGCTTTTTGGTTTCGCAAACTGCGGAAGACATCACATAGTTCTGATAAAAAAAAAACAATAATATGCTTT